>NC_137983.1:26788953-27476453 GCF_963924665.1 Micromys minutus | reverse complement strand
CTTGCTTGGTCTTAGAACATATTTACCTGAGAGTCAAGAATCCACTTAAGGATCTTGCATTAACCACATTCTTATCTCTCCATTCTTGTCATATGGGGGCTAAGATAATGTACTTTTTACAATACCTAATAAATGTGGGAGGGTCTCTGATGAGTGCACAAGACATTAAGGATGCATCCTAAAAGACACATGTTTCATTGGTTAGCAGAAATACATTTCCTCTGTTAATCTTTTGAGAGTATTTGGAAAGCAATTTTCCTTCAAGTGTTTTGCCATTCATCATTTTTTGCATCTAGTGATACACAAATAATTATCTAAGTTTTCACCAGAAGCATACTACTCCTCTGGCTTTAAGAGCTACAGACTCACAAGAATAAATACCCAAATGAAAGGCAAACCTGAAATAAACTTTTACCATTCATTTATGTATGAATTTAAAGCAAAAAAGCATGTTCATTTTAACTAATCCTAGGTTTTCAGAGAGATAGTTTTGCTATTAACCTTAATGAGATCACTAATAATGTCTGGCATTTAGATAACCCATCATTTTCTAAACATTTTAATTGATTTCTTTTCTCACAGCTATCCCCTTCGTAGAACATACCAAAAAATACTAATTCCATTTTGTATGTACAAAAGTTAATTCTCAGATAGATTAAGTAAATTGCACAAAGTCACATATTTTGTAAGTGGTTGAATTTAGATTTATTGAAGGCTTTTTTGTGGGAACATGTGAATCTGACACTGTATTGTGTCACCTCTTTCCTTTCTTGTGCATTTAGAATGAATTGCTAGCAGAATGAATTGTCATCTGACTTGGCTAAATGGTATTATCTTGAACATCTCTACATGTTGTCTAGTTCTAAAGAAAAACAATGTACCAAAGCTGGACTAGATAATGCAACTATTAGTAAAGTTTAACTTCACCTATATTCTTTATGTATCATGTCTGACTTTCAAATTCTACCCATTGAGTTTATTGTGTTCACATTGGCTCTGGTTGAATGTCATTCATTGAAAGTCTATTCCTATTTCTACCCTGTGTCTCCAATGCATTTATACCTTATAGCATTTAGGATACAGAACCCTAATTCCAATACCTCAAACATAGCAGACATACATAGAGAGAAATATTTAATAAAACTAAACTAGACTATTGTCTTTGCAGATGCTGTTGCCATTGAAAAAAATTTTGAATTAAAAAGAATCCCTTTAAACTTTTAATTTTTACCTAATGTAATGTAATTTCCCCCACTTCCCTCTTTAAGATTACTAACCTAATGTGGTGGAATATTTTCAATGGTGATGTCTATTGTATTGATGACAATATATCTTACCATAATTATGTCGGAAACTGAGGTACAGTGTGAAATCATGTTTTTCTTCCATTTTCCTGACTGCTAGGAAAAAGACAGTGACCTCCTTTGTAGATATCCCTCCCATCCCTACAAGTACTCTTGCATTCAGAGATGGATTTAATACCGTATCTTAAGGTGGCTTCAAGCAGAATATCAGGCTATCAGTTGCTAGGATACAAAGGAGCTGCAAACACTTTCGCAGAGATGGGTTGTCTAGATGCAATTTGCTTCATCTCACCACTTCCAGGTTTACAATGGAGAGTCTGAAACAATCAAGTTTGTGATGGCTCATTTTAAATAATAATGAAATACTACAAAGTAAATGGAGCTCCTAGATTGGAAGAGTACAAAGACAAAGGGAATGCATAGAAAAAAAATTAGCTCCCATTGAAACATATTCTATGAAAAGTAATTTATATAGAGCTATCATGGGATCCTAGAAGCCATCATGAAATCCTCATTAAGTAGGAAAATAAACAGAGTCTACATAATAGAGAGAAGCTAAATATTAACCCAGGATCATTTCAGAATCCATTTCTGTGCTCAAGTTACTTCAACAAGCCCCTTGAACAGGTAAACTCTGTTTCACTTTTAAGTAGGAGTGGTCAGACTTGAGTAGCAAGTGTCCTACTATGATTTGAATATGAACATGCCCCCTTAAACTCAAACGTTTGGAAACAAGGCTCCTATTTGATGGCACTGTCTTGGGAGATTATAGAACCTTTGAGGTGGGAGACAAAACATGGCTGGCAGGGATAGGTCAACTAGAGGTGGGCCTTTTTGAATTACAGCTTACCCTCTCATCTGCTCCTTGTGTCTGCCCCCTGTCACTTGCTGTGATTTGACCAGCCACTTCATGTTCCTGTAGGCATGCCTTCCCTTATCATGATAGATTGAATCCACTCAACTCATAAACTGAAAAAAAAATCCTACACTCTTGTAAATCTTCTGTCTGCATATGGTCAAGGAAATGAGAAAAGTAATAGATTTCCTCTTCGTTCTTCTAGTACAACCACCTAATTGTTTAATAGTGTCCCCTTATGCTGTTAGTAAAGACAGACAGAAAACCAGACTGGACTCTTGATATGCCCTGTACTAGGTTACTGGTACCATTAAGTAAGAAACAGCATCTGGTTTTCACCACCAGATCTACAAAAACTGGGATTAAACATAAAGATACATCAAATATTATATACTGGATTCTTGTCAGATTTTGCCCTATGCAATACACATCAGAAAGAAAAGAGAATGGGATATAATGACATAAAATGTGTATAAACTTAAGGACTTGTGTGTGTGTGTGTGTGTGTGTGTGTGTGTGTGTGTGTGTGTGTGTGTGTTTACTGAGTATATGTACATGTTTGATTGTGTCTACCTTCCAGCTGGCCACATACATCTGCTGCCTCTGCTTCTTGAATACTAAGATTACAAGTAGTCACCATGCCTCCACTGCTTCAAGAGTAAGGGTTTTATCCACTGAGTCTTCTCCACAGTTCCTAGCACTATATGCTGAAGTCCTTGAAGGCTATCATCCATGTGTCACTGAGGGGATAGACTCATCTGGCCTATGTTAATATGAAAAGAGTCTTTAAAAATGTTTATTAAGACTCTACTTTCAGGGATTATTTCTGTAGTTTGTTATGATGGAAGTTTCTATTGCTGTGTAAAACGCCAGGAAAAAAAAATATTTTTTAAGAGCGTAGGTTCAAAATCATAATAAATCATTGTTTTAATTATGATCAGTAGAAAAAAAACCCTATTATGCATTTGCTTCCTGAAACACTAGTTCAAAATTAGCCCTAATGGTGGAACTGATTTTTATTTGTATACAGGAACAAGGAATCTAAAAAGTAAAATAATAAACCTTAATTCACAGCTATTCACATACACATACACACACACACACACACACACACACACACACACACACACAAAACACACACAATTTTTTTCAAAGCAGACTTCCATGAGATGTCAAGGTGCCCTTCAATAATCATGGCTCTTCTTCTACAAACAATTGTTATGAAGATTAATTATTTCACTAACACTGGGGGATCTGGCACTGTATCAGGCATGAAAAATATGTGATCAAGGCTCAAGAGACACACAATCTAAATTAGAAAAATAAAGAAGTGTTTTAAGGCTGAAAAAGTGATTAGACTCTTGACTTCTAAGTCGTAAGTTCAAGTTTATCCTAACTGTTCTTCCCTTTTGTCACCATCACAGCTCATGAACACCACTGAAACAGGGATGATAGCAATCAAACCATTTATGCAATAATATGCAATTGCTTGGAAATATCATCTGTTTTAGTGAGTTTATTACTGGACAGCTGTTTACAAATTTAGGAACAGACTGGTCCATGGATGAATGAGTTTTGGTGAAAAAACAGGAATGCAGGAGCCCTTTGCTGTCCTCACTGTTAATATGCACACTAACCAATCCTTTATTTTTCCCCGTAGGAAGCAGCTGTAGTTTTCCACATGAGTTGATAGTGGTAAATGTTGTTTGAATTATCCTGGCAATATTTTTAAGATATAAAGCATATCTTTGGGGACACTAAAAGCACAGGAGTCCAGATGGGGACAAACACACACACACACACACACACACACACACACACACACACACACACACATACACACACATACACACACATACACACACACACACACACACACACACACACACACACACCATAAAGTAAAGAGGAAAAGAAAGAAAGAAAGAAAGAAAGAAAGAAAGAAAGAAAGAAAGAAAAAAGAAAGAAAACAAAGGGGGATGGAGGGAGGGAGGCAGGGAGGGGGAGGAAGAAAGGAAATCTTCAAACTTCAGAGCTGAAATACAGTATGTGTTTAAGTTCTTAAAGAGTATTATCTTGTCACTGAGGAGGAGAGATTCACTTAGCCTATGTTAATGCCAAAAGTCTCAGTAAATTAAAAAAGATAGAAAAAAATCTCAGAAAAATCGTTTTTAAAACAATACTTGTTAAAAATATATCCTCGGGAATAATTTCTGTAGTTTGTTTTTATAGGAGTTTCTATTGCTGTGCAGAATGTAAGACAACAGTGTTTGTTGAGGTACAAGATCCAAACCATCCTAAATTATTTCAGACCCTCACTTCCACTCTTACTGTCCCTAAGATAGTAATGCATAGTGGGCAACCCACTTAACATAGTGAGCCATAAAATAAAAAGAACTATCATAAAATAAAAGAGGACTATTCTTATGTTTTAGAGTTACTTTAAGGTAAAAGAAAATGTCTTTTGTAAAATGGCCCCTTTAATGCTTGGCAAACAACGGTGTCCAATAACTAACAGAGTCATCATTATGAATATTCCTGTTCTTATTTATTTAGCTTAATTGTTTTTAAGGGGCTCCATGTATGAAGAATTGAAACCATGATTCTTAATCATGCACTCTATGAAGTAAAGAGAGTTTGTTTAGAACTCAGAAAGATTAGTCAATCATCAGTTGCAAAAGCTTAAATTCTCTCTGTCTCTGTTTTCTCCCTGGGGCATGGAGAGGAGCATAACTCAGAAGAACTTGAGAAACCAATCAAGAAATTGTGTTGGCATAGAGCCTGAGACATTACATATACCTAAAACCGTTATCTTCCAACACAAAACTCAGTCTTAATGGATAACCTTTTATTGAAATCAATTATTTATCCATTTTGTCCATGCTTACTAAATGTTTTAAGAGAATTAACTTCTTTTTGGTTTTCCTTTCTCCATTGTTCCAGAGGCTGTGTAGCAATAAAACATCAATTTTACCTAATAAATAAAGAAATGAATATTTATTTCTCAAAAATTACCACTAGGAAGATCTTTGAGATTCAAAGCCAAAAGGTAGGGTATAGGATGCTTGCATATCTCAGTCACTATAAATAAAGCTCTGTTTATATACAAGAAATAAGATTTTATTCTATTAGAGAAAGAAGCAGGGAAAAAATTCAATGATGTCACCTACATATCTAATTAATTATTAGTTCATCCAGTTCTAAATTCAAAATGTGTCTCATGCTAGCTAGACGTTGTGTAAGACTTTATGGGTATAATCATAAACAAAGCAGACTTGGCAAGTGTTCTATGGATGAGGAAGACAGACTCTGCCAAAAACATGGGAAATTATGACAGTGATCATTACCATGACCAATCAGGCCAGGATGCCATGGAAGCACGTCTAAAAGAATGTCAGTTAAGAAAGTTTTTCTTTTTTGTTTCAATATTTTGGGCCAACATACTCCAAGCTGATGACGATAGAGTACAAATACCTATAGCCTCCAAGCAAGAGTCACTAAGAGATAGATTGCCCCCAAGTCCCCATCAGTTAGGTCATAAAAGACTGGGCTAGAAATAATTTGAAAAACAAGTTAATCAAAGTACAGAGTAACAGTACTGCAGCATCTTCAATAATTCCTGTTGCCTCTGGTAGAGTCAAGGCTGTCTGTAGCAGCACACACATAAACATGTTATCGGATTGTTGTTGTTCTGTAGACACAGATTGACTCATTTAGTATGATTATAGTCTTAGGGTTTTATTGCTTTGAACAGACACCATGACCAAGGCAACTCTTACAAGGACAACATTTCATTAGCGCTGACTTACAGGTTCAAAGGTTCACTCCATTATCATCAAGGCCAGAACATGGGAGCATCCAAGCAGGCATGGTGTGGAAAGAGATGAGAGATCTACATCCTTATCTGAAGACTGCTAAAATACTGACTTCCACTCAGCTTGGTTGAGCGTATTTTAAGCTCATCCCTACAATAGCACACTTACTCCAAAAGGCAACAACTCCAAAGAGTGCCACTCCCTGGGCCATAGTCAAACCATTGACAATTACAAACAGAAAGCTCTACGGAGACTGCACTGCAGTCTCAGAAGTTTGGGATTCATATGAAACTGTAGCTAATGACTGAGTCAAGACAACAAAGTGTTAGGGCAAAGAAGAGAATGGGATTTAAAAAAATAAACTTAATTATTCCAAGCATCTAGACAAGGGGCCCTGAGAGGCAAATATATAGATCATTCTGAAAAGATTCTACTCACAAGAACCACCTTCCAGGAAAGGGGGCCTTTACAACAGAAACTGAGATGGAACATCAAGTTATACCAAAAGAAACTGTCTTGGAAAGTTGTCCCACATAAGGTAAGAAAGTTCCCAAAATAAAGATAAGAAGCCTAACATAGAATAAAAGGGAAAAATAATATAATAAATTTGAGGTAGTGAGAGAAAAGCAAACAAAAATCATCTACTCCCTTGGTTGAGGAAAATAGCTTTAAGTTTTCTCCATCATTCATTACCCACATTGTTCTAAAACTCGTACTGTTCTGTTCTGCTTTGCTTCTGTTTGGTAGCTATTTTCTCCAAATTAAATCATTGCTTCCTTGAGGGGAGAGAGAGGAAAAGCTTCATCAGGAAACAATGAGCAGGCAAGTTAACTCAAAAAAATGAAGTTCTGTCATGCATAGTTTAGTGATTTTTTTTAATTTACTGTTATTTAGATTATAACTTGTGTTGTATAAGGTGCGTTCTTGTATGCTACCTAATACATTTGTTTAAAACACAGAAGGACACCAATGGGAAAACCTGAGAGGATTCCTCACTGGTCCTGTATGAAAAAGAGAGCTCCACAAAAGATCAGAAATAAGGAGTCAAGCCAAAAAGCCAGTACTTTTTGTTAAAGGTATTTCTTTGGACTGCTTGTGCACCAGTGGCCTTGAAATCACCATATAACACATATTACTTTTTGACTATAATGTTTCTACGTATAGGAATCCTCAATGATTTTACCCAGTTCAGGAACATGTAGCCTTTGATAGTGTTTCCTGAGGTGTTAAAGTTGTGACCTCAAGTCTATGCGCTATAGTGAGTTAATGCCACCTGTAGGAGGTTGGATCTACTGGGAACACTGGGGGCATGTGCTTGAAATAATATTGATCACCTTCTCTTTCTCTTTTTCTTCCAGCTTCTTCACCATGACCATCTGTGCTTCACTACAACTTCATACCATTCTGTACTACTACAAGAGCAAGACAAAAATGACTAAGCCACCAGGGGCCAAATTCTCTGGAACCATGAGTCAGAACAAACATTTCCCACTTTTACATCAGTCTTCTTGAAATAACAGAAAGCCATTTTACAATATGATATTGGTAGACAGAAGGTCTGAGGGGCCTGCTTCATGTACATTGTATATCATATGATAAGTCATAATATGTACATTTTTAACAAATGCTTTGCCAAAATAAAATTGTTATTGGAGTTTATGAGAAATATTACAATTAACTAAATAACAGGATGTAAATCACCAATTTCAGCTGTTTTTAGTCTATATTATAATGCATATGCATAGTGTAGAAATATTTAGTTGACACAGCACACACTATGATCAAGAACCTTTTCACAATGCAGAATTTGCAAGCCTGTGGTAAAGCAGAGCCACTATACAATAGTGCAATTTACAAGCTCACTAAGACTGGTCCATGAGGCACTTTGGATAATTTATGGTGGTAATCTTTCTGTTTTATTGTGTTGTAAATAGTAGCTGAAAGCTGCACCTAAGCCAGTCTTAACCAAAATTACACATGCGTAAATTTTTAATTTTGCATCACTGAATTTAACACACAATGGCCCTGTGTTGCTTAGCCCCTGCTAATGTTGAAAAGACATTATTCTTTCTACAATGCCATAGCATATTCATTTCTGGTCTAAAATTCAGACTCCCTAGAGTATATACTTAAACAAACTGAATAATTTAACCAAAAAATCAGTTTAAGTTAAGAGCATGAACCAATTCCTAATCTGTTAAAGACAGAAGCCTTTTGGTGTGTCCTAGGATGGATCTGAGGGTAAAAGATGAGAAGAAACATAAACTGGGGAGAATGATATCTGGTCTCCCATCTTTGTTGACCTGGACCTTCCTCCTTGAACACCAGTGAACGTGGTGGTGCTGACAAGGATCATCATCTTCTTAGTTTCTGCATCACACTATCATTGCTTCTGGGAACTTAGAAAGAAAGAAAGGACCTCCTGGCATATGCATCTATATCCTATTACTACTAAAAAATGTATCACAATTCATTATTTCATGTGTGTGTTTCTGTGTGTGTGTGTGTGTGTGTGTCTGTCTGTCTGTCTGTCTGTCTGTCTGTCTGTGTGTAATACAACACATTTGTGTGGAGGTCAGAGAACAACGTGCATGGGTCAGTTTTCTCCTTCTTCTTTATACTTCTTCCATAGCTAGAGACTGATTGCAGGTGACCAGAATCTGCAAAGACTGCCTCACTCACTAAACAATTTGCAGCTCACCTCCACTCTTAAAAATGCTCTTAGGACATGTAGGCTGACTCTGTGTGAATCTATGTCTTGTCTGATGAAACATTTCAATGCTCTTGAACACAGAAACTGCTTTGGAGAGCAGGATCCTTGGGAAGACAGGGTCCTCAGAGGACATTCCTTATGTTATTACCCCTATGGCTTTCCTTCTCTCTACTTGGCACACCAGTATAGGAACAAGAACACTCTGACATGTTTTATCTGTCATCTGACACATCAAGATAACTTCTATAAACTGAAGACATAGTCACTAAATTCCCAAAGTTCTTCCTATCCTAGGGAGCAAATTTAAAAGTCTTACCTTTTTTACTTGGATGGAAACCTCTACACAATCCCTTATATTCTTCCAGGATCTCGAACCAAGAAGCTGGTTTTTCAGGTTTTTTTTTTCTGTTTGAAGGGGAGATTGAAATACAGAGAACTCTATATTCTCAAAAGTGGTTGGCTCTTGCAGTTAAGAAATGTGAACTCTTACTAGAGATGTGGAGACTTTCACCATATGAACTAAAACACTGACTCAGCCAGCCCATCGCTGTTTCTCTCTCATAACAGTCATGTGGCATCTTTATGTTTCCTAGTGTCTTTCAAACAAAAACTTCAAATGTACTGAGAAGCATGGAAGTGCAGAATAAAACGTAATGATGACAAAAAATATGTGAATTTAATGGTAGAGTTTCTGGGCTAGAGAGACTGGACAACAGTTAATCAAGCACTGATCCTACAAAGGACTCACATTCAGTTTCCTCTACCCATATCTAATGACTGCTCACAGTGTCCTGGACTCCTATGCCACGGATCACAGGTCCTCTTCCAGCACCCTAGGCACCTGCACTCTTGTACACATATTCCTTATACATGCATGTACAAGAAATTCCAAACATAAGTCCTATTAAAGATAATAATAAAGCAAAAATAACAAAACTGGGATTTCTTGGTTCTTTTTAAAAACTCATTTTGAAACTCCAGGTTGAACGTATATGTTCTTAAATATATATGTTCTTTCTTTTATCTAAAAAAAATGCAAACAAAATTATTAATATTCACAAGTTGCCCTGTGGATGAAATTAAAATTATCGAAAAATAATAGCTGGCCAACAAACTATTTTCCTGCTTATTGGTGGTGTTGGTTTGCTGACTTGATATAAAACAGCACAGGCATGAAAAACACACCACCTGTTTTAGTATACTCCAACCTTGGAGAGGACATGTTTCTAGTGTAAAGATGGCGCCCTTATAACTTTTTCACTTGATCTTTCTCTTATGGCGGAAGCTCTCTGAATACCAAGTTTTCCTTCAAATAGAGAAGGCCACCTAGAAAATTAGTTTCATGGTTAGAGTTGTTGGGAGGATATGGGCTATTGTGTAAAGATATTCTTGAGGGAACATGGCAGATATTGTGTATAGGGAACTTTCAATGAGAGAACATGCAGAACAAGACATTTTGCCAGTATAGGAGAAGTGCTGGGCATTTGTCAAATGTGCCTCTAGACCATGGAAATTATCAAGACTCTTAAAATATATGAGAGTTCTCATTCCAATGGTGGAGTGCTCCAAAGAAAATGGAGAAATTTGGAGAGACCATACCACAAGGAGTGTGTCTCTTCCCCATCTTATGACTCTGAGGTTCTCTAACATACTTACCTCCTCAGGAGTTTTACCTTTGAGTATATCCCATTGAAGTCCATTTCAATATGTAAACTTTGGGGAACAATTTAAATGAGTAACAGTGAGAAATAATTTATATAGAAAATTTATCCACTAGTAATCTATAAGGGTTTGATAACGTTTATATATCTTCCAAATAGGAACATGTTTATATTTAGTATCCTTCAAAATTTTTGTTTATATAATGTATTTTGGTTATATCTATCACTACCGTCCTCAAACTCTCTCAACTGCCTCTACTCAGTTTTCTTCTTGACTTGTGCCCTCTTTTCCTGTTGTTTTTATTAGTAACCTCTAGTTCAATTACTATTGCACATATGTTTATGAGTATAGGGCCATCCACTTGCACATAGGTAATCTAACAATAGCCACACCTCCAAGAAATGAGTGACTCTCCTCCCTTCAGCAATAACAAACTTAAAAAATCTTATAGGGAAAAATCCTACTTTATTGGAATTGTCTAACTGACTAAAATCAATAAAATCTTTAAAGTATCTGGGTATATCCAACTCCATGTAAGGATGCAAAGACCACTATGAAGAGGTTAAGGAAATAAGATTAAATGAATCAGGTAGCCCATGTTTTCTCTATGCTTTTGCATGCAGATAATGTTACTTCGTTTGTTTTTTTTTGTTTTAATTGACTCAACTCTAGGCTGAAGAGATATCTCAGTGATTAAGAACATTGGCTGTTCTTGCCAAGTTGCTGGCTTTGGTTCCCAGCATTCACTAGGTGTCTCAAAACACCCTGAGAATATGGCACCTTCCTCTTCCCTATATGAGCATGTACATTCATGTAAGGAAACACTCATATCCATGACAAAAATAATAAGATATATTTTTTAAAACTTAAAGATTTTCTAACTCAGAATATGGGGAACTATTTTGGTATAATATGCAACACACAACACATATACACACAAATATTATATATATATATATATATATATATATATATATTCTATATACATAATAAAGGTTACTTTTGTACTAATTTCTCTCTTTCTCATTCCACTCTCTCAAAAATTATATACTTTATAAGATCAGAAAAGTAAGTAAACAAATAATTTGTCATAAATAAAATTGATATAATTTTGTATTTTAGTGTTCAAAATTAAAGCTTATTTAAACATATTTATACTCAGTCAATGTATAAACAGTCTATAGTTACCCTACAATGCAAGAACAATTGTGACAAACACTGTGCAACCACAAAGCTGACATACTCACTTTTCCTTAATGGTAAAAGATTGGTGACCTCTGGCCTAATCCACTGATGCTGATAGAATTGCTCTATACCTTTGAGGCCAGAGAGTCAGACTCCTTAAGAAGGTCTCAACCACTTAATCACAGGGCTTTAAGTGACTCTTAAGTAAAGAAAGACACCACACATCTCATTTATATTTATTCATTGATGTGATTTCTGTAAAGTTATCTCTCCCATGTGCAAGGGAATATTAATGTAGACTTGATCTGAAAGTCATGTGCACAGCTCTGTTTCTGAAAGAACACATGGGTTACAAGCATATACTTATCCCAGCCCTGACTCTGGCCCTCTGTATCCTTACTCAGTAATTTCCTTCTCATAAAGGAAGTTATGAACAAAGACACATGATTTAAAGTACAAATGTATATTTTTTTTTGTTTCTGAGTAAAGACATGTTGTTAATTAAAATGTTTTAATTGTTTTAAATAGAGATCAGTATTTCTGATGATCTATATCTACAACCTCAAGCTCATTCTATAAAATTTTAATTGTTTGTATTAGTAATATTAGCTTACATCTCCACATTTTGTAGTCAGGCTTGAACTTTCCACTCTTCCAATTTCCTCCATGAACTATTTAATATTAAATGTTTAGTCTAGAGAAAGACATACTGAGGTTATTAAAGCAAAACTGTTTAATGAGTTTATGCCTCTGTAGGATTATATAGTAGAAGAACAGGGTTCATAGTTTTTATTCTACCTCGAGGCTGATTTTAGGTTCCACTGGACTAGAACTATTAATAATGTTATTTTTCTTGATAATTATCATTAGATATACATTGTTCAAATGCATGTTTAATGTTGGCTTAATATAGCCACTAAATGGAAGAATATATCAGGGAATTATATTCTCTTCCTATTGATCCATCCAAAGCAAAAACAAATGAGAACACATCTATCATTAAAATAAACCACATAGCTAAAGCTAAGGGGAAGTTATTAGCAATTGTTATTCACCATTACCTATAATTTTCAAGAGAAGGATCACAGTTCTCCTCAAGAGTAATAGAGTTGTAACAATTTTGCTATTTTTTTTAATGAATCTTCTGGAAGAACCTGGAATTCCTAACTTTCAGAGCCTCAAGATCAATATTCTCATCAATTATTTGCCATAATAACAGAATGGTGCTATTAAGCATTTTCAAAAGAAAAGGCAGTTTTAATGTCATCTTAATATTTTGCTAGAGGGAGAGTATAGAAATCAGTGACAAAGCATTTACCTAGCATACAGGTGGCTCTGAGTTTAATCCCCAGCAACATATACAGAAAAAAAAATATGATTCCAAAATATATTATTTACACTTTTATTTGAAACAATGTAACTCAGAAAATAGAATTCAGTTTTTTTTCGAGGGGGGGAGGAGTCTTCAAGATAGTCTGTGTCAGCTACAGGTTAAAGGAGCTGGTAGATAAGATGCAGACTTTTCCATATTTTTCATGGGTGGTGTGAATGTGTCATTGCACTTCCCCACATAGATGAGTGATCAAAATGAAGTCTAAGACTGTACAATCTACAAAATTTAGTTACCTCTCTTTACACATTGAATTTGATTGCATTCACAATATGTGTGTGGAATCTGTGGTAAGGAACTATTAAAATGATTAAGGATAAAGTAGAAACTTATGTCTTATCTCAAACAATAAAGTAATATTTGTTTCCTTTTTCAGTAACATCTATGCTCTAATCTGTTCATAACATTTACCCTGTGTTCTTGACACACCATGACTTCATGAGTGTGATCTTGCTGACATGCTTCTTTGAGCAAATTGAAACTCCAAGTATTCTATTTTCTCTTAAGAGTATCTATCTAGAAAACTACTCTAAAACTAAATTAAAATGTTACATCATCTCAGGAACTCTGCTTTCTTGACATTCATAATGGCTCTCATCCATATTTCTGTACAATGATTGTCATCCATATTTCTAAAACAACTTACGTGGATTTTGTCCTAAGATTATGATGTTAAGTACAGATACCAAAATAAATAAATAAATAAATAAATAATGCCAATCAACTGCATATGTATACGTAAAATGGTAAATATTATGGTATAAGTCACAATTTTAATGCAAAAGATATGATCTTCATAATAACAGCCAATCAGACTCGACCATGCGGAATATGTGGATTAGACTTGAGAGCTTGGTTTAGCATTCTGTCATCACGGTGTCTCTGATTAATCATAGAGATGTTTTCTTCAATTGGGAGAAGTTATCTTCTTTGAACAAGTCTGCATGTTAGGAAGGGATACACATGCACACCGAGCAATGAGAAAGACTGGCAGCTAGAGTGGTTTATGAGCCTTGATGATCACTCCCAAATGAGGTGACAGCCACATTACCACATGTCCATAAGGGCCCGTCAGAATGGTAGATGTCACTGGGATTCACCTGTTCAACATTCCTTTTTGGACAGTGTCTAAATGTGCTAACATGTTCTTTCTAAGGATTACTCATTAGTTGGGAAATACGCAAATAGACTGTTCTTGTATTTACTACCATTGGACTCTTGGTAAGCACTAACTATCTAAAATATCTTTCTTGGTGGTCGGTTATTTATCTCCATTTTCCACTACAATGCTACTTCTCGCCAATACTTCCTCTTTTTTTGCATCCTAAGTTAGGTGAGTCTGCTCTCTATATGGTGTTGGTTGAAGTAAAAATGACTGGTTCCCTTCCTTCAAGTATTACTGAGAAATAACAGCCTCCAGACTAGAGTGAGCCCCCCACAAGGCCTTACAAAAAGTGATAGACAATTTTCATTTAAGATAAATATTCCTGGAGTTTCTATCCTCATTGGTAACTGCACAAGTCAGATCATACATTAAGTACAATTTTCCTACAATTATACAACTGTCTCATGCTCTGCAAGACAGGTTGTTGGTTTGTAACATGGAGTGAAACTCTCAAGATCTACTTAGCAGACAATCCAGAGTTCCATTACTTTCTATGTTCTATGTTTTCTCCTGTTTCTTTTAATAGCATTGAGGAAAGAGAGGGAAGAAAATAGAATGGAGTTCCCTGACATTGCCTGACTGATTAATTGCTGCATGGCTGCATGCAGAATGGTATCTGCAACTGTGTTCACATTTGAGTAGTTATTTGTTTAAGGACCTGCCTCTGCCTATGGCTTAAAGAAACATGGCAACAGAAATACACCTCAGATTTATTTATCTCCCAACTCTTATGCCTAATGCAGGGTTAGACACTTAATAGAGCACATTGAAAATCTAACTGCCTTATACTGGAGAGAAATTAAGTTGACTGGAGGTTGCTGAAGAGACCTAAGTATTTGGTTAATTCAAACATTTGTAGATTGTATCCAAGGATCTAGTGAGCTGACCAAGATGCTAAATCATGTGTTTAGAGATTGTAAATGAAAGGCAAAAATAAGGTTTGAGCCACACAGGAAAGTGTAGTGGAAGAGTGGGTTGAATTAGAACAACATGTAATGAATGAACATTACATATGAAATCCCACAATGTTAATTCGTGACTTAATATGATAACCTAAACATTCATTTAAAGTAAGAATAATTCAAATAATGAATGAGTAGCAAACTGGTTTAGTGTACACTAGAGAGTCGGGAAATACTCCTTTTAAAGGTAAAAAGTCTAAAATAATATTACATGTATCTATTTAGCATGAATTGGAAGCGTTTGATTAAAAGCAAGTTGGTCTCAGAATATAATAGCATATGTGTGTGACCCAAACATTTTGGAGGCTAATTTAGGAAGACTTCCATGAGTATATAAGGACAGTCTGGATTATAGAGCTCTGTACCAGAGAGCCACAGTGCGAGAGTCCATATAGTAAGTGAATAAGGCAGGTGCAGGGAACACTCGATGGAGAAGGCAGATGTGGCTCAGTGAATAGAAGACAGCCACAAACCCTGGCTCCTGAGTTTGAGCACCAGAACACATGTGGTATAAGAGCTACCCTGAGGGCCCGTGCATGTAGACCAAATGTTCAGGCCATTAACCACAGGAAGCAGCAGAGATCCAGGGACACAGGCCTGGTAAGACTGCAATACAAGGAGACAGGGCACAGAGAGGTCTAGGGCAAGTACATGGAAAGTGCCCCCCCACTAGGGATCAGGGAAGCAGGAACTCTACAATAGGGACACAGTTTCCACCCGGAGGGCCCATGAATGCAAACAAATGCTCAGGACATCTGACACCAGGAACAGCAGAGATCCAGGGACACGGGCAAAGTACACGGGAGAGACAGGAACCAATTACTGACAACAAGACCACATATAATCACAAACAACAAGATGACAAGAGGAAAACAAAAGAAATTACCCAATGAAAACCAAGAACCTGGCAACACCAGAACTTAGCACTCCCATCACAGCAAATAACGGAATGCCAAACACTCCAGAAAAAGAAGAATCAGACCCGAAATCACACTTCAGGATGATGATAGAGATCATTAAATAAGAATGGGAGGAAAAGCATGAAGAAATAGAAGCTTTTAAAGAGGAAACAAGAAAAACACTCAAAGAAAGCATAGAACTACAGGAAAACAGAAATAAAGAGATGAAAAAATTGAAAAAGGAATTGAAAATGGAAATCGACGCAATAAAGAAAACACTAAACAAGACAACCCTAAAGTTGGAAAACCAAAAAAAAAAAAAAAAAAAAAAAAAAAAAAAAGAAATCAAGAGTAACAGATACAAGCATCTCCAAAAGACTACAAGGGATGAAATAGAGAATCTTAGGGGCTGAAGAAAACATAGACTACATAGACAAAACAGTCAGCGAAGATGCAAAAGCCAAATAGGTCCTAACCCAAAATATCCAGGAGATTTAGGACACATTGAGAAGACCAAACCTAAGGATAATAGGAATAGAAGAGGACTAAGAATATCAACAAAGAGGTAAAGTAAATATCTTCAACAAAATCGTAGAAGAAAACTTCCAGACCCTTAAGAATGAGATTACCATGAACATAAAAGAAGCCTACAGTATTCCAAAAAGAGTGGACCAGAAAACAAATTCCTCCTGACACATAATAGTCAAAATGCCAAGTGCCCAAAGCAAAGAAAGAATACAAAAAGTAGTAAGAGAAAAGAACATGTAACATGTAATGGAAGACCAATCAGAATCACAACCGATTTCTCAACAGAGACTATGAGAGCTAAAAGATCCTGGACAGATATCATGCAGGCCCTAAGAGAGCACAAGTGTCAGCCCAAGTGGCTATACCCAGCAAAACTCTCAATCCCCATAGATGGAGATACCAAGATATTACAAGACAAAACTAACTTTACACAATATCTGACCACAAACCCAGTACTACAATGAATTATAGATGAAAAACCCAATATAAGGAGGGAAACTACATTCTAGAAAACAAGAAAATACGTAAGCAAGAAAACCAAAAGAAGGAAGAAACACAGGCACAATTCTACATCAAAAAGAAAATAGCAGGAAACAGCAACCACTACTCCTTAATATTTTTTAGCATAAATGAACTCAATTCCCCAATAAAAAGATATAGGATATCAGACTGGATACATAAACAGAATTCAGCATTTTGCTGCATACAGGAAACTCATCTCAGAGACAAAGACAGACACTATCTCAGAGTAAAAGGTTAGGAAAAAACCTTCCAAGCAAACGTTCACAAGAAACAAGCTGGAGTAACCATTCTAATATGGAATAAAGTAGAGTTTCAACCAAAAGTTGTCAAAAAAGATAAGGAAGGACACTTTTTACACATTACAGAGAAAAATTTATCAGGAGGAACTCTCAATCCTTTATATATATTCTCCAAATGCAAGAGGATCCATATTCATAAAGAAAATGCTACTAAAGCTCAAAAAAATTGCACCTCACACTATAATAGTGGGAGACCTCAACACCCCATCAATGGACAGATCATAGAAATAGAAAATGAACAAGGATTCAGTGAAACTAGCAGAGTTTATGAACCAATTGGAATTAATAAACATCTATAGAACATTGCACACTAAAAGAAAATAATATACCTTCTTCTCAGAACCTCATGGCACCTTCTCCTAAGTTGACCATATAATCAGTAACAAAAAAAGTCTCAGTATATATATATAAGAAGATTGAAATACACCCATGCATCCTATCAGATCACCATGGTCTAAGACTGGTTTTCAATAACAACAAAGACAAAAAAAGTCAATATAAACATAAAAACTAAACAATGTTCTTTTAAACAATTGCATGGGCAAAGAAGAAATAAAGAAAGTAGGGATTTTTTAGAATTTAATGAAAATGAAAACACAACATATCCAAATCTATGGGATGTAATGAAAGTAGTACTGAGAAGAAAACTCATAGCTCTGAGTGCTTCCAAAAAGAAACTGGAGAGAGCAAACACTAGCAACTTGACCATGCAGTTGAAAGCTCTAGAATGAAAGGAAGCAGATACATCCTAGAGGAGTAGATGGCAAGAAATAATCAAACTCAGAGCACAAATTGACCAAATAGAAACAGAAAGAACCATTCAAAGAATCAACAAAACCAAGATCAGGTTCTTTGAAAAAATTAACAAGATTGATAAACCCTTAGCCAGACTAACTAGAGGGCAAAGAGAGAGTATACAAATTAACAAAATCAGAAAGGAAAGTGGAGACATAACAACTGAAAATGAGGAAATTCAAGAAATCATCAGATACTAATACAAAAATCTTATACTCAACAAAGCTGGAAAATCTGGAGGAAATGGATTTATTCCTAAACAGATACCAGATACTTAAGTTAAACCGGGACCAGGTAAACCATCTAAATAATCCTATAACACATAAAGAAATAGAAGCAGTCATCAAAAGCCTCCGAACCAAAAAAAGCCCAGGTCCAGATGGGTTCAGAGCAGAATTCTATCAGACATTTATTGATGACCTAATACCAATACTCTCCAAACTATTCCACAAAACAGAGTTAGATGGAACACTACCTAACTCATTTTTGAGGCCACAAAACCCTGGTTCCTAAACCACACAAAAACCAACAAAGGAAAGAGAACTTCAGAGTAATCTCACTTCTAAACATTGATACAAAAATACTCAACAAAATCCTTGCAAAGTGAATCCAAGAACACATCAAAATGATCAATCACCACCATCAAGTAGGCTTCATTCTTGAAATGCAGGGATTATTTAATATACAGAAGTCCATCAACGTAACCAACCACATAAACAAATTCAAAGAAAAAATAAACCACATGGTCATCTCACTAGATCCTGAAAAAGCATTTGAAAAAATTTAACACCCCTTCATGTTAAAAGTCTTGGAAAGAACAGGAATCCAAGGCCCATACCTAAACATAATAAAAGCAATATACATCAAACCAATAGCCAACATCAAAGTTAACATTGAGAAATGAGAAGCAATCCCAATAAAATCAGGGACTAGACAATGCTGTTCACTCTCCCTTGTAGTCAAGGCCGGGGCAATTAGACAACAAAACAAAATCAAAGGGATAAAAATTGTAAAGGAAGAAGTAAAAACAGCACTCTTTGCAGATGACATGATAGTGTACGAAAATGACCCCAAAAATTCCACCAGAGAACTTCTAAAGCTGATAAACAAGTTCAGCAAAGTGGCTGGATATAAAATTAACTCAATCAAATTAGTAGCCCTCCTCTACTCAAAGGACTAACATGTGGAGAAAGAAATCAGAGAAAAGAAACCATTCACAATAATCACAAACAATATGAAATACATTGGTGTGATTCTAAGCATGGGAAGGACCTGTATGACACAAAATTCAAATCTCTAAAGAAGAAAATCGAGGAAGATCTCAAAAAAATGGAAAGATCTCTCATGTTCATGGATTGGAAGGATAAACATTGTAAAAGTCACCATCTTACCAAAAGCAATCTACAGATTCAAAGCAATCCCCATCAAAATTCCAACCCAATTTTTCATAGAGTTGGAAAGAGCAATGTGCAATTTCATCTGGAATAACAAAAGACCTAAAATAGCGAAATACATCCTCAACAACAAGAAAACATCTATGGGAATCACCACCCCTGACCGCAAGCTATATTACAAGGCAATTTTGTTAAAAACTGCATGGTACTGGTACAGATACAGTCACATGGATTAATGGAATAGAATAGAATATCCAGAAATGAGCCCTCACATATATGGTCACTTGATTTTTGACAAAGGAGCTATAAACGTTCAATGGAAACAGGACAACCTCTTCAACAAATGATGTTGGTTCAACTGGCATTCAGATTGCAGAAGAATGAAAATAGACTCTTTCTTATCTCTTTGTACAAAGCTCAAGTACAAGTGGATCAAAGATCTCCACAACAAACCAGGTACACTGAAACAATTAGAAGAGAATGTAGGGAAAACCTTAGAACACATAGGCACGGGAGAGAATTTTCTGAACAGAATACCAATGGCTCTAAGGTCAAATATCAACAAATGGGACTTAATGAGATTGCAAAGTTTTTGTAAGGCTGAGGACACTGTCAAGAACACAAAATAGCAGCCAACAGAGTGGGCAAAGTTTTTTACCAACCCCACATCTGGCAGAGGCCCAATATCCAAGGTATACAAAGAACTCAAAAAGTTAGACATCAGAGAATCAAACAACCCTGTTTAAAAAAAAATGGAGTACAGAGCTAAACAAAAAGGTCTCAATTGAGGAATATCCAATGGCAGAGAAGCATCTAAGGATGTGCTCAATATCCTTAGCCATCAGGAAAATGCAAATCAAAACAACACCAGTCAGAATTGCTATGATCAAAAATTCAGATGACAGCAGATGCTGGTGAGGATGAGGAGAAAGAGGCACACTTTTCCACTGTTGGTGGGGTTGTAAACTGGAAAAACCACTCTGAAAGTCAGTCTGGCGGTTCCTCAGAAAATTGGACATAGTACTACCTGAAGACCCATTTTTTCCACTTCTGGGCATTTACCTCAGAGACGATCCAACTTATAACAAAGACACATGTGCCACAATGTTCATTGCAGCCCTATTTTTAATAGCCAGAACCTGAAAAGAACCCAGATGTCCTTCAGTAGATGAATGGATACAAAAATTTTGGTACATTTACACAATGGGTACTACTCAGCTATCAGAAACAATGACTTTATGAAATTCTTAAGAAAATGGATGCATCCAGAGAATATCATCCTGAGTGAGGTAACCCAGTCACAAAAGAACAGACATAATATGCAGTCATTGGATACTAACCCCAGAAAGCTCTGGACACCCAGAAACAACTTACAGACTATATGAAGTTCAAGAAAAACGAAGGCTAAAAACAAATGAAAAATCATTATGCTTAGTCTTTATACACCAAGAAAACTTTGACTATTTCCAGGTTACATCTTGTTTTACATGTACTTTATGCTCACTGTAACTAATAAGGTTTTAAGGCATATTATCAAACCTTTAAAAAAAATCAAGTACTGACAAAAAATGTATTCCTATGCTTTTATTCAAAAATGCTTTTAGAATCTGTACTTTTATCTATATTTTTTAAAATAAAATTGTTCAATTATAAAAATAAAAAAGAGCTTCCTGTCTCTACAAAGTTGTCGTCTGCCCCCACACTCTGGCGTGCACACTCAAGCTCACACTCCATGAAAACACACATATGCTTAATAAATTTACTTAAAGTGAGTTGACTCAACCTATCAAAAGTTCTATGTATTGGCATATCCTTCAAGCAATCATTTTCATATCTAAGATTCTATTTGGTGAATTTTAAGTACAAGATATTCACCTTCCTGTTATTTAGTACAACAGAATGTGAGAGCCTGAAAACAGAATTTCTAGATGTTACACTAGCATTATGCTGTCCTATATTTTTGCTTTGTTGCTGAATTTTCTCTACTTGTTCTTATAGCATGTGAAGAGAAACAACTTTTAATAACATCAAATCCCTTTCTAATTAATATTTGTAGTTTCTATAAGTGGCTAGTGAGCTTAGGTATTTGTTTACTTAATGTTTTCTCAGTATCAATTGTTTAAGTAGCTGGAAATAGAGGAAAACTCTCTGATGGTTGTTTATTTTGTCTCCAAACTTTTCTATGCAGATTCTCTTGTAGCCATATACTAATTATGCTTGTTACGAATGTTGGAAAAGTTTGAAAGCTTAAGGTTTCTTTTTAGTAAGAGGATGGGTTAGATCCACCCCATGTGCAGCCACCCGGCCCAAGAACCAGATAGGTGTACTTCCTCAGGGGCTCTACCAGAGTCATGCAGCTGAGCATGCTTGCAGCTAATCATCAGACTGAGCACAGGGCCCTGGTGAGGGTGCTGGGGGTGTGGGAGATGAAGGAGCTGAAGGGGGTTGCGGCCTCATGGGAAAAACAACATTGTCGACCAACCAAATCCTCCACAGCTCCCATGGGCAGAACACCAACAATTGAGCACGCATTGAGAGACCCATGGCTCCAGTTGCATATGTATCAGAGTTCAGGGAGGGCACGTTTTCCCAATGTAGTGGAAGCCAAGGCACTGAGGTGGAGAGGGTGATTGGGAGCTCATGCACTTTCGTGGAGACAAGTAGAGGATGAGAGGGGATGGAAGCGGCATGGGCGAAGGGCGTAACATATCAAATGTAAATACACAGAGAATTTAATTTAATTTTTTTACAAAATAAACATTCTGCATAGCTGGAACAGGTTGCTACAAGAAAGAAAAAAAATCAAAAAGCAGTAAAACAAAATATACAAACCAAAAATGTCTCCCTTTTTTTACGTTTATTTGTGTGTGTGTGTGTGTGTGTGTGTGTGTGTGTGTGTGTGTCCACAGTGTTTGGAAGTCACAGGACAACTTATAGGAGTCAGTCTTTCCACTGTCTGGGAACACTGAAGATAACTCTCAAGTCATAAAACACAGCAACAAGTGCAGGTACCTGCTGATCGATGTCCCTTGCTCCTGTGTGTAAAACTGTAATAAAGCTACCTCATAGGACTTTGTGTTTTAGCGGACAACACAGATTTGCTGAGAGCTGTTACTTCAAGAAGTAAGGCCTTTTCTTAAGGCCTGGGTATCTTTTGATATCCATTAACCCAAACCACTCTGCTATCCCTCGTTAAGCTAACTGCACCATAAGGCTTCCTTGCTTTTGTCTTGTAGACACTAACAGCATTGCTGCCTGGGAGGGTGATTGCCTGTGCTTAAAGGTGATTTGAAAAGCATGAGTTTTATAACTGAGGTTCTGGAAATGATATGTGCATGGGGGGGGGACTTTAAATAGTTTCAGAATGAAATACATTATTTCTAATTGGATCTAAATACTAAGTGTGTTCGGCCTTTTCTAGAATAACTGTAGAAGTACACTTCGAAAAAATATGAGGCTTGTTAATATGCTAATTCCACAGGCATATTTCTACTTGACAATTGTGGGTATTATTCTAATTAGAGTCATACTTACATTCTAATACAAGAATTACCGCTAAGAGCAGCCTTAATTTTCATCACGAATAATTTATTGTATTCTTTTCATTTTATTCTTGAATCCACACACGTTGCAAATTGTCTTGTCCCTTTTAATTAGTGGCCTCAAGCCGTCTCTCATTTCCTCTTCTGTTCTATTTATATCAATTATCTTTATTTCACTTCCAATTTTCTCTTCGCTCAAATCCCGGGGCAACAAATCTTCACAATAACAAAAGAACAGAAGTGGTCTGGCCTTTAAATGAAAACTCTGTTGACTATCATTTCCTTTATGTATAAATAGCGGGTAAGGTATATTCCTGAGTAGGACACATGGGAAAAATTAGTGGATGTATGAGTTCTAGTTGAAATTGTTCATCATTTCTGCCTATGTGGTCCTTTGAAATCACAAAAAAATAGACCTGATTTCTTTATACTTTCTTTTCCTCTTTCTTGGGACGTTCCTTTTGAACTAAGGTCCATGACAGGGACAAATCAAAGCTATTGAAAGTTTCCTTCTGAATCAATAGTATATCATAATAACATTGCATGTTTTCTACATGTATATAACTTAGCATATGCACATCTGAGCCTTTAGAGAAAATGCTATATATTAGAGAAATATACATAAATAAATGTAATTAAATGTCTATCTACATTTATTTTATTAATTTTTGTATATGTATGATATTTAATTATGGTAATCTGCTAGATTGTTTCTGATACTGGAGACTACTTTAATAATTCAGAGCACCATTACTCTAAATTACTAAAATATATAATATTTTTTAGACAGCAACTTATACAAGTATTGAGCCAATCATTCATTAAAATTATTAATGTTTTAATATAATTGGTCAGGGAGATTAATTTGTCTGGCAAATATAATAAGTTTGCTGAAACCAACTTGTGAGCATGTTACTTTAAAGTAACTGAATTATTAATCTATATGAGCACTTTGTGGAGTTGTAATGTAGAATAAACCTATGAAATATGTATTAAATATCTTTCTGTAATGGAAAATTGTGATTTTTTTAACAATGTCTACCAGAATAAAACATTGCATTTAGTCTACTAGAAACACCTGGCAAAACTAGTGTTTTGTTTGTCTTTCTGGTTCTAAATAAAATGACTGAAATAAATTTTTGTAGAAATATTTAACACACGGTAATTTTTATGGTAGTTTATTTCTTATCTAACATTCTGTTAATTTTGTATGATTTAATCACCCACAATGGGATACAGAAATATTCAGAAGTGGAGATTATCCATGAACAAAAGATAAATTTAAACACAATACTAAACTAATACCATACCTTGTTCAGAAATTAAATCACCGTTAGGTAATATGTTATGATTCTTTATCAGCAGAGCACTGTAAAGTTTTTCTTTTATTTTCTAGACATTAGAATTCGTTAATCACATATACACAACATGCTTTAGCTTCTAATAGCACATAAAAATAGGGCAGTGTTTAGAAATTTTTGTATTTCTTTTGAAAATATAATAGTGTCTATAAAACTTATTCCCATTGCTTCCTGGCCTTTTGGCTAAAATTGAGTGTATAAAACTTCTTTCCTGGAAAAGTGGGGACTAATGCGTGTATGTTTGCGTGCCTGCTTATTCCACTGGGTTTCGTTTTCATTTATTCAAGCTATCTTAGAATTTACTAACTAGCCCAGAATAATCTTGAGTTTGTGACCCTCTTGCATCAACCTCCTCAGTGCTGGGAATATGGGTCTGGGTCACCTCCTGACTTTATGTAGTACTGGAGCGTAAACCTATGGCCTGGTGCTATCTGCCCAACTTCACACGCCATATTATTCACAAAACCTCTTGCAACTCCCTGGTAAACTCCTCAACCAGAGTCACTACATGCAGTAAATATTCCTAAGATACATTTACAAGTCTATCTCTTCAATACCCTGGCCTGGTCCTAATCCTTTAGACCTGGCC
The DNA here is from genome assembly GCF_963924665.1 of Micromys minutus. Lineage (NCBI taxonomy): Eukaryota > Metazoa > Chordata > Mammalia > Rodentia > Muridae > Micromys > Micromys minutus. Next base: position 27,451,472 of record NC_137983.1, on the reverse strand, counting down.
TTCAATCATCTGTCTCTGACCTTTGAACCTCCCAAGACCTAGGTATTGACAGATATTTCCTAGACATCTCACTATAACCCTGTAGTTGATAACTTCCTTAGACCCTAACACTCTCCCTTGTTGTCTGTTAATTCTTTCTGGCCTGGTTTTCCTAACACTCTTTCCCTGCACTCTGAGCCTGAATAACATCTTCATTTTGAGTCTTTTTTTCTGCATTATGATTCTTTCTGTTTTAGGAAAGCCACTGAATTGTAAATTCTTGTGTATTGTTGTCAATGCCCTCAGTAAATTACACCATAGTAAACTTTTCTTGCAAACCAATACTACAACGTTCCTGACATAGAAATATAACCCACCAACATCGTGCATGAAAACAGAGAGGATTAAAATCTTAAGTTGTTTATTCATTCGGGTAGTTAAATATAGTAGACTCCTCAAATCTCAGAAATGGAAATCAGACAACAATTCAGAGTAAAAGCTCCCATGTAACCCTCAGATCCTTTAAGGCACTGATTCTCTCACTGCCCAGAGTTCCTTAGAGAGAACCCCATGAAGAAATGATTTCTTTGTGCATCATTTTGTTAATTTTCAATCTTTTATTAGATTTGTTGGTTGAGCATGTATAATGTATAATGCACATTCAGGTTACTGTCAGCCTCCCCTTTCTTATGTTCCTCCCATCTCTGCCTCCAGTGGTAAATATTATGAGATTGCAAGCAAAGTATGTACTTCCCTCTAACTCCTCATTCCTTCTATTCTGCACCGCACCCTTTATGACCTACCTGCCTCTCTCTTGATCTCTTCTTCTTTTATATGTCCCATGTGTCCTTTGCTCTTTTCCTTATCCTTCTCCATCACTATTATTACCTTCTTTTTGTCTCTCTTCTAGTTTTCTAGGCTTTATTCTACACTTATATCTGTTTATATGTATACATGTATTCCTGCCTAAGCAGTTGTAATTCTTTAATGACCGCATGCACAAAGTCACCAAGAAAAGAGGAGAAAAACAATAAGGATGCATGATCATCTCTAGGGGCAAAATATAAGAGTTCATGATAAAGAAACACTTGAAGCTGAAAGCTCAATAATACATAATACGTCACTTACATTATTATTTTATCTACATGTTTAGTTTGTTACCACCTTCCAAGAATCACTAACCAGAGACCCCACTCTTTTTAATTTTCTAGTTCCCTTATATAGTCCTGGCTAACATATATTATAACGAACACACCAAATATGGAAGAGTCAGTACAAGGTGATTAGAAGCCTCAATATGTGGTACACATAATCAACCAGCAAGCAGTTCACCAGAATTTGTAGATTGGTTCTGTTTGTTAATCAGACAAAATGTATTGTCATGTCATTTATTTCTCCTAGTATTACAGGAAATTTACATATTGTTAACAAATAAATGATAGGATTAAAATATTGTGGTAAATTTTTATTGCTATACAGTTGCCTAAGGAAGGAATTAGTAACCTGATATTAGAAGGTACATAGATGTGTTTAATAGAACTTATTCAGAATTAGATGGTGATGAACACTCATGATAACTAGTTTTTATGACGTTTTAAGGAGAGTGGTGATTCCAACTGTAAGGCTTGTAAGTGTGTGTGTGTGTAAGTGTGTGTGTTTACAGGCACACATGTGTCCTAAGACCTGTGACTGAGTGTGACATTTCTAAATATTCAACATTGCTAATAATTATAGAGATAAAATGGCAGCAGACTACAAGGCAATAAAACTACAGACAAACAAATTTTTGAATGCAATTCAAACAATTTCCATTTTCTATGGAAAATAATAAGCTTCTCAGGACATGGAATAGAAAAAACTCAGTCATCCAAAGCCAGCTCATGCAGCTGGGGAAACGTGAAAATTAGGAAGAGCAACTATGACCAGAGCCTGCCACAGAGCAGACACTAACTATATGACAGAGTTCTGGGGGAAGGCCAAGGCCATAGAAGCATAACACCAGGAGATGCACTTTAATGCCTGAGAACAAGTCATATCTTGTTAGGGAGACTCTTCACTGAGAATTCAAAAGATTTCCAAAGTCTTGTGAAAAACAGCTGGAAGCATGAGCAATTGATGAGTTGTTTTCATTAAAACCACAAGTTAAGGTGGTATAGGAAAGGCCAACAATCTGACTCTCCAGTCTTTCTTTTCAGTTCTTCAAGTTCAGCAAACATGTACTTATCTGCTTTTCATTAGCCATCATGATGCTATCAGATCCAAATGGGCCCCCCCTCACCTGCATGAAGCAAGAGATACTTCCAAGCTACCCCTCTTCTTACTCACCTTTCTCTGTTTTGCTCCATTCCCTAAATACTCATATGAGGAAGGTTTTAAAATGCAGGCTGATATAAGCACAGTCTGCTGCTTCTCAGAATGCAATGTACTTGCACTGTATTTCCAGAAGATTCTTTCAAGACAGCTTACTCCATCTTGCCATACTTTGTCGGCAGCCATTTTTTGCTAGGACATTAGATTGCCATCTATCAGAAAAATCACCACCATAAATACATAGATATGGGTTATTGTTATGGTTTTGATGTGAAATGCTCTCCATAGGCTTGTGCTTTTGAACACTTTTTTCCCTGCTAGTGGCAATGTTTGAGAAGCTATGTGGAACATTCTGGAAGTGGAGCCTTGCTGAAGAAAGTTGACCACAGGACGTGAGTCTTGGGGTTAGCTTAATTCCTATCTCCATGCTTCCTGCTATGAACCAATGTAAGGAGATGAGCAGACCCAGCCACATATTTCTGCCACCTGCTACCCTGACTTCTCCTCCAAGATAGACTTATGTCCTTTCAAACTGTAAGCCAAATTCAACTCTTCCTCCCTAAATCACTTCTTGTCAGGCATGTAGTCCAGAGATGAGAAAAGTAATCAATACAGATACCTACACTGTTAAAAAGCACTCTTAATCAAACAACTTTCTTTCACTGAATCATGTATGCTAACACTTGTAAAACTTGCAGCAGCCTTGAATTTTGCTCACTTATAGGAGGTGTTCAGTGGCCTTAGATTGTTTCCAGGTTTAAGGCTGGAAACCATAAAATAACATGCCCGCCCCATCAGGCTCTGAAGCATGCTCTTAGAGACTCACCTCACAAACACTGTCTTTTAATCACTATCTTCCCCCTCTATGTCAGAAAACACATCATTTCCTCTAGAAAGCATTGCTGAGTGTGGGGTTATGGTCATATGAATCATCTATGTATGTAAGAGCATCCTGGTTTCTTATCCAGTGCCTCATTGGCAGAATAAAGACTTCAGGAAAGATGACACTAACCAGACTTCTTCAGACTTTCACTGTTCTTGCCACAGTGTTATATATTCATTTGACTATTGAAGGTGGGTCTTTAATCTTATAGACACCTATGTACATAAAAGGGAGAACATCTGGGCCCAGGATTCACAGATGAAGATTTCCATGGAGAAAGAAAGGCAGAAATGGTACTGTGCTTATTATAAAAAACCAAGGGAGGGGGAATAGTGACCAGAGGAACCATAAAAAGCCTTCCTTGTAACAATCAGTTTGAACTAATCTGCCAAAATCTTGATCTTGGACATCTATCTTCCAAAGTTTGACACAACACACTTCTGTTGTTTAAGCCAGCCAGCCATTTGGTAGTAATTGGTTACAGCAGTGATGGAAAACTAGTGTAATTGCTTTGAATTTTGTGTCTGTTATTTACCCAAAGTAGCTCATAGGTTTTCTCCTGAGAACTCTTGTTATAGGTTCCTTTATAAAGGGAGCACTTTAAAAGTCCCATTTTAAATATTACCTATCAAATCATCTTGCCTGCTCTTTATCACAATCTCAGTCTACTTAGATGATTAAATGGTATTGATATTCAGATGGTAAGAAATGAAAATGGATTCCTGCCAACTTCTCTAAATTGCTTTCCTCTTATCCCTTGATCCTTAAGTGAGGGCCCGTACTTATTAGATTAAAAGTATTCAAAAAAATGGTACATGATACATTGAAAAACATGGTGAAAAATAGTAAACACTTAATGCCCTTACAAAAGAGGCAGAGAAAGGTGGATCTCTATGAGTTCAAGACCATCCTAGTCCACATAGAAATTTTAGGCAAGCAAAGGTTATAAGGTAAGTCCCTGTCTCAATCAAGCAAAGAAAGAACAAGGAATTTAATAGTTCTTGTTCCACCATACTTATACTTGACTGAGTTGGAATACCACATTGATAATAGATTAAGCAAAGACAAAGTTGAGACCTGGAAAAGGAGAGGAAGTAAAGAATTATGTTGCTGTCTATGTATTGATGTTATGCCATAAAAATGGTATGATAAAATTTTATATGATCCAAGTTTCCTTGATTATTTTATTAAGTTTAAAGTTCTTTTGAATTGGTATTCTTGTAATGGTTGCTATTTTATATTTCATAAACTGATATTGTCAAGTTTGTGCCTGAATCTAGGTAGTTATTTTAATGTCCAGGACTTTCTCCTACTGCAATCTCATCCAGTTATTAACTGAATAAAAGGCATTAAAAAAATCCACTCACAGTCTGGACCCTGGAGGTGTTTCAATGATTGGATAGGGTTATTTTTTTGAGAGATTAATTAATTCATTTTTATCTTAGCTAAAAACAATTAGCATGCTGGAAATCAACATATTTTTATTTTATTATAGTAATTTTTCTACATTCATAGCATACCTGGGATTCAAAAAATATCACCAAAATATAGTTTTTGTAGATTTTTTCCTTTATTGTATACAAAGACCAGAAAGACAATGACTAAGAACCATACCTTCCCACCCATAGGGAGGGACAACATTTTTGATATAAATAAACAAAATAATTAATTACAAAAAATAAACCTATCTTTCTTTGACTTTCTTCAGCTAAGTTTCAACAATGTTTCTTACTAGAGGAAAAGATAATATTAAATGTTGATTAATTTAATATTAAAATGTAAAATTATAAATTAATGTTTGCAAAAACAGTGGGTGAAAAATCAAAGGCACAAACAAACCTATGGGGTGTAGTAGAATATACAGGAGCCTTTTCTGTTCAGGTGAGTATGCACAGTGATTTCATTAGGAAGAGGCTGGGAAACCTAATATTCCTTTCATCTCTGCCCACATAATCACCTTAACTGTGCAGAAATCTGCCACGTTTATGGTCCTAGCATCATCATTAAGCCAAAAAATGAATGTTCCATTTTACCCTGAAAATTTCCAATTAAACCCATTTGAAGACATGCACTGAATTCCTGCACGAATTCTTTCCCATAAAGATCAAGGGTAGCGGAATGTCACAGCAGAGAGAGGCCAGCTGTAAGCTCATTAGCAAGACTGATGAGGAACTGCAGCTCTTCAGTTCTTTCCTCCCAGAGCATCTCCAGGTGGATGGAAGCTGCATCCTGCGCCACTGCATGGGATATAGAAGAGGTCATCTCTTATTAAAAGTCAGTTTTTATTAGGCTTCCAACCAGCCAATCTGAAAAACTGAACTTTAAAGTGGTACCAGATCTGTAGAAACAGATGAATGCATTTAGCAATAACCTAATTTAGCAACAGTCTAATCAATGGATGGGGACAAATTGAATGTATGGGTTATAAACAAAAATTATAACAGAAACAGGTAGGTGCTGAATAATTCTGTAGCTTACATTTTTTATCAGACTTTACTGTAGTGCTGCCAATTGATAAAATAAAGGATTTTTACAAAATTATTTTAGAAGCTAATAATGGAATTTCTGGGTTTGTTTAGAGAGATGTCTCGCTATGTTCTTTGGGGTAAAATATAACTTTCTGAATATATCTTAGTGGGAACTGGAAAAACAAAAGGACAATTTGTTCTCTTATAAAAATATAATAGGTGAAGAACATCAGGAGAAATAGGAAACTGCCTATTAGGGAAAGGAAACTGAGAGACAGGAGATAATGTGGTTCCCATCCAAAGAGCAGCCTCACCTAACACCAAGCTACTCAATGTTCACATGGTTAATCTCTGTTCTTACTGTGTCAACAGGCCTCCAAAAAGATATCCTATACTTTGTAAAAAAAAAAAAAAAAAAAAAATCTATGTTTTCATACTGTGAATTTTGTTTGTTTGTGTTACTTTTGGTTTGCTTATTTCTAGTGGGAAAATCAAGAATAAAAAGATGAGTTCAACATTTGCCTGAAATTTAGTATAGAGAGAAAGAAATAATCACAGAAAGTCTAATGGAAGCAAGAGTTAGAATCAAAACACTACTATAAAAATAATTATCCCCACTCACTATCTGTCTGTCTGTCCATCAGTCCATCTGTCTGTCTGTCTATTCATCTGTCTATCCATCCATCCATCTATTTATCCAGCATCCAGCCACCTGCCAGTCATTCAGTCAGCAATCCACCCACCTATCTATTAATCTTACACACACACACACACACACACACACACACACACACACACACACACACTGTGAAAAATGTTCAGGATTAGAGAATTTTCCAAAAGATAGAAAGTAAACCAACAAGTAGGTGCTCTGAAGCAAAACCATGAACAATCACAAATGGTCTGAAAGTACATCTGGAACAATCAAACTAATCTTGGTTGGCTGTTGCTAGGGAGTACCTAAGAAAAAACTTAAAACAGGTGCTGGCACTTTGACTATTGGTTTTCTACCTGTGTGTGTTTTGCCTGCATGTGCATCTTTGTACCATGTGTGTGCCTATTGTGCCCGTCCATGAACACCAAAAGAGCACCAAGGAGCTGATCCTGATGCTATCTCACTAGGGCTTTTTTTTTTTTCCCTCAGGCTCAAGCTTGGACTCACGGCTGACCCCGATATAGCAGAACTAGAGGGTGAAGCCTGAACCCTCAATGAGAGAAGGTTTTATAGGAAATTGTGAGCATGTGAGAGGATTTCCAGCCTGCCAAACATCTAACTGAATGACAGTTTTAAAAGACATAAGTCAATAGGTGGGTGCTCTGAAGCAAAACCATGAACAATCACAAACAGTCTGAAAGTACATTTGAAACAATCAGACGAATCTTGATTAGCTATCGCTAGGGAGTAGCCAGGGAGTAACTATGGAGAAAGGGCCAACAACAAGTAAGCCATGTTATTCTTCCTGGTACTTGGGTGCAGTTTGGTTGTCAGGCAATCTTTTTTCTTTTAAAATGGAGACTGGTCCCAAGATGGGGCAGGTTTGGCCTCTCATGAGTAGTCCATGGAAGTCTGAGAAAAGATAGAATGCTCTGGAAGTGGAGTTACAAATGCTTGTGAGCTGCCAGTGGGTACTGGGACTCAAACCCAGGATCTGCTTTGGGAGAAAAGTCAGTGTTCATAACCTCTGAGTCATCTCTTCCACCCCACAAAATGGAGTTTTATATACATTTTTGCCTGTATATAAAAAAAGGGGGGAGATATGGGGAAGAGATATCAAACTTAACGTGGCTTCCTGTACCTTTTTAATGCACTTTTTACAGCATCAACACACTGAAACAAGCTAAGATTTGCTTTCTGTCTGTGTTTTGCCCAATACCTTGTCTGGAAAAATGTTCTGGCCTTCAAAAACTGTTGGTGATATGTCTCATCCTCATAAGAGAAATTACATGGTCCACAGAGATAGCTCCAGGGGGAAATTACTTCTCTTGCATGTATGAAGACATGAATTTCATACCCAGAACCCACATATAAGCAGGCAGGGATAGTACATGTTTGTAATCTAGGACTGAGAAGCAAAGGGACAGGCAGAGCTCTTGGGCTTTTTCATGGACCACATTAGATGACTTGTCAAGTTTCAAGCTAATAAGAATAAGGTCCAAATAAGGAATAAAATAAGAAAATATGTAACTATATTTTTAAAATATGTTTTCTACCTGGTTATTCTCTTAGCAATAATTTACTGTAGGAAAATAGTTTTGCAGACTCCGGATATGGCCCAGCAGTTCAGAGTCAATACTGCTCTTTCAGAACACCCACGGTCAGTTCCCAGAACATACGTTAGGCTGACTAAAACTTCAGCTGTTGAAAATCTAGTACCTCATACTGCTTGCCCAGAAACCAATACTCACCACACAAAGAGACATGCATACACATAACTTAAAATGATAAAAAATGATAATAATCATATTAATAACATTTTATATTAATAGTATTTATTACATGTATTTATATTTATTACATTCATATTATTATAATTATATTTATATTGCATATATAATATTTCTAATATGAATATGTTTGTATATTTGTTATTATTAATAATAACTAGGTCATAATTAACATAATCAATTTGAGACAAGGCCTTGCTGTGTATCTCGGGCAGATGTTGATTACTTACTGGGTGCTTTTAGGCTCACATTGTATAGACTTGATAAATATAAACATTGAGAGGTGTTCTCATTGCTACATCATCAGCTGCTCTCAAGTGCTTGCTCCCTGGTCAACTAACCTTCTAATTATCTATATGTATACATTGCTTTACATGTGGATCCTGTCTATGTGTGTAGTTTTGACTGTGTATAATTTCTGAGAAAAAAAAAAAAGACCCGTAATGAAAGCTGTGCCGTGGGAGCTTCTATTGGAAAGTTGCAATGTCAAAGTGGAGTTCAGAGGAGAACCTGGTGTCTAGAAACATGGAAGCATAAACCAGACTGAGGTGAAGAAAACGAAAAGCTGGCAGATGGAGGGAAATTTCTGTAACATAGCGTTTCTCGAAGTCAGTCTCTTCGGTTTCGTTCTGAAGGGAATCAGGAGTAGCTGCCTCCGGGTGGGATCATCTCGTTTCTTCTGTTTGCTTCACTTTTTCTTCTGAAACTTAGAAGCAGCCATAAGTAAGTGCAATCATTTATTTGTCCTCAATTTTTCCATTCCTGTATATTCTATTAGTTTTTCCAGAAGTTAGGGGAAGGAGCTAGAGAAAAGGATAAAATTTGTGCTACTAAAAGTCAAACCCACTTCTCCTGTGTTGTTCCTAATTCCTGCGGTCTCTGGGATGTGTTGCTACAAAATATCAGTAAGCTCTCAAATGTCCAATTGCAGACCCCTGGGGGATGCCTGACTGGACAAGCTCCCTGTCTATAGTTTGTGTGGCATGCCAAACGTCAAACAGTTAGCATTCCAATCTGTTCTCAAGGGGTGCAGCTGATCTTGTTTCGTTTAGTTGTAAATTTAGATTCTTCTTTGGAAACAGAACAGCGCTTGACTCCGCAAGGGCAGTGACTGAATGTGTGGTGCCTGAATACCACCAAAAGTAAACCTTACCATTTATTTTTCAAGGGGATCTTTAGAAAGGCAGGGAAGACACTGATAGAAAATCAGACCAAAAAAAAAAAAAAAAAAAAAAAAAAAAAAAAAAAAAAAAAAAAAAAAACAAAACCAAAAACTTGCACTGTGTCCCATCAAAGAGGTGAATAGTTTTATTTAAAGTATTTGGGGGAGAGTCCAGAGATGAAGTGTTTCCTGTGGTTTATTGGGAAATCATTTGGGATTCCTTTGAGCATCTGAAACTCCATCACAGGTGGGGAGAAGACAATCAATTCAGATTTGTAATTACCACTGTCTTCTTTCAACCTGCTGACCCATTTAACCAAATTGAGCTTGTCCCTGAAAAAGTAACACATACTCCCTACTAGCCTCCGCCTTCAGATGTAGACCAAGAGAGAATAGCTACAGACTCCTGAAAGAGCCCAGGGAATAATGATGCAATCGATGATCTAAATCTGGGAGAAAGAACAAAAATAAAGAAAATTGCCAGCACTCGTGTCTGCTTGTTCTTTTACAAAATCATGGAGAAGAAGAAAAAAAATTCCAGCAAACCAATCAACAAATTTCCTACTTTATTTATAGCTGACTATTTTTAGCAATTCCCCTTTCTCTAGCACAGCATGAGTTAGAGCCATCATTTTCCCAGCTTCATCAAATAGGCTGCTCTTTAGAGGAATACATTTTGCCAGTCTGAAGCAACTATGCGTCCGAGTTAATTGCAAACTATATATAAACACGTAGATGGAATTTTCAAACTTTATCATACAAATGAGATTTCACAGTGAAACCAGGGTGTTCAGCAAGCCTGGGGAATGAAGCTATGTTTACAATACAAAGGCTAGAAATCTGCCTCACACTCACACCCCCCATCTCTTGAGAATGTTGAGGTCTTTGTTTGTGTTCCAGAAAACAAAAGTATCAAATGTCTGATTAAATAGTTTTATGATTTTACATGTTTTGTTTCTTGCTCCGTATAAGTTAATTTTTAAAATTTTATTCAACCTTTTTTTAAACTCCAGATTTTATCCTCCTCCCAGTTCACCCACTGACTGTTTTACATCCCACACCTCCTCTCCCCCTTCATCTCCAAAAGAATACCTACACCCCCCTACCTCCCACCCACACCCCACACCCTATCAGACATCTCCACTCCTGGGGGTCTACAATCTCTTGAAGGTTAGGTGGATCAGACCAGGCAGTCCTCTTCTGTATATGTGTTGAGGGACAAATATTAGCTAGTGTATGCTGCCTGAATGGTGGTCCAGTAACAGAGATCTAGGGGTACAGGTTAATTGAGACTGCTGGTCCTCTTACAGGGTCAGCATTCTCCTTAGTTTCTTCCATCTTTTCCCTAATTCCATCACAAGGGTCAGCAGCCTCTGTCCATTGTTTGGGTGTAAATATCTGCATCTGACTCTTTTGGCTGCTTTTTGGCTCTTTTGGAGGGCAGTCATGATAGGTCCAGTTTTGTGAGCACTTCATAGCTTCAGTAACAGTGTCAGACCTTGGGGCCTCCCCTTGAGCTGGATCCCATGTTGGGCTTGTCACTGGACCTCCTTTTCCTCATGCTCTTCTCCATTTTTGTCCCTGCAATTCATTCAGACAGGAACAATAATTGGTCAAGTTTTATAAAACGTTTTGATTTTCCTTTATAAAACTGTTAACTTAAAAAGAAAACTTTGTAGTGTGTATGATATCATATTTTATTTGGTCCATTCTAGAATCAACACTAGGCATGAAAGGTGATTGCAAGTTGTCTAAAAATTAATAAGATGTTGATTTTGTCTTTTGTTATAGAGAGAAAATAACTTACATACACAGGTAGAAAGCCATAGTAACAGCCTATGGGAAATACTGTGTGTCATGCCCAGTCTCAGGACTCCAAACAGGAATGCTCTATATTATAAAGAAGAGACATTTTAACAGGCTGTTATTCTGTCATTCTATCCTAAAAGTCTGGCAATAATTAAGATGCCCCAGGATTCATATCAACCTAAGATTTAACTGGTAGGAAATAAAGACTCATTGTAAATCTTCTTTTAGTGTCACTGGAAAGTATATGTCTCATCTCTAAACCTCTCACATCTCTAAAGATTCTACTGAATTCAGCAACTTGAATGTCAACTATGGTTCATTTCCCTAATAAGCACAGACATTAAAAAACAAAAAAAAAACTTTAATAGAATATTTTCAGATCTAATTATAGCATACATTAAAGTTGTAAAACGTGACCCAGTTGTCTTCATCTCAGAGGTGCAAGTTTAATTCAACATGTATAAATCAATATATGAAATATAGTACATGAATAGATTAGAGAAAAGAAGTCTCATCATCCTCTCAGTACATATAGGAAAGGACTTGTGCAGAGTGCACCCTGCATAATAAAAGTCTGGAGAAATCTCAAAATAGAAGGAATATAAATAAAATTTTAAAAAATGTTTTCCATGACGACCTTATAGTCAGTGTGCCCACCCTCACTCAGAATCGCGCTCCAAGTCCTAGTGACAGAAATGGGGTGGACAAAAGGAACCAGAGATATGAAAAGAAGTTGCCACTTTACTCTATTTGAAGACCCCACCAGAAAATGCTCAGACCCCATACGAAGTTCAGCAGTGTGGGAGAACACAGAATCAACACAAAGGAGTGAGTAGCTCTAGTATCCAGCTGCCTTCTAAATGGCAGCTCTCATCCCTCACCACAGAAGCTTCTTTCTGTAGTGAGCAGATGTTGCTAGAGAGAATCACAACCAGCTCTAAGTGCAGAGGTTGAGTGTCCACAGGGCGCTCAGTCCTAAACAGAACAGACATCTTTATTATCCCTCTTCCCCATCCTCAAGGCTAATGTAACATTGCAGAAGTCAGGGAGGTGGAGACAGAAAGATGGTAAGAGACAGCGACGGGAAAGGTGCATTAGTTATATTAAAGTTGAATCAAAAAATGCCATAATGAAAGGCAACTTAAGGAAGAAAGAATTTATTTTGGCATACAGTTGCACAGGGAAAGTCTGTAATGTCAGGGGAGCCGTATCAGCAGATAGCCATAGAGGGAAGCTAACAGATCACATCTTCAACTGCATATGGGAAAGGAATAAGGGATGTGTTACAGAAAGTCCTAATAGAATTTCACAAGAGATTAATTAGTTACTACAACTGCCCCAAAGCATGCAGTATGGCAAACATACCATCATGAAGAGCAGTCTCCATACTAATTTCAACATTTCTGGCAGATGTTGGTTGTATAAGGTCACTTTTAACCTGTTTGCTCTTTTCAGCATATGACATCAGCATGCACATATACATGCACACGATGAGTATGTTTATAATTTAAGAATAAAACCAAGCTTAAGCTTAGGTTTTAAAAGTTTGGCTTGTCTGAGAGGGACACTTGGAAGTCTTTTATTGTTTCTTCTTGGAAGGCAGGAGTCTGGTGAATCTGGTCAAGTTCAGGTTCTGGTCAAGCTCAGTGGTTAAGAGAGCTTGCTGCACAATCATGAGGACTAAGGTTCAAATCTCAGCCCCTATGTGACAAGCTTCATGTTCCACAAGTTCCAAGGGATCTTTAGCTTATTTTTTGTCATCTGTAGAACATATTATATGAGGAATAAGTAAATGAATGTACTTCAATGAATATAGAATTGTATTCCTCTTGTTAGAGAGTAAATATAACATGTTCAAGTTATTAGATCCACCTCCTTTGGAAAGAGAAGTAATCAAATCTGAAGTTTTCTTACTTTGTGTAATGCAGAGAAAAGTAATTTACATTATTGAGGTGAGCCAGATGTTGACAACTTACCCAAGGCCTCGATAATATCTTTAATATGTGTGCAGAATACATCTAAGTCAGAGTCAGTATATGGTAGAGAAAGAGTCAAGACATTATGAACTAAATATTTCCACAAAGTGTTTATTCCAGTGTGGCCAAGATGATCTACATATATCTTTAAATAATGCAATACACCTTAGTATGCTAAGACTTGCTAGACTCTGTGAAGATTTACAAAGCACTACTGTGTGTACTTAAAATATCTCACTAAAAGAAAGGGAAAGGGATAATTTCCTTGAATGTCTCCTCAGGTATAATAATAAAAATTTCATTAATATTTTATATTAATTTACAAAATAGTAGGCTTCACTGTGGCTTTCTTTGTATGTGTCAACATACTTTGTTCTCAATCATTCCTCTCCCACACCATCTTTCCAAAATAGTTGCTGTCTGGGGGGTTGGGAGGCATAGAAAAGAGAAGAATTTAAATGTCATCCCTCGGTTGTCATCTACCTTGACTTTAAGAAACAACAACAGCAGCAGCAGCGGCAACAACAACAACAACAGGGCTTCTCATTGGCCCAGAGCTTGCTGAGTGAGGTAGGCTTGATCTTGAGTACATCCCAGGTCTGTGCTTTCCTTAGGCTGCTATTAAAACCATGCGATACCGTGTTTGCTTATTGTACAATGGCTCTTTTGTTCAAGCACAGCTACCCCTAGTATGTCCATATCACATATAATCCCATTTCTTCTCTTCTTCCTCTATCTTTAGATCTCTTTCTTTCCACTTGGGACCTACACACACACACACACATACACACACACACACACACACACACACACACACCAAGAGAGATAAACCCACACAGATGGGTGGATGGAGAACAGACACAGACACACAAATACAAACAGACACTACAAATATGTTTTTCTATATGTGTATATATACATGTATACGTGTTCTTCATAAAAATAAAAACATGAAGCATAGGGACCAATTTCAAAAAATTCACAAATTAACACTATCCTTTAATCTAAAGACAATATTATTTTTTCTCTTTCTAGTATTCTTTTCTACCATGATTGCTAAAAGATAATTTGACAGGAAAATACCCTTTCTCTGCTTTTAAGCCCTGCAGAACACTAGCCTAACAGAAGTTCTTTAGGGCTATATAAGTATCCAGGTTTCTTCTTGGACCTCCTTGCAAACAGAAAATCACTGGGTGAAGGATGGCTACCTTGTGGACAAAACAGTAAAATTCTACCAAAAAACATGAATACATCAGCAGTTTTCTCAAAGTGCTGTTAGTTCCGGAAATGTTTGAAAATAGAAACAGGTATAGACAACACAGAAAAGACAAAAGAACATGTTTTCTCGCCGAGATCTGTGTGTACCACTTACCTTGCCTGGTACAGATCTTATTTTAGCACAAACCTTTGCTAAATAAACTTCAGCTGTGCTTAGCCCAGTATTAAAATAGAGCCAACTTCTCTCACACTTAGCTAAATTTCTGTAATCATTTCATTAATTAAATGCAGCTGGAGCAAAGATTTTCTTTATCGATGGATGTAACAAACTTCAGAATTTAATGCCATGCATTTTAAAGATTTAGATTATTTCTATTTAAATTTATATTGCTCTTTCTGTCAGCATAAATGAAGATCCCCCAGTTCCTTTCAAAGATGTAGTGACAGTTTCCTCAAAAAATGTTTTTACTTTGTAGTCAAAGAAACAGCTATAGAAGCATGCTAACAACAATTCATCATTTACTTTTTCTGCACAGTGTTGTCTTTGAGGCAACCTGAGCATCTCTGGCTTTATTCATCAGAAATACTGGGAAGTCCTTGTATTCTCTTTTGCTGCCTGTGCTGTGTGGCTTTGGAACAGGCAGTGTTTCTTTGTAGTATCCTGAACTAATTTGTATAAACAACTGGAGAGACTCACACTCTGTCCCTAGATTCTCACATTTATTTTTACATATCTTTGTCTATTGGGAAGAACATGCTTTGGTGCACAGGCGAGAAGTTTCAGGAGTATGTTTCCCCTTCCACAATATGAGTTCTAGGACTCAACTTAGGTCATAAAGTTTGGTGGCAAGAGTTGTAAACTGCTCCCCGCGTCGTCTTTGTTTTTTGCCTGTTCTGTTTTGTTTTTTTATTCTCTCGAATATTACATCCCAACCACAATGTCCCCTCCATCCTCTCCTCCCAGACCCTCCCAGTCTGCTGCCCTCCACTCCTCCTCTGTTCTCCATCCGAAAAGAACAGGCATTCCAGGAATATCAAGCAAACATGGCATAAAAAGTTCCAGTAAGACAAGGCAAATACTTCACATCAATGCTGCACAAAGCCAGTTTGTAAAAGGAAAAGGGTCCCACAAGCAGGGAAAAAAGTATGGAACTGTTTCATTCAATAACAGTTTACCAATAGGAGTGTTTAGTCCATTTTCACTACGGAGGGAAGCATAGTTACATTCAGCCAGACATAACAGTGGAGAGGAAAGTTCTACATCTGTATTCACAGGCAGCAGCAAGAAACAGTAAGCCAAATGGACATAGCTTGACCATCTGAAACCTCAAGCCCGCCCCTTGAGTAACACACTTGCTCCAACCAAGCCACTCCTACTCCAACAAGGCCACACTTCCTAACAGTGCCACACCCTACAGGTATATGGGGGCCTTTATTATTCAAACTACTACATACATCATTTGTTCTATAATTTTATTGAATATTATTTGCTTTGCTAGAACTAATTATATATTTAAACTGTGGTAATATTTTAAAGTAAATGTGATTATTCATTAAAAATAGTTTACTATAATGTTAACCTGGATCATTTTCAGTTAATTCTACTTTTTTCTTCTTCTTTCTCCTCCCTAATTTCTTTTTAAATCTGTTTTGTACTTCCATTCCACTGTGTTTCAGACATGTGTCTAACACTACTAAGCTGACGGTATTTCTCATTTTATTGAATGGAGCCATCATAAATGTGTCAGTTTTACAAGTGAATGAGTGTGCATAAGACTTGCATTAAGTGTGGATCCAGCTTGGCATTAAATTCTCCATTTTAAAAGTTTTATTTTATTCTTCCTGGAGACTGGATATGCTAAGAAATCATTTTTAAAAGTCCTCATATTCAAGTGAAGGAGAGATATTTTAACTTGGCATTTCCCTTGTTCCAGGAATTTCCAAACTGCAGGACCCTCTGATGGTGCAGAAATTTAGCATGACCTCAGCCATTTTTGAGCTTAGTGCTGTTTGCTGTAGTCTGTCTACAGTACAACAGTTGAAGACAACACATTGACTAAACCTTTGAGCATCATGCCATAAAAGAATAAACACAACAGGGCTTTGGACATCCACTTACCTTAGCTAGTCTTTGACCATATAATAAAGAATCAGCTGTAGGCAGTCCTTAAATTTGACACTTCCACTAGTTAAGAACTCTGTGTCCACCGAATCTATATTTCACTCTCTTACCCCGAGTATATTAAATGTGTTTATCAAATTTCTTGTTGAAATTTAAGTATATCATGTTTATTACATTTTCAAATTTTCTAGTCAAGAAAATGTATAGTTGGAAATTAGACATTTCTGGGTCTTCAGTTAATATTACCTACTCTCTAGTGACTCACAGTTGCCTTCTAGAAAGTTATAAGACACCTTATAACTAACTCTAGATTTTTTGTAACATATACTTGCTGAAATTAAGTTGGAACTTGCAGATTAATTCATGATATTTTGCTTTTAATAGCTACTGCCATTGATGGCTCTTCTGGTGGGATCATATTCTTGACCCTAGCCAGCTCCACTTTGGCAAAATGTGAAAATACAGCTCCACTTTAACAGCCTCCTTTATTTGCGGTAATTCAAAGATATACTCCTAGGTTAAAGAACTGTCCTTGTAGCAACCACCCTCATTCTAGAAACTGAGAAAGAATGCAATTGTGTTTTGGAGTGTGCAAACCTCAGCTCTACTGTAGTAATATCCACTGCAGGCTCAGTTGAATATCGAATGGCTGAGAAATATCTGAGGAAGTGCTCGACATCCTTAGCCATCAGGGAAATGCAAATCAAAACAACCCTGAGATTCCACCTCACACCAGTCAGATTGGCCAAGATCCAAAACTCAGACAACAACAGATGCTGGCGAGGTTGCGGAGAAAGAGGAACCCTTCTCCACTGTTGGTGGGGTTGCAAACTAATACAACCACTCTGGAAATCAGTCTGGTGATACCTCAGAAAATTGGACATAATACTACCTGAAGACCCAGCTATTCCACTTCTGGGCATATACCCCAGAGACACCTTAGTACACAACAAAGATATATGCACCACAATGTTCATAGCAGCTCTATTTATAATAGCAAGAAGCTGGAAAGAACCTAGATGTCCTTCAGAAGATGAATGGATACAAAAATTGTGGTACATTTACACAATGGAATACTACTCAGCCATCAGAAACAACGACTTTATGAAATTCTTAAGAAAATGGCTGCATCTAGAGAATATCATTCTGAGTGAGATAACCCAGTCACAAAAGAACAGACATAATATGCAGTCACTGATAGTGGGATGCTAACCCCAGAGGCTTGCACTGCCCCAGAAACAACTCACAGACTGTATGAAGTCCAAGAAATAAAGAAAACAAAACAAAACAAAACAAAAAATTCTCATACAACAAGAAAACTTTGACTATTTCCATGTTACATTTTGTTTTACATGTACTTTATGCTCATTGTAACTATTAAGTTTTCAATGCATACTATCAAACCTTTAAAAAAAATCAAGTACTGACTAAAAATATATTCATACAGTTTTATGTAAAATTATTTTAAAATCTGAAAAAAAAGTACTGACAAAAATGTATTGTATAATTTTATGCAAACAATGCTTAAAATCTGTACATTTATCTTTGTTTTGTAAAATTAAGTTGTTATAAAAAAAATTCACTGCAGGGCCCCCCAGCAGCTTTCTTATTAATTGATAGTGGCCACCTGTCTATTCCTCTATATTTTTCTATAAATACGAAAACTTGGTTTTAAAAAGTCTTCTCTTCATCATGGTTCTCATGAAAATAGGCATCTACATCTATGTCAGGACGGAAGCAAAACATACACAATAGGAAACTTAACGGAAGTTACCAAGTTATTTAAGTTTTGGAATGCAGAAATTCCAGAGTAAGAAATGTCCTGAATTGAACTAGAAAGAAAATGGGGGGAAAAAGTAAAGAAATAGGAAGCTGACAAATCCTGTCATTTTATAGTATGATCTGCTTCAGGTGCTACATTAACTGAATTAATTTAAGGAGTAATACAGTGCCTACAGTCAACAGATTTATATGCAGAGAAATAATAAGGACTCACTCTATTCCACTACATGCATATACTTGCCCTATACATGTATTGCAAAATCGAATAATCCAGATGCCTTTGGAGTACGCTAGACTAAAGAAATGGCCATTTTATGTCCCCTTGTCTTCCTATTGTTGCCATTGGGAATAGGCAGAGCACAACTATTGGGAATTTCAATACCAGTTTTAGAGCATGTACCTGACAAGTGTATTCCTTGAAATCACCGTATCCAGAAACTGAGAGAAAGTATACTGACTATTTATGATTACTTATTCCAAAAAAAGCAATATTAGCTTTTCTCTTTAAAAAAACCCACCCAGAATTCATCTTTTATTTTAGATAACTGCACAACTGGGAGTACTTAGATACATTTGAAGAAGTATTTCCAGAGAAGGAGGTGCTACAGCACCGTGTGTCTAAGATCTACTCATGCTTGAGGAAATTCTCACGTTTTAACATCATTTGTAAGCCTATTTGACTTCAATAGGTCTTGGCTTACAGACTGTAAGAATGAATTCTACATATTGATACACATATAATATATATTTTAAAATGTTACACGATTTTTCTTTTGAATAGATTAAATCATGCAAAATTAGAAAAATATGGTTTGGCCCCTAAGCTATGTGTTTCCCTTACTCAGTTTTTCCATAGTCTGTTTCCTTAAATGTTCATTTATGGGCTTTAAAAACGGAGTATATACTGTGAAAGAAGACCTCTTGTAGATTCTAAAGAATGATGAATTTCTTCCAGTGGACTGTTTACTTGAATGTTTTTAACTCACTCAGAACTCAATAGAGAAACCAATGTATAAGCCAATCAATACTCCTAAACATGATCAAATACACACATGTAAACACACACACACATACATGCATACACACACACATGCACACACACACACACACACACAAACACACACAGGTATATTAAATTCAATTCAACATGCAGTCTGTGGCTGTGTTTTGCAAAAGAGGACAATTATGTAGGTGGAAGGAAAAATGTCTCACATTTTCTCACAGAATACCCCTTTTCCTTACATTCTCCACCAAGGAAGACTGTGTTAGTATCACCCAGCATCTCTGAGTTGACTTTGCACATGAATGTTTGAGACTTAAGGCATTGACAGTGATGTATTACTGTCAATGATGGTAAAGAGTACAAAAGTACTTGACTTAACCATCAGGATATAGCTAGAAAACTTAGGAAAATATGGATTCTTGATTAATAATTTCTGGCCATAGTATTAGTATACTTAACACTACTTCCATTTTTAAAGAGTGAACAAAGTCAGTATAATAAAAAAATTGGCTGGCACATGATGTTACTCAGACAGCAAGTTGTTATTTTGCGCCTGTAGTTGGTTTATTATGTTTAACCCTTTAAAAAGCAATGTTTATAGTGGAGACTGATCACAGCACTTGGAAGGTTGAGGCAAAAAAAATAAGGATTTCAAGACCTCCTTACCTATCCACTTGAGTTGGAGATGAGCTTAAGCTTCAAGAAACTCTGTCTAAAGCGTCAGGGGGTGGGGTGGGAGACCTGTCTTTCTTCTTTACTTTCTTTTTAAACATCTACAGCAGGGTTGTTAAAACTTTCTTGTTACTTTTTCAAAAATTTATATTTGGGGGACCGACATGTGGACAAGGCTATTTTATTATTGAAGGCTTCCTGGGGTGAAGTCTCTCTCAGTTCTCTTAATGAGCATGAAATGAAGAATTCGACTTGGCTGAACCAGGCTTCCGTGTGCCGGTGTGCTGTAGCACCCTTCCACTTCTGCCTCAGGGCATCAAGCCAAAAGTAGAAATAGCTTTTTCATTGAGTAAATTTTATGGCTCATGAGTATAATACCAAGCTGAGTATTTTTGTTGTTGTTCTTGTCCTATATAATAGTAAACACTCAAATGTTATGATGTAGGCACTGTAGTCTTCAGCACAGGACAGCTCAAGCAAACAAAAGACATTATAACTCACCAGCATTATTCCCTACCCATAAATTACTAGCAGCTATGGATGACAGGAGGGAACTGACCCCCATCCATTTCCACATTGCCATTCAGCGCTCAAAAATTCTACCAGAAAAGAAGTAGGAAGTGATTTATGGTGTGTTGTAAGACAGCACACTTGCACAGTGCTGCGTGTGGAGCAGAGATCAATTCATGGCTTACAAATTTGTCACAGGACAGTGCATCTTGCAGACTGCCACCTTCAAATTAGGTGTCATGATGAGAGAAAAAATATGGCAGTGCCTTGGGGAGAAAATACCACATTTTGATCAGGATCTGGAAATGCCATGAGAGAAAGAGATGGGATATCGGGACTCTCATTTGATCATAGCATACAGTCTAAGATCTAGGAGATAGAAGGGAGAGACAAAACACAAAAAGGCAGAGAAAACCTGACAAGCAAATCAAAAGGAAGGAAGCCAGCAACTGCAGGTGTACAAAAACAAAACTGACTATCAACCAGGAAATGATCCACATACAACTCGACTATTGTCTCTACATAGTACAGCGGGAAGTACTATGTGGCCTCACTATGCCAGCAAACGCATGTCGATAACTCTAGACTCTGAATGTGGATTTGAGAACTTTAAGGTTATGGACCCTGTATTTTTGTTACTTTGAAGTTGAGGCAAATCACAATGAACAGCATTATTTGTTGTTCCACATCATCAGCAAATCATTCTTTTTTTAATTGAACAATTTTATTTTAAAAAACAAAGATAAATGTACAGAATTTTAAACCATTTTTGCGTAAAAGAATATGAATACATTGTTGTCAGTATTTGACTTTTTTAAAGGTTTGATATTATGAATTAAAATCTTGCTAGATACAATGAGCATAAAGTACATGTTAATCAAGATGTAACCTAGAAATAGAGTTTTCTTGGTGTGTAAAGATTAAGCATAATGATTTTTCACGTTTTTTGGCCTTTGTTTTTTTTTTGAACTTCATATAGTTTGTAAGTTGTTTCTGGGGTGTTCAGAGCTTTCTGGGGTTAGTATCCAATTATCAGTGACTGCATATTATGTCTGTTCTTTTGTGGCTGGGTTATCTCACTAAGGATGATATTCTCTAGATGCAGCCATTTTCTTAAGAATTTCATTAAGTCATTGTTTCTAATAGCTGAGTAGTACTGCATTGTGTAAATATACTCTAAAGTTAGAAATAGAGATGGTGGCCAAGGTTATGATCATTTCAAAGCAGGTTATTGGTGAGTCTTAGGAGATCTATTTTCAGCTTCATTCCATGCTTGCTCATTTACTGGAAGGTATCTTCATTTTCTTATAATACAACTAAATTCAGAGCAATGGCTTTCATCCAGGTAAGGAATCAAGAAATGAAGAAATATCACCTAAAATGTAAGCAAGAGCCTTATCACATTGGTGACAACCCATGAGTTTACTGTATTCTGTCTGCATGCAACGGCCTTCTAGGTGGAAACCAAGTCCCTAGGCAGAGTTCCTACTCCCCTGAACTAATAGGGGGGCTGAGCTTTCTGTGTGCCAGGCCTAGCCCTCTCTGCGCCCTGGACACTCACAGCACGGTCTCATCAGGCCTGCATCCCTGGATCTCTGTAGTTCCCGGGGAGGCGGGGGCAAATCATTCTTATTTCACAGCTCAGGTTTAAAACTCTATCTTGGGCCTGCCTGATCCAGGGACCAGGAACCCAGCATTGGGACCTCTGTTCCCACCCAGCAGCGCACAGAAAGAATATCATCCTGAGTGAGATAACCCAGTCACAAAAGAACAGACATAATATGCAGTCACTGATAGTGGGATGCTAACCCCAGAGGCTCACACTGCCCCCAGAAACAACTCACAGACTGTGTGAAGCTCAAGAAAAAAAGAAAACAAAACAAACAAACAAAAAAGTCATGCTCAATCCTTACACACCAAGAAAACGTTGACGAATTCCGGATTACATCCTGTTTTACATGTACTTTTTGCTCATTGTAACTAGTAAGACCTTAATGCAGAGTATCAAACCTTAAAAAAAAAAGGAAAAAAAAAAGAGCCAAGCACTGACACAATTGTATTTGTACACATTTATGCAAAAAATGTTTAAATTTTTTTTTACTTTTATCTTTGTTTTTTAAAATAAAGTTTTAAAGAATCTATCTTGGACTAGTGAGCGGAGCAAGTACATAGTGAATGGTCTTCTAATTAATATCCGAATTATTCCACAGATCTGGGTGTACAGAACTTTACAGAAGGGTTGTAGTTTGATTCTCATTTATTCCTGTTGCTTACATCAACACCTCAAGACAGAGTAAAGCAGCTAGGAGCTTCACTTTCAGTTTATCTTGGTGTACACAGAGAACAAAGGGGCTGTGGTATAAATAATTAAATATAGACTTCCATTATTATTATTTTAAACTAGAATCCAAATAATGAGCATTCCCACACAGACACACACACGTCAGTATTCTTTGTTCTCACACATCCCCTTTCTCCACTCTTCTCCCCTATGCCTCCCGAGTAGTGCTCTCTCACTCTTTCATATCAAGGGTATATTCCATTGATTGCCTTTCCCTTTTTTTTTAACCTTCTTCCGTTCCTCTTAGATTTTTTTCTTTCTCTCTCATTGTCCATTTTCTATAGGTTTTAACTTTACATATGATAACTGCTTACACAAAAGAATGACCTAAAGGTCGTAGATTTTTACACATATCTTAAGTTTAGTATGTGCAGATCTGAATTCTTCATTTTGTTTCCAAATCTGTTTCTAATTCACCTAAGTGGAAAATCACCTCCTACCTCAGCTGCTCACATCACACATCTGTCCTCTTCTGCATTGCATCTGCACTAAGCTTCCCCAGGTCCTATCAACTGTACATCAAAAACACCTACCCAGCGGGCTGGTTCCCTTTTCACTAGCTCATCCCAATATATGATCTGCATCTATTTCCTCCCTTACAGCAGCAGCCTCCCAACTGGACTCCCTATTCTCTTCATCCTGATAAGCTTGGAAAAAATAGATATACAGAATGTGTGTATATAAGTATATAATGTATAGGGATAAGTGTATATGTATATGTGTGTATGTATGTCTGTCCATGTCTATATGTATATGAATGTAATGATCTCATTCCATGACATTTGTGTTTCTCAGTTTCAGAAAAGACTACACTGCAGATCTTTAATATGATACATGAGGCTCATTAGCTCCTGGCCCCTACCTCATAGTGCATCAGGTTCTGCCTTTACTATGCTAAACATCTAGCTTTTTTTTTCTTTATTTTGTCTTGAGATCTCTGTGTTCAGAGCCTCTTCTCCCGTAACGTAATGTAGAGTAAGTTATCTTCTACTTTTGAAGATGACATCTCAAGAGGATTTTTGAATTCCTAGTATTAAGGAGTCTTCCCTGATATCACATCTCATAACACCCTACAGTCATAGAATACAAATTCATAGTAACTAGATTTAGACTCAGTTATTGAAAATCAATATTTCTCATTCAGCTGGCAGTCATTAACGTAGACCTTTCTATTCAGTGCTGTATGTTCTGTGCATCTTAGCATAGTAGGATGTGCACCATCAGCCTTTGAAGTTATGTGTATCCATATGTAAGGGCAGATATTACTGGGCCTTTTCCTCTTTAAAGGACTGATATTGAACATAGTTGTGATTAATGAAATCAGAAACATATATGGTTCTTATTTTTCTGAATTTCCTAAAATTACTAACTCATATTAGACGCACCTCTTGACATTTCTGAACATTCGTACATTGTATGAGGTACTGCTTCATCATTCTCAGCCCAGGCAGACCCAGGCAAGGCTCATGCTTGTGGCAACTCTCTTGCATCAGCCTCCAAGTGCTCATATTACAGAAGTAAGCAATGATTCCAAGAGTCATGCTAGCCTCATATTCCTTCTCTTCCCACTCGCATACCTTCCCCCTACATAGCAGCAGCCTGTCTTCTATTTTCAATTTATTGTCATCTATGTTCATTTGCTGATTTTATTTTTGCTTGTCTGTCTCTCCATATGAGAGACAATGCATACATTTCTTTCCATGGCTGGCTTACTTTGTTTAATATAAGGATCTCTGCATAGATCCATTCTCTTACAACTGACAGACACAGTTTTGTTTTTTCTGCCTGAATACCTCTCCACTGTGGACATATAACACATTTTATTTTCCCTTTCAGCCATTTATAGGAACCTACATTGTTTCCATATCTTAGCAATGTTGACTATTGCTGCAACATGTGTGAGTAGGTAGATATTTCTTTTTGTGTGATGACTTCATCACCTTTAGTTACATAGCCAGGAGTGATGTAGGTGGGTCACCTGAGAGCATAAATTTTGGTTTTTGAAGAATCTCCATAATAATTTCTGTAGCAGCTCTGCTGCTTATGTTCCTAATCACAGTGTATAATTCCTTTATTTCCATATGCTTACCAACTATTTTTTATAATAGCTATTCTGACTAAAGTGAAATGGAATGTCAATGTAGTTTTGATTCGCATTGCCTAGTAGATAAATATTTTCATCCTTTTCTATGCATTTACTGACCATATGTATTTCTTTGAGAAATAGCTGTTCAGAGTTTTAGCCAATATTTTCCTAAAGTATTTAACCCAATTCATTTTAGGCCAAATTATTGACTGGACTATCTCCTCTTTCATTCTTAGCTATAGTTAGTTCTGTTCTGTATATTGAAAGCTAAACTTCTACCAGATAAATAGCTATCAAAAAATGTTTTCTATTCTGTAGGGCATCTCTTCACTCTGGTCAATTCTGCCTTGGCTATGTGGAAGCTTTCTAATCCCATGGGATCCCAGTTGTCAAGTTTTGCTTTTACTTACTGAGCCATTGGTGACCTTGTCCAGGCGTCATCTGCCATTTTCTTAATGTTTTCTGTATTTTTTACGTCTAACACTTACTGAGCACTGGGTCTTATATCTTTGTATCAAGTAGCAATTGAGGTATCTAGCAGAGTATGAGATTTCATTCTATCTGTGCTCTATTTGTAGAAATTCAGTCTTTCATCACTTATTGTTGACAAAGCTGCTATTGCTCACTATGGACTTTGAGAACCTCTGTCAATAATAGATACTTAAAGCTATATTTCTGGCTCATCTATTCTAGTCCGTTTTCATACATACCAATTTTTATACCAATGCTGTGCTATTTTTGTTATTATAAAGTATATTTTTTGATATTTGTTTGAGCCTACCACATTATTCTTCTTCATCAGGGTTGTTTGAACTATTCAGGGTCTTCTTAGGCTTTCACATGAATTTGGGGATTCTATTTTGTAGTGCTGTAAAGAATACAGCTGGTATACTGCTTTGGCTATGTACTTCTCTTCAATATCATGGCCATTTTAACAATGTGCGTTTCTGCAATCTGTGAAACAAAGGGTTTATTTCTACTTCCTAGAGTTTTGTTTTTGTTTTACTTCAGTTTGGTTTGCTGGCTTGCTTGTTTGGTTGGTTGTTGGATTGATGTTTGGTTGCTTGCTGGCTTGCTTGTTTGGTTGGTTGGTTGGTTTTGTTTTATGGTTTTCATGGTAGAGCTCTTTCACAACCTTAGAGCAGTTTATTCCTGAGGTTTTGTGAGTGATTGTTACTGTAACTATTGCTTATTTGTTGTCAGACTGCTGGCAAGAAAATTACACTTCTGAGTTCTGGCATAGTGCATTTGTTGGTGATGGGTAGACAAGCTGCTTCTTACATATGCTTCCGTTTTGCTAAATTTGGTTGTCTAGTAAGTGCCTTTTGGTGGATTCACTATCGCCTTCTAAGTATAAAATCATGTCCTCACCAGACACTTGCCTCCCTTCTTAGATCTTGTGATATGTGTTTGCCACTGGAGACCACAGAATAGGAGAGAATGAGGATCGTTGACATCCGACAGTGCTCTCTATCCACAATCCATGAGTGACAAATGAGAGTTTAAATCAAGATGTCAGAGTCCAGTCTTCTTAGGATACTTTCTTTCTTAGATCCTGTCAGCTTCACAGAGTATCATCAGGAAGACAAATTTATCTCCCCTGCCTCCTGGTATAATGAAAAGTATTTACACCATTTCTTCAGACAGCAAAGAACTCCTTTTGTTTTGCTTTTGATAGCATTTACAAAGCAAACAAAGTCTAAGCAGCTTGCCTCAGAGGGAATGCTGAGCTGTTCCCTGCCTTCCTACTTTCTTCATGGTCCAAACCACTCAGGCCTTTAGTCTTCTTACCAACTGAATGACAGCTGTGTCTACCACATGGGGCTGCGAAATTAAATTGATAGATGCAAATGCCTAAGCAAGGTGACTAGGGCTCAGTAAGCATAGAATCAATGTTAGTTCGTTTTTATTACCATGACAAGTACCATCCAGGCACCTTGTTTTGGACTGACTAATAAAACCTTCACCTGGAGCAACGAGGCACAAAAGGGTCCAGCTTTAAATCCTCCTTCCAATATATATGCCAGAAAATAAGACTTCTTTATCTTTTCCACTATATCTCCAACACCTAAAATGGTTGTGAGCCTACAGCAGAGACTTCATAAATACTTGGTGAGGTGCTCATTAAAAAAAACCACTGCCTCATTCCAAACGTGCTGGCGGGGAAACAGAAAGTCACCTGGGCCCAAACCTAAAGTAGGGCAGTGCAGAGGCAGTGTGGGGAGCCCTAAGACACTGACTGGTACAAAGAGCTGGGGCCAGAGCAGCAAATTTACCTGGTTCCCTACAAGTCAGGCTTGTCACCACGGGGAGAGCAAAGACAAAAGCATCAGTTTCTAAACCTGGAACTGAGAAAATTCGAAGCAAATCCCTGAGAACCCAAATGAGCCAAGGCTACATAAAGGGACAGCACTGGAATGTCCAGGGAAGAGCCATCGGCAGAGCTGTTTAATGACAATGCAAAAGATAATGGTACCTCATGGGGTGGCTGTGTAGGATGAATGAAGTCAGCCCATTGGAAACCTGTGCTGCATAGTGATGGTTGGGCCACTGGGCTGGTGGAGCAAGCTGTCTTCTTAACAACTAAAGCCTCAGCACCTTTGAAACAACTGCTCGAGGTCTACCAGGTGCTCAGTAATTATTTGTTTAATTAATAAGTGGGAGGAAAGTGGAGTTGGAGACAGAAAACAATATGCATGCTGAATCCCAGGGGGAAATTCAACATGAAAGTTAACAGAGGGTAAATGAGAACATCCCAAGACAGGGAAGGAAGGCTTGAGTGAAAGTGGAACGGAGACAGCAGCAGCTGAAAAGGGGGAAGGATGCCCAAAGCAGGTGTCAGAAGGTAGCAGGTTCGCATGCCATGCACGGTGTTTGTTGCCAAATGTGTATTTTTCTCCATCCAATTAATTTGCTGATCCCACTGAGGAAAGGGAGCCTTGTTAAGCAGCTAGCCAGGGAGTTTGAACACACCTAATTATGTAACTCAGCTCCTCATCAGTTTGTCTAGCTCTGATTGAACATCACTGTGTACCGAACTCCCTTCTAAATATCCCTATTTGTTCTTACGAGGAGCAGGTGGTAAGCCTGAATACTGATGCCGCAGTATTTGTTAGAGAGGAGCTCTAATGACTCTTTCAGGGAACACACACACACATACACACACACACACACACACACACATGCACACACATGCACACATATATACATGCACAAGCACATTTGTTCATATAGAGCAAATTGTCATCATTCTGAATTTTGAAATGTTTGAATTTTTTCCGTATAGTTGAATTTTCAAAAATGAAGATAATAATGGTTTATAAAACTAAAAATTATTGAAGTTTCATAAGATAAAACATTGATATATGCTGATTTTCAAAAAGAGATCTTCTATATTCAATTAGAGATGTCTCTAACTAATTTCCCAGAAACAAATGAGGATTTCCATGAGCAGAAATTAATCAGACTTGCTTTATCAAGAAGTAGCATTTTACAATGTGAAAACCACCTGTATGTTTGCCTTTTTGGTTTTTTGGGTTGAAAATGCACTTGTTTTATTATCCTTTTGTGTAATGAAGGAGAAAATATAAAACATAAATGGACAGGCTAACCTTGCTATTTCCAGTTTTTCAAATCACCCCTCCCATCCTCCTGCCCCATCTGCCAAAGTGGTTTTCTATAAATCTCTGTGTTATTAATGAATCTGTGAGTTTATGGATGTGGATTATCTTCCCACAGAATTAGGTCTCCTGTAAAGAACTAAGGCCCTATGAGTTATTCTGAAAGCTTATTTACTAAGAAAACAATATTCTTTATTCCCTCTCTGCAGAAAATAATACTACCAACTCTTAAGTAATTCAAAGCATTGCTACAAATAGAGGAATTAAGTCTACTATAAGTGAATACAAAAACATAACAAATTTTATTCAATTTCAATTACAAATGCATTAATCATACATGGAAATATAGGCTCCATGCAAGCACATTCATGTGTGTTCATGCATGTGTATTTGTGTGTATGTGTGTGTGTTTCTATTTTTATGTACTAACAGCACATATACACACATTTACAAACATATACATATATGTATATAAAATACTATACTCTGAATCTCTTTTTTAAGATTCATTTTGTTATTTGCATGTAAGTCTATCATGTGCTTGCATGTACACACAGAAATATAGGTGCATATAGAGGTTAGAAGAGGACATCAGATTATCTAAAAGTAGAGTTGCAGATGCCTGTGAGGTACCAGAATGCTGTAATCTGCACTCTGGTCTTTTCAAATAGCAGCAAGTGCATTTACTCACTAAGCCATCTCTCCAGCACCTGAATGTCTCTTTTTTCTAGTATTTTGACCATCTTTCTTCATGGGTTAAGCTTAAAACAAAGGGTTTTAGTGTGGTGGTGATGAAGAAGAAAATAAGCTATGAGTTTGCCTCCTTTCCCAAGAAAGCATATTTGAAATGGCCGTTAAAAGGAACTACATGTAACCAAGCTTCCTCGAGAGCTGTCCCTTTCAGGAGGATCCCTTGGACTTTTGCCACAAGTGCAAAAACCAAAGAACTTTGTGAGGATGCCTTGAATTAAGTCGCCTACAACGCCTATAGTCTCAGGAATATGGGTAACTATAATCAAAGATCAGTATGATTTAGAAGAGCACTTGTTGTGACCTAAATCATACACTGTATTTGTGTTTTGAAGTTCAAGTTAAAAACTCAGCTTGAAGAATAAGCTGAGTTGACAACCAACATGATGGTATACACTTACAATCTCAGCACTTGGGATTCTGAGGCAGGAGGATCACAAATTCTCAGGTTATCCATGCCTACATAGTGAACCCTTTCTCAAGAAACAAAACAACATAAAGCAAGTAAACTGAAGACCCTGGGCCCATTACCTGCTTCCATTTATCCTACCCACCTGTGGGGGGACACAGCAAAGAAATCTTACAAAAAAAATCTCCAATGCCAGTCAGCCATACAATCATATTAATGCTGGTTTTCATTATTTCTATAGAAAATAATGTTTTGAAATTCTTATTTGTAAATATGAATAGGATGTTTGTAGCTAACACAGGGTGAAAGGCAGTCCAGAGATATAGCAATCACTAACTAAAGGCTCTCTTTTTTGAAAGTTGGATGTTAGTGAAATGTGTCTAATTTTTAATATATACTATTGATTCCTTTTCTTAGGGAGCACACATCATATGTATAATTTAGAGCTTATAATTTTGTATTAATTTTTATATTAAAACATATCTTTTTTAGATGAAAATATTGCCAAAAAATAATTTTGAAATAGGTCTTACTGTCCTGTAGACCAAGCTGGCATTGAACTAGCAGAAATAGCAACTGCTTCTGCTTTCTAGTGCTGGGACTAAAGATGTGTGTTCCAATGTTCGGCTGTAACTTAATTTTCTTAATGATATAATTCTTTATTAGAATCCTTTTGGACCTCTTTTAAATAAAGAACATTCAAAGAACTTAAAGCTATGAAACCTGAATTCCAAAATAGAAACATTCAGTCATTCTAATCAGTTATTTTTTTTCAAATGTTTCAAGCTAACTATTCACTGCCTTTACATTTAAATTGATTCAGTCCTCCTTGATAATAAAAAATACATGGAACAACTGTACTTGAGTCTATCTCGGCCTGTGGTTAAAAAAAATGAATCATTTTATAAATATGCACCTACATTTCCTAACATATCCTTTAACTTGAAACAAATAAATTTGCATACATTTGCAAAACACCTGACACAAGGCTTGGGTCCTTTGCATATGAGATTTCTGATTGGCAGCAAGTATTATCTTTCTGGCATAAACAAAAATTGCAATTCTGTACCCATGATTACAAGTTTAGTTTCCTTTAAAGAGGAGCCACTTAGAAGAAATCTGAATGCAGATTCCATCTGGACTTAAACATACTTCCTTAATCATTTACATATGTTCTGCATAACCCTTCTGATTTTTTGCCTACTTGCTTTATCAGATCTTTCAATACATTTCACTTACATTTGGGTCTATTTATGAATATTGACGTGTTTAACTTCTTCAGAAAATAAAATATTTGTTATCACAACGAATCAGGTAAATGGAGGATTTTTTTTCATTTAATATTTTTTGTGGAAATAATTGAACTACAGTGGCTTTTAACTTTATTCCATAAATCACATTTAAACTCTTTCTTCTTACATTTAAGCATGTGAACTGAGCACAGTGTGTGGTGAATGAATGTGTGTGGGGATGCACAGGCCTGTGCACAGTCAAGGGGAGACTCTCATTTATCAGGGTTCAACTTGTGCCTTTGAGGCACTGTCTCTCTCAGACTCTAGAGCTTCAATTTTCTGATTAACCTGGATTCCAACAAATCCCCGAAAAACTTCCTATCTCCACAACAACAGTGCTGGCACTACCATGAGCTTGTCATTTGAATGCTGGTATGTATACTCAGGTCTTCATGGTTATCAGGAAATTGCTCATGAATGAGTCATCTCTCATGACACTATGATTGACTCAAGTGATGGATGTTTAGTCAAATTACAGTTTGAATTCTCAATCTTAGTAACTCAACTGAGCAATATTTTTGTAGTTTCTTACACTTCTACAGTAGCTTTAGTGGTTACTCTTGCTTTAGAATGAAGGTTTGTTTCCGTTTGAAACAAAAATTAGAATTGACTCACTCTTAGCAAAATTGTATTGAAAAAAAAAGATAAAAGCTTTGACTTCATTTTGTTCTTGCCTCCTTTATATTGAATTCTCTGTTTAGCCCTGAAGGTTGATATGTTAATCAGTCAAGGAGTAGCTCAATTCTTAACAGACTGCATCCTTCCAGGATGAAGAAAATACAGAGATAAGACACGGCCCTAAACCTCAGTCACATTGGGTTCCAGGAAGATCCAACCTGGAATAAGAGACTGCCATGAATGTGAGGTAATCACCCATAAAGGATAGACTGCACATTTGAACAGAAGTGATGACCCACTGAGAGCCTGTTTGTCCATTCAAAGAATAAGGGATTTTATGAGTCAATTAATAGCTCCAGAACTAAAATAATAATCAATCAGACTAATACATGATCAAAACTATTGAATTGTGCAGACATTGCCTTGTTTATATCTGAAATTCTTTTCTCCTTTTTTATTATAATGGGTTACATAAAGTCTTTTTCACCATGCAAGTTTGCTGCTCTATTACAAATGTTGCCATGGTGAAATGGATTATCAATACTTTGTATCCTATCTACCTCCTTCTTTCGTTAAACATCTAGCCAAGACAACTACAAGTTACGGTGGAACAAGAATAATTTTTCCTCAATCATCACCTTAACTAGTATCTCCACTAACCTGCTAAACTCAGGAACTTTTTCCTTCCAAATTCTGAGACTATGTCCCTACACAAGCTGAGAGATATCCCCCTTCTGCAGTCTCTAAAAGTAAGGAATTTTCTTTGTTCAACAGATTCTCTTGAATCTCCTATTCCAGCTCCCACTGTTTGAGTGGCAAGCAGTGCTAAAGGCTACTTGACCTAAAATCTCTTTGCGGTGTATTTTCTACTAAACGTGGAATCTTTATTATTTAAAACATCTGTCCTATACTTTGAACAAGTTCATCCCACTGCCCTCCCCTCTATCACCCTACCTTGAATTAACTCCCTTTGTTCCCCTACACAAGTTAACTTCTACTTTCATGTCAACTATATGCATATAATTGACATAAATGCATAAAACCTAGGACACATGAATAAAGCACGTGATATTTGGATGAGACTGACTGTGTTTGCTTATCTTGCTTACCGTGATTGTATCCAGTTGTCTCTAGTTTTCTTCAAAGAATATAGCTTCATTCTTCATGTCTGAAATAATTCCTTTATGTATACAACCACACTTTCTTTATGCATTCCTCTTCTGATGGATATCTATCCCAGCTCTGTAATTTAGCTCTTGTGAAAAATTCTACAACAAACATGTATATGGTATTTTAGATCCTTTTAGGTAACTACACATGTGTACAGCTTTGCTGTATAGTGGTTCTATTTTTTTATGTGTATTTTTTCCCAGAAAACTCAGCACTTTCTTTAACAGTCTGAACTAGCTTATTATATGTCTCTTAATTGTAGTTTTGGGAATTGGAGGTAGAGAGTGGACTGTTAGAGTCACAGCTAGCTGTCATCCCACACATTCCAGCTACAATTTGTCACCTAAAATGAAGGCAGATGCCTTAGACTGACTTCTCATTATTTTTTCTCAAATCCTCTAAAAATGAATAAAATTAAAAAGAAAGATTTCTTCTTTATTACAGTAATGTTTTTCTTTTTTTCCTATTTAAAAGGAATGGTTAATATAAACTCTTAGTATTAAGTAAGTATGATAGATAAATATACCTTATTGTATTCTAAATTTACAGCAAAGACTACAATTTGAGGTGAGCAGAAAGGAAGGGGATTCTCACCATTGTATAACAACTGGTATCTAAATGAATGATAGTAAATTTCAGGTGCAGCAGGCATCATTAGACTAACTGAATGAACTACATGACTTTTTTTGTTAAACTTTGTTTTAAATAAATTTGTTAATGAGAGAAACATCCAGATTTCCAAAAAGAGTCATTCAAAAACACAAATGTCAAATTAGATTTTGACATCATTTTACATTGATTTTAAGCTACTACATTACATAATGAAAATACTAATTCGATATAAGACAGGCTTATTCAAATATGTCAATATTTAACAATATCACCTGATACAAAATTATACCTTTCAAAAAAACTTAAATAAAGCATTTGAATATCTAATACAAACTAGAAAAGGCTATTCACTACCTAAAATTTTTAGTAATATAGAATTAACGTAAAGGTTTAAACACTGGTGAGAAGGGGATCTGAGCTGCCAGGGAGCAGAGAGATCTCTGCCAAGTGCACATGGAAAGCACGCCCCTGCCCTGCCTGGTCCAGGGGACAGGATCCCAGCATTGGGACCTCTGTTCCCACCTGACGGCTTTGTGGCTCAAAACAGGGCTTGGACCATCTGCCACCTGGACCAGTGGAGAGCTAGGGACACAGACCAGGTACAAGGGAAAGGCAAGAACATTTCACTGACAACAAGATGGCAAGAGGACAGCAAAAGAGCATATCCCAAGGAAACCAAGACAACCTGGCAACACCAGTACCCAGCTCTCCCATAACAGCAAACATTGGAATGCCAAACACTCCAGAAAAAGAAGACGCAGACCTAAAATCATACCTCAAGATGCTGATAGAGATCCTTAAACAAGAACAGGAGGAAAAGGAAAAAGAATCAGAAGCTTTTGAAGAGGAAACAAGAAAAACACTAAAAGAACTAAAGGAAAATAGAAACAAAGAGATGAAGCAATGGGAGAAGGAATTTAAAATGGAAATGGACACAATAAAGAAAACACTAAAAGAGATAACCCAAGAGGTAGAACACTTAAAAAAGAAATCAGGAGTCACAGAAGCAAGCCTTTCCAATAGACTACAAGAGATGGAAGAGAGAATATAGAGGGCTGAAGAGAACATTGTAAACATAGACAAAAAAGCCAGAGAAGATGCAAACCCCACAAAAGCTCCTAACCCAAAATGTTCAGGAGATCCAGGAAGCAATGAAAATACCAAACCTAAGGATAATAGGAATAGAAGAGGGAGAAAAATATCAACTAAGAGGCACAGTAAATATCTTCAACAAAATTGTAGAAGAAAACTTCCCTACCCTTAAGAATGAGATGACCACGAGCATAAAAGAAGCCTTCAGAACTACAAATAGGTTGGACTAGAAAAGAAATACCTCCCAACACATAATAGTCAAAACACCAAGTGCCCAAAGCAAAGAAAGAATACTAAAAGCAATAAGGGAAAAAGGTCAGGTAACATATAAAGGCAGACCAATCAGAATCACACCCGATTTCTCAACAGAGACTATGAACACTAGAAGAGCATGGACAGACATCAAGCAGACCCTAAGAGAGCACAAGTGTCAGCCAAAGCTGCTATACCAAGAAAAACTATCAATCACCATAGATGGAGAGATGAAGATATATCAAGACAAATCTAAATTTACACAATATCTGACCACAAACCCAGCACTACAATGAATTATAGGTGAAAAACCCAATACAATGAGGGGAAATACAGCCTCGTAAAAACAAGAAAACTCCTAAGCAAGAAAACCAAATGAAGAAAGAGACACAGACACAACTCAACCTACAAAAGCAATAATAGCAATAAACAGCAACCACTATTTCTTGATATCTATTAACATAAATGGACGCAACTCCCCAATAAAGAGACATAGGCTATCAGACTGGATATATAAACAAAATCCAGCATTTTGCTGCATACAGGAAACACATCTCAGACACAAAGACAGACACTATCTAAGAGTAAAAGGTTGGGAAATAACCTTCCAAGCAAACTGCCCCAAGGAGCAATCTGGAGTGGCTATTCTAATATCGAATAAAGTAAATTTCCAACCAAAAGTTATCAAAAAAGATAAGGAAGGACACTTTTTACTCATTACCAGGGAAATCTGTCAGGAGGAACTCTCAATCCTTAACAATTATGCTCCAAATACAAAAGCACCCACATTCATAAAAGAAACCCTAATAAAGCTCAAAAATTACGTTTTACCCCACACAATAATAGTGGGAGACTTTAATACCCCACTCTCACCAATGGACAGATCATGGAAACAGAAACTGAATAAGGACACTTTAAAACCAGCAGAGACTATAAACCAACTGGAATTAATAGATATCTACAGAATATATCACCCTAAAGTAAAGAATTCACCTTCTTCTCAGCACCCCATGTCACTTTTTCAAAAATTGACCACATAATTGGACACAGAATGAGCCTCAATCGATATAAGAAGATTGAAATACTCCCATGCATCTTCTCAGATCACCATGGTCTAATACTGGTCTTTAACAACAAAGAAGACAAAAAAAAGCCCGCATAAACATGGAAATTAAACAATGTTCTGTTAAACGATAACAGGGTCAAAGAAGAAATAAAAAAAGAAATTAAGGATTTTCAAGAATTCAAAACACAACATACCCAAACCTATTGGATGCAATAAAAGCAGTACTGAGAGGAAAACTCTTAGCTCTGAGCAATTCCAAAAAGTATCTGGAGAGAGCATACATCAGCAACTTGACAGCACAGCTAAAAGCTCTAAAACTAAAGGAAGCAGATACATCCAAGAGGAGGAGACGGCAAGAAATAATAAAAATTAGGACAGAAATAGACCAAAAGAAACAAAAAGAACCATCGAAAGACTCAACAAAACCAAGAGATGGTTCTTTGAGAAAATCAACAAGATTGATAATCTTCTAGACAGACTAACTAGAGGGCAAAGATAGAGTATACAAATTAACAAAATCAGAAAGGAAAGTGGAGACATAACAACTGAAACTGAGGAAATTCAAAAAATCCTCAGATCCTACTACAAAAGCCTATACTCCACAAAGTTGGAAAATCTGGAGGAAATGGATGAATTCCTAGACAGATACAAGATCCTAAAGTTAAACCAAAACCAAGTAAACCATCTAAATAACCCTATAACACCTAAAGAAATAGAAGAAGTCATCAAAAGCCTCCCAACCAAAAAAAGCCCAGGCCCAAACGGGTTCAGTGCAGAATTTTATCAGACATTTATTGCGAATATAACTCTCCAAACTATTCCACAAGATAGAATCAGATGGAATACTCCCTAACTCATTTTTTGAGGCTATAATAACCCTCGTTCCTAAACCACACAAAGACCCTACGAGGAAAGAGAACTTCAGAACAATCTCACTTATGAACATTGATGCAAAAATACTCAACAAAATCCTTGCAAACCAAATCCAAGAAGACATCAAAAAGATCATTCACCATGACCAAGTAGGCTTCATCCCTGAGATGCAGGGATGGTTTAATATAAGGAAATCCATTAACGCAATCCACCATATAAACAAACTTAAAGAACAACATAACATGGTCATCTCACTAGATGCTGAGTAAGCATTTGACAAAATTCAACACCGCTTCATGTTAAAAGTCCTGGAAAGAACAGGAATCGAAGGTCCATACTTAAACATAATAAAAGCAATATACAGCAAACCAACAGCCAACATTAAACTTAATGGTGAGTAACTTGAAGCAATCCCACTAAAATCAGGGACTTGACAAGGCTGCCTACTCTCCCCCTACCTATTCAACATAGTACTGGAAGTCCTGGCTGGAGCAATTAGACAACAAAAGGAGATCAAGGGGATACAAATTGGAAAGGAAGAGGTAAAAACAACACTCTTTGCAGATGATATGATAGTGTACTTACGTGACCCCACAAATCCCACCAGAGAACTCCTACAGCTGATAAACAAGTTCAGCAAAGTGGCTGGATACAAAATTAACTCAAATAAATTAGTAGCCTTCCTATACTCAAAGGACAAACATGTGGAGAAAGAAATTAGGAAAAAGGTACCCTTCACAATTGTCACAAAAACTATGAAATACCTTGGTGTGACTCTAACTAAGCAAGTGAAGGACCTGTATGAGAAGAACTTCAAAACTCTAAAGAAAGAAATTGAGGAGGATTTCAGAAAATGGAAAGATCTCCCATGCTCATGGATTGGAAAGATCAACATTTTAAAATGGCCATCCTACCAAAAGCAATCTACAGATTCAATGCAATCCCCATCAAAATTTTAACCAAGTTCTTCATTGAGTTGGGAAGATCAATGTGCAATTTCATCTGGAATAACAAAAGACCTAGAATAGCGAAATCCATCCTCAACAACAAGAAAACATCTGCGGGAATCACTATCCCTGAACTCAAGCTATATTACAAGGCAATTGTTCTGAAAACTGCATGGTACTGGTACAGAAATAGGCATGTGAATCAATGGAAAAGAATAGAAGATCCAGAAATGTGCCCTCACATATATGGTCACCTGATTTTTGACAAAGGAGCCGTAAACATTCAATGGGAAAAGGACAGCCTATTCAACAAATAGTATTGGTCCAACTGGCACTCAGCATGCAAAAG
Source organism: Micromys minutus (assembly GCF_963924665.1). Classification (NCBI taxonomy): domain Eukaryota; kingdom Metazoa; phylum Chordata; class Mammalia; order Rodentia; family Muridae; genus Micromys; species Micromys minutus. The sequence goes on along the minus strand of NC_137983.1, from coordinate 27,413,656 downwards.
ACTGAAAATCGACCCGTTCTTATCTCCTTGTACAAAGCTCAAGTGTAAGTGGATCAAAGATCTCCACATTAAATCAGATACACCGAAAGTATTAGATGAGAAAGTAGAGAAAACCTTAGAACACATAGGCACAGGAGAATATTATCTGAACAAAACACCAATGGCTCAAGCTCTATGGTCTAAGATTAACAAATGGGGCTTAATGACATTGCAAAGTTTTTGTAAGGCTAAGGACATTGTCAAGAAAACAAAACGCAGCCAACAGAGTGGGAACCAATTTTTTTCACCTCCACATCAGATAGAGGCCTAGTATCCAAGGTATACAAAGAGCTCAAAAAGCTAGACACCAGAGAATCAAACAACCCTATTAAAAAATGGGGCACAGAGCTAAACAAAATGTTCTCAATTGAGGAATATCGAATGGCTGAAAAACATCTAAGGAAGTGCTTGACATCCTTAGCCATCAGGGAAATGCAAATCAAAACAACCCTGAGATTCCCCTTACACCTGTCAGAATGGCCAAGATCCAAAACTCAGATAACAACAGATGCTAGCGAGGCTGCGGAGAAAGAGGAACACTTCTCCACTGTTGGTGGGGTTGTAAACTGATACAACCACTTGGAAATCAGTCTGGCGATTCCTCAGAAAATTGGACATAGTACTACCTGAAGATCCAGCTATTCCACTTCTGGGCATATACCCCAAAGACACTCCAATATACAACAATGATACTTGCACCACAATGTTCATAGCAACTTTATTTATAATAGCCAGAAGCTGGAAAGAACCCAGATGTCCTCAGTAGATGAATGGATACAAAAATTGTGGTCATTTACACAATGGAATACTACTCAGCCACCAGAAACAATGACTTAACCAAATTCTTATGAAAATGTTTGCATCTAGAAAATATCATCCTGAGTGAGATAACCCAGTCACAAAAGAACAGACATAATATGCAGTCACTGATAGTGGGATGCTAACCCCAGATGCTCGCACTGCCCCAGAAACAACTCACAGACTGTGTGATGTTCAAGAAAAAAAGAAAACAAACAAAAAAATAAGTCATGCTCAATCCTTACACACCAAGAACACGTTGACTAATTCCGTGTTACACCCTGGTTTATATGTACTTTTTGATCATTGTAACTAGTAAGACCTTAATGCAGAGTATCAAACCTTAAAAAAAAAGAAAAAAAAAAAAAAGCCAAGCACTGACAAAAATGTATTTGTATACATTTATGCAAAAATGTTTAAAATTTTTTATCTTTGTTTTTAAAAATAAAGTTTAAAAAAAGAATTAACTTATATTTATAGGAATTGTATAAGTGTGTATACTTTTTTTGCAAATCCATTTGAGGGAGTATAAACTCTCGATTGTTTCTCTACTACCTTGACCACAAATTGCTCTTTTATCCTTGTTGTTCTGCTGTGTCTCATTGTAGCAATGGAGGAAGCTAGAAGAGACTAGAATTTGGCAATGACCCTTAGCTTCCAAAGTATAGTAAAATATGCCCATTACTTATAATGTTTTCACATTGCCCCAGGCAGACTGATCTGTCACCCTGTTTCCCAGGGGCATCTGGTACATTCACAAACATGGACATCAATATCTGTCTTTTTTGACTTGGCTTTTCACCAGGGAATCCTACCTTAGAACCTGGAAGGACATGCCCTGAACTTGAGAAGACATACAAAATAGCAGAAGTAGATGAAACTATAAATCTAGAAGGTCATTGCAAATGAGTTTTGTATTTCCCTTGTGACTATGTGTGACAAAATAAGTCTCCATTATACTGTTGTGTTTCCCCTAGCCTTGAGTGAAGAGAAAAGGAAATTGAACTATTCTGTCTATAAACCTGCAACTCCAACATGAAGCCTGTCTTAAGTCTATACATTTTTCACTTAAATATAGAAATCACACAAACACTTGTTGACATTACTTAGCCCCTACTATCTAAGTATTACCAGTGTCTTTACTAAATCATATGGAAGTCCTGATAGTTATGAATGAATATAAATTAAAAGAAATATTAAGTGATATATATTAATGATTAAAATCTTTCTGGAATTAAATAATTAAATAAAATTCAGGTTTTTTTCATTGATGTTGTCACATAGTAATGATTTCATACAATAATTTACAAATTAAGTATATAATTTAAAAATAATATTGTATGAGTATTTATTCATTAATTAAAAAATATGTGTTCTGTATTAATGCCACTAAAATACCAAGTTCTTTAAAACATCCTAAAGCAAGAGAATATAGCTGGTTTTTAACTAAATCTTAATTTTTTTCAAAATACTTTTATAATATAGAAGTTTTAGTATTTTATCTCCCCATAGTTCCATCTCTTTCCCTCTCCCTATTGAGAACAAGTAAAAAAAAAATATTCTAAGTACTAGCATTTCATTTTCAGACTGCATTTAATCATAGGTAGAAACTAAACTTAAGGTTCCTAGCTCTAAGAGAGCTGGGGAATTCCTATAGCTGGATAGCTTTGTAAAACAGTTGTCCAGAAATCTCAGCGGCAACTTGTAAGGAAACAGTTGTCTGTGTCCAGCCATCTCATAGACACCTTCTTCATCTTGCTGGCAGGGTCAAAGAAGTTCATGTTCCGAGACCTAGGAAGGAACACCTATTCCACTTCTACAAATGTTTGCTTAATAGTCTGTGAACTATACCAGTGATGTGTGCAATAATCCTGCATTGCTATAATAAAAATATCTAAAGAGCTCTGTTTATCCTTAGTGTATAATTTGGAATTTATATTTGAAACACCAATATTTCAAATATATAAAACTACATGTTTACTATAAATATATAAAATTTACTGTTATCTAAACAAAGGTACATAAGTTGTAAAAACATATACCAGATTGCCTGTTGTGCTATAACTAACCATATACAGCTCACCTGCTCCTTTGCCTCCTTCTCACTCTGACCTAATAACTAGGAGGATGAATGAAGGACCTTGAAGACCTTGGAAGTTGCCCAGTCTCCAAGGGTAGTCTCCCTTGTTTAACTCATAATGTCAAAATACAGTTGGATACACAGCTTCTCTCACAAGGTCCCCCTTGCTTTGTGTTCCCATCCTTTAAAATTATTAGATAATCTCCCTTTGAAGATGTTGTTCAGATTCTGAACTGGATGCCTTTGTGAGTACTCAAAGAATAAAGCTTTCATTTTTAAGCTTCCATATCCAGTTTTCTAAGCTTCCACCCCAACCTAATGTCCCATTGAAATACTTCTTTCCTACAAGACATGATCATACTTTCATGTCTTCTGTGCGTGCATGTGTGTGTGTGTGTGTGTGTGTGTGAGTGTGTTGGTAAGTCTTATTAAAGTTGTTTTTTTTTTAACTTAATTTTTTTTCAGATAATATGTTTTCATTAAATTTTTACCATGCCCCAACTTTCATGAAACTAGGTGGATGTTATCGGCACTAACATGGACAACCTGTCAGTGGCTACACCAAAAGAAAGTAGTACCTCTCCCCCTACCCACCATTAAGTATCAATAGCTTTTAGTGAGAAGGGGGTGGTATGTATTAGTATTGAATCATTCCATAGTTTAGGGAAAATTTTAGACAGAAAAGTAAACTCAACATACCTAGAGGAAGTCCCTGAAACTGACCAGGATCACTACAAGCCAAGCTACTGAGAATCATAATCAATGGAGTTAAGCTAGAAAGAAGACTCTTAGGCAAGCAAAGCTGTCAGGAAAATTATTGAAAACAAACCCCCCTCCTGGAAGAATTAGAAACCAGCTGAGCTGCATGGGAAGATTTTAGTCCTAATGAGTTTCTTAGAAAGGACAATCTTCAACCTGTTGAGCTTAATTCGGACTGTGCTGTTTGCTCCCAGCTATCAGCTTTTGTGAGCTGTCGCCCATGTTGGGTGGGCTTTGGTGATGCACTTATCTTTGAGTCATTTCTGCACCTATAAGTAACCCCCACCCACACTCATGTAGTTAAGCCAATAAAATTTATTGGTTCACCAAGATGTATTATCTGTAGTTTGGTCTCATCTGGAGTGAGTACACATATGTGTTGTATCTCCCCAAGAAAAGTTTTGTTCTCCATATGAAATGTGGAAGGGCCCATTCTTATACAAGTCTTACTCGTGAAATTATAGCTGGATTGAGTTATGAGTGCAACAGCCAGGTTGTTTCCAACAGATACTCTTCTGTAACATTACCTTCCTATTCACCAGCTTTCCAAACTTCTTGTCCCCTCTTATTTTTTAAAAAATCTAATTTTTTTCATGTCTTGGCATTTTTATTGGATATTTTATTTATATACATTTAAATCTTATTCCCTTTCCCGGTTTCCCATCGGCAAACACCCTATCGCATCCTTTTTCCTCCTGCTTCTATGAAGGTGCTCCCCCACCCACCCACTCACTCACTTTCACCTCACTGCTCTGGCATTTCCCTACACTGGGACATCAAGCCTTCACAGGACCAAGGGCCTCTTGCCCCCTCTTGATACTCTGTTATCATTAGGGGACGGGATATAAATGTCTTTTTTGGGGTCAAGTCTTCTACCATCACATATTCTCAGGAATTTAGTCAGTTATGAATCTGTGTATTACTGACACCCTCTACAATGAGGCAAAGTTATAAAAGAATAGTGATGGGTTTTACCCAGGGCCTATGGCCTCCCATAATTCTTGATCGGTTCACAGTAACAGGAATGAGTTCTCTGCTGTGGAATATGCCTGGATTTTAGTCAGAAAAGGGGCAGTTACATGCATGGCATATAGTAAATATAAAATGTAAAAATTTATTAATATTTTACTTTTTAAAAAAAATTTCCAGGAACAGTCTATGAATTTGATTGCCTTCTTTGTTAGGTTGGCCCAAGTCCCTAAGTAAGAGATATCCCATCCCTTCAGAGAAATAAAAACTGCATGTTCTGCAAGTTCCAGGAATCTGACCCAAGAACATATGATCTTAATTCCTACATCTTTTTCATCTTAATGACCAGAGGTCCTCACATGACATTTTCTGTTTATGGTAGTTTCTTTGTTTGCAACAGTTCCCTTCTTCATTCGTGCTCTCCTGATATACCACACACACACACACACACACACACACACACACACACAAACACACACACATAAACACACATACATACTCAGAAACACACAGAAAATCACACATACACACTGAAAACATAACATGCACACATATATGCATACATTTACAACACAACATACACATACAAGGCACACATAAAGCTTTATTTCTTGACCTCAGTAGGGTTCTGTTGGTATTTTGCTTTCATAAAACTTACATTTTTAATTGTGGTGATTACACAAGTTTCCTAGGTTGAAAATTAAAAACCATTATTATACATTATCAATTATCCTCAAAATTACAACTACTTGAATCATCATTAATTACACAACTTAATTTTTATGCATCCTAATATGACCAGAGCTTCATAGTGGAAGAAAATACTTGGTACCATTTATACTATGGAATCTTTATTCTAATTATAAGAATTCCAAGAAAATATTTTCCAAAATATTTTCGTTTACTTTTCTGAAACTTTTTAAAATTGTAATTTTCAGTAATTATCACAGTACTCGTCTTATCACTGATACCTCCCATGTTAATACCTGATTCTTTTGCAGTTGCTTCTTCAACCATTGATTAAAATTCCCTCGTGTTCTGAAAAATACACCTTTTCTCTTTTCCATTGTGTTTTTTTGTTTTTGCTGTATTGTGAAGTATGCCATGTCTTAATGTCCATGAGCAAAAATAAATTAATTAAGAAGCAATGATGTTACTATTTAGAAATTAAAAACATTTACTTAAAGGGCTCTTGTAATGCTGAACAGAATTAAAATCTTTATGTCAAAATGTCCAGATATAATCTATATTTTTTGGAAGTTAGAAATTCATAGTCAAGTATTAGTGGACAACAGAGCACTTTTCTGCAAACTTTATAAGGATAACTTTAAATATGAAAAAGATTATATGATCCAGCTATACCTATTCTAGGGATCTAAGCTGGCACACCACCCATATACTTGCACAGCCTTCTTTACTATGAAACAATTCATAACGACCAAGATGTGGAATCAGTCTAGATACCCATCAACCAGTAATTGGAAACCCAGCCATTATGGAGAATCAAATCATGTCACTCAAGGAAAAAAAAAACCTACATGGAATTGGATATCATGCTGTTATACAAAATAAGTAAAATTTAGCCAAACATTATATATTTTTCATGTGGTGTATCTTGATTTAAACTGTGTATTAGATGAAAGACCAAGTTAACTATGTTACCAGAAGGTGTGTAAAAAGAAGCAAAGGGTAAAGACAAATATTTAATGTTTGCTCTCATATACAACATCTGTTTTAATGATATAAATATATATTACATAAAATCTAAGTGGGCTTGCTTCTGAGAAGAAATTTCATCAATAGAAATAAGCAGGAAAGTAGGGGAAAGTATCAGGAGAAACATCATCAAATAGAATAATATATATGTGTGAGAATGTTGTAACTAAACTAACTAATGTGTGTGCAAATTAAAGATATATATATATATATATATATATATATATATATATAATAGAGAGAGAGCAAATGAACTAATATATTACTTTTCCTAATGAACTAATATATTAATTTTATATCATTAAGAAATAAGTACAATAAAATGGATTTTAAGTATTGTATTGGTCTACTACTTACACAGATCAATAATAATTGTCCATTTTATGACCTATTTGGCTTTCCACTTATTCCTTCACTGAACAGTACTTAAAATAATGAAATGTTGATAAAATTCCACTACTCATAGTGAACTAGCAAGGTGTCAACACCATATTAATTTGCCTCCCACAATCCCTCTGTGTGGAAGTAGTACAGGATGAAGACATTAAAAAACAGGGAGGTAATAATTCCCTGGAGACTTAACCTTATTGATGTATGGGGCTGGGTATACAATTGTTGCATAGGAAGTGTTTTTGTAACTGATATTAGATAATGATGTGCTCTCTCAGGGAGGTGGGGAAGAAGCTTCCATGTAAAGTGGATGAAGAAACAGAACTAAATGTTGGTGGAAAGGAAACAGAGCCTGCACAGACATACTGGAGCTAAGGATCAATTCTTACCATGGTGAGGGCATTCCCTCCAAGGATAGGGTGCACTGTAAAAATTTTACATCTTCAGATGGAAAGAGCTATCCACCTGGACCAGAAACTCAAACTCATCATGGATACTGGATTTTCAAATTATAAGATATTTCTCTCAATTTCCTGTCTGACAATTACAGAATCTATTCTATCTCCATTTACTGCCAATGTGTGTCCATCCCAAACACAGGAAACAAAGCAGCAATGGACAGAATCCTCTAAATCCACTAGTCAAATCAATGGGAAGAAGAGGCCTTTGGTCCAGCAAAGACATGTTTTCCCAGTGTAGGGAAATGCCAAGGCGCTGAGCTGAAAGGGGGTGTTGGGAGAGAGAGCACCTTCATGAAGGCAATGGGAGGGAGAGGGGAGATGCGACTGGGGGGAAAGGGGCTAACATCTGAAATGTAAATACAGAGCATATCCAATTAAAAAAAAAGAACTAAAAAAAGTCTACTAGCCAAGAGAAATCCTTTCTTGTTTAAGTTGTTGCTCTCAAAATTTTATCACAACAAAGGGGAAAGAGTGATTTGATCTTCAAGGACAAGAGGAACTGCAAAGCAGTGACAAAACGTGACAAGATAATTAACCAGCAACAGCTCCTTGTTGCAGGAATAAAGATGGTTGCTAACTCACACTTCCTTCCAGTGCTCAACAGGAAACATCTGGTGGTGCTCCCTGGATTTTATGGAGAAGACTATAGCGAACTGTACCATTTGACAGTAAGTCTTCTGCAATCAGATGGGCACAAATTTAGCAGTACTGAGAAAGAGTTAACATTGCACAGTAGAAAAATAAAATTTGAGAACTGTTGTAGTATTCTTTGTATATATAAACTAATAGCATGTGTAATGCGTTAATTTTACCTGGGAAAGGAAGATGGAGACTTCTTCTTCAGCACTTGCTGCCGCTAAGGGAATGTGAGTCCACCAACTAAACTAACCAGAGAACCATGGCTAAGGCCACGTAAGGGACAGAAAACACCAACATAATCTATCAAAAATATACTGACTGTTCACTTCATGTTTATTGGCATTGATACCATGAAGAATCAGATGAAGAAAAACCTGCCTGTGATCTTGCTGACTTCTCTGTGTTGGAAGTAACCACTGAAGTCTTGAAGTAGAACTGGTATGACGTGGCTGGAGATCACAGTTTATTCATATTTTGTCTGTTGTGTGGACAAAAAAAACAGACTCAGTGAAAGCTATCATGTTCATAATATACATAAGCTACTTATTAATAATATATTAGTATATAATGTATATAATATAGTACATAGTATACATAATATAATATAGTACAAGGAAATGTTGCTCATCCATAATGAAGAATGTAATCTTGTCATCTGCAGCAACATTGTTGGTAGATGCAGAAAGACAAATTGTATACGAGTTATCTCATGTATTGAAGGTTTTATAAAAAGAACAACTGAATGTAGAACAGTAGTTTCTAGATGTTGAAAATGCAGGAATGGAAGTAGAGGGTAAGTAACTGGGGCCTAGATTGACCTATGTATTATTTTTCTTGTCACATTTACAAAATAACTGACAAAGGGCAATGAAGCAAACTGGGGTTTGTTTATCATGAGAGTCTGAGACTGTCGTCCTTTGGGATAAGGATGGTGCCGTGGTGAGTGTGAGGAGCAGCACAGTGTGCACTCGGTCAGGAAAACAAGAAGAGATGCATGCTGGTGCTTGTTCATCTTATCTTGTTCCCTTTTAGTCAAACCAAGACATTGGCTTATGGGACAGCACCATTTACGTTCATAATGCCTTTTCCCTTCCCAAACTTCTCTGGAAATAACCCAAGTAGTGTGTCTCCTAGGCAATTCCAAGTCTAATCAATTTGAAAATGAAACATAGCCAATCAAACCAGTATGCTTTTATACAGTTATTAAAATATTACATGCAATCCCATTAGTATAGTAATACTTAAAACACACTAAGAAAATGAGTTAAATGTCCCATCCATACAAGACAATGCTTCAGTCTCAGTAGATTCAAAAGCTATACCATACATTATATGCCCAGCAACTACAGTTAGAATAATTTGAGTTTTCTAAGATATATCCTAAGTGCATATTCTGTTTTGTTTAAAATGTTTTCATATGTGTGTGTGTTTCATCAACATGTATTTATGTGTACCATGTATATACAGCCTCTGTAGAAGCCATAAGAAAATACCAGTACCCCTGGAACTAAAGCCATAGAAATCTACACATTGTGTATAAGCACTGGGAACTGAACCCCTGACTCGGCAAAGGTAGTAGGAACTCTTAACTGCCAAGCCATACTTTCAATACAAGAAATTCTTTCTTTTTCTTCATGATTTCCTTTTGTTATTGTTTTTCTTACCACTTTATTTTTTAAAAAAGGGGATACATATACAGGTTTTGAAAGGCATTTTGGCATAAGATTATATGAATATTTTTCAGTACTTAATTCTTTTAGAGGTTTGATAGCATGCATTGATATCCCACTAGTTAGCATAAGCATAAAGTACATGTAGGACAGAACATAACATGGAAACAGATTTATTGTTGGGTATAGATTAAGTATAATGACCTGTGAATACCAAAAATTGCCACAAGGCTATTATTTGCACTCTTAGATTATTAAGGATTTGAAGTCCAGGTGTACCACACTCTGAGAGGTTCCTATACATTATTTAAAAGGGCAAGGACAAGGATTTTCTTTTTCTTTTTTTTTTCTTTTTGGTCTTTGTTTTTCTTAAACTTCATATAGTCTGTGAGTTGTTACTGGGGTGTTCAGAGCATTCCGGGGTTAGTATCCAATTTTCAGTGACTGCATATTATGTCTGTTCTTTTGTGACTGGGTTATCTCACTCAGGATGGCATTCTCTAGATGTATCCATTTTCTTAAGAATTTCATAAAGTCATTGTTTCTGATAGCTGAGTAGTACTCCAGTTTGAAAATATACCACAGTTTTTGTATTCATACATCGACTGAAAGACATTTGGGTTCTTTCCAGCTTCTGGCTATTATAAATATGGCTGTTATGAACATTGTGGTGCATGTGTCTGTTGTATGTTGGAGCATCTCTGGGGTATATGCCCAGAAGTGGAAAAAAAATGGGTCTTCAGGTAGTACTATGTCCAATTTTCTGAGGAACTGCCAGCCTGATTTCCAGAGTGGTTGTACCAGTTTAGAAACCCACCAAGAGTGGAGAAGTGTTCCTCTTTCTCCACATCCTCACCAGCATCTGCTGTCATCTAAATATTTGATCTTAGCCATTTTGACTGCTGGACGGTATAGTTTCAGAGTTGTTTTGATTTGCATTTCCGTGATGACTAAGGATGTAGAGCACTTCCGTAGATGTTTCTCAGCCATTCAATATTCTTCAATTGAGAACTTTTGTTTACCTCTATAACCCATTTTTTAAACGACTTTATTTTACAAAACAAAGATAAATGTACAGATTTTAAACATTTTTTGCTTAAAATTATACATTTTGTCAGTACTGTTTTTTCAGATATTAAAATAATTTTTACATAAAACTATGTGAATAAATTTTTTAGACAGTACTTGATTTTTTCAAGGGCTTGACAGGATGCATTGAAAACCTAATAGTTACAATGAGCGTAAAGTACATGCAGAACAAAACTCAACATGGAAATAGTCAAAGTCTTCTTGTTTTGTAAATATATATATATATATATATATATATATATATATATATATATATATTTGTTTAATTTATTTCTTGGACTTCATACAGTCTGTGAGTTGTTTCTGGGGGAGTGCAAGCCTCTGGGGTTAGCATCCCACTATCAGTGACTGCATATTATGTCTGTTCTTTTGTGACTGGGTTATCTCACTCAGGATGATATTCTCTAGATGCAGCCATTTTCTTAAGAATTTGGTTAAGTCATTGTTTCTGGTGGCTGAGTAATATTCCATTGTGTAAATGTACCACAATTTTTGTATCCATTCATCTTCTGAAGGACATCTGGGTTCTTTCCAGCTTCTGGCTATTATAAATAGAGCCGCTATGAACATTGTGGTGCATATATCTTTGTTGTGTATTAAAGTGTCTCTGGGGTATATGCCCAGAAGTGGAATAGCTGGGTCTTCAGGTAGTACTATATCCAATTTTCTGAGGTATCGCCAGACAGATTTCCAGAGTGGTTGTATTAGCTTGCAACCCCACCAACAGTGGAGAAGTGTTCCTCTTTCTCCGCAGCCTCACCAGCATCTGCTGTCATCTGATTTTTGGATCTTGGCCAATATGACTGGTATGAGGTGGAATCTCAGGGTTGTCCATAACTCATTTTTAATAGGATTGTTTAATACTATGGTGTCTGACTTCTTGAGTTCTTTGTATACCATGTTTATAAGGACTCTATCCGATGTGGGGTTGGTAAAGATCTTTTTGCAATCAGTTGGCTACCGGTTTGTTCTCTTGACAGTGTCCTTAGCCATAAAGAAACTTTACAATCTCACTAAGTCCCATTTGTCAATATTTGACCTTAGAGCACAAGCCATTTGTGTTCTGTTCAGAAAATTTTCCTCTGTGCCTATGTGTTCTAAGGTTTACCCTATTTTCTCTACTAATAGTTTCAGTGTACGTGGTTTAATGTAGAGATCTTTGATCTACCTGAATTTGAGCTTTGTACAAGGAGATAAGAAAAGATCTATTTTCATTCTTCTGCATGTTGATTGCCAGTTGAATCAACACCATTTGTTGAATAGGCTGTCCTTTTTTCATTGAATGTTTACAGCTCCTTTGTCAAAAAGCAAGTGACCATATATGTGAGGGTTCTGAACTTTCTATTCTATTCCATTGATCCACATGCCTATATCTGTACCAGTGCCATGCAGTTTTTAGAGCAATTGCCTTGTAATAAATATAGCTTGAGGTCAGGGATGATGATTCTAACAGATACTTTCTTGTTGTTCAGGATGGATTTCATTATTCTAGAATTTTTGTTATTCCAGATAAAATTGCACAATGCTCTTTTCAACCCTATGAAGAATTGGGTTGGAATATTGATGGGGATTGCATTGAATCTGTAGATTGGTTTTGGTAATGTGACCATTTTTACAATGTTGATCATTCCAGTCCATGAGCATGGGAGATCTTTCCATTTTCTGAGATCTTCCTCGATTTCCTTCTTCATAAATTTAAGGTTCTTGTCATACAGGACCTTTACTTGCTTAGTTAGTCACACAAAGATATTTCATATTGTTTGTGAATATGTCGAAAGGTATCTTTTGCCTAATTTCTTTCTCCACGTTTGTCCTTTGAGTAGAGGAAGGCAACTGATTTGTTTGAGTTAATTCTATATCAGGCCACTTTGCTGAACTTGTTTATCAGCTGTAGAATTTCTATGGTGAAATTTTTGGGGTCACTTATGTAAAATATCATATCATCTGCAAACAGTGATTTTTCTACTTCTTCCTTTCCAATTTGTATCCTTTTGATTTCCTTTTGCTGCCTAATTGCTCCGGCCAGGACTTTCAGTACTATGATGAATAGGTAGGGGGAGAGTGGGCAGCCTTGTCCAGTCCCTGATTTTAGTGGGATTTCTTCACGTTTCTCAACTTTAAGTTTGTTATTAGCTATTGGTTTGCTGTATATTGCTTTTATTATGTTTAGGTGTGGGCCTTGGATCCCTGTTTTTTCCAAGACATTTAACATGAAGGGGTATTGAATTTTGTCAAATGCTTTCTCAGCATCTATTGAGATGACCATGTGGTTTTTTTATTTTGAGTTTGTTTATAGGTGGATTACATTGATGAATTTCTGTATATTAAAACATTCCTACATCCCAGGGATGAAGCCTATTTGATAATGGTGAATAATTGTTTTGAAGTGTTCTTGGATTTGGTTTGCAAGGATTTTGTTGAGTAGTTATGCATCAATTTTCATAAGTGAGATTGGTCTGAAGTCTTCTTTCCTTGTAGGGTCTTTGTGTGGTATAGGGACCAGGGTTATTGTGGACTCAAAAAAAATGAGTTAGGTAGCATTCCGTCTGAATCTATTTTGTGGAATAGTTTGGAGAGTGTTGGTATTGGGTCGTCAATAAATATCTGATAGAATTTTTCACTGAACTCATCTGGATCTGGGTTTTTTTTTTTTTTTTTTTTTTTTGGTTGGGATGGTTTTGATGACTGCCTCTTTTTTTTTTTTTTTTTTTTTTTTTGAGATGTTATGATATTATTTGAACAGTATACTTGGCCCTGGTTTAACTTCAGTATCTCGTATCTGTCTAGAAATACATCTATTTCATCCAGATTTTGCAGCTTTGTTGAGTATGAACTTTTGTAGTAGGATCTGATGATTTCTTGAATTTCCTTAGTTTCAGTTTTTATGTCTCCACTTTCATTTCTGATTTTGTTAATTTGGATGCTCTTTCTTTGCCCTCTAGTTAGTCTGCCTAAGGCTTTATCAATCTTTTTAATTTTTCAAAGAACCAGCTCTTGGTTTTGTTGATTCTTTGAATTTTTTTTTGTTTCTATTTGGCCAATTTCTGCTCTGAGTTTGATTATTTCTTGCCGTCTACTTCTCTTGGTCGTATTTGCTTCTTTTTTCTAGAGCTTTTAATTGTGCTGTTAATCAGTTACTCTATGCTCTCTCCAGTTTCTTTTTGGAAGCACTCAGAGCTATGAGTTTTTTTCTCAGTACTTCTTTCATTACTTTCCATAGGTTTGGGTATGTTCTGTTTTTATTTTCATTAAATTCTAGAAAATCCTTACTTTCTTTCTTTATTTCTTTTTTGCCCATGCTATGGTTTAATAGAGTATTGTTTAGTTTTTTATGTGTATATGGGCTTTTTGTTATCTTTGTTGTTATTAAAGACCAGCCTTAGACCATGGTGATCTGATAGGATGCATATGGTCAATTTTAGAGACGGTGCCATGAGGTGCTGAAAGAAGGTGTATTTTTTTTTGTTTTAGCATGAAATATTCTATAAATGTCTATTAATTCCAATTGGTTCATAGCCTCTGGTAGTTTCACTGTGTGCTTGTTCAATTTCTGCTTCCATGATCTGTCCATTGATGGCAGTGGGGTGTTAAGGTCTCCCACTATTATTGTGTGGGGTACAATGTTTTTTTGAGCTTCAGTGGGGTTTCTTTTATGAATATGGGTGCTTTTGTATTTGGAGCATATATGTTAAGAATTGAGAGTTCCTCCTGATAAATTTTTTCCATAATGAATAAAAAGTTTTCTTCTTTATCTTTTTGATAACTTTTGGTTGAAAATCTAATTTATTCACAATTAGAATGGCCACTCCAGCTTGCTGCTTGGGATAATTTGCTTGGAAGTTTTGTACCCAACCTTTTACTCTGAAATAGTGTCTTTTTTGACTCTGGGATGAGTTTCTTGTATGCAGAAAATGCTGGATTTTGTTTATGTATCCAGTCTGATAGCCTATATCTTTTTATTGGGGAATTAAGTCCATTTATTTTAACAGATATAAAGGAATAGTGGTTACTGTTTCCTACTATTTTTGCTTTTAGAGATAGAAGTGTGCCTGTGTGTCTTTCTTCTTTTGGTTTTCTTGCTTAGGAATTTTTCTTGTTTTTACTAGAATGTAAATTTCCCTCCTTGTATTTACTGGGTTATCCACCTATAATTCATTGCAGTACTTGGCTTGTGGTCAGATATTTAGTAAATTTAACTTTGTCCTGGAATACCTTGATCTCTCCATCTATGGTGATTGAGAGTTTTGCTGGGTATAGCATCTTGGGCTGATACTTGTGTTCTCTTAGGGTCTGCATGGTGTCTGTCCAGGATCCCCTAGGTTTCATAGTCTCTGTTGAGAAGTTGTGTGTGATTCTGATTGGTCTGCCTTTATATGTTACATGACCTTTTTTCCCTTACTGCTTTTAGTATTCTTTCTTTGCTTTGGGCACTTGGTGTTTTGACCATTATGTGTCGAGAGGAATTTCTTTTCTGGTCCAACCTATTTGAAGTTCTGTAGGCTTCTTTTATGCTCATGGTCATCTCATTCTTAAGGGTAGGGTAGTTTTCTTCTACAATTTTGTTGAAGATATTTACTGTGCCTCTTAGTTGATATTCTTCACCCTCTTCCATTCCTATTATCTTTAGGTTTGGTGTTCTTATTGTGTCCTGGATCTCCTGGTCATTTTGGGTTAGGAGCTTTTTGGTTTTTGCATCTTATCTGACTGTTTTGTCTATGCTTTCAATGTTGTATTCGGCTCCTAAGATTCTCTCTTCCATCTCTTGTAGTCTTTTAGAGATGATTGCATCTGTGACTCCTGATTTCTTTCTTTTATTTTCCACCTCCAGTATTGTCTCTTTTAGTGTTTTCTTTATTGTTTCCATTTCCATTTTCAATTTCTTCATCTCTTTGTTTCTGTTTTCCTCTAGTTCTTTGATTTCTTTGAGTGATTTTTTGGTTTCCTCTTTAAAAGCTTCTATTTGTTTATTATTTTCCTCTAATCTTGTTTAAGTGAGTTATTCATGCTCTTCTCAAAGATCTCCATCATCATCTTGAGTTATAATTTCAGGTCTGAGTCTTCTTTTTCTGGAGTGTTTGACATTCCTCTGCTTGCTGTGATGGGAGAGCTGGGTTCTGATGTTGCCAAGTTGTCTTGGTTTCCATTGAGTAAATTCTTTTGCTTTCCTCCTGACATCTTGTTGTCTGTGATTATATGTGGTCTTGTCAGTGATTGGTTCCCGTCTCTACCATGTACCTGGCCTGTGTCCGTGGATCTCCACTGTTCCATGTGGCAAATGGCTTGAACGTTTGGTCCTCACACGAGGGCCTTCTGGGCAGACACCGAGTCCCTACAGCAGAGTACCTACTCCCCTGGACCAACTGGATTGCCATGCCTACTAAGCACTAGGCCTAGCCCTTTCTGCACCCTGGCTACTCACAGTGCAGTCTCGGCAGGCCTGTGTCCCTGGATCTCCTCTGTTTCTGGTGACAAATGGCCTCCCTCTTGTTATTTTTTATGGGTATGAGATAGTGAGTTCCTCAGACTATGAATCCCTCTTTTGTGCATTACTCAACTTAAAGGAGTAAACGGCAGTCAAGATTGGAGTATATTAAAAATATCTATAATGCATCAAATCTTGAGAAAAATAATTAGTTATTTTGTGATAAATATAAACAATAAGTCAATATTAAAAAGAAATATTCAATGACCCTATAATACCTCTCATTCTCATGCAAAGCTTAAATTGCATTTGTCTTAATGAAGAATTTAAAGGCCCCACAAGCTAGCTAGATGGGTAAAGGTGCTTCCTGCCAAAGTTTACAGTCTGATTTCAATCTCTATGGACCATATGGTAGAAAGAAAGAAACACTTAAAGGTTGTTTTCTAACCTTCATCTGTTCATTATTGTGCAAGCACACACACACACACACACACACACACACACACACACACAATCTAGCAAGCATATACAGAATAAGTATATAAATGAACAATTATAATAACAAAAGTAGAATTTATAATTTAAGGAAAATGTTGACCTGATATTTTGTTCTGAAAAATAAAGTAGCTGTAAAGTAAAGTCTCTATTGACACAAACGCTGTATTTTACATGGAGTTCCTATCTGGTCTGTCCTTTAGTACAAGTGTAGTTAAGAGCACTGGAACAAACTTATATGGTTCTTCCAGGGCCTCTGAGTTCTACAATTAGTGAATGTCTTATGCCTAGCTCAGAAATTATAACAGACTCTTCATTTCTAACTTTATTTCTTAAGATTTATTTATTTACTTTATATATATGAGCGCATTGTAGCTGCATTCACACACCAGAAGAGAGCATCAGATTCCATTACAGATGGTTGTGTGTTCCCATGTGATTGCTTGAAATTGAACACAGGACCTCTGGAAGACCAGGTAGTGTTCTTAACCACTGAGCCATTCTTCTGCCCCATGTTACTTCATATATGTTATATCATGTTATATTATATTATGTCGTATTATATTTTATTATATTATATCATATCATATTATATTATATCATATTATATTATATTATAGGAAGGTTGTTTATGGGAAAGGTGCTCTTGGGTGGGCAAGTTCACTGACCCCAGGAATCAAGGCCAGGGAAGTCACCAAGGGGGAAAGGGGAGAGGAAAAGAGGAAAAAGAAAAAGAGAGAAGGAACGTCATGCTCAGAGAGAGAAGAAGAAAGTGAGACATTTTTAACATTAAGACACTAAAACAGGTAATGTTCATAGCAGTTCATGTGCAATATCACTGGTCAAATATCCTTCCTTGGAGGTGCTTAGGTTTACTACATTCAGTGCTACCTTGACTTGTACGGGCTTTGACTACCAGCTAAGAAAGAGTGTCAGCTTTATTTGGCTGCTTATATCCACCTTTTTTAAAGCTGTATCTTAAAAAGCAAGTTCCAAGTGGGCAGACATCATTAAGTACATTTTCGTCTCATGTACCAAATTGTTTCAAAATTGCCACTTTGTTTATGTTATGTATGATCAAGTAATAAAATCAATGAAATGATAGGAAAGAAGATAAGCATGTCAAATATCAGCCATTAATCCCAGTTGAAGGACAAAAACAGAAACAGCACTCAGTGACAGCTGATGTGTTAATAACTAAATGGCATGAATATACTCAGCAATTAGCTTGCCAGAATGAGTGATTCAAAGTACTACCAGGGAGCTGTTTTAATCTACCAAATTATTTGTAACAGTAATTCCCATTTGCATAAGTGATGTGAACCAATGGAGGCCAAACTACCTAGAAGGTTATTTATTAATTACACAATTGATTAATGGTTATAGACTGAAAAATTGTGACTTAATATTTCAAACTTCAGTCTCATGAAAATGACAGTGTTTCACCCTTGATCCCGAGAAAGGAAGAGTGGTAATCCTGGAGAGAATTGAGTCAGGAGGAATGCAAGATTCACAATGAAACACCATTTCAAACTACATTAATTTAAATTAAAAAAAACCTTCCAATTTCAACTGAAATAATTTTCTATTATGATTCACACCAAGGTTATAGAGTACTGTGTCATAAGATAATTTAGTCCTTATTGCTCTCCTTCCCTTTATGGTCACTAAGCAGACATTATAATTGTGGGAGCAATTCAACCCCTTGCAGCAGATTTCTTGGGCTTCTTAAAGTGTGCAAAAATATTTCTGCCGGCAGACTGACTTTCACCCATCTATATTAAAACACCTATAAATAAACATATCAAAGATCACAGAGATTGAAATATCAAGTACAGAGCCTACATGGGTCTGCATCAGGTCCTTGGAATATAATTTATAGCTTTCAGATTAGGAGACCAGTGGGAATCTTGAATGAATGTGATTGGGCCTCTCATTCCTGTGCCATTTCTTGAAAATTTTTGTTTTACTGATAGCTTGATTTTTACAACTTTAATATGATAATTTTCATTTTATATAATTGTATTTTATTTTGTTATATTTTGTTATTATCCCCTAAAAGCCTGTTCTTTTCTAAGAATAGACAATAGGGAGTACATCCATGTGGGAGAGGAGGTAGAGAGGAACTAAAAAGAGTAGAAGGAAGGGAAACTGAATTCATATTACATAGCATGAGAAAGGAATCTACTGTTAATAAAAGTGAAAAATAAATAAATCTTAAATATATTTTTAGAAATTTAAAGGTACACAGAAAATAAAAATAAAATATTTCAAACCAGCTAAAACTCATCTTTGGTATTACCTTATAAGTGAGTGGTGGGAATACTAGCAAAGGCAAAAAGCCAAGCACATCCTTGCAAAAGATAATGATACTTTATTATTTACCTATTTCTTGTCTGTGATAACATATCTAATCATTCAGAAAATTAAAAACCTTTTGATTTTTCTACTTTTCTGTTATTGTTTTCAAACTGTATTTTACTCCCAAGCTCAAGATAAAAATATTCAAATGAGAACATTGTGATGGAAGTGTTTACGAGCTAATTTTCAACATATTCATTTGTACAATTTAAATTTCACCCTTTAATAAGTGTTCAGGGGCCAGAGGAGGCAGTAGCAGATATAGAGGACAAAGCTTATAACTAGGTGACTTTAAAAAATTGTTTCCAGCTATGCCTCTCCTCAGCTATGAGTCTGAAACCATCCACAGCATCGCAAAGGAAGCCTCTGCCCTTTAGAGCCAGTGACAGTATGGATCAAGGACTTCTGCCCCGTTTCTAGCTACAGCAAGGAATACGCCACCGCTGCTGCCTTTGTCTGTAGTTTCTCCATTTCTAACTCCCTCCTCCCGCCCTGTTCTGCCATCTTTCCTTCTAATCTCCTGAGTTCACTTTTTAAAAGCATCTTCCCATGGACCTGCCCTTCCCTCGTTTTTCGGGGGACACTGCAGTCTTTGCAGACTCCTCCGCCACTGCCTCATCCCCCCAAACCTTCCCAGCCTCCACGAGTCGCTCAGGCTCCTAGGAGCTGCTCGTCTTTGGTAGGTGTCAGCTTCAATCACAGCCATCGTCATCCTCGAAGTTGATGGCTTGTTCCTGGATCTGGTTCTGCCGCATCCTCTCTTCCACCTGCTCCAGCAGCTTGCAGATGGGGTGGACCGACTCAAATCACTGGATCTGGGCCAGGATGGCAGCCAAGTTGGTCAGCCCATGCATGTGGCGGCGGCGGCTTTTCCAGCCCACTGCCCATGCTGGTGGGTCTCTTGGGCCTCCTTTTTTTTCCCCTTTATGAATTATGCTGGGATATTATATTTAAGACTGGCCTAACCCAAAGTCAAGGATGAAATGTGTCCCCTCAGGAAGCAAGAGAGTCCACAGAGCGCCGGGATTCTTCTACACTTTGCATAATGATGGCCACAGATCTAGACGTCTGTGATTGGCTAAAAAGTAAGGTATATCATCAAATAAAGTCCCAATAATGGAGCTGGGGAGAAGGTGTGGCATCCCATGAATGTGTGATGCATGCGCACCAGTATCTCCCACAATGCCTGCATGCAGACACAGGAGGGTAGCCAGGGCTTGCTGACCAGCCAGTCTTGCTCTTTGTTCAATGGGAGACCTGATCTCAAAGGAATGACATTGGTGGTGTTGAAACAAGATACCCAATATCCTCTTTAGGCCTCCTGGTACAACCCGGCCACACCTACCCACACACAGACCCTCCCACCATCACCTCAAAATGTACCAAGGTCAAGAGGATGAGAAAGGGCTGAATCACCATGAAAAGGTTTCAGTTAAACATGTCTCCTAATTCAAGTCCCATCACCTCCTGGAATCCTTGCATGATTTTTTT
This sequence comes from Micromys minutus, assembly GCF_963924665.1. NCBI lineage: Eukaryota > Metazoa > Chordata > Mammalia > Rodentia > Muridae > Micromys > Micromys minutus. The sequence goes on along the minus strand of NC_137983.1, from coordinate 27,393,277 downwards.
CTTTTTTTTAATTCACACGGAATTGGAGAATAGCTTAGTTAGGGTTACTATTGTGTTGAGGAAACACAATGACCAAGGGAACTCTTATAAAAGGAAGCATTGGGGACTGGCTTACAGGTTCTGAGTATCAGTCCATTATCATCATGGTGGGAAGTATGGCAGCCTGCAGGCAGACAAGGCTGGAGATGTCACTTCGAGTGTTATATCCTGATCCACAGGCAGGAGGCAGAGACACCCAACTTAGTGTGGGATTTTGGAACCTCAAAGCCCACCCCGAGATGACATTCAGGGCCGCTTTCTAGGCTCAGGACTGAACTGAGACTCTGAATTAATCTCTTATATGGCTTTTCAGCCTGAGATCCACAAACATCTGTGCCAAGCTATTCTACCAGTCAGTATTTAGGGACAGGGGACTTCCTTAGGAACATGTCTTTGTTGTACACTTCTCCCGTTCCCATCGGTTGGGGTATTCAGCTGTGGCAGGGGACTTGCTTTGTCTAACATTCTTGTCTTAACTTGTCAACCAGGATGTCAGTTACCATGTACATGTCTTTTTCTGCCATGTAATGTTGGATGTTAATTCCTGGGAGGTCTTGGGAACTTCAACTTTATTCGAGCCCTATTCACAATGGAAGTCTTATTCCCAACAAAAAAAAAAAAATTGTTTCCAAACGGAACTATGTCAGACCTCATCTTTCTACATAACACCCTTTACAAATTATTATAGTGTAATAGAAATGTATTTAATCTCAGAGAACTTAAAAATGTGTGATAGGTAATTTTTAGGCAAATGGAAATGATCAAGACTGTTACATGGCTCCTTTTATGGCCTGATACAATAAAAAGATATACTGTGCTCTAAAAAGTTAACTCTATTGGCCAGGCCCCATGACATGTCTTCAACCTGTGACTACTTTTCTGATTTTTTTTCCCTGAGGAATTTGGAACTTCAGATCATCTTCAGTCCTTTCCCGTTTTAATCAGGAACTCTTTTATAATATTTAAATTTTATATTTATTCATTTTAAATATGTGTGTTTTACTGGTATGTATGCTCTGCACCATGTGTATGGTTGATTACACCTGAGGTAAGGAGAGGGCAACATACTCCCTAGAATAAAGTTATGACTGACTATGACTCACCCTGTTGTTTCTAGGAATCAAAGAATGTCTGCAAAAAAAAAAAAAAAAAAAAAAAAAAATGATTGCCCTTTATTGCACATCTTTTAATTGGATATTTTCTTTACTTCCATTTCAGATGTTATCCCCTTTACAGGTTTCCCCTCCAGAATCCTCCTATGCCATCCCCTTTCCTCCTTTCTCTATAAGAGTGTTCCCCCAAACCCTTACTCCCTACCACCTCCCTGACCTGGCATTCCCCTACACTGCAGCATCTAGCATTCACAGGTCCAAGGGTCTCTACTTTCCTTGATGCCCAATAAGGCTAACCTCTGCTATGTCTGTTGCTAAAGCCATGGGTCCCTACATGTGTATTCTTTGGTTGGTGGTTTAATCTCTGGGAGTTCTAGAGGGTCTAATTTATTGATATTGTTGTTCTTCCTATGGGGTTGCCAAGCCCTTCATCTCCTTTTTTTTTTTTTTAACTCTGCCAATGGGGACCTCATTTTATGTTCAACGGTTGGTTGAGAGCATCTGCCTCTGTTTTTGTCAGGCTCTGTCAGAGCCTCTCAGGAGACAGCTATATCAAGTTCCTGTTACCATGCACTTCTCGGCATCAGTAATATAGTCTGGGTTTGGTGACCATATATGGGATGCATCAACATGTGGGTGTCCCTAGATGGGTTTCCTTCACTCTCTACTCCAAACTTTGCCCAATATATCATCCTGTGAGTATTCTCTTCCCCTTCTAAGAAGGACTGAAGCATCTACACTTTGTTTTTTCCTTCTTCTTGAGCTTCATGTGGTCTGTGAATTGTATTTTGGGTATTTCATGCTTCGGGGTTATTAGCTACTTACCAGTGAGTATATACCATTTGTATTTTGTTACTGGGTTACCAAACTCAGAATTTTATTTCCTAGTTCCAGGCATTTACCAAAGAATTTCATAAAGCCATTGCTTTTAACGACTGAGTAGTAAGTACTTCATTGTGTAAATGAACCACAATTTCTGTACCCATTCCTCTATTGAAGGACATGTGGGTTCTTTCCAGTTTCTAGCTATTCTAAATAAGGCTGCTATGAACAGCATCTTTTGTGTATATGCTTAGGAGTGGTATAGCTCAGGTAGTATTATATCCAATTTTTTGAGGAACCTTCAATAATATGGAAAGAGACGGTCCCAGCTTGAAATCCCATCAACAATGGAGGAGTGTTCCTCTTTCTCCACATTCTTGACAGCATCTGCTGTTACCGGAGATTTTATCTTATCCATTCTGACTGGTGTGAAGTAGAATCTCAGGGTTGTTTTGATTTGCATTTTCCTGATAACTAAGAATGTTGAGCATTAATTTAGGTGCTTCCCAGCCAGTCAATATTCTTAACATAAGAATTGTTTGATACCAGATTCCAAAGTTAAATCAGGATCAGATAAACCATGAAAAAAGTTCCTCACCACCAAATAAATAGAAGCAGTCATTAAAAATCTTCCAATGTATTAAAGAAAAAGCCTAGGATCAGAATGATTTAGTGCAGAATTCTATCAGACCTTTAAAGAAGACCTAATACCAATACTCTTCAAAGTATTCTATAAAATAGCAACAGAAGGAACAGTACCTTCTACGAAGTCAAAACTATTTTTATACCTAAATCACACAAAGCCCCAACAAAGGAAAAAATCTTCAGACCAATATCCCTTGTAAACATTAATGCAAAAACTACTCAAGAAATTTCTTGCAAAGAGAATCCAAAAACACATCATAATGATTATCCATCGTGATCAAGTAGCCTTCATCTCATGGATGCAGGGATGGTTCAACATATGAAAATCCAACAACATAATCCAATATATAAATAAACTAAGAAAATAATAATCTCATTAGATGTTAAAAAATATTTGACAAAATTAAATACCTCTTCATGGTAAAAGTCTTGGAAAGATCAGTATTTCAAGGCCCATTCCTAAACTTAGTAAAGCAATATACAGCAAAACAAGAGCCAACCTCAAACTAAATGGAGAGAAACTTGAAGCAATCCCATGAAAATCAAGGAACTAAATGAGGCTGAATACTCTCTCCCTGCCTATTCAATATAGTAATCAAAGTCCTAGCCAGAGCAATTAGACAAAAAAAGGACATCAAATGAATATGAATTGGATAGGAAAAAATTAAAATATCATTATTTTTGATGATATAATAGTCTACTTAAGTGACCCAAAAGTTCCACCAGAGAACTCCTGGGGCGGATAAACAATTTTATCAAAGTGGCTAAATAGAATATTAATTCAAATCAGTAGACTTCCTCTACTCAAAGGATAAACAGGCTGAGAAAGCAATTAGGGAAAAGACACTCTTCACAATAGTCACAAATAATATGAAATACCTTGGTGTGAATCTAACCAAGCAAGTGAAAGATCTTTATGATTGAACTTCATGTCTCTGAAGAAGGAAATTTAAGAAGATCACAGAAGATGGAAAGATCTCCTATGCTCATGGATTGGCAGGGTTAATATAGTAAAAATGGCCATCTTGCACAAAGCAATCTACAGAATCAATGAAATTCTCATCAAAATTCAAACCCAATTCTACATAGAGTTAGAAAGAGCAATTTGCACATTCATTTGGAATAACAAAAAAACCCATAATAAGGAAAACTACCCTCAACACTGAAGAACTGGAGGAATCACAGTCTTCAACCTCAAGCTGTACTACAGATCAATCATAATTAAAAAAAAACTGCATGGTGTTGGTACCATGGAAGGTAGATCAATGGAAAATAATTGAAGACCCAGATATAAACCCATACACCTATGGTCACTTGATCTATGACAAAAGATCTAAAACCATCCAGTAAATAAAAGACAGCAGTTTCAACCAATGGTGCTAGTTTCACTAGCAGTCAGCAGGTAGAAGAATGCAAATCAACCCATTCTCATTTCCCTGTACAAAGCTCAAGTCCAAGTGGATCAAGAACCTCTGCTAAAACCAGATATACTCAAACTAATAGAAGAGAAAGTGGAGGAAAACCTTGAAGACATAGGCACAGGGTAAAATTTCCTGAACAGAACACTAATGGCTTATGCTCTAAGATCAAGAATTGACAAATTGGATATCATTAAATTTTAAAGTTTATGTAAGACAAAGAAATTGTCATTAGGACAAGATGGCAGCCAACAGACTGGGAAAGAATCTTTAACAATCCTACATCTGATACACGGCTAATATCCAAAATGTTCATAGAACGCAAGAAGTTATACACCAGAGAAGCAACAAGTGCTCTTAACCATTTTCTACAGCTGTACATGGACAACTTATCCAAAGTTACAGAATATAAGGTCATCAAATCCTGAAGTATCTTGGTCTCTTCATTATGTTTCCATAGATGTCAAAGCTCATGTGATACTTTCCCACTTGTCATTATTAAGCCTCTGTATAACTGGAAGGCAAATCCTACATTTTCTTTCTCTTATGACTCTTATGTCCTCACTTGATTGGAGCTTCTTTACCTTTTCCTGTTCTTGAAAGCACATCATATAAAGAAAACCATCTGAGTTTTCATGCTAAGACCAAGCTGTGGTTGAAGAAACTTCTCTGGTGTTGAGTTGATAAGAGGTTTCTTGGATAATATTATGGTATATGTTTCAGGAATAGGCTCCAGCTCTTCTGTTTCTTTATATTATCTACTTCAGCATTATGGAAACTCATCATAAGAAATCTTTCTTTATTTGGTTGTATATTTCATTTTTCCACATAGCAATTCTAAACCATGCTAAATACTTATATCATATGCACTGCAGAAAAAAACATTTTAAAATGTGTGAATATTTAGTTATATAATTATTAGCTTTAGGGCTAATGTACACAAACAAATGTTGTTTAAATGCTTAACTTTTTTAAATGCTCAAGTTTATGTTACCAAGACAATTCACGTGCTAACATTGCTCTGGGGTTCAATGTAGGCTTAATTTTCAAAACTTACTTTAATCATGGGTTCTTTAATGCTTCAATCTCCCTTCTAGCCCACCAAACACCAGAAGTAAAGGAAAAGAAAGGTTAGTAGGCAACACAAGATTGTGGACCTGTTTAGAAACTGTTCATTGGAGCAATTCCAATCTTCATTGTCAGTAGTCCAGTTCATTAGCAAACCTCCAAACACAAATTAGCAGCAGCAGTTCAGTCCACTCAGCAAACATGAAACACAAATCAATAGCACCAGCTACAACCATAAGAAACTGCAAGGGTCTGCCAATTGCTATAAGTCCAAGGAAGTGGCAAGAACAAGCTGGAACAACAGCAGAAGTTTTTTTGGTGCATTTCTTGAAGAGAGAATTCATAGCAAGTGAAGATCAAAGAAGAAAGCAAGGTGAATCAATGCAAGAGTGTTTTCCTCTGATACCAGGATCAGTGAAACCCAAAAAAGACCAGCAAAGAGTTGAAAGATAAGCCAATGCAAGAATATCAGGCCACTGTCCGTTGGGTTATATTTATGAACATTCTAAGCATCACATGACCCCTCAAGCATTTGTTCCAGCAAAGCATCGCATGCTCTTTTACAAGGCAGCTTCTAGAAAAACACCACAAGTCTGTTCATAGAACATTTTCTCACATGTTTGCTTCAACAAAACATTCTCTCAGAAGACAGTTTACAGGAAAATATCACATAACACAACTGAGTCTCCAAAGAATCCAGAAATTCCCACGTCAGTTTAAGTTTAATCACTTGCAAACTTCTAGAGGTTTCTTAAGTAAGTCTTGGTTTAGGTAGTACCCATGAATGTACACATAGAGTAAGCCCTAAAGCTTATAATTATATAATTAAATATTAAAATGCAGTTGCTCTGGTTTCATTGCACATATGGAATTGATGAAATATTAAAATAAATGTTTGGTAAGAATGTTTATAAAATATAAAATTTTCAATTATTTTAATATCTCCTGTTTTTATTTCTTCATGAACTGGAAAAAGATTACAAACAGCTTTCACACTGAAAACACTGACATTCTCTCACTTGCCATTTCTGTTTCTTTTGTGACTGTCAACACAGCAATCACAATCAGACTACATTCTGAGTTGGCAACAACCACCATTAAATAGAAAAAATAAAACAAAAATAGTCTAAGAGACAAAATGATGTTTTTATTACAAAGCACTGAGTAAGGACTATTCACTGAAGTTTCCAACTAGCAGTGGGATAAAAGCAATCTTACAGATAAGTATTTTATGAAGATAAATTATCATGAAAATAATACGTGATAACCATTGGGCATTGAAGTAACAGTTTTAGATGTTGTCGTCCAGGTTTAGACTGTGGATCAAGAGGTTAATATGTGAAACCACTAATGTGTTATTTTTGTTGAATTGATTCATTCAATCCCTAGATTAAACATTTTTAATATTAAAAATTGAATAATTTCAGCAAATACCAAGAATTCCAAATAAATATCAATTTAGCCTTTACAACTGAAGTCAAATACATTGATCTAGAGTCAAGTAAAGATGAAACAGAATGGTACAAATATTTTCAGGCTTGAGGAAGACACTGAGTTTAAGAAAGATGCTCCAACATATAACAAGGACACATCCTCACCATGTTCATAGCAGCCTTATTTATAATAGTCAGAAGCTGGGAAAGAACCCAGGTGTCCTTCAGCATAGGAATGGATACAAAAATTGTGGTGCATTTACACAATGGAGAACTATTTAGCTATTAGAAACAATGACTTTATGAAATTCCTAGGCAAATAATGGAACTAGAACCAATCATCCTGAGTAAGGTAACTCAGTCGCAAAAGAACACACATGGTATGTACTCACTGATAAGCAGATACAATCCCAAAATGCTCTGAATAACCAAGAAACAATTCACAGATCTAATGAAGTTCAAACAGAAGAAAAGCCAGAATGTGGATGCCTCAGACCTTCTTAGAAGGCAAAACAAAACACTCACAGGAGAAAATACAGGGACAAATAGAGAAGCAAAGATTGAAGAAAAGATCATTAAGAGACTGCCTCACCTGGGAATCCACCCCATATAAAGCCATCAAACCCAAGTACTATTGCTGATGCCAAGAAATGCTCACTGCTAGGAGCCAGATATGGATGCCTCCTCAGAGGCTCTACCAGAGTCATACAGATATAGTTGAGGATGCTTGCAGTTAACTATCAGACTGAACATAGGGTCCCCAATAATGCAACTAGAGAAAGGACTAAAGGATCTGAAAGGGTTTGCAACCCCATGGGAAGAACAACATTATCAACCAACCAAACCCTCCAGAATTCCCAGGGAGTAAAATACCAATCAATGAGCACACATGGACAAACCCATGGCTCCAGCTGCATATGTAGCAGAGGATGGCATTGACTGGCATCAATGAAAGAAGAGGCCTTTGGTCCAATGAATGTGTGTTTTCCCAGTGTAGGGGAATGCCAAGTGGCTGAGGTAGAGAGGGTAGTTGGGAGAGTAAGCACCTTCATGAAAACAAGTCCAGGGGAAGAGGGAAAGGGAAGTAAGGTCAAAGGAGATAAAATTTGACACATAAATAAAGAGAATATCCAATTTAAAAAAGAACCATAACTGGACCATCATGATAGCTCAGCACTTAAGAGCACTGACTATTCTTCCAGAGGTTCTGAGTTCAGTTCCCAGCAACCACATGATGGCTCACATCCATCTGTAATGGGATTCAATGGCCTCTTCTGGTGTGTCTGAAGACAGCTACAGTGTGCTCATACACTTAAAATAAATAAATGTCTTTTTTTTTTAAAAAAAATGATGAACCATACCTGGGAAAATAAAAGAAGAAAGGAGGAGAAAAGAGAAATTTATCTAGATTTTTAGGTAGGCATGTTGGCTCATGTTTATTATCTTGGCACATGTGAGTGTAAGACAGGCAGATTGTGCTAAGTTTGAGGTTGTCAAGTAAGTTATGGGCTAGCTAAAGTTACACAGTGGGACCCTATCTAAAAAAACAACCAAGAAATCAATTTACCAAAGTCCAGGAAGTTATTTTGTTACTATCGTATTTTATTTATTCTTTGATACTTTCACACATGAATACAATGAATTTTGATCAAATCCATCTACTATTTTCCTACACACCAAGTTAACATGTGCTCTTTTATTTATTTATTTTTAAATATTTCACTGAATATATTTAGTGCTGTTTAAATAAATGCTGTAGAAGAAAACGCAGGGGAAAACATTGTGTCCAAGGATAGAGAGGAGCATTGTGAAATGCTGCAGCCTGGACAGGAAAAGCACTTCATTTATGATCTCAGAGCAGCTGTGACTACCTGCACAAAACCTTTAAGATCAACCCAGTCAAGATTCTAGCAAGACTAAAAGAGGGACCCACCAGGCCCAAGCTGAAAATTCCATTTGTGGTTAATCAATTCTATATGACATGGAGGTATTTCTTTCTTTGGGGTGTGTCCAGTGTCAGGTTACTCATTCCCTCAATGCAAAACCCAGGAAGTCTTTACTGATACTTTTTTTTGTATTGGCATGGGTGTGTGTTAATAAGATTGTAAACACAGAACTATTCTGACGCTTTATGGCAAAGTTTCTTTTTCCTTTATTGTCTGTAGGCTTCATCATCTTTTAATTAATTACATTTGGTGTTTTATGGAGTAAAGTCACAGATTTTGCTGGGACATTTTTCTAAGTTCTTAGTTTTGATTGGCGTTCCCCTCCAGGCTCTGCTTGCTCCCCTTTGCACATCATGTCCCATGTGTTTGACTAAGTGCCTATATCCTATCTTTAAAGCCTCCTCTACTGGGTCCCTTTCTAGTTTTCTGGCCAACTCACCTATATAAATACACACATAAAGATTGGTGGCTCAGATATGCATATGAGAACAAGCACACTGTATTTGTCTCTTTGAGTCTGACTTTCCTAATATAATATTTTCCAGTTTTATTCTATTACTTGTTCTGCTTTACTTTGCAAATGTCTTTGGAGAGTTCTTGCTGTCAAAACATTAAACATGGGTACCTAATGAGATAATTGTATTCATTTATGTAAAAAGCAAACTAATGTGTTTATTTTGCTCTGATAGCATGAATTACATAATTATAATTGTGCTTTGTCTACAAGGAATCTTAGAAAACAGCTCTGGTGTATGGTGGGGCTATTGTGATTTCTGAATCTTTAACATGCAGAAGCAAAAACAATAGTACCTTAGCTTAGTATTGTTATAATCAATAGAAGCCTCTGTTGTCCTACCCAAGGCACCTTAATCAGGCAGACTTGAACAATATAGTGAGAGGGACTATTGTGTGCGACCATTAGAAATAGTAACTAGAGGGATCATTCAATAGTTAACAATAGTTGTTGCACCTGATAGAAAATTTGAATTTAGTTCTCAGCACTCATATTGTGGCTTACATCAATCTGTAACTACAATTCAGGATATCCAATACCTTCTGATATACACCAACATCAGATATGCACACAAACATGGCACACAGACATATATTCAGGCACAGTATCCATACTCATAAGGAAAAAAATAGCACTGAAATGAGGTCTCAGAGGAGAGAAAATGTCAATGCTGGACAGAAAATGCTAACCTGGACCAGACCTTAGGCTAACATATGAGTTCCTTGTCCTTCAGGGTCTAAATTTCTTTAAACCTGTTTTTTTTTTTTTTTTTTTTTTTTGGTTTTTTGGTTTTTATTCTAAGATACTGAAATTGTTGCTGCAGTTCCAGTGGTGGCTAGATGTTGCCCTGCACACATGAAATCAAGCAGCGCAGGATTCAGACCAAGAGTTTTTCTACTAGAATTTTGTAAATGTTTTCAACCTTTTTTTATACTGGAACTCATTCTCTGTATGTATCCTTTTCATTGGCAAAGCATGGAAAATTTAAAATGTTCTATTCCAGCCCATATGATGCTGTAGACAATGAAAGTATTTCATCACCAAATAAACTAACAAGGAGGTAGTAATGCCTCTTCGGATTTAACAAAGGGGCAGGAATGCCCTACAGAAGACAACCCTGTTCACATATGCACAATCAGCCAAGCCAGAATCCCTCAGAATGATGAGAAAGATGGAGACGTTAGGAAGACTTTCCAGCCACACACGATGCAGAATACACTTACCTCACAAAATAGCTGAGGGTCATTCTGAGAAGAGGTAATTTCCCCCCAAATTGAACCACTAGAGACTCTCATCACTACACATGGATAATAAGAGCAAGTGTAGCTTTACGTTTTTGTCACAGGCTGGTGAGGTCTGAGACTTTGGGATTATAGTATATTTAAATTTTAGACCCAAATGATGGCTCATAATTAAGGTTCTAAAGTCTGGAGTTTACCTCTTGCTGGATTTGTAACAGTTTTTATTTCAGCCCAGATTTTTTCTTTGCTCATTGTTGATCGATCCCTTGCTATACATATTCCTCTTACACAATGCAAAAAAATGAAGCAGGAAATTGTTTTTAAACAATAACAATAATAAATAAGCCCCTGAAATAGCATCCTTCTAGGTTTTCATTTTAAATGCATTAGCTTCTTACCTGGCAGTGTGACCTAAGGAAATTCGTTTTATATTACTGTGGTTTTGGTTTCTTCTCTGAAACATGAGGGAGTTGAACTAGATCCTCTTGGAAGTCTCTTTTACTACTAGGATTCAGCCGTAAAATTTATGCTGGTGTTACTTCTTATAATATCCTGAAGAATTACATTGCTGGAAACTCCATACTGAAAAATATCCATTGAAATCTCAAGGGAGGCTTTGCAATCCCTTTTTAATGGCTAAATATGACGAGTATGAATATGTCCTAGAAAAAATCCTAAAGAGCTAGAAGTTTCTCACTAAAGCAATGAGAAAGAGAGAAAACTTCATACAATTTTCCACTTTGTTCAGGGGTCACAGGGCCATTCACTAGAATGTAATATGCAGAATAAATAACATGTATCCGTGAGAAAAGATGCATATAATCAAAGGAATAGCATTTTGCCACTGAATTAGAAAAGTCTCTTCTTTCTATATCTTCTAAAAACAAATGGCCACCTGAAAAATAATGTACTTCATTTGGTTCAAAAATGAGTGATTTCTGTCACATAATTGCAGCCCTCATAGGCTTTTTTACTGGGACATGTAACATAGTTATTTATAGTCCCCTTTTTGCATTTATACATTACTTCGTCACCTATTTATCCAAGATACATGTATCAACGATATAGCATGGGGCAAAAAATCAATACAAGGAAACAATGATGAGCATGCTCCCTCCCTTCTATCTAAAAATGAGAATATTTGTCAGTGGTCTTCCCTATTTAAGGTGAGGCTATATGTTGTCTTAATAAGGAGGTAAGCAGGTTTATTAAGTTGCCCAATTAAGTATAAAAATTTGGAACTATAACTGCTGTGGTTAATATTTATGTAATCATTACCTTTTTAGACAAAGGAGTGTTCCAGCCCAGTTCCTTTCTGGGCTTCTTAACTATGAAGCAAAGCCTCTCGGTGAAAAGTCTTAGAATGCTTTCTATCTCTACCAATTAGAGATGTAGGCCATGTACAGATTGATCACTAATGTGAAACCAAGGGTCTATGGTCCTTATGGACAAGGGTTAAGTAGTTGTACAGAAAGCCTGCTAGCCATGAAAGAAAGTAAATGAGGATGGTAGAATCACCAAATTAGAGCAACGGTCATTTCCAGTAGAAAATTATTCTTGCTTCTATTTTTATTTCTTTGATAATGGTCCATTACCACTCATTTCATATGAATTTAAACACCACATTGTTTTTTTTTCCTTTTTTTTAATTTTGAGTCTACAATAGAATCATAAAAATAAGAAGACAGGTAATATTTATATGATTTACTTAGTAAATCTAAATTACTGTTTTCTAAAAGAACCTCTTTCTATCAGTTATATGCCTAATTAAACATGTACTTTTATACCTCATATAAAGCCCTAATAAGTATAAATAAATGAAGAGTCTTAAAAACAAGTCCCCTCAACAAGCAAGTAACAGAAGAGGAATGAGGTAGTACTTATCAGTCACTTATAATTAACTACCATGCTGAATGCGGTTGAACAAATCAGTAATCCCTGTAGGAAAACAGTTTAGGAAGGAGGATCCTGGGTTTAGGAGCAGCCTAAACTCTATAACAGGACCCTGACTATCCTAGTTGTGTCTCTATTACTGTGATAAAAACGCCTTCATAAAGAATAACTTAGGGGAGAGTTTATTTCAGTTCATAACTCTAGGTCATATTCCATCACTTTGAGGAAGTTTAGACAGAGAGTAACATAAAGCAGATAGCTCTATCACATCTGCACTCGAGGAGAAGGTAAATGCATCTGTGTTTACTCGTGCTCAGAATTTTTTCTACACTTATACAATCTAGGATCCCTCACCTAAAGAACAGAGTTATACACAGTGGGTTGTGTTTGCCCAATCACTAAATGGAATCAAGATAATACCCAACAAGCCAGTCCCGAGGCTAACCTCATATAAATAATTCAATATTGAAACTATTTTCCCATATGGGTAGAGATTTTGTCAAGTTGACAATTAAAACCATCACATTGCATAGATTAAAAAGATACCTTTGCTGACTTATTACATAGACCTCACTACAGTAAATAAATCATTCAATATATGGTGAAGTAAAAAGAAACAATATTGTTGGGAGAATATCTAATCAAACAGTCTAAGGAACAATAGGAGTTGGCCAAGGAAAGGCAAATGAAAAGATATACTATATCTTTGTGGGACAATGTCAAAAGGATTCTCTTGAGTTCACACACCAACATAAAAATGCTTAAAGAAGTAAATCATCCATGTGCACTTCTTGTTCTAGAAATGTTTCTGTCAACCTTAAAAATTATGTAAAACATGTCTACACTTTCTCTTTTATTGATTTCTCCGTGCACTATATCAATGCAATTTCTTATGACTTGATGCTCTCGGGAGTAGCCTCAGCTCTTGACCCTTTCCTACTTTCTTCTGAACCCTACATACAACACTAAAGTGTTTGTGCTTTATATGCCTTCGTGGTTTAGTTTGGTATTCCATCTACTTAACCCTAAACAACTAGCAGAACATCTCAGCCTCAGCTTAAGGTCACTACAAAGTTTACCCTGAAAAACATACAGGCAACGGTAACTAAAAGCATGGAGAAGGCAGATAAGGTCAAACAAGAACAGAATGTTATTATTACTACTAAGTGCACATATAACTTAATATGTTTCATAATGGATATTATGACTTATATACCTTATATACCTTATATACTTATATAAAATGCCAGAGAAAGCTACTTGTAGCTTATACACCTAATCCAAAGCAAGACCCAGGTTTGTCATATTGTAACCATGACCAATGAGGATTCTGATAGCAACCTCTCATATTAACATGCATTAGCCCAAACCTAGTATCTCATTTTAAATACCAGGAGATGGAAGAAGACGTTTGTGAGACTGCACAGTTACTCAGACAGGGTGTGACTTCATCATGTCATCTCTGCATTGAATAAATATTTAAAAATATTTTTCAACAGATGAGGATTCCTCTGCATTGAATGTGCCCTCCCATAAACATATATTGAAGCTATAAGCTACAGCATTTCACATGCAGTCTTTCCAGAAAGAGGGTTTTACAATTGGCAGATGTCATTGGTTAAGATGCAGTCACTCTAGAATGCAGCAAAGACTCACTAGAATGCCATCCTATGAAGATGGGCAGAAGACTGTAGTGTCATAGCTCCCATTGTGGAGCACCTAGGTTGACAGCTGCCATAAAACTAAGAAGAGTCAAAAAATTCGTCCCCGTGCCTCAGACACAGTAACCTTGCTCATATGTTTGTTGTTGCACTACTAGTTTCCACCAGACTGTGAGTATAAATTTCTAGGGTTTCAAGTCACCTAGATGATAATACTGTGGTCTAGAAGTCTCATAGATTGATGCTGGGATCATGGGGACAAGAGGTGTTATAAATACACTATTTTGTGACTCTAAGGGAGTGCAAAGTTCTAAAAATCAGTTTTGTCATTATTTTTTAATATGATCAATTTAGGTACTCTACTAAAACCATCAAGGTTGGCTTCCAAATTTAGCTGCTTAAAGGTGAACAAGAAGAAATGCAGCCACGGTAACTATTCACTTGTGCCATAGAGTATAACCTAAAGTTCAGTGAGTCCTTACTGCTTCACACAATTCTAAGCAGATTTTTAACTTTAATTTATGTCCAAGTATCACATATGAGTTGGTTTCTGATGCTCTTTCACATTCATAGACAGAATCAGCTTTAATTTTCTAATGACTATCTTTCTTTTTTATGAAGTTGCCATTATAAAACCCACTACTTTGTATGCTAACAAAAATCATATTTGTGGTCTATAGCTCCTTTCCAATGAATAATAAAAGATTTATTACCTTATGTAACTTTTTATTCCATTCAGAAAATTTTAAAGTTTCACTTCAATGAGGAAAATAAATGGCAGTCTTCTTTCTTTTCAAAGATTGTTTTATCAAAATTAGATCTACAATATAAAGAGCAATACATATCTATCTTCTGCTATATTTGTGTGATGAAATAATCAAGTTGTATAATAAATTATAATAAATCAATTATCCCATTATATTGCTTGTGGAAGAACCCTTTAGAACCATGACGTTCTAAGCAAATATCTTCCATTGGAGACCCTGTACTCATTCCAGTGGTTGGTTGCCAGCATCCACCTCTGTATTTCTCAAGCTTTGGTACAGTCTCTCAGGAGACAAATATATCAAGCTCTTGTCAGCATGCACTTCTTGGCATCTGCAATAGTGTCTGCGCTTGGTGACTGTATGTGTTATGAATCCCCAAGTGGGGCAGTCTCTGGGTGGCCTTTCCTTCAGTCTCTGCTCTAGTCATTTCCTCTATATTTTCTCCTATGAGTATATTGTTCCCCCTTCTAAGAAGGACTGAAGCATCCACACTTTGCTCGTTTTTCTTCTTCAGCTTCACGTGGTCTGTGAATTGTATCTTGGGTATCTCAAGCTAACAAATGCCTGCTTTAGGTAGAATAATTATAAGGCATAAAATAAAAAAACTATTTTAAAAGTATATGTTATAACATTATAATAATTGTTTATAGTTCATTTAATTATATACCATTCTAGATTATAAGTATATTGAGAAATATGTCATCTTCCATTTTACCTTTTCATGTATGTGTGTACATGTAGAGCAGGTATGTATTCTTGTTCACACATTTGATGGAAACAACTAATATGTCAAAATTCCCATCCATGTTTTCTCCATGTTATGCAAGGAGAGATTGCAGCTTCTCAGTCTAATCCAGAATTTGCAGATTTGGCTATTCTCACTAGCCACTTTGTTCCAGGGATACTGTTTCCACTTTCCGAAGCTGAAATAGGAGGTGGGGCTACACAAACACCATGCAATTCTGTGAGTTTTGGGCATCTGAACTCCAGTCCTATCATTTGTTTGGCAGATGCTTTAACTGATGAACCATCCCATCAGTATATATATCATTATTATTGCATCTAACTATTTGTTGATTTTTATCTTACATTCCCATTATTTTTCCAAATTTTCTTCATTTATGACTATTTCAAAACAAGTGACAAATAGCATCAGATAATGGAAGCCACAGAACCTTACAATGTCAGTACATCAGGACCATGTGTACAAAAATCAGTGACTTGCTATATTCCACTAAACTCCAGTTTGCAATGAAATTGTTTATTACTGAATAAATATTAATCTTAGACCCTGAGTACCATTTCTACACCTCCACATTTTTCAAATTCATAGGTCTTACAGTGATAGCAAATACATCAACTTGACTTTGGTTCATTTATTCATACCTTCATTTCTACATGTCAAGATCCCCTATTTTTTGGCAAACTCTCAAGCTTTGCAATATTTTTATTATTATTTAATATAATCAATTTGGGTACTTCACTAAAATCTGCAGGTAAGTCTATACATTTAATAACTTATCAATAAAAAATAGGTAGAGGCAAAGTTTCTAGTCTTTATAGTTTCCATTTATTATACATGTACAATTTTTATTTTATGATGTAAGATATAATAGCTTATAGTTTTAAAAAAATCTATAGTAGCATAATAAAGTATTTAAGATACCTATATACACCACCATATATGTTTACTTCAGAAACATATAAACTTGGACGTGATGATCAGGAGAAACACATATTCCATATAAACCATGAGATGGCCCATCCCAGAGAGAGAGCCAGGTCACCACCATCAGGTCTTGGGGTCTGCTGGAAGTCTGCTGAACACACAGAAGAGCCTCATAAGTACTCTTCGACCTGAGCGCATCAAACCTGGTCGCCAATATCAGAACTCACTGCCTGAGCACAAAGAACCAAATACCCAGGAGCAATCTCCCTCCTTAGCCAATGGGCCCTCAGACACACAGGAGACAAGCTCCAGTCAGACATGACAAAATAAATTAACATCACAGATAACAAGATAGCAGGGGGCAAACACAGGAACCTAAGCAAAAGTAACCAAGACAACTTGGCAAAATCAGAACCCAGTTCTCCCACCACAGCAAGTAGTAGATTTTCTTTTTTTTTTTTAAATTGAACAACATTATTTTTAAAAACAAAGATCAATGTACATATTTTAAAAGCATTTTTGCATTAAAGTATATGAATACATTTTTGTCAGTACTTGATTTTTTTAAAGGTTGGATATTATGAATTAAAATCTTACTAGTTACAATGAGCATAAAGTACATCTAAAACAAGATGTAACCTAGAATTAGTCAAAGTTTTCTTGGTGTGTAAAGATTAAGCATAATAGCTTTTCATCCTTTTTTTTTTTTTTTTTTTTTTTTTTTGGCCTTTGTTTTCTTGAACTTCATATAGTCTGTGAGTTGTTTCAAGGGTATTCAGAGCATTCTGGGATTAGTATTCAATTATCAGTGACTGCATATTATGTCTGTTCTTTTGTAACTGGGTTATCGCACTCAGGATGATATTCTCGAGATGAAGCTATTTTCTTAAGAATTTTATAAAGTCATTGTTTCTGATACCTGAGTAGTACTCCATTGTGTAAATATACCACAATTTTTCTATCTATTCATCTAATAAAGGACATCTGGGTTCTTTCCAGCTTCTGGCTATTATAAGTAGGGCTGCTATGAACATTGTTGTGCATGTGTCTTTGTTATAGGTTGGAGCTTCTCTGGGGTGTATGCCTAGAAGTGGAATAGCTGGGTCTTCAGGTAGTACTATATCCAATTTTCAAAGGTACCGCCAGACTGATTTTCAGAGTGGTTGTATTAGTTTGCAACCCCACCAACAGTGGAGAAGTGTTCCTCTTTCTCCGCAACGTTGCCAGCATCTGTTGTCATCTGTGTTTTGGATCTTGGCCAATCTGACTGGTGTGAGGTAGAATCTCAGGGTTGTTTTGATTTAAATTTCCCTGATGGCTAAAGAAGTCAAGCACTTCCTTAGATGCTTCTCAGCCATTCAATATTCCTCAACTAAGAACTTTTAGGTTAGCTCTATAATCCTTTTTTTTTACAACTTTATTTTACAAAACAAGGATAAATGTACAGATTTTAAACATTTTTTGCGTAAAATTATACGAAAAATTTTTGTCAGTACTTTTTTTCAAATTTTAAAATAATTTTTACATAAAAATGTATGAATATATTTTTTAGTCAGTACTTGATATTTTAAAGGTTTGATAGTATGCATTGAAAACTTAATAGTTACAATGAGCATAACGTACATGTAAAACAAAATGTAACATGGAAATAGTCAAAATTTTCTTGTTGTGTAAAGATTTTTTGTTTTGTTTTGTTTTGTTTTTCTTATTTCTTGGACTTCATATAGTCTGTGAGTTGTTTCTGGGGCAGTGCAAGCCTCTGGGGTTAGAATACCACTATCAGTGACTGCATATTATGTCTGTTGTTTTATGACTGGGTTATCTCACTCAGAATGATATTCTCTAGAAGCAACCATTTTCTTAAGAATTTGCTCAAGTCATTGTTTCTGGTGGCTGAGTAGTATTCCATTGTGTAAATGTACCACAATTTTTGTATCCATTCATCTTCTGAAGGACATCTGGGTTCTTTCCAGCTTCTGGCTATTATAAATAGAGCTGCTATGAACATTGTGGTACATATATCTTTGTTGTGTACTAAGGTGTCTCTGAGGTATATGCCCAGAAGTGGAATAGCTGGGTCTTCAGGTAGTATTATGTCGAATTTTGTGCGGTATCACAAGACTGATTTCCAGAGTGGTTGTATTAGTTTGCAACCCCACCAACAGTGGAGAAGTGTTCCTCTTTTTCCGCAACCTCGCCAGGATCTGTTGTCATCTGAGTTTTGGATCTTGGCCAATCTGACTGGTGTGAGGTGGAATCTCAGGGTTGTTTTGATTTGCATTTCCCTGATGGCTAAGGATGTCGAGCACTTCTTCAGATATTTCTCAGCCATTCGATATTCCTCAACTAAGAACGTTTTGTTTAGCTCTGCAGCCCATTTTTAATAGGGTTATTTGATTCTATGGTGTCTAGCTTTTTGAGTTCCTTGTACACCTTAAATATTAGGCCTCTATCTGATGTGGTGTTGGTAAAGATCTTTTCCCATTCTGTTGGCTGCTGTTTTGTCTTCTTGACAATGTCCTTAGCCTTACAGAAACTTTGCAATCTCATTAAGTCCCATTTGATAATCTTTGACCTTAGAGCTTGAGCCATTGGTGTTTTGTTCAGAAAATTTTCTTCTGTGCCTATAAGTTCTAAAGTTTTCCCTACTTTCTCATCTAATAGTTTCAGTGTATCTGGTTTAATGTGGAGATCTTTGATCCACTTACACTTGAGCTTTGTACAAGGAAATAAGAACGGGTCTATTTTCATTCTTTTGCATGTTGAGTACCAGTTGGACCAGCACCATTTGTTGAATAGGCTGTCCTTTTTCCATTGAATGTTTACGACTCCTTTGTCAAAAATCAGGTGACCATATATGTGAGGGCTCATTTCTGGATCTTCTATTCTATTCTATTGATCCACATGCCTATTTCTGTACCAGTACCATGCATTTTTCAGCACAATTGCCTTGTAATATAGCTTGAGGTCAGGGATAGTGATTCCCGCAGATATTTTCTTGTTGTTGAGGATGGATTTCGATATTCTAGGTCTTTTGTTGTTCCATATGAAATTGCACATTGATCTTTCCAATTCCATAAAGAACTGTGTTGGAAGTTTGATGGGCATTGGGGTGAATCTATAGATTGCTTTTGGTAGGATGGCCTTTTTAAAAATGTTGATCTTTCCAATCCATGAGCATGAGAGATCTTTCCATTTTCTGAGATCCTCCTCAATTTTCTTCTTTACATGTTTGAAGTTCTTGTCATACAAGTCCTTCACTTGCTTAGTTAGAGTCACACCAAGGTATTTCATAGTTTTTGTGACAATTGTGAAGGGTACCTTTTCCCTAATTTCTTTCTCCACATGTTTGTCCTTTGAGTATAGGAAGACTACTGATTTATTTGAGTTGATTTTGTATCCAGCCACTTTGTTGAACTTGTTTATCAACTGTAGGAGTTCTCTGGTGGAGTTTTCGGGGTCACTTAAGTACACTGTCATGTCATAGGCAAAGAGTGATGTTTTTATCTCTTCCTTTCCATTTGTATCCCCTTGATCTCCTTCTGCTGTTTAATTGATCCAGCCAGGACTTCCAGTACTATGTTGAATAGGTAGGGGGAGAGTGGACAGCCTTGTCCAGCCCCTGATTTTAGTGGGATTGCTTTAAGTTTCCCACCCTTAAGTTTGATGTTGGCTGTTGGTTTGCTATATATTGCTTTTATTATGTTTAAGTATGGACCTTGGATTCCTGTTCTTTCCACGACTTTTAACATGAAGTGGTGTTGAATTTTGTCAAATGCTTTCTTAGCATCTAGTGAGATGACCATGTGATTTTGTTCTTTGAGTTTGTTTATATGGTGGATTACGTTGATTGATTTCCTTATGTTAAACCATCCCTGCATACCAGAGATGAAGCCTACTTGGTCATGATGAATGATCGTTTTGATGTGTTCTTGGATTCGGTTTGCAAGGATTTTGTTGAGTATATTTGCGTCAATGTTCATAAGTGTGATTGGTCTGAAGTACTGTTTCCTTGTAGGGTCTTTGTGTGGTTTAGGTACGAAGGTTATTGTAGCCTCAAAAGATGAGTTAGGTAATATTCCATCTGATTCTATGTTTTGGAATAGTTTGGAGAGTATTGGTGTTATGTCCGCAATAAATGTCTGACAAAATTCTGCACTAAACCCGTCTGGACCTGGGCTTTTTTTTGGTTGGGAGGCTTTTGATTACTTCTTCTATTTCGTTAGGTGTTATATGCTTATATAGATGGTTTACTTGGTCCTGGTTTAACTTTGGGATCTTGTATCTGTCTAGAAATTCGTCCATTTCCTCAAGATTTTTCAGTTTTGTGGAGTATAAGTTTTTGTAGTAGGATCTGATGATTTCTTGAATTTCCTCAGTTTCAGTTGTTATGTCTCTACTTTCCTTTCTGATTTGTTAATTTGTATACTCTCTCTTTGTTTCCTAGTTAGTCTGGCTAGGGTTTTATCAATCTTGTTGATTTTCTCAAAGAACCAACTTTTGGATTTGTTGGTTTTTTCAATGGTTCTTTTTAATTCTATTTGGTCTATTTCTGCCCTAATTTTAATTATTTCTTGACATCTACTCTTCTTGGGTATATCTGCTTCCTTTTGTTCTAGGGCTTTTAACTGTGCTGTCAGGTTGCTGATGTAAGTTCTCTCCAGTTTCTTTTTGGAAGCAATTAGGGCTATGAGTTTTCCTCTCAGTACTGCTTTCATTGCATCCCATAGGGTTGGGTATGTTGTATTTTCGTTTTTGTTGAATTCTAGAAAATCCTTAATTTCTTTCTTTATTTCTTCTTTGACCCTGCTATCCTTTAACAGAGCGCTGTTTAGTTTCCTTGTGTACGTAGGCTTTTTCTTGTCTTTGTTGTTGTTTAAGACCAGCCGTAGCCCATGGTGATCTGAGAGGATGCATGGGAGTATTTCAATCTTTTTATATCAATTGAGGCTTGTTCTGTCTCCAATTATGTGGTCAATTTTGGAGAAGGTACCATGAAATGGTGAGAAGAAGGTGTATTCTTTTTTTAGGATGATATGTTCTGTATATATCTATTAATTCTAGTTGGTTCAAAGTCTCTGCTAGTTTTGCAGTGTCCTTGTTCAGTTTCTGTTTCCATGATCTGTCCATTGGTGAGAGTGGGGTATTAAAGTCTCCCACTATTATTGTGTGGAGTGAATGTATTTTTTGAGCTTTAGTGGGGTTTCTTTTATGAATGTGGGTGCTTTTTTATTTGGAGCATATAAGTTAAGAATTGAGAGTTCCTCCTGACAGATTTCCCCGGTAATTAGTAAAAAGTGTCCTTCCTTATCTTTTTTGATAACTTTTGGTTGGAAATTTACTTTATTCGATATTAGAATAGCAACTCCAGCTTGTTTTTTGGGGCTATTTGCTTGGAAGTTTTTTTCCTACCCTATTACTCTGAGATAGTGTCTGTCTCTGTCTCTGAGATGAGTTTCCTGTATGCAGCAAAAGGCTGAATTTTGTTTATGTATCCAGTCTGATAGCCTATGTCTCTTTATTGGGGAGTTGAGACCATTTATGTTATTAGATATCAAGGAATAGTTGTTTCTGTTTCCTGCCATTATTTCTTTTGTGGGTTAAGTTGTGTCTGTGTCTTTTTCTTCTTTTAGTTTTCTCATTTAGGAGTTTTCTTGTTTTTACTAGGCTGTATTTTCCCTCATTGTATTGGGTTTTCCACCTATAATTCATTGTAGTGCTGGGTTTGTGGTCAGATATTGTGTAAATTTTGATTTGTCTTGAAATATATTCATCTCTCCATCTATGGTGATTGATAGTTTTGCTGGGTATAGCAGCTTGGGCTGTCACTTGTGCTCTCTAAGGGTCTGCATGATGTCTCTCCAGGCTCTTCTAGCTTTCATAGTCTTTGTTGAGAAATTGGGTGTGATTCTTATTGGCCTGACTTTATATGTTACCTGACCTTTTTCCCTTACTGCTTTTAGTATTCTTTCTTTGCTTTGGGCACTTGGTGTTTTGACTATTATGTGTCGGGAGGTATTTCTTTTCTGGTCCAACCTATTTGGAATTCTGAAGGCTTCCTTTATGCTCATGGTCATCTCATTCTTGAGGGTAGGGAAGTTTTCTTCTACGATTTTGTTGAAGATATTTACTGTGCCCCTTAGTTGATACTCCTCTCTCTTCTATTCTTATTATCCTTAGGTTTTGTCTTCTCATTGTGTCTTGGATTTCCTGGACATTTTGGGTTAGGAGGTTTTTGTTTTTTGCATCTTCTCTGGCATTTTTGTCTATGTTTGCAATGTTGTCTTCTGCCCCCAAGATTCTCTCTTCCATCTCTTGTAATCTATTGGAAATGCTTGCTTCTGTGACTCCTGATTTCTTTTTTAGGTGTTCTACCTCTAGGGTTATCTCTTTTAGTGTTTTCTTTATTGTGTCAATTTCCGTTTTAAATTCTCTCTTCCATTCTTTCGTCTCTTTGGTTGTGTTTTCCACTAGTTCTTTGAGTCTTTTTCTTGTTTCCTCTTTAAAAGCTTCTGAATTTTTTTCTCTTTTCCTCATGTTCTTGTTTAAGTATCTCTATCAGCATCTTGAGGTATGATTTCAGGTCTGCGTCATCTTTTTCTGGAGTGTTTGGAATTCCGATGTTTGCTGTTATGGGAGAGCTGGGTTCTGGTGTTGCCAGGTTGTCTTGGTTTCCTTGGGATATACTCTTTTGCTTTCCTCTTGCCATTTTGTTTTCAGTGATATGTTCTCGCCTTTCCCTAGTATCTGGTCTGTTTCCCTGGGTCTTCACTGGTCTAGGTGGCAGATGGGCCTAGCCCTGTTCTATGCCTCAGATTCACCGGGTGGAAACAGAAGTTCCAAAGTTCTGTTCCTGGTCTCTTGATCAGGGAGGGCAGGGCAGGGGGTGCGCTTTCTGTGCGCATTCCGCAGAGATCCCTCTGCTCCCTGGCTGCCCAGATCTCCTACTCACCAGTTTTTCAACCCTTAGGAGCTTTGGGTCTGCGTGGCAGATGGGCTGGGCTCTGTTCTGCACCCTCTCTATAGTCCATTTTTAATAGGGTTGTTTGATTCTCTGGTGTCTAACCTTTTGAGTTCTTTGTATACCTTGGATAGCATGGTGAATCTGCTTGATCATGGTGGCCGATCATGTTGATGTGTTCTGTGATTCGGTTTGCAAGGATTTTGTTGAGTATTTTTATATCAATGTTCATAAGTGAGATTGGTCTGAAGTTCTCTTTCCTTGTAGGGTCTTTGTGTGGTTTAGGGATGAGTATTATTGTGGCTTCGAAAAGTGAGTTAGGTAGTGTTCTATCTGACTCTCTTTTGTGGAATAATTTGGAGAGTATTAGTATTATGTTGTCAATAAATGTCTGATGGAATTCTGTACTGAACCCATATGGGCTTGGGCTTTTTTTGGTTGGGAGGCTTTTGATGACAGCTTCTATTTTTTTATGTGTTTGGGATTATTTAGATGGTTTACCTAGTTCTGGTTTAACTTTAGTATCTGGTAACTGTCTAAGAATTCATCCATTTCCTCCAGATTTTCCAGTTATGTTGAGTATAGGCTTTTATAGTAGGATCTGATGATTTCTTGAATTTCATCAGTTTCAGTTGTTATATCTCCACTTTCCTTTCTGATTTTGTTAATTTAGATACTCTCTCTTTGCCCTCTAGTTAATATGGCTAAGGGTTTATCAATCTTGTCAATTTTCTCAAAGAACCAGCTCTTGGCCTCAGCTTATGGTCTGCAAGTGCGGGCCCTCTGGGTGGAAACTGAGTCTCTACAGCAGAGTTCCTTCTCCCCTGAAACAATGGGGGGCGCACTTTTATTGAGTTCAGCCCAGACCTCTCTGTGCCCCGGCTACTCACAGCACATTTTCACCAGGCCTGTGTCCCTCAGTAGTAGATTTTCTAAAACACCAGAAAAACAAGATATGGACTTAAAATCATAACTGCAGATAATGATGGATGTCCTTGAGAAGCACATAAATAACTCCCTTAATGAACTACAGGAGAATACATGTAAACAAGTGGAAACCCCTAAAGAGGAAACAAGAAAAAATAAACACTTAAGAAGCTTCAGGAAAGCACAGCCTAGAAGGTGAAGGAATTGGAAATTAAAATATAAAGAATAAAGAAATCACAAAAGTAGACAACATGATAGATAGAAAACCTAGGAAAAAAATCAGGAATAATAAATGCAAGCATCACCAACAGACTACATGAGATGTAAGAGAGGAAATCAGGAGCAGAAGATAAGATAGAAAACATTGAGAGAACAGTCAGAGAAAATCTAAAAATCAAAGCATCAAAGCATCAAAGCCAAAACATCCAGGATATCCAAGACACAATGAGAAAAAAAAAACCTAAGGATAATAAATGTAGAAGAGTACAAAGACTTTCAACTAAAATGCCAGGTAAATATCTTCAACAAAATTATAGAAGAATACTTCTCTAACCTAAAGAAAGAGATGACCATGAACATACAAGAAGCCTACAGAACCCTAAATAGATTGGACCAGAAAATAAATTCTTCCCAACACATAATAATCAAAAGAGCAAATGTTCAAAAAAAAAAAAAAAAGAAAGAATACTAAAAGCAATAAGGGAAAAAGTACATGTAACGTACAAAGGCAGACCAATCAGAATTACAACAGACTTCTCAACAGAGACTATAAATAAAATAAAACCAGGTATACTGAAATGAATAGAAGAGAAAGTGGGGTAAAACTAAGACCTATAGGCACAAGGAAAATTTTCCTGAACATAACACCAGTGGCTTATGCTCTAAGAGCAAAAATTGAGAAATGGGACTTCATAAACTTGCAAAGCTTCTGTAAAGAAAAGGACACTGTCAAAACAAACAAACAAGCAAACAAAATTAAACCAGCAACCAACAGATTGGACAATGATCTTTACCAATCTTACATCTTATAGAGGGCTAATATCCAATATATTTATAAAAAATCTCAAGAAGTTAGACACAAGACAATCAAATAATCCTATTAAAAATGGGGTACAGAGCCAAACAAAAAATTCTTAAGTAAGGAATACTAAATGCCTGAGAAGCACCTAAAGAAATGCTCAACATCCCTAGTCATCAGAAAAATGCAAATCAACTCAAGCAGGAGATTCTACCTCACACTATTCAGAATGACTAAGATCAGAAACTCAGGTGATAGCAGATGCGGGCAAGAATATGGAAAAGGGGGAACACCCCTCCATTGTTGGTGGGATTGCAAGCTAGTACAATCACTCTAGAAATCAGTCTGGAGGTTCCTCAGAAAATTGGACATAGTACTACCTGAAGAACCAGCTATATCACTCCTGGGCATATAACCAAAAGATGCTCCAACATATAAAAATGGCACATGCCCTACAATGTTCATAGCAACTTTATTTATAATAACCAAAAGCTGGAAAGAACACAGATGTCCTTCAACAGAGGAATGGGTACAGAAATTGTGGTCTATTGACACAATGGTGTACTGCTCAGATATTAAAAACAATGAATACATGAAACTCCCAGGCAAATGGATGGAACTAGATGCTATCATCCTGGGTGAGGTAACCTATTCACAAAAAAAAGAAAAAAGAAAAAAGAAAGAAAAAAAACACCTACCTGTTGTATGCATACACTGATAATTGGATTCTAGCCCCAGAAAGCTCTGATTAACCAACATACAATCCACAGACCACATGAAACTCAAGAAGAAGAATGACAAAAGTGTGCTTGCTTCATTCCTTCTTAGAAGGGGAAACAAAATATTCTAAGTAGAAATTAGGGAATCAACCTTTGAAGCAAAAACTGAAGGATATGCCATCCAGAGATTGCCCTACCTGGGGATCCAGCTCGTATACAGACACCAAACACAGACAATATTGCTTATGCTAAGAAGTGCATACTGACAGGAACCTGATATAGCTGTCTTGAAAGGCTCTGCCAGAGCATTACAGATGCAGAGGTGGATGCTTGCATCTAACCATTGAACTAATAATGGGGTCCTTAGTGGAGGTGTTAGAGAAAGAACTGAAGGATTTGAAGGGGTTTGTAACACTCAAAAGAACAATACCAACCAAGCTCCCAGGAATTAAACCACTATCTACATAGTAGAAATGAATGTCCCATGGCTCTAGCTGCACATGTAACAGAGAATGGCCTTTTTTGGTATCAATGGGAGGAGAAACTCTTGGTCCTGCCAAGGCTTAATGCCCCTGTGGAGGGGAATGTAAGGGGGAAAGGTGGAGGAGGAAAGTGGGTAAGTAAACATCCTCATAGAAGCTGGGGGGTATGGGATATGGGGTATATAAGGGAAATGGGAAAAAGAATAACATTTGAAATATAAATGAAGTATACCCAATAAAAAATTCTGAACACAAGAGCCACCTTGTCGACCAACCAAATACTTCACAGCTCCCATGGACTACAACACCAACCACTGAGCATGATTGTGAGGCCCACGGCTCCAGTTGCATATGTAGCAGACAATAGCCATATCTGTCATCAATGTGAGAAGAGGCCTTTGATTAAGTGAGGGTATGCTTTCCCAATGTAGGGGAAGCAAAGGCACTGAGGTGGAGAGGGAGATTGGGAGCTAGTGCACCTTCATGAAGACAAATAGAGAAGGAGGGGCGATGGGGGCAGAGTGGGTGAAGGGGATAACATTTCAAATGTAAATACAGAGAGTACTTAATATTTTTTTAAATTCCCAACACCAAAACATAAATAAATAACAGCAGGATCAGCTGAGATCCAGGAACACAGGTCTGGTGACACTGCTCTGCTAGTAGCCAGGGCAGAGAGGGGTCTGGGTCAAGCGTCCAGAATGCACGCCCCACCACCCAATTGGTTCAGGGGATCAGGAACTCTGCCATAAGGATTCGGTTTTTACCCTGAGGGCTTTTGCATGCAGAACAAGCGCTCAGACCATCTGCAACCAGGAACAGCGGAGATCCAGAGTCATAGGCAAGGTACATGGGAGAGACAGAAACCAATCACTGACAACAAACCCTGTATAATCACAGAAAACAAGATGGCAAAGGGAAAGTGAAAGAACTTACCCCAGGGAAACCAAGACAACCTAGCAACACCAGAACCCAGCTCTCCTATCACAGCAAATAGCAGAATGCCAAACACTCCAGAAAAAGAAGACAAAGACCTGAAATCATACCTCAAGATGATGAGAGAGATCCTTACACAAGAATGGGATGAAAAACATAAAGAAATAGAAGCTTTTAAAGAGGAAACAAGAAAAAAACAATCAAAGTGATCAAAGAAGTAGAGGAAAACAGAAACAAAGAGATGAAGGAATTTAAAATGAAAATGGAAACAATAAAAAAAAAAAAAAACACTAAAAGAGACAACCCTGGAGGTAGAAAACCTAAAAAAAAAAAAAAACAGGAGTCACAGATGTACGCATCTCCAACAGACTACAAGAGATAGAAGAATCTCAGGGGCCAAAGAAAACACTGAAAACTTAGACAAAACAGTCAGAGAAGATGCAAAAGCCAAAAAGCTCCTAACCCAAAATGTCCAGGAGATGCAGGACACAATGAGAAAACCAAACCTAAGGATAATAGGAATAGAAGAGGATGAAGAATATCAACTAAGAGGTACAGAAAATATCTTCAACAAAATTGTAGAAGAAAACTTCCCTACCCTTAAGAATGAGATGACCATGAGCATAAAAGAAGCCTACAGAACTCCAAATAGAGTGGACCATAAGAATGAAAATAGACCCTTTCTTACCTCCTTGTGCAAAGCCCAAGAACAAGTGGATCAAAGATCTCCACATTTAACCAGGCACACTGAAATTATTGGCAGAGAAGGTAGGGAAAACCATAGAACACATAGGCACAGGAGAAAATTTCCTGAACAGAGCAGAATGGCTAGTACTCTAAGGTCAAATATCGATAAAGGGGACATAATGAGATTGCAAAGTTTCTGTAAGGCTAAGGACACTCTCAAGAAAACAAAACGGCAGTCAACAGAGTGGGGAAAGTTCTGTACCAACCCCACATCAGATAGACGCCTAATATTCAAAGTATACAAAGAACTCAAGAAGCTAGACATCATAGAATAAAACAACCCCATTAAATAGTGGGGTACAGAGCCAAACAGAAATTTCTCAATTGAGGAATATCAAATGGCTGAAAAGCATCTAAGGAAGTGCTTGACATCATTAGCCATCAGAGAATGCAAATCAAAACTACCCTGAGATTCCACCTCACACCAACCAGATTGGCTAAGATCGAAAATTCACATGACAGCAGATGTTGGTGAAGATGTGGACAAAGAGGAACACTTCTCCACGGTTGGTGGGGTTGTAAACTGGTACAACCACTCTGGAAATCAGTCTGGTGGTTCCTGAGAAAATTGGACATAGTATTACATGAAGACCCACTTATTACACTTCTGGGCATAACCCAAGAGAAGCTCCAACATACAACAAAGACACATGAACCACAATGTTCATAGCAGTCCTATTTATAATAGCCAGAAGCTGGAAAGAACCCAGATATTCTTCAATAGATGAATGGATACAAAATTGTGGTACATTTACACAATGGAATACTACTCAGCTATCAGAAACAATGACTTAACCAAATTCTTAAGAAAATGGTTGTATCTAGAGAATATCATCCTGAGTGAGATAACCCAGTCACAAAAGAACAGACATAATATGCAGTCACTTATAGTGAGATGCTAACCCCAGAGGCTCAGACTGCCCCAGAAACAACTTGCAGACTGTGTGAAGTTCAAGGAAAAAAGAAAAGAAAACAAACAAAAAAAAAAAAAGACATTATGCTCAATCCTTACACACCAAGAAAACGTTGACTAATTCCAGGTTACATTCTGTTTTACATGTACTTTATGCTCATTGTAACTAGCAATATTTTAATGCACACTATCAAACCTTTAAAAAAAATCAAATACTGACAAAAAACTATTCATATACTTTTAAGCAAAATTGCTTAAAATCTATACATTTATCTTTGTTTTTTAAAATAAAGTTGTTCAATTAAAAAAATAAATTAGGGCTCCAGCCAGA
Organism: Micromys minutus; assembly: GCF_963924665.1. Taxonomy (NCBI): domain Eukaryota; kingdom Metazoa; phylum Chordata; class Mammalia; order Rodentia; family Muridae; genus Micromys; species Micromys minutus. The sequence goes on along the minus strand of NC_137983.1, from coordinate 27,364,015 downwards.
AAGGCGGCTCGTACAGGCTGAGCTACTGAGACCTGGAACAGATCTTAGGAACTTCTGTTCTCACCCGGAGAGGACTTCAGGTCGCAGAGCAGAGCCTGGCCCAACCACCAGCCGGAAAGGTGGCTCCAGCCAGAAAGGCGGCTCGTACAGGCTGAGCAACTGGTGAGTGGGAGACCTAGGCTGCGGGGGAGCAGAGGGACCTCTGCGGAGTGCACACGAAAGGGCACCCCCTGCCCTGATCTGCCCTGTCCTCCCCGATCCAGTAACCGGGAACAGATCTTAGGAACTTCTGTTCCCACCCAGAGAGGACTTCAGGTCACAGAGCAGAGCCTGGCCCAACCACCAGCCGGAAAGGGGGCTCCAGCCAGAAAGGCGGCTCGTACAGGCTGAGCTACTGAGACCTGGAACAGATCTGAGGAACTTCTGTTCCCACCCGGAGAGGACTTCAGGTCGCAGAGCAGAGCCTGGCCCAACCACCAGCCGGAAAGGCGGCTCCAGCCAGAAAGGCGGCTCGTACAGGCTGAGCTACTGAGACCTGGAACAGATCTTAGGAACTTCTGTTCCCACCCGGAGAGGACTTCAGGTCGCAGAGCAGAGCCTGGCCCAACCACCAGCCGGAAATGCGGCTCCAGCCAGAAAGGCGGCTCGTACAGGCTGAGCAACTGGTGAGTGGGAGACCTAGGCTGCGGGGGAGCAGAGGGATCTCTGCGGAGTGCACACGGAAAGGGCACCCCCTGCCCTGACCTGCCCTGTCCTCCCCGATCCAGTAACCATAAACAGATCTTAGGAACTTCTGTTCCCACCCGGAGACGACTTCAGGTCGCAGGAGCAGAGCCTGGCCCAACCACCAGCCGGAAAGGCGGCTCGTACAGGCTGAGCTACTGTGACCAGGAACAAGTCTTAGGAACATCTGTTCCCACCCGGAGGTGACTTCAGTACGCAGAGCAGAGCCTGGCCCAGCTGCCACCCGGAACCTGGGCTGCTGGGGAGTAGAGAGATCTCTGAGGAGTGCACACGGAAAGTGTACCAGGGACACAGACCAGATACAAGGGAAAGGCAAGAACATATCACTGACAACAAAATGGCAAGAGGAAAGAGAAAGAGTATATCCCAAGGAAACCAAGACAATCTAGCAACACCAGAACCCAGCTCTCCGATAGTAGCAAACATAGGAATTCCAAACACTCCAGAGAAAGAAGACACAGACCTGAAAACATGCCTCAAGACGCTGATAGAGTTACTTAAACAAGAAAGGGAGGAAAAGCAAAAAGATTCAGAAGCTTTTAAAGAAGAAACAAGAAAAACACTCAAAGAACTCAAAGAACGAGACGAAAACAGAACCAAGGAAATAAAGGAATGGAAGAGGGAAATTAAAACAGAAATTGACACAATAAAAAAAGCGCTAAAAGAGATAACCCTAGAGTCAAAACACCAAAAAAAGAAATCAGGAGTCACAGAAGCAAGCATTTCCAACAGATTACAAGAGATCGAGGAGAGAATCTCGGGGGCAGAAGACAACATTGCAAACATAGACAAAACAGCCAGAGAAGATGCAAAAAACAAAAAGCTCCTAACCCAAAATGTCCAGGAAATACAAGACACAATGAGAAGACCGAACCTAAGGATAATAGGAATAGAAGAGGGAGAAGAGTATCAACTAAGAGGCACAGTAAATATCTTCAACAAAATCATAGAAGAAAACTTCCCTACCCTCAAGAATGAGATGACCACGAGCATAAAAGAAGCCTTCAGAACTCCAAATAGGTTGGACCAGAAAAGAAATACCTCCCGACACATAATAGTAAAAACATCAAGTGCCCAAAGTAAAGAAAGAATACTAAAAGCAGTAAGGGAAAAAGGTCAGGTAACTTATAAAGGCAGACCAATCAGACTCACACCCGATTTCTCAGCAGAGACTATGAAAGCTAGAAGAGCCTGGACAGACATCATGCACTCCTTAAGAGAGCACAAGTGCCAGCCCAAGCTGCTACACCCAGCAAAACTATCAATCACCATCGATGGAGAGACAAAGATATTTCAAGACAAATCAAAATTCACACAATATATGACCACAAACCCAGCACTACAACGAATTACAGGTGGAAAACCCAATACAAGGAGGGAAAATACAGCCTAGTAAAAACAAGAAAACTCCTAAACAAGAAAACTAAAAAAAGAAAAAAAACACGGACACAACTCAACCCAAAAAAGCAAAAATGACAGGATACAGAAACAATTATTACTTGATATCTATTAACATAAATGGGCTCAACTCCCCAATAAAGAGACACAGACTATCAGACTGGATACATAAACAAAATCCAGCCTTTTGCTGCATACAGGAAACTCATCTCAGAGACAGAGACAGACACTATCTCACAGTAAAAGGGTGGGAAAAAAACTTCCAAGCAAACAGCTCCAAGAAGAAAGCTGGAGTGGCTATTCTAATATCGAACAAAGTAAATTTCCAACCAAAAGTTATCAAAAAAGATAAAGAAGGACACTTTTTACTCATTACCGGGGAAATCTGTCAGGAGGAACTCTCAATCCTTAACATATATGCTCCAAATAAAAAATCACCCACATTCATAAAAGAAACTCTACTAAAGCTCAAAAAATACATTTCACCCCACACAATAATAGTGGGAGACTTTAACACCCCACTCTCACCAATGGACAGATCAGGGAAACAAAAACTGAACAAGGACACTGCAAAACTAGCAGAGACTTTGAACCAACTAGAATTAACAGATATATACAGAACATACTATCCTAAAGTAAAAGAATACACCTTCTTCTCACCACCCCATGGCACCTTCTCGAAAATTGACCACATAATTGGACACAGAACGAGCCTTCATCGATATAAGAAGATTGAAATACTCCCATGCATCCCTCTCAGATCACCATGGTCTACGGCTGGTCTTTAACAACAACAAAGACAACAAAATGCCCACATACACATGGAAACTAAACAACACTCTGCTAAAGGATAGCAGGGTCAAAGAAGGAATAAAGAAAGAAATTAAGGATTTTCTAGAATTCAACGAAAACGAAAACACAACATACCCAAACCTATGCGATGCAATGAAAGCAGTATTGAGCGGAAAACTCATTGCTCTAAGTGCTTCCAAGAAGAAACTGGAGAGAGCTCACATCAGCAACCTGACAGCACAGCTAAAAGCCCTAGAACAAAAGGAAGCAGATTTACCCAAAAAGAGTAGACGGCAAGAAATAATCAAAATTAGGGCAGAAATAGACCAAATAGAAACAAAAAAAACCATTGAAAAAATCAACAAAACAAAGAGTTGGTTCTTTGAGAAAATCAACAAGATTGATAAACCCCTAGCCAGACTAACTAAAGGGCAAAGAGAGAGTATCCAAATTAACAAAATCAGAAAGGAAAGTGGTGACATAACAACTGAAACTAAGGAAATTCAGGAAATCATCAGATCCTACTACAAAAACTTATACTCCACAAAATTGGAAAATCTGGAGGAAATGGACGAATTCCTAGGCAGATACAAGGTACCAAAGTTGAACCAGGACCAAGTAAACCATCTAAATAACCCTATAACACCTAAAGAAATAGAAGAAGTCATCAAAAGCCTCCCAACCAAAAAAAGCCCAGGTCCAGACGGGTTCAGTGCAGAATTTTATCAGACATTTATTGGGGATATAACACCAATATTCACCAAGCTATTCCAAAAGATAGAATCAGATGGAATATTACCCAACTCATTTTTTGAGGCTACAATAACCCTCGTACCTAAGCCACACAAAGACCCTACAAGGAAAGAGAACTTCAGACCAATCTCACTTATGAACATTGATGCAAAAATACTCAACAAAATCCTTGCAAACCGAATCCAAGAACACATCAAAACCATCATTCATCATGACCAAGTAGGCTTCATCCCTGGGATGCAGGGATGGTTTAACATAAGGAAATCCATCAATGTAATCCACCATATAAACAAACTTAAAGACCAAAATCACATGGTCATCTCACTAGACGCTGAGAAAGCATTCGACAAAATCCAACACCCCTTCATGTTAAAAGTCCTGGAAAGAACAGGAATCCAAGGCCCATATTTAAACATAATAAAAGCAATATACAGCAAACCAACAGCCAACATCAAACTTAATGGCGAGAAACTTGAAGCAATCCCACTAAAATCAGGGACTCGACAAGGCTGCCCACTCTCTCCCTACCTATTCAACATAGTACTGGAAGTCCTGGCCGGAGCAATTAGACAGCAAAAGGAGATCAAGGGGATACAAATCGGAAAGGAAGAGATAAAAACATCACTCTTTGCCGATGACATGATAGTGTACTTGAGTGACCCCAAAAATTCCACCAGAGAACTCCTACAGCTGATAAACAAGTTCAGCAAAGTGGCCGGATACAAAATTAACTCAAACAAATCAGTAGCATTCCTATACTCAAAAAACAAACATGTGGAGAAAGAAATTGGGGAAAAGGTACCCTTCACAATAGTTACAAAAACTATAAAATACCTTGGTGTGACTCTAACTAAGGAAGTGAAGGACCTGTATGACAAGAACTTCAAACCTCTGAAGAAAGAAATTGAGGAGGATCTCAGAAAATGGAAAGATCTCCCATGCTCATGGATTGGAAAGATCAACATCTTAAAAATGGCCATCCTACCAAAAGCAATCTACAGATTCAATGCAATCCCCATCAAAATTCCAACCCAGTTCTTCATGGAATTGGAAAGATCAATGTGCAATTTCATCTGGAATAACAAAAGACCTAGAATAGCGAAAACCATCCTCAACAACAAAAAAACATCAGCGGGAATCACTATCCCTGACCTCAAGCTATGTTACAAGGCAATTGTGCTGAAAACTGCATGGTACTGGTACAGAAATAGGCAAGTGGATCAATAGAATAGAATAGAAGATTCAGAAATGAGCCCTCATGTATATGGTCACCTGATTTTGACAAAGGAGCAGTAAACATTCAATGGAAAAAGGACAGCCTATTCAACAAATGGTGCTGGTCCAACTGGCACTCAACATGCAAAAGAATGAAAATAGACCCGTTCTTATCTCCTTGTACAAAGCTCAAGTGTAAGTGGATTAAAGATCTCCACATTAAACCTGATACACTGTAATTATTAGATGAGAAAGTAGGGAAAACCTTAGAACACATAGGCACAGGAGAAAATTTCCTAAACAAAACACCAATGGCTCAAGCTCTAAGGTCAAAGATTAACAAATGGGACTTAATGAGATTGCAAAGTTTCTGTAAGGCTAAGGACATCGTCAAGAAAACAAAACGGCAACCAACAGAATGGGAAAAGATCTTTACCAACACCACATCAGATAGAGGCCTAATATCTAAGGTGTACAAGGAACTCAAAAAGCTCGACACCAGAGAATCAAATAACCCTATTAAAAAATGGGGTACAGAGCTAAACAAATCTTTTTCAGTTGAGGAACTCCGAATGGCCGAAAAACATCTGAGGAAGTGCTCGACATCCTTAGCCATCAGGGAAATGCAAATCAAAACAACCCTAAGATTCCACCTCACTCCAGTCAGATTGGCCAAGGTCCAAAACTCAGATGACAGCAGATGCTGGCGAGGCTGCGGAGAAATAGGAACACTTCTCCACTGTTGGTGGGGTTGCAAGCTAATACAACCACTCTGGAAATCGGTCTGGCGATACCTCAGAAAATTGGATATAGTACTACCTGAAGACCCAGCTATTCCACTTCTGGGCATATACCCCAGAGACACTTTAATACACAACAAAGATATATGCACCACAATGTTCATAGCGGCTCTATTTATAATAGCCAGAAGCTGGAAGGAACCCAGATGTCCTTCAGAAGACGAATGGATACAAAAATTGTGGTACATATACACAATGGAATACTACTCAGCCACCAGAAACAATGACTTAACCAAATTCTTAAGAAAATGGCTGCATCTAGAGAAGATCATCCTGAGTGAGATAACCCAGTCACAAAAGAACAGACATAATATGCAGTCACTGATAGTGGGATGCTAACCCCACTTGGCTTGCACTCCCCCAGAAACAACTCACAGACTGTATGAAGTCCAAGAAATAAAGAAAACAAAAAAAAAATAAATTAATTAATTAATTAATTAATAACTAAATAAATAAATAAATGTAAATTTAAAGCAGATTTTAAAAAAGACTACTAAACAAAGAACTTTCAGGAACATCTGTGCATTATATAAGTATTTTCATTAAAACAATACATTATGTTATAATACTAGATACTTGGGAGTCTATGTTTTAATTGCTTGAGCAATGTCTTAAAAAACTAGCTTAGATAACAAAGACATACCTATTCTCAAATAAGTAATCAAAGTACACGGTGTTTATGCATAATGTGGAACACAGCGTTCTAAAATAAAGATTATGTGTATTGATTGTTTGTGGTTTTCTGTTCTAGTCTCTGTTGCTAAGAGAAGTTTTCTTTGAGGGGTGAAAACTATATTTATCTGTGATTAAAGGACACATGTTTATACAGTGTTGTTAGGGATCATGTTGTGTTAGTAAATTAGTGGTTGTAGATTCTCCTCCACTAATCATAATTTCATCAGCATTGAGTAATTCCCTTGTTTCCAGTGCCAGGTATAGTTTGTCTCTTGTTGAAGGAGTCTCAAATCTAGTTAGAGAGCAGTTGGTTATCAACAAGTATGCACCCTTTGGGTTATTGAATCATGTTTGTCATTAATGTGATTCATAATGTCATAACAGGGTGGGTCTCTTAAAGCTTGCATGGTACCTTCTGGTACCATGAAATCTAGTCCTCAGGGAGAAGTCATTTAGGTCAGCTCCAGCTCAGGGTGCTCTGGGCCCTGTTTCTCAAATGATGGTGTGTTCAGTAATAGGGATTTAGCTTCCACCTTTAGGTGGTACCCACAGGCAGCGGGAACAGGCTGGATGTTTTAGGAGTCTCTTAGACATCCAAGACCAACAGCTCAAATGAGGTGTTTCTATGGCTGGTATTGGGGGTTTTGTTAGGTACTTTTTGGTTCTTGATGGCTATGTTATCATCGAAAATAAGAAATACATTCCTTAAAGCTATGTATGTATATTTATAAACTGAATTGTTTGTTATGGGTTTATTTGTTGTTATTGCTGTTTGTTAAATAGTTAATGGTTTAATTTCTCGTAGCTTAAAAAAAAGAGGAATTAATGTGCCATTACATAGGACCACCATGATTCTAAGAGGCTATAGAGTAAAGCAAGGGTTTTGATATCCTGGTAGCTAAGAATGGCATTTAATAGTGTGGCAAAAATTTGCTCCTGCCTTATGGCTCAGGTCAGCTTGAGAGAAATTAGTATTAAAAAACCCAGTGAAATGCATTCTTTTTTAAATTCATTTTTCTGTAAACATACAGAATAATGGGGTTCAAAGTAAGCTCTGAGATAGCTATTTTATCACATGTACACAGTGAATCACAGTAAGTAGTATTTTTCAAATCAATATGCCCAAGATAGAAGAGATTGCTTTTGCATTTCTACTTTTTAAATATATAGCATACCTTATTATAGTTTTGTTTAATTAATTATAATTAATTATTATAAATCATATATTTATTTATTATGTGTCCATATATTGTATAATTTATTAATTATACATATATATTATATAACTTGTATAAATGATTGTTAATTATGTTATTATTGTTTAACTAATTTTATTATAGCTTAATTAATATATTTTAATACATTATATATACCATGTGCTTTAGAAAGAATTCTAATCCAACTTTGCTTGAGTTAGATAGCCATTTGCCCAGTATAGATAATAATCAATAGAAATGATAGACATTATATTTTTATTTTACGTTAAAAGTTTATATGAAGTTATTATCCAATCCTCAATCCTACAAATCAATCATTCATATTGTGTCTGAGATTAATAACTGTTTTTCTAAACCCATATTTTCATTTTCTCACTGGGCAAGAGCTAACCCTCACTTCTAGTTGCCCTTGCTGTTAGACATTTTGATTAACGAAATCTGATTTCAAGTGACAAGCTCTGCTTTGTAGCACTGTCTGCTACAGATTTTTACTTATTTATGCTTGAGTCTTCTTATTCTTGCTTTATCTATCTCCTGTTCCATTTCCAAGCTATGTGTTGAAGACTACATTCTCTCTAAGATAGAGCCTAGACAATTATATAGACAAAATTTTCCAATGCCTCTCCCATGTGTGACTGTTTCACGAGCATTAGGTAAATTCTTACTGTTATTGTGTAAGGATTTTTCTACAAAAACTAATATTGGCATTGGAAATGTAGGAGTACAATGGTGTAGTTCATAAGTATTTAGATCAGAAATGTATAAACTTGAAGTACCATCTTCAAGATATGCAAAATATGAGTTATACAATATGTATATTGCATTAACTCCATGATTTAAAAGTAGATAGAAAAGCAATTATTCCCAGTTTAATATTTTTTCTCTTGCTTGTTTTCTGTGTTTGTGTGGTTTTTTTTTGTTTGTTTGTTTGGTTTGGTTTATTTGTTTGTTTGTTTGGTTGGTTGGTACTGGGGTTTGGTTTGTATATTTTTGTTTTTGTTTTGGCCTAGAGTTTCACTATGTAGCTCTGACTGGTCTGAACTCATTATATATACACCATGCTGGTCTCAAATTCCCAGGGATCTACATGCCTCTGTCTCTCAAATGTAATATTTGATTTTTCCAGCAATATTTTTAAAGAAAATATACAAAGTATTTATATATGTCCAGCTGTGAAGCAAATATTATCACTGGTTAAAGATATTTATGTGCCCAACAAAAGAATATCTTTAACCCTTATGTTTACATTTAAAAAATATGAATGAATGTTAACAGTGTTTCCCAAAGTCATAAGAATTTAGTGACAATGATTTTGTGGTTTATTATAAAAACACTGACAGAAGACTTATCAGAATTAATTTTATTGCCAAATAAAATTTTTACTGGAAATAGGATTTATAATAGAATTACTGACAGACTGTAACTATAACATTGCAAATGAGAAGACTTCAGCATGATTGAAAATGAATTTTCTGATTTGAGGTCTGTCAAAATAATAAATTAGATGTTTTAATTTGGTTAGTTTGCATCTTTGCTAGCACCCGATTAAATATTCAAAATCTGTGCTTCAAACTAATTTTGTATTACCTCATCTAAGATTTTAAATATTCAATTATGTTAATCTTTCCAGAGGGCATTTATCACAGTAGATAACCAAGCATTAAAGAAACCAGCAAAATGAGTTTCCTACTGAGTTTTTACTGGAATATTTGTAGTCTATAAAATGTTTGACCCAATGTATTTAGCTATAACAACTCAAAAACTAATAAAACTTAGGTTATACAGAGACTTCATCAAAATTTAATATGAACCCTATGAAAAGAACTTAACTCTTGCTGACTTGAAAGCAGGAAAGTCTACATTAAAAGCAAAATGAGACAGAACCAATTTAAAACCCAAAAAGATGTTAAACCAAACTTAACACCTGCACTTAGCATCAGAGAACTACATGAAGCCTTGAATGCTTTGGAAAAGATTGCTTTTAATGGCACTTATAGTGTTTCCCATCTTGCAAAATGTATATTACTTTTACATTCTGCATATAAGATGGAAATTATTATTACTACTTTACAGATAAATAGAGCAATAATGGATGCTTTCAAAAAGTATTTTGGTAACAAAAATAATCATTTTTTTGCTTGAGGTCACTTACTTCATTTAAGAAACAAAACCAGGCAGCATTTTCCAGTCTAAATTTCAAACTGTAATTTTACAGTTCACTTAAACTATATACACATTTGTAGGAGTGTTGAAGAAATCTAGAAATTCAGTCAACTTCGCACAAGTAAACCAGTCTTCCTTGTGACATCTAAAGCGGCTCACAGCAGCATGGCCAAACAGTTCTCTGGCTGGAATGTACTAGGTGGGTTTGGATTAGTCATTAGTCATTGAAACTGATCGTTAGTGAACACGTAATTGTGTTTTCTTCCCACACAGCAGGAACTAGAGTTACTGTGGAATAGATGTTGCTCTTGTCTAAAAGTCTACAGACCTCTGAGGGGGAGTATACATTTCTCTTTTTCTTTTTATGATTTATTTATTATCTATACTGTAGCTGTCTTTGGACACACCAGAGAGGGCATTAGATGTCATGTTGCTGGGAATTGAGCTCAGAACCTCTGGAAGAGCAGTCAGTGCTCTTGACTTCTGAGCCATCTCTCCAACCCAAATTATACATATTTAAAACAGTTATTTGTGGCTTCCAAGTGAGTAGGCAGCAAGCAAGATACACTTAATTCCACTTTAGTAGAGTCTTCCATTTAGAAAGTAATTTCTACTATATTCACCACATTTTAAATTTTTTTATTATATTTGTATGTATGTGTGTGCACGCATGCATGTGTGTGCCTGCATGTGTGGTATGTATACATGAATACAGACACTCCCATGCCCTATAACAAGTGAAATACAGAGAACAAGCTTCAGGAGTCATTTGCCTTCATCCACCTTAGGTTCTGAGGATTAACTTCATGTCACTACATTTGAACTTTAGTCTGACCAGGGCATCACTGTCCTGACACTATTGTTTTCAAATTTATACCTGTATGGCTGTCACAGCTGTGTTTGCATTGTCGCTGTGAGAGCAAGGAGAACTGAAGTGAAACGTAGCAAAGTAGGCAAAATCACTGTAGAGGACAGCATCTCCCCCTTTATAATCCTTCCTGCTTGCTGCATAGGAGTCTCCTGGGTAACTAGATCCACTGTGGTCATTGCATCAGCATTGATTACTGGTGCCTGTGATAACAGACAAAAATGGTGAACACAGCAGATAAGAAACTAACCTTCAGAACATAAGCGCATTGAGTGGGGAAATGTATACCTAGATACTGAGTGTATCCCTAGATCCTAAGAAGAGCACAGCTAAGCCAAATGCAGAAAATTTCAGGTGCATGAGGCAGAGGTAGGGCCAACATGAACTTTGGCTAGCAGGACAGAGTCTCTGAGAAAAAAAACTCACACACGTAGCAAAATCCAGAAAAAAATATTATTTTTCTCAAGTAAACATAGTTGGGACAGAAAATATGCTACTAGGTCTATTGAGCATGAATGGGCTCTCTCCAGTCACAAAACATCGTAAGTCCCTGTTTCAGTCTTTGATCCACAGCCTCTTATCCCATGACTGCTCTTGGGCAGATTTCTTGTACATTCTATGTCCCAACTTTCTATAAAACTCTATAATAACAAGCATATTTTAGATTTGTGATATTTTATAATAGGCCATGTAGTGCTTTACTGGTCATATGTTACCTATAATGTATTTGATCCTTACTGTAAACCTCTGAAATAGCTGCTGTTAAAATATCATCTTCTCATTAGAGACAAAGAAACAGATCAGACACAGTATATAAGATCGCATGCCACTGAAGAAGCAGAGTACGCATTTGAACCAATCTTGTATGATTGTGAATGCATCTCTGTTTTCTTTGATCAAGGAATAAGCCTATATAAGGTATTGAGTCTCTGCTGCACAACAGGAACCTATTGTTTTGCTAAAATACTAGTAGGCACCTAGGCATGAAATCCTGATCCATACTTCATACCCCATCCATGATACTAGTCCTATAAATATGTGGTTAAGATGCAGATAATTGTACTGACTAAAAAATATATTCATATAGTTTTATGTAAAAATTATGTTAAAATCTGAAAAAAAGTACTGAAAAAAATGTATAATTTTAAGCAAAAAATGTTTAAAATCTGTACGTTTATCTTTGTTTTGTAAAATAAAGTTGTTTTAAAAAAAAGAAAAAAGAAAAAAAAAGATGCAGATAATTATGCTACCATGTATACTGTATGCTGACTTCCAGCTTATGAAAAATCTATGTCAATAGTTTCTGGATCATACTAGAATTAGCTAGCCTGGTTACATCTCCAGAATCAGGCTTGAGAGATGGTTCTTATTTCCCTAAATAACACTTCTATGAGAACAGACCTTTAAAGCAGAGCTGGAGGTTCAAGAAAATTATAAAACCTATCAAGTCACAAGGCTAGTTAAGGCTTGCTGAATTAAAAAGCAAAGAGCTAAAGTAAGCGTATAACCCAGAATACATTATTACAGTTGCCTAGAACAAAGACTCCAGTATAGCATCCAAGATGTCTGGCTTTATAGTTTTTTAAAAGGCAAGAATGATATTACAGTAAGTTAGAAATTACAATTATATCAATTGCTAAAAATTAGACAGTTTCTTGATTGGTCGTGGCTCATTTAGGCCATGCATTCCAAGTAAGAAATACTACTAACGTAAAAAGAATTTATGGGATTTTTTATTATCTTTATAGAGTCAGAAAGTCATCAGAAACCATCTGTGCTATATCAGACTGACCTAGGTGACTCCTGTCTTATGTCTAATGCTCACTCCAAATAAAAAGACTTTGTTACCTTATTCTTGTGACAATTTAAATACTGTCTAAGAGCTACAATTAACTGAATAGTGGCTATTAATAGCTAAGCACTAGAGTGTTATAATCTCCATACTGGGGGCTTACAAAAGGTCCAGGTGTTAAAGTCTTAGTCTCTAGCATGGGGCTATCAGGAAGCACAATGAACTTTTAAGAAGAGAGACCATGTGGGAAGTCCTGATTCCCTTTAAAACTTGTCTTTAAAATAAAACTATAGATGGTCTCAGGACGCTCTCTGAGTGTTGTTTATAGTGAGATGTTAGGTCTCCATTGGACCCAAGAATTAGTACAAATCAATTATGGACTGAACTCTCTAAAATGATAAACAAAAATTAACATTTGCCCTTTAGAAGTTAGGGCTCTCAAGAGGACCATTACTGCAATGGAAACCTGGTGATTACATGGCATTTTCTATGTATGATCTTATTGACTGTGGAATTTGACCTGGAAGATACAAGAGAAATAAGTCAAATGTGGGAAGACAAATGCTTTATAATCTCACTTCCAAATGAAGTCTAAGAATATTATATCAGACTCATAGAAGAATTACTAATGTGACTACCAGACATCATAGGACAGTGTTGCATGAGAAAGTGTCAATTAAAAAGCAAAAATGTTCAATTCTTGAATGAGTATGTCTGTAGACAAGATTGTCTGTGTATCATATATTTGAAATTTCCTTAAGAGCCGACACAAACACACACACACACACACACACACACAGAGAGAGAGAGAGGGGGGGGAGGGCAGGGGGAGACTCACTCATACACACACATGCACCCATACTCACACACACACAGTTCAATGATGGAACTCATTAATAATTAATATGTCTAGCAAAATGTCATGTTTTAGACCTTTTACAGCATGGTTTCTATTTATAAGTTATAACTCAATAAACCTGGAGGAAATATTTAATAAAGAAGGATATTTGACCTTCAACAGTCAGCTTCATAGAATAAATCTTAAAACAGATCACTGTTTTTTTACCTAAAGAGATAGTTGGATAGAGAAAGAAAGAATTTCAGCATAGTTTGAGTTTCATTAAACCTGAAATAATGTTGGAATAAAAAGTAGAAAAGAGAGAAATGTGAGTGTGATGTTCTATCTACCTAAGATTAAAGAAACATGGATTGTGACATGCTATTCATTTGTTCTGATGACTGACTTGAATGAATTATTTAATTGCACAACAGAAAAGCAACTGATATTTGTCTTCCCCAGGAGAAAAACTGTTCTTTGTATCAATTAGGAAAGTTTGTCTTGCTAGTAGTCTGAAGTACAGTTTTCCAGCAGGAAAAAATTATGTTCATTATGAATTGAGACCTCCCTAACTTTGAACTATTAATTGCTCAAGCTAACAACTTATACTTTTAATCAAATGTCAATGAAAAATCAATAGGTAAGAATCATGCCAAAGATGCAAGCATCTTATCAGAACCATTACAGGACTCTAACACAAGTACTTCTTTGTCAATACCCACAAACAACATCACATAGTCACAATGGTCTATCTACCTAATCCTTCAGTCAGAATGTGACCCTTGCTATATAGACTATGGAGCAGTCTTGGAGCACAGGGAGAAAGGAGACACAACAGGAACCTTAGCATCCTTACCAGGTGTCTCACTGATGCTGATGAGAATCCTGACATCTCTAAGGACATTAGGCTACAGTAACAGACATCTGGATCATGAAATTAAGCTCTCTGCCACCAATCATAGTGGCGATACTGTAAACACTGATATATAAACACATGTAGTGCCCATCAGATGTTTCTGGGAAATTCATAAATAATACCTGACAAAGGCAGAGGATGCCCAGAAACTAATATTCCTTTCAAACTTAAAGTAATTACAGTATAGGAATTACATAAGACTATATCATACCTGTACTTAAAGAAGCTATCTGATTACACTCTTCCTAGATTTAGGGTCTGAAATAAGATGGCTGTTTGCTCATATGTCAGTTCTCCAAAAGATAGGACCTCATTTTCTTAACAGTCTTTTCAAACCACTACTGTGTCTCAATACCAGCCCCCTTAGCACCCCTAGATAAAGAAACTCTGACCAATCTTGTGGCTAAATTTCTGAAGTGCCTTCATTCCTCACTAATTTCCCCTTTCTTCCATCTTTAGTGTTTAAAATTGAGAAGAGTAACACAATCATGCTGAGATTTCTGCTCATGTAGAGAAAATGAGAGTTTACTACTTTCTTTTTTTGTGTGTAAGATTCAAAGAAAATTTCTACAAGCCATTGTTTAACAATTGTACTTGAGTATTACCAGCCCAGAAGCAAATCTTCCCAGTTGATATCAGAAGAAACAAAAAAATACTTGAATTCCTGGATGCATCAAAAGAGCTATATACACCAATGTAACAAGTGATCAATGATTTAATTTGAAGAGTATTTCTGAACATGAAATTGATAGACTATTAGTCAATGTGTTGACCTCGCCATAATCTCCAGAAGATTATTCCAGAAGCTAGAATTATGTGTTACTGTACCACAATAGATATGGAAACCAAAGTGAAGATACTAAATATACTTTCTTTTTCAGTGGTTTTCTCACTACTGTGTACATGTCTGTCTTGCTGCCTCTGTCTGTCTCTGTCTGTCTCTCTGTCTCTCTCTCTCTCTCTGTCTCTCTCTCTCTCTCTCTGTGTGTGTGTGTGTGTGTGTGTGTGTGTGTGTGCTCATTCATATTAGTGCTAGTGCCTGTGGAGGTCAAAAGCATCAGATCCCCTTGAAGCTGAGTTACTGGTAGCTGTGAGTTGCCCAGTGTGGGTGTTAAACTGTACTCTGGTCCTATGCAAAGAGTAGCAAATCCTCTTAACCACTAAGTCATCTCTCCAGCCCCTGAATATCCTTTATAAATCCTACCTTGAGAGGCATGACAAATGAAAATACAGAGATCCATGCTTGGATAAGCCACAGAGAAACATTACAGACAACAGCAATGTACAGTAACTAAACAAGGTAATTGGTTTTACTATGACATTTCCATCTATACATATACCATACTTTGATCATTTTCACCCCCTCTCTGTCAGCTCCTCTCCATTACCCACATGTCCACCATGTCTGCACAGCCTAAGGTCCTACCTACTTTTCTAAGAAATGCAGACATTAAAGTACCAGAGTTTGGTGTTTCTTTACAGAGGAACTAGAGCAAAACATTCAGATTTTCATGAACGTGGAAGTAAACTTCTAAGTATGACAAATTTTGTCTACTATATGAAATTGGATGTATTGCTTTTGTGTAAGTCTTATTATAACTCCTTAATAAAATAACATTTTAGGAATAGAGCCTTATGATATACAATAGAAAGTCTCCTCGTGAAAATTTTCACTTTCCAGTTACTTGTCAAGATTAATCAAGTATTTCATGTTCATTTGTACTGATTAGACTTGTGAGTTTCACTCTGTATTCAGTACCTTCGCTTTACTCTCACCCCCAACCCTGTCTTTCTTTCCTCCCTCAAATACCCCTTCATGGGTCCTGTACTCACATTCATGTCTTTTGTTATCTTCTGGTTTTTGACCCACTGATTTTTCACCAGGACTATCCTTGCGACCTTGGTCTTGGAGCCATCACTGGAACTTGGTGGGTTTACCACTTCATATTTAACTAAGGACAATGGCTGTCCCTTACCCATGATCCATTTGTAGCTAATAATTTAGCAGGTAGTGGGAGGACACCAAGAGCTTCTCCCTAATCCATGCTTGGCTGTTGACAAACCCAGGCATATGCAGGTCTGGTGTCACTGTTGTAACAGTAAGCACATCTTTCTTGGTAGATTAGCATTATAGTTTGTAAGGTTGACAGCTGACTAAAGCCATCAATAACTTATCTTCCCTAGTAGCTTAAATAGAACCCCCTGGCATTATGGAAGCTAGCCAATAATCTTCCAGGTCAGGCCCAGCTTAATTTCTCTGTATCTCAAATTCAAAGTGCCTGGCATCTTAGGAATAAGATCTTATCAAATAATTCTGGTGAACAAATGAAGAGGAGTATAAAAATTTTTCATGTAGCACTTCTGCAACCTCCTGGAGCAATATGAATCTCATAATGAAGTATCCCAAATTTAGTATTAGGGTTTTTATTTGATAAATGAAACCTGTGGAGATTGCATTATATGGCTCTTCAGGATAATTTTTAAACATAGTTTAATTGTCTTATAAAGTAGCATATTTATATTTTTCATCGATTCAATGTCAATCATCAGACTATTTATTATTTAAAATGTGATACATATAAACAATGGAATTGTATTCAGCTTCAAAAAATAATTTGTAGTTAAAATTAATTTAGTTCAAAAAAGTTCTGCTGATTGAGGTAGCCCAGACTTGAAGAGATAATATTATTACATATTCTTTCTCGTTATGGATCCTGGCTTTGAATGTTGTAATTTGTGTGTTTAACTTTGAGTACCTGTAGAAAACAGAAAGCTACAAAGATGCTGCTATGAGCAGCTGCCCTAAGGGGGATGCAGGTAGTGGAGGCAGACAGAATATTGGTGAGATAAAGAAAGAAACAGGAGATATTTGGGCTGGAAAGAATAAGTAGGGTAGAGATGGAGATACAGGCAAGGTAAAGAAGCATAAAGAGAGTTAAACAAAACTGATGGATAAATAAAAAGTAAAAGTCTACTATCTTAGAACCCATTTACGAAATATACACTTAAAAATAAAGTTTCATCTTAAACATTTACAATAAAGTAGTCTAGATGTTGAGAAGCAATTATTAGGTAAGGAATTACAGTAATACAGAAATATTTAATAATGCATTTAATAAATTAAAATAGAGGAGAAAAATGGGCAAATAGTATATACAGTCAAGTCTTAGAAAGACAACTCTTATAGGCTAATAGGTACTTTACAAAATGTTTACAGCCACTAACAGTAAGAAAATGCAAGTTAAGGAAAAAGTACCATATTATCTGTAGACCCAAGCATACAATAATTCACAAGGAGGGCTGAATCTATTGTGGGAAGGTAAAGGGGGCTCTCATAAAATAATGTAAGGAACATACCGTTAGCTTTATATCTGGCAGCAGCTATTAAAATTTAATACATTCCCTATCTCTTGCAAGGTCATTTCCAGGAATGTTTCCTCTAGGGAAGACAGCAATAATCAATAAAGTTACTCAGTGAAGCTTTGTTTACACTGGACAAAAAATAAAGTGTTAAATAAACAAAGTGTCCACCAGTAAGGAGATTAACTGAACAAATATCATACCATGCATTAGATTCTATGCAGCCTATCAGAAGGAAATGGTGCCTATACTGATTGCCTAAGGATGATTTACATTACAGTGTGGGTAATAAAATAAAAAATTAATAAATACAGAACATGCTCTGAAAATTCAAGCATTTACGTATAAACTTACATGTGCAAATAGGCAGATTTCACATATGACAGTAAGTACATGGAGAAAACTATTGAATAAAGGTGTGACTCTAAATCGGTAAAGAGGGTAGACCAAGCTGCAAGAGAGAATAATATATGTGGCAATGGAAAGCTGTGGGAGAAGAGAATAAATAAAAAACATCATTAATACATGCTTTGTCTTAATAACATATTTTTGTGTTTATGTTCATAAAAATAGAAATGTTATCTAAAGTCACTTGTCTCCTTTAAGAGTACAGTAAAAATTAAGCAGTTAATTCCTATAAAAATCTGCATTTATTCATAGATACAAAGAAAAAGAGTTTATGGTCACAAGAGTGAAGGAAATTAAGCACCATGCAGACACACAGGGCAAAAACATTGAAACCCTCAAATTGACTACTCCAGTTGGATAACGGAAGAGATCAAGTAGCACCACTTTGGCCACATTTTACTGTTAGAATCAATACTGTCCACTTGAGAGACAGAGACAGAGACAGAGAGATATGCAACAGAGAGAGAAACAGAGAGAGAGACAAAGAGAGGGACAGAGAGAGAGAGAAGGAGAGAGAGAGAGGGTCAGAGAGAGAGAGAAGGAGAGAGAGAGAGGGTCAGAGAGAGAGAGAGAGAGAGAGACAGACAGACAGACAGAGAGAGAGAGAGAGAGAGAGAGAGAGAGAGAGAGAGAGAGTCCTCAGAGAGCAGCTGTTGCTCTTGCCCATGTATATCTCTCTCACACCGCTCATTTTCAGATCCATCTTGTTTCTCTTCATGGAACGCTTTCCAGTCCAGCTTCAATTTTTGTACAGGAGAAGTTTGAAATTTCTAGGGAAATCATTCTACCGAACTAAATTGAATTAATCCATCCCCTTTGGCAAATTAACCGCAGAACCTCTGCTTCAGGTTTCCTCTTTCAATTATGTATCCTCTTTGTCTATGTCAAGATACAGTCCCTTGGGTAAGGAGTACAAAGAACAGTAAACCAGCCCAAGCCATTTTCCATGAAAATGTCTCAGTAGAGATGGGAGTCTGGCTAACTGGTTTTGTGACACAGAGGCTAATGCTCTGAGTGGATCCGGATCTTTAAACCTGGCTTGGTCTTTTGCAAAAACCCAAGACTTCCAGGTATAATACAGAAGTACATTTTAAAGGGACAAAGGTGATAGAAAAGGTAACTTAAGAGGGCCATGCAGTAAGAACTACTTTGACTCCCAGCTTGCCAGAGGCGTCAGGTAAAATGTGAAGTGCCAGGTTTCGTGAATGTGATTTCTGCTTGCTTATTCAGTCCTGAGGCCACCCCTGATGAAAAGTTGCTAAGTTACTGGCGACTTGGTAATGGGACTGTTATAGGCAAGTCACTAAATGAGCTCAAGGAACTCATTCATCTTATTGATTGTGCTTGCAATCTGGAGAGAAACGCACTTACTTTGAGCACAATACAAATAAACTCCTATAGCACCTTTGATGCAAACGTATCCCAAGGTGCTTTTCAATAAAGTACAATACTAAACCATACAAGTGGAAGACCAGAGACAACGGGCCAGCTTAAATATATAAAATTAAAGATTAAGGACTAGAGAGATGAGTCAGTCAAAATAGTGCTTGTTACACAACTTCATATTTTTAGCACCCATCTGAAACACTAGGTGTGGTGACACAGGACCATAATCCCAGTGCTGTGAAGATGGAGACTGGAAATTGCTGGCCATCCTGTCTAGCTCAATCTGAAAGACCTAGGGTCAATGAGAGGTACTGAATCAAAAGCCAAGGCAAGCCAAAATATGAGAAGCCACGCCCATCAGTCTACACAAATACAGGCATAAAAGTACACATTTTCACAAACATGTGCACACACACACACACACACACACATATACAATACACACATTAAACTTATAATGCTGGGTTACATAAGACTTTAAAGTTAGGATTTTGCCTTTATGTTTAAATCATATTCAAAAATGGGGACCCATGTGTACATGGTCAGGTCCTACAAGTTTTCAGTTTTCATTAGCATAAATACTATACCCTCCAGATATTTGTGGTTGAACTTTAAAATCTGCACTTTATGGAAAGGTATGGTTGGGTATGGGTGAGAGTATGTTCAACATTGAAATGTATCTACATAGAGAAGTATAAAATAATATAACTAATATATATGTATTTGAAATTCTAAAAAAAATACAAAATACAATCTATACTTTATGATAGTATCTACTGTCTTCAAGTATGGAATCCCAGGACAAATTTTCTGGAGCCTTTCATTTGGACTCAGTAATTTGATTTCACTCACTAACTTACATGATTGCCCTCCATCTTCTTTTTCCTTCTATGACCCCTCCCCAGCTAGGCATTAACCCAGGAGATAGTTTTCACAACTCCATAGTTGCTTATAGATTTGTGATGGCAAAGTCAGGAGGCAATGTTTTCTTTTACTCCCCACTACTGAATTCACTCAGGGAAGTTTTCAGAAAGGTGCTGTTTCCTGACATTAACCCTCAATGTATTGCAACCTTCCTTAAGGCACACATACCGTAGTTCTCCAAATGAGCACTGATGTAAAAGATGCATCTTACACTTTAGTGCCCTTGTTCCCAACTGTATTTGATTCTTCTCTGAAACTTGAAGCTTTCCTATCTCAGGCTGACACTCCTCAAGAACAAATTATATCTCTGCCTAACAGCATTTCATAGTTGCTGTATGCACACAGCTAATATTAATAACCTGTACCTGGAATGGCTTAGTAGTATTACTTGCTATGGTGTAATTTTAGAACTGATGTGCTGATCTATTAACTCGGGCACCTGAAGTTATTGCTTGAAAACGCCATGATCATTGTTTTGTCAATGTTTAAAAAGAACCTTGAACTTGAGAGCATAAGTGTGTTTGTAATAATACAAGAGATTGCTGTGGGGATAAGATTTCAGGATAAACATTACTTATGACAGAATGGTCTGATTTGCATTCAAATATCTGTGGTAATAAAAGAAGCACAGTCATTCATGACTTAAGATAGGGCGGTCTCTTCGAAGAAAAGTGATTCTGCAGGTACACAAACATCAGAATATACTAACACAGGCCTAGATGGTCTACATCTGTCTACTGATGTGCTACCTGGATGCAATTAAAAGATACAGTAAACACAATATGTATGCAGTGGTGTTGAGAGTCCAACCCTACTCCATCTTGGGACTGGCCTCTATCTTAAAGGGAAAAAAATAAATCTTGAAAATTTGACCTGCAGCAGAACCCCAGCTATACCCGTGTACCAGGAAGGACCCCAAAGCTTGTCCTTGGACAGAATTACTCCCAAGCTACTTCCTGCCCTTTGTGCCAAGCTTGTCTGCACAGAGTGAAAGGCATCGGCTGACACTCCACCATCTTCAGACACTTGCATAGAAACCATATGCATTAGAACACTTGACTCAAGCCGAGGGTGTTATGGATTGATTTTACTGCTATTTGTGTGCATTAGGCTCCTGAAATCACATGGCAACCCACACAACTGCACTGAGGGTCCCTGCCCCCAGTTGACTCTGATTGGGAAATAAAATTGCCGGCGGCCAATGGCTGGGCAGGGAGACAGAGGCATGATGCTTAGGATTCCCCGGCAAGAAACACATGAGAGAGAGAAAGGAAATATTGTTATGCTGGGGAAGCTGGAAGAGCAGACAGGAGAGGGGCAGAATACAGAGTAACAATCATGTAAGAGCCATGAAAAGCACGCACAGGATGGCTGCCCATCAGGGTTCAGGGCAGCAAAGATGAAATATAGATTTAGTAGATTCTCAGAAATATTGGAGAGGAGGGGCCCAGGGATTGAGCTGATGACGACATATTAAAAAGGGAGAGTGGGCATGTGTGTCTTTCATTTGGGAACTCCAGATCACTGGGGCACTGGGCCACTGCAGCCAGGAAGTATAGAGTGGATTCCCATATTACTGTGTCACCAAGGATCCACCATTCCAATGCAAACATGTGCTAGCCAGATCCCTGAACTCACCTTCTAAAATTGACTAGATAGTTCTTGCTCCCCAATCTCAAACACTGCTTTCATTGCACTGTTGACTGGAAGATTCTTTTCTTGACTTTTCACATAGTTGTGAATTCTCTCCTTTTCAAAGGTAAGCTCAACCTCCTTGCAACATTCTCACTTTGACAACTCAGTCATATCATACCCCATTACTTCAAATTCTAGGCCTTTGTGTTATCCTGAAAACCTCCTTATATTACTCTACCTGTCCCAGCAGAAAAACCACCTTGATAATAGACTTTCCTACTTGCCCATTACTTTGACAGTGCTCAAATAATATTGTAGAAGATCTGAATCTGGAAATGAATGATACACAGGTCTCCTCAGTGGGAGTCATATCTGCCTTCCCATGTTATCGCTGGTATTGTAACTTGGTAACCATTTGTGTTGACATATTTCCTGTGAATCTGTCAAAATCCATAGCCCTGATTGGATGTATAGCAACATTCAAACAATACGAATAAACTGTTTGTCAACTCTTTGACTGTCCAGGAGGTTGAGGCATTTTCTAAGAAGAAAGGAGATACTGATAAATACAGCAGAGAGACATAAATATAGTGGCAGAGAGTATAGACATGGGTTTTGACAAAAGACAGGCTTTGAATTAAATCCCAGCTTAACAACTCACTGTTGTGTAAACTTAATTTGAATAACATCTTTGAGACTAAATATCCTTCCTTATAAAAATGATAAGACACACATGCTTAAAAATTGTCCTAAATGCATGTGTGTGTGAAACAGAGTACTAAAAATGACAGATTTCATGATGCAAACATGTTGATCTTCTCCAGTGCAGATGTCCACAGGGACTTCCACAACACTTGAAGAGTTCCGAAGGAAATTCATAAGAATCATCTATAGAACTATGGGACTCTTCTGGGAGATGATAGACAGAAAGAGCGTCATAAGAGGATGAGATTATCAGTGACATTATGTCTTTGGGGAGAACCAGCATTGAAACACCAGGACCCTAGCATTCCTTTCAGGAGTTTTTCTATCACCTCGTGACCTCAGTCAAAGTAAATACTATCTGGCTTCAAGGCAGCCAACAGAGAGCTTGTTCTCTGCTCCAGCAAAACTGATAGTGACTGTAGTTAATTGTATCCAGGGCATTTTAGGGTAAAAAATGGCTAACAGTTAATGACAGAGCAAGAGAGTTTCTGGATGACTGAGTCATTGATCACACAACAGGTATGAGCATTTCATTTTAGCCTTTCTAAACTACACCAGGCAACAGGCCAGGTGGGTAACTGAGAAAAACAGAAGGGACAAGGGAAAAAGAGGAAGAGAAGATTCATCAGGTCTCCCTTCCCACCCCCCTTTCCCCAGCATGGTTCAAGACAGCATCATCTCTTCTTCAGGAAAAATAAAGAGGAAGCTTTACTACAAGTTAAGTTCAAATTACTTCAGTGGTGCCTACATGATAGGACAGGGAGAAGTGAAGCTAAACAAACAGTAGAACATCACACTTTGTAGTAGTGTGCTGTTGACTGAGGCAAATGTACTTCTTGTTTGAATAGTTAATTTCAATAATTAATGTGAAAAGGAGGGGTTTTTTCCATGAGTAAGAGTGCTTGATCTTTAAGCATGAGGAACTGAGTTCAGAGCTCAGAATCTGATTTAGAAAAGAAAGACAGAAGGAAGAAAGGAAGGAAAAAAGGAAGGAAGGAAAAAAGGCAGACACAAATTGCATTGATGCCTATGTACTTGTAACTCTGGTTATGCAAAGCTATTGGATAGACAGGAGGATTATTGATGATTGCTGACTCACAGAATAACCCAGCTTTGGGGAGAGACTCTATCTTCAAGGAATGAATGATAAATCAGGACACCTGATGTCTCTTTCAGTCACAGATCCACACACCTGAGCATACACATATTCTCCCTGATCCTGTCTGTTCTATCTATCTGTTTCTCTCTGAATAAATAAATAAATAAATAAATACATAAATAAATAAGTAAATAAATAAATAAATAAATAAATAAATAAATAATGTGAGTTTAGTTATTCTCAACATGAAAATGCATCCCTAGTTAGCCTACAAAAAATAATCTAACAGAGACTGCAATTTTAATGAAATATATTTTTGCATTATCTAAAATCATCAAAAATTCTAAGGGGAATTATTTATTCCCCAACAATGATCCCTACCAGAAGATAAGGTGACCCCATTCTGTAGATATCAAGGAGACAGAAGACAAAGAAAAGCATTTAAGGTGAGGTTTAAGAGTTAAAAAGATTTTTTATTTGATTAAATGAAGTTTTATTTTCCCAAATATACAGCTGATTGAACCAGTTCATGCATTTTCACCAGCAGCTAGGGTATCTTCACCCTTTGTGTTTCTGGTGTAAATAACTTGGACTCTGTGATTTTTAAAACCAGCTTGGTATGTCCTTTACTAAGTAACTCCTGAGGGGCTGCCCTGGCCAAGGAACCTGGAATCTCCAGTCTCTGGGAGACCACAGCTGGAGCAATAAGCTTATAGTCATGAACTTCCTTTCAGAGTTTGTTGCATGTTGCTTTGTCAAACAGGATACGATTTTTTCAGCTTGTCTCAAACTTTGACTTTGGACCACTTCTTTCTTTTGGCCTTGCCACCAGATTTATTTACTGGGTCTTTGTCTTTTTTTGGCTGACTTTCCAGCATCTTTCTTCTTGTTGCAATCTTTGGGTGGCATGACAAATCTCAGAGTAGTGTGGACCACGGCAGCCTCACTAAGATGTCGGGAAAGAAAGCAAGAGTGAGAAGCTTTCAGAAGTGCAGTTTCTACCATACACTATGGAAAGGTTTGTTGTACAGCAGCAATTCCCAACCTGTGGATCATGACCCATTTAGGGGTTGAGTTGGGTCATATATCAGATATCCCAGATGTCAGATATTTATATTAAGATTCATAACAAAAGAAAAACTATAGTTGTGAAGAAGCAACAAAACAATTTTATAGTTGGGCATCAGCACAACATAAAGAACTGCATGCACTGTATCTTAAAGGTTTGCAGCATTGGGAAGCTTTAGAATCACTATTGTAGAGAATAAAACAAAAAAATAGAAAGAAATAGAGGCAGTGACTATCAATTGCTGGAAAAGCAATATATCTAAAGAGGACACCATTCCAGTTGTCTTGGCTTTGGGGTTTTGTTTGTTTATGTTTTCTCAATTTAATACAACCTAGGGTATCTGAAAAAAAAAGAAACCTCAATTAATAAAATGCCTCTAGCAGACTGACCTGTAATCAAATCTGTAAGGTATTTTCTTGGTTGCTGACTGATCCTGGAGGGCCCACCCTCTTGCACCAAATGTAAATAGCACTACTCCTGGGCATGTGATCCTGGGAAGTGTAAGAATGATTGAGAGCCAGCCACTGTTCACTGCTCCATGACTTCTGTTTCAGTTCCTGCGTCCGGGATTCTCTCTCCAGATCCCTGCCTTGGTTTCCCTCATTGTTGGCCTTTAGTTTGTAAGCTTAAATAAACCCTTCCTTTCCCAAATTGCTTTCTATCATGATGTTTATCACAGCCAGAGAAACTAAAGTAGGACTCTCAGTGTAAGGAAAAGATGACGGGGCACCAATGAAAGGAAAAGTCACTGAAAGGAAAAGTCACAGGACACCAATGTTGTGAAAAGATGACATCCCAGGTTTCAGCACCAATGTTAGGGGAAGGATGAAGAGAGTGGGGGGCATATGGCCCATGGAGATGCGGCAAGGCCTGAGGGCAAGGGAGATGCCTCTGAGGGGCCCATGTTGGGAATCCCTTCCCCCTGAGGCACCAGCCACACACAATGGTATAGTACAGAATAGTTTATTCAGGTCATTTATTCAGGTCATGAGAGAGTTAAGAGGGTGGTAGAGGCAGTGAGAAAGAGAGAGAGAGAGAGAGAGAGAGAGAGAGAGAGAGAGAGAAGTAGAGGAGTGGAGGCCGGCCATGAGCACATGGAGGGAGAGGGGGGAAGGGAAGGGAAGGGGAGGGGTAGGAGTGGGAGAGCAAGGCTGCAAAAGCACAAGAGCAAGAGAGAGAGGAGGGGTCCAGCAGCTCCTTTTATAGTGTCAGGTCACTGGGACGGAGCATACCTGGCTACTGCTGGGTAATTGAGGGGTGGGGTATACCTGACTGTTGCTAGGTAACTGAGGGGTGTGGTTTACAGAATCCCAACACTCAAGAATTTCACCTGAGACAGGTGGTAGTTTTAGAAGATGAGAAAGGCCTCCAGTACCTAACCAACAAGGAGAAGAAACCTCTCTTCACTACCGTGAAAGAGTTTTAGATGCAGAAGAAAAAAGTTGAAAGATGTTTGCCCTTTTACAAAAATGAGAAAACACTTAATTTCTATGACAACTGTTATTTATTTAATCCTAGATCCATTCAAGGCACATTACCAGGCATCTATACCTGCCATCTCACAGCAGTATGGTGACAAAGGTGTCACAATGCCTATTTTAAAGATATAAAAACTGAAGCTAACAAGGTTAAGTTATTGTCACAAGGCCATCCAACATTAGTGGGCTCTAAAATAACTAGTGCTCTCTCCATTCAATTCCAATCTTTTATATATTTTTGAAAGAAGCAGACAGGTAAAATGTATATCGAAGGGGGACAAAAAAAACATACTGAGAATAAAAGGAGGAAAATTTAGTAACTTCCTAACCAAATAATTTCTATTTTTCCTATAAAGAGGAGAAAGTAATTTTCTTAGCACAGAAAAAGAACACCCCAGTGAAAACTAACAAGGAGTGTAGGTGGGGAAATCACTGGGGAGCATACTACAGAAAAGCTACAAAATATGCAGTTAAAACTGAAGCGTCTTCTCTTTGCCAGGAAAATACAATGGGGGCTGAAGAGAAAGAAGACTTAGTTGGCAAAGGGCTTTCCTCACAAGCATGAGGACCTAAGTTCCATCTCCAGAACCCTTGTTTAAAAAATAATGTGCTTACAATCCTCGTGCCTGGGAGTTAAGACAGAGCCTATCAAGGACTCACTCCCCAACCAGCCTGCTAGCCTAGTTGGCAGGCATCAAACCAATCAGAGACCCTGCCTCAAATAAAAGTAAACAGAACCTGAGGAATGAGGAATGACACATGGGTTGACCTCTGATCTCCCCATGAATGCACAGATGTGTATAAGCATGTACCTGCCTGTACATATATGAGAATGGAGTACTTTCACACATAGGAGCCAGAGTACAACAAATCAGATGCAGTGAGTCTGAGTCCATGCAAGTGCTCATGATGAAGAACCAAAGTGTACTGCTTTATTGTCTAGAGAACTGACTCATTTCTTCAAGTTTCCATAAAACTGTACTGTAAGCACGGCTCCAAACATAGCTGTGTATTTTAAAAGAATAAATGGTGAATGAAGTGGGATTGTTATTAACCTTCTAGTCTTTTCATTAGCCTCATCTTCCTGACTATAAGAGGAATGGGATACTAATAAAATGCTTTTTTTGCATTTCTGCCACCAAAAGAAGAAGCCTTGATTTAAATTATAGCTCATTTCACTGCCATAGTGTTGTATATTAGAAATTGATTGTGCCATTTCTTCTGTAATGGCTTCATTAAATTTGGGGGGTAGTTTTTCTTTTTTAAAAAAATAAGAAATAATGGGTTTATGAAAGTGAAATCTTTATTTTTATTGTGTCTACAATTTCAAGTAAAGCATATTGACTATAATTATAGCATTAAATTGAATCTAGGGACAATTATTATTTTCTAAATAAAATGAGATTGCTTACAAGGTTTTTTCTTAAAATCAAATGTCATCTATCATCAGCTTTCCTACAGCTTGCTCACATCCACTCCTAAACAAATAGAGCACTGATCAAAAGTACAAGTTATTCCAAGTCCTCTGTTTTCTCTGTGATTTGTTTTCAAAGATTTTGGGTCTTTTTGTTTGTTCGTTTATATATGATGTGCATGTGTGTGTGTGTATGTATGTATATGTACATGATGATCTTATGTGAATACTTGTGTGTGCAAGAGCAGATGGAGGCTGAAAACATGCATCAGATTACCTGTTACTGGAGTTAATGCTTCCATCAGACTGACCTGTAAAGCAAAGCTGTAGAATTTTTATTGGGTCTTGATTGCTGACTGATATGGGAAGGCCCAACCCTCCTACATCAAATGTGGATAGTTCTACCCCTGAGCACAGAATTCTAGAAGGTACAGTGAGTTAAAGGGAGTTAAATGAAGCTACCATCTTTTCTGATTTTTAAAAATATTTCTCAACCTTTAATAAAGTTATTCAGAAAATTACATGGCAAAAATTGTTCACCTAAATTGATAGATAATCAACCTAAACAAATTCAAAAAATTTGTATAAAAAATTAAAGCCACAAATAGGAGAGGAAGGCAGAAATTAAATGAAAAGATATTTGTCTGATTATTAAACATCTTAATAGACATTTTTGTGTTTTACTGTTATGGATAATTTGAATTTTTTTCACCTTTAAATTTTTTAGTTAGCATTGAATATACTTATTGATCCTTACAGTTACTCCCAGTCTCTCCTCATTTCAATGTCCTTTGTATCTGTCTCCTGATGTTGCATCATTTTAATATCTTTACAACTTAAGGGTAATACAAAATTAGCTGAAAACTTGTTTCTGACTTTAAAATTCAACATCTCTAGGAAAGTTTGTAATTGAAACAACTGGAAAAGAGCCATCATAAAAGTGTGCAGCCTGTTAGATACTGAGATACCCAAGATCTTGTACTGAAGATTTTCTTTCTTTTAATTTTATTTTATTAGACATTTTCTGTATTTACATTTTTAATGTTATCTCCTGTCTGCACACTGATCCCTCCTCCCCCTCTCCTTGCTTCCATGAAGATGCCTCCTCTTCCCAACCACTCACTCCCACCTCAGTGCCTTGGAATTCCCCTACACTGGGAAAACACACCTTGACTGGACCAAAGGCCTTTTCTCCCACTGATGCCAGACTATGGTATCCTCTGATACATATGCAACTGGAGTCATGGGTCTCTCCATATGTACTCATTAATTGGTGTTTTAGTTCCTGGGAGTTATGGAGGGTTTGGCTGATTGATAATGTTTTTCTTCCCATTTGGTTGCAAACTCTTTCAGTTCCTTCAGTCTTTTCTCTAGCTCCTTCATTGGAGTACCCATGTTCAGTCAGAGGGTTAGCTGCTGCAAGCATCAACTGTATCAGTATGACTCTGACAGAGCCTCTGAGGAGGCATCCACATCAGGCTCCTGCCAGTAAGCACTACTTGGCATCAGCAATAGTGCTTGGGTTTTTTGGTTGCACATGGAGTAGATTCCTAGGTGAGGTAATCCCTGAATGATCTTTTCGCCAATCCCTGTTCCTCTATTTGCCCCTGCATTTCCTCCCATGAGTGTTTTGCTCTCCCTTATAAGAAGGACTACAGGTTTTCATGTAACATAAATACAAATTTGAGGTGCAGATCCTTATCCCATCCTGGGACAGGAACATGGAACAGGGAAAGAAAATGGAGACATAAAAGTAAGGCTACGTTGCACCATAATATTTCTTCTTGTGAAAATATTCTTTATTTTTTCCCAAACAGCACTTAATATGCACAAAAAAATATGCCCTGTAGCATCCCCTTCATTTGGACGACTGGTTTTTCTTGCTGAGGCACTTTCTCATAAACTGAAGCATGAACTTTCCTTTAGACAATTTTTACTTGAGATAAGAACATTTGACTTCCCTAACAGAGAAAGCGGAGCATAGAATAGCAGGAGATCACAGGTTATAACATGCTTTGTAGGTACCACTTAAAGATCAAAGGACAAAGCACCACTGTGTTAAGAATGTTCTCAAACATTCATCAGATTCTATCATATTGAGATAGACAGACTGGCTGAAAGACAGACAGACAGACAGACAGAGCGAGGGAAGAGATGGGAAAGGAAAAAGGGACAGAGAGAAATAGTTATATAGTTCAGTACTCTTCAAGCTCTTGTTCCAAAAGTAGAAGAAAAACAGGTTCTAATCTTGAACAAAGAAGATAGGAAACAAATATTTCTGTTAAAGTTCTGTGAATTCAAACCCAGTTCTTATATCCTGACCCTTGCTCTTCATCCATACAACTATGACTCTGAAATCAGACCTAATTTATTCATTCTTGTGCCCAAGGAGGAGGATGCACCATGCTTAATCATGATTAATCATGCAGCATACATCCTTAATCATGGAGGAACGAATCAAACAACAAATGAAGAGAGCAATTTGGGGAGAAAATGGAACCAACAAGCAAATTTTCAGTTCTGGGAAATTTCTGGTCACCCAACTAACAACTTTAAAAGAGAAAATAAAAAGAGGAAAAAAAATCTCCTTTTCCTAGAAATAACAACTAAAGTCACAGGTTTCCAAATGGCAGTCTTTGAAACTCATCCTTTGAAACTAAATACTTAAATAGGCATCACCTTCCTCTGAAGTAAACTAGCATTTAAGAAAATTCTTTATTAGAAGGAGGAAAACCCTGGTCTTATGCCCTGCATTTCAATGGTTAACCAATCTATGCAGAATTTCATGTTTGGAATGAAAGATGAGAAGAAATTATTAATGCCTCCTGTGGAGTTTTTGTCTCTAGATGGTGAAACTTTTCTTTTGGCACCAAGTAGACATTTAAGCACAATGTACAGACTCTGATTGTCTGGCATGACATCCAGGGGTAATGGATTTAGAAATAAATTCTACTCACTTTTTCTGTCCTAGAGAAACATAGAAGTCTTATGTACCACATATGGATAATGTTCTAGTGGAAAATATCTTGACTTTTTGGCTCAGAAGATTTTTATATTTTCAAATCACTTCAAAGTTTATATTATAAATATGGATTCATCCTTCTAAAAAGTTCTGAGAGCTCTCTTGTATGCAAGTGAAAGAAATGTGGTCCTTCAGAATTGTATTTAAAAATCTGGAGATGTATTCTGGGTGTATGCATATAAGCCCCAGGAGGTACTCAACAATTTTAATATTCAAAAGCCTATAATATATCTTTCTCCATTGGCTGGAAAAGCAAGCTGTTTATTACTTTGATGACAAAGCCCTTACAGGCCTATTCATTGAAATAATAATAACCAAGAACAATTTTAAAGGTGGAAATTAAAGATATGCAGTAATTTCTGAAATAAATTCAGGAGGAGAAACTCCATTTGTGAGCTAAAAGATTCACCCAGTGTTAAAAACAGCCAAATGAAGAAATTGCTATTCAAGTACACGGACTGGCATGTACCGTGCTTTTTTTTTTTTTTTTTTTTTTTTTTTTTTTTTTTGCCTAGTAGAATCCTGGTTTGTTTTTGTTGTCAGCTTCTTTTTGTTTATTTATTTTGTTTTTATTTGATTTGTTGTTGTTGTTTATTAGATACAATATCCTAAAAGAAGAAAAATGTACTATGTGGGTGGTAGTAAGCAGTTAACTGGGAAAAGCATCTGTTAGAAGCTAGGAAGCTTATGCTAGAGGTAGCTCAGTGGCTGAGAGCAGATACCCCTTTACTAGAGGACCAGAATTTGGATCCTAGCACCTACTACTAGATGGCTCACAAAATCCTATAACTCTATTTCCAAGGGATCTGATACTCTGCATAGTGCTTGGAATTTGCTTTGCCTATGGAAAGTGACATTATTAAAAGGTGTGGCATTATTGAAGGAGATGTGGTCATGTCAAAGAAAGTGTGTCACTACGTATGTAAGCTTTCGGGACTCATGGTACATAAATCTTGCTCAGTGTGGAAGACATCACCCCTTCCTTTTTAGCTGCCGGCAGAACTGAAACTCTGCTGATTGCCTTTGGGTCAAGATGTAGAACTTTCAACTCCTCCAGCATTACATCTGCCTGCATACTGCCATGCTTTCCATCTTGATAATAATGTATTGAATCTCTGAAACTATAAGCTAGCCCCAAGTAAATGTTTTTCTTTATAAGAGCTCTCTTGCTCAATGTGTTTCTTCACACCGATGAAACTCCAAGATACCCTTGTATGGCCCTCTTACCACCATCATTCCCCACCCCAGCCCCTTGCCCTCACTCATATACACAATGACTCTCATAGACTTGAGTATTTAAGAAGTTGCTTCCCAGTTGGTGGCACTCTTTGGGGAGGTGTAGCTTTGCTGGAACTTGTTTGTCACTGAAGAAGAGCACTAGGAGTTTATAATCTTTACCCATTTCTAATTCTCTCTGCTGAGCCTGTAGTTTTAAAATGAAGAGATCTCAGCTTCCTGTTCCCACTATTTGCTGCCATGTCCCTTGCCCTAATGAGCTTTCATGCCACTGGGACCTTAAGCCAAAATAAACTTTTCTGTAGATTACCTTGCTCATGGTATTTAATAACAACATCAAAAATATTTATTACACACAGCCGGGCACACACTAAGACAAAAAAAAATTACTATCATATAGCAACTCTCTTTCCAGGTTTAGCATTTTTCCTAAAAAATGGTAAATGTTTTCATGAAGAATCACTACTAATGGGTGTCATGGGTTAGGATGGTTTTTCTTTTTTTCACTTGTAATTCTGGATTTCACATCAGTCTCTAAGATGAAAGGTGCATGTGAGGGCAAAGTACCTCAATGGCAATTATTCCTCTCCTCTCACATCCCATTCTTTCTCCTGTGTGCCATACAAAATTCTATTTTCAGAAACTATAAGTAAAGTCACAAAATAATGGAAGGGACAAAGCCCCAAATAAATATATTTTACCACCAAGTGAAATTTCCAGTTCAAGGAATGAGTTACGTCTAATTAAGTTGCTTGCTAAGGGGTACCATGGAAATCCCCAAACAACTTAGGTTGTTGTCAAGTTTATTGATCACAGTGCACACATTGATGGTAGAGCCCCATTTCAGAAGACAACACCTATACAATTCATTGTACACAGAGCAACTGAACATACACTGGTGCCTCCCTAGAGCCTTCATTCCTATGGATTAGACTTTACCATACTACAAGGTAATCTGTAAGCTATCAAAAGAAAAAGGTAAAGGCCAACCCCTTGCAGCCTTTCCTTCTGGTCCATCTTCTTTCCTTTGTGTAACCTAAGACCTTCAGAAGCATACTATGCCAATGACCCCATAGCCACCACACTTGCCTAGGAGTCATAGGGGGCAACTACCATCAAAGAATAGAATAACTGTACTACAAATTCAAACCACAATATTGACATTAGGGAACACATCAAAATTCAAAAATCTAACTCAAAAGCACAAACAAAAAGAGGCATAACAGTGAACCTCCTAAAGAAACCAGTGATACTATTGCAGTGGGCCCTCAGAAATGCAATATAACTGAAGCACAAGATAAGAATTTCAAAATAACAATTATTATTATGTTTAAGAACCTTAAACGTGATATGAATTAATGAAGACAATAAAAAAGAGTTGAATGAAATAGTGAAAACATTTCAAGACATGAATGTAAAACTAGAATTATGAAAGAAAGCCCAAAGTAAAAATGAAACTGCAAGTGATAACCAGAGATAAAGGCCTGGTGAGAAGGTGATCCGAGTGGCCAGGGGTCAGAGAGATCTCTGCCGAGCACATACGGAAAGGTTGTCCCTGTCCTGCCTGATCCAGGGACCAGGAACCCAGCATTGGGACCTCTGTTCACACCCGGCAGCAATGGGGTGCAGAACAGGGCTCAGACCAGCTGCCACCTGGACCAGCAAAGATCCAGAGACACAGGCCAGGTACACGGGACAGGAAAGAACTTATCACTAACAACAAGATGGCAAGAGGAAAGCAAAAGAGCATATCCCAGGGAAACCAAGACAACCTGGCAAGACTAGAACCCAGCTCTCCAATCACAGCAAACAGTGGAATGCAAAACACTCCAGAAAAAGAGGACTCAGAAATGAAATCCTGCCTCAAGATGATGATGGAGATCGTTAAACAAGTACAGGAAGAAAAGAATAAAGAATTAGAAGCTTTTAAAGAAGAAATAACAAAAACACTCAAAGAACTCAAAGAACTAGAAGAAAATAGAACCAAAGAGATGAAAAAAATGGAAGAAAAAATTTAAAACAGAAATAGACACAATAAAAAAAACACTAAAAGAGACAACTGAAGAAGTAGAAATCCTAAAAAAGAAATGAGGAGGCACAGATGCAAGAATTTCCAACAGACTACAAGAGATAGAAGAGAGAATCTTGGGAGCCGAAGACAACATTGAAAACATAGACAAAACAGTCAAAGATGCAAAAAACAAAAAGCTCCTAACCCAAAATGTCCAGGAGATCCAGGATACAATGAGAAGACCAAACCTAAGGATAATAGGAATGGAAGAGGGAGAAGAATAAAAACTAAGAGGCACAATGAATATCTTCAACAAAATCATAGAAGAAAACATCCCTACCCTTAAGAATGAGATGACCACGAGCATAAAAGAAGCCTTCAGAACTCCAAATAGGTTGGACCAGAAAAGAAATTCCTCCCGACACATAATAGTCAAAACACCAAGTGCCCAAAGCAAAGAAAGAATACTAAAAGCAGTAAGGGAAAAAGGTCATGTAATATAAAGGCAGACCAATCAGAATAACACCCGATTTCTCAACAGAGACTATGAAAGCTAGAAGAGCCTGGACAGACATCATGCAGACTCTAAGAGAGCACAAGTGCCAGTCCAAGCTGCTATAACCAGAAAAACTATCAATCAACATAGATGGACAGATGACAATATTTCAAGACAAATCTATATTTACACAATATCTGACCACAAACCCAGCACTAAAACGAATTATAGGTTGAAAACCCAATAAAATTAGGGGAACTACATCATAGTAAAAACAAGAAAACTCCTAAGGAAGAAAACCAAAAGAAGAAAGAGACACAGACACAACTCAACCTACAAAAGCAATAATAGCGGGAAACAGCAACCACTATTCCTTGATATCTATTAACATAAATGAACTCAGCTCCCCAATAAAAAGACATAGGCTATCAGACTGGATACATAAACAAAATCCAGCATTTTGCTGCATACAGGAAACTCATCTCAGAGACAAAGACAAACACTATCTCAGAGTAAAAGGTTGGGGAAAAAACTTCCAAGCAAATAGCCCCAAGAAGCCAGCTGCAGTGGCTATTCTAATATCGAATAAAGTAAATTTCCAACCAAAAGTTATCAAAATAGATAAGGAAGGATACTTTTTACTCATTACAGGGGAAATCTGTCAGAAGAAACTCTCAATCCTTAACATATATGCTCCAAATACAAAAGCACCCACATTCATAAAAAGAAACCTTACTAAAGCTCAAAAAATACATTTCACCCCACACAATAATAGTGGGAGACTTTAATACCCCACCCTCACCAATGGACAGATCATGGAAACAGAAACTGAACAAGGACACTGCAAAACTAGCAGAGACTATGAACCAACTGAAATTAATAGATATCTACAGACCATATCATCCTAAAGTAAAAGAATACACCTTCTTCTCAACACCTCATGGCACCTTCTCGAAAGTTGACCACAGAACAAGCTTCAATCAATGTAAGAAGATTGAAATACTCCCATGCATCCTCTCAGACCACCATTGTCTAAGGCTAGTCTTTAACAACAACAAAGACAACAAAAAGCCCACATACACAGTGAAACTAAACAACGCTCTGTTAAATGATAGCAGGGTCAAAGAAGAAATAAAGAAAAAAATTAAGGATTTTCTAGAATTCAATGAAAATGGAAACACAACATACCCAAACCTATGGGAGGCAATGAAAGCAGTACTGAGAGGAAAACTCATAATTCTGAGCGCTTCCAAAAAGAAATTGGAGAGCGCATACATCAGCAACTTGATGTTCAGTTTTCAGCACAGCTGAAAGCTCTAGAACAAAAAGAAGCATACACACCCAAAAGACTTAGAAGGCAAGAAATAATCAAACTTAGAGCAGAAATAGACCAAATAGAAACAAAAAGAACCACTGAAAGAATCAACAAAACTAAGATCTGGTTCTTTGAGAAAATCAACAAGATTGATAAACCCCTAGCCATACTAACTAGAGGGCAAAGAGAGAATATCCAAATTAACAAAATCAGAAAGGAAAGTGGAGACATAACAACTAAAAATGAGGAAATTCAAGAAATCATCAGATCCTACTAAAAAAGCATATACTCCACAAAATTGGAAAATTTGGAGCAAATAGATGAATTCCTAGACAGATACAAGATACTAAAGTTAAACCAGGACCAAGTAAACCATCTAAATAATCCCATAACACATAAAGAAATAGAAGAAGTCATCAAACCAAAAAAAGCCCATGTCAATAAGGGTTCAGTGCAGAATTTTATTAGACATTTTTTGCTGACATAATACCAATACTCTCCAAACTATTCCACAAGATAGAATCAAATAGAATACTACCTAACTCATTTTTTGAGACTACAATAACCCTCGTTCCTAAACCCCAAAAATAAACCATACAAGAAAATAGAACTTCAAACCAATCTCACTTATGAACATTGATGCAAAAATACTCAACAAAATCCTTGCAAACCGAATTCAAGAACACATCAAAACTATCATTCACCATTACCAAGTAGGCTTCATCCCTGGGATGCAGGGATGGTTTAATATAAGGAAATCCATCAATGTAATCCACCATATAAACAAACTCAAAGAACAAAATCACATGGTCATCTCACTAGATGCTGAGAAAGCATTTGACAAAATTCAACACCCTTCATGTTAAAAATCTTGGAAAGAAGAGCAATCCAAGTTCCATACCTAAACATAATAAAAGCAATATACAGCAAACCAACTGCC
This sequence comes from Micromys minutus, assembly GCF_963924665.1. Lineage (NCBI taxonomy): Eukaryota > Metazoa > Chordata > Mammalia > Rodentia > Muridae > Micromys > Micromys minutus. The sequence continues at coordinate 27,327,346 of NC_137983.1, read as the reverse complement.
AACATCAAACTTAATGGTAGAAAACTCGTAGCAATCCCACTAAAATCAGGGACTCGAGAAGGCTGTCCACTCTCCCTCTACCTATTCAACATAGTACTGAAAGTCCTGGCTGGAGCAATTAGACAGTAAAAGGAAATCAATGAAATACAAATTGGAAAGGAAAAAGTAAAGAAAATCACTTTTTGCAGATGACATGATATTGACCCCAAAAATTCCACCAGAGAACTTCTACAGCTGATAAACAAGTTTAGCAAAGTGTATGGATAAAAAATTAACTCAAACAAATCAGTAGCCTTCCTATATTCAAAGAACAAACATGTGGAGAAAGAAATTAGAGAAAAGATACCATTCACAATAGTCACAAAAACTATGAAATACCTTGGTGTAACTCTAACTAAGCAAGTGAATGACCTGTATGAAAAGAACTTCAAAACTCTAAAGAAGGAAATCGAGGAAGATCTCAGAAAATGGAAAGATCTTGCATGCTCATGAATTGGAAGGATCAACATTTTAAAAATGGCCATCTTACCAAAAGCAATCTACAGATTCAATGGAATCCCCATCAAAATTCCAACCCAGTTCTTCATTTAGTTGGAAAGATCAATGTGCAATTTCATCTGGAATAATAAAAGACCTAGAAAAGCGAAATCCATCCTCAACAACAAAAAAATATCTGCGGGAATCACTATCCCTGACCTCAAGCTATATTACAAGGCAATTGTGCTGAAAACTCCATGGTACTGGTACAGAAATAGGCTCATGATTCATTGGAATAGGATAGAAGAACCAGAAATGAGCCCTCATTTATATGGTCACCTGATTTTTGACAAAGGAGCTGTAAACATCCAATGAAAAATGGACAACCTATTCAACAAATGGTGTTTGTCCAACTGGCACTCTGCATACAGAAGAATTAAAATAGACCGTTTCTTATCTCCTTGTACAAAGCTCAAGTGTACGTGGATCAAAATCTCCACATCAAACCAGATACACTGAAACTATTAGATGGGAAAACCTTAGAACACCTAGGCACAGAAGAAAATTTTCTGAACAAAACACCAATGGCTCAAGCTCTAAGGTCAAAGATTGACAAATGGGACTTAATGAGATTGCAAAGTTTCTGTAAGGCCAGGGATATTATCAAGAAAACAAAACGGCAGCCAACAGAATGGGAAAAGATCTTTACCAACCCCACATATGATAGAGGCCTAACATCCAAGGTATGCAAAGAACTCAAAAAAACTAGAAACCAGAGAATCAAACACCCCTATTAAAAAATGGGGTGCAGAACTAATCAAAACGTTCTCAATTGAGGAATATGGAATGGCTGTGAAACATCTAAGGAAGTTCTCAACATCCTTAGTCATCAGTAAAATGCAAATCAAAATAAACCTGAGATTTCACCTCACACCAGTCAGATTGGCCAAGATCTAAAACTCAGATGACAGCAGATGCTGGCGAGGTTGTGGAGAAATAGGAACACTTCTCCACTGTTGGTGGGGTTGTAAACTGATACAACCACTCTGAAAATCAGAAAATTGGACATAGTACTACCTGAAGATCCAGCTATTCCACTTCTGAGCATATACCCCAGAGACACTCCAATATACAACAAAGATACATTCACTACAATGTTCTTAGCAGCTCTATTTATAATAGCCAGAAGCTGGAAAGAACCCAGATGTCCTTCAGTAGATGAATGGATACAAAAATTTTGGTACATTTACACAATGGAGTACTACTCAGCTATCAGAAACAATGACTTAACCAAATCCTTAAGAAAATGGTTGCATCTAGAGAATATCATTCTGAGTGAGATAACCCAGTCACAAAAAAAAAAAAAAAAAAAAAAAAGACATAATATGCAGTCACTGATAGTTGGACGCTAACCCCACAGGCTCAGAATGCCCCAGAAACAACTGGAAGACTGTGTGAAGTTCAAGAAAAAAAGAAAACAAAACAAAGAATCAAAAACGATATTATGCTCAATCCTTACACATCAAGAAAACATTCACTAATTCCGGGTTACATCCTGTTTTACATGTACTTTTTGCTCATTTTAACTAGTAAGACCTTAATACAGAGTATCAAATATTAAAAAAAAAAAGAGCTTCTTCTTCTTCGGGAAAACACCAAATGGCGGATGACGCCGGTGCAGTGGGAGGGCCCGGAGGACCCGGGGGCCCAGGCTTAGGAGGCCGCGGTGGCTTCCGCGGAGGATTCGGCAGCGGTCTTAGGGGCCGCGGTCCTGGTGGAGGCCGAGGCCGTGGTCGAGGCCGCGGGGCTCGTGGAGGTAAAGCTGAAGACAAGGAGTGGATCCCCGTCACCAAGCTGGGCCGCCTGGTTAAGGACATGAAGATCAAGTCTTTGGAGGAGATCTACCTGTTCTCCCTGCCCATTAAAGAGTCTGAGATTATCGACTTTTTCCTGGGTGCATCTCTAAAGGATGAGGTTCTGAAAATCATGCCAGTGCAGAAGCAGACCCGGGCTGGCCAGCGGACCAGGTTCAAGGCTTTCGTCGCTATTGGGGACTACAATGGTCACGTTGGTCTTGGTGTTAAGTGCTCCAAGGAGGTTGCCACTGCCATTCGAGGGGCCATTATCCTGGCCAAGCTTTCCATTGTCCCTGTGAGGAGAGGCTACTGGGGGAACAAGATTGGCAAGCCCCACACTGTCCCATGCAAGGTGACAGGCCGCTGTGGCTCTGTGCTGGTGCATCTCATTCCTGCCCCCAGAGGCACTGGCATTGTCTCTGCTCCTGTGCCCAAGAAGCTTCTGATGATGGCCGGTATAGATGACTGCTACACTTCAGCCAGAGGCTGCACTGCAACCCTGGGCAACTTTGCCAAGGCCACCTTTGATGCCATCTCAAAAACGTACAGCTACTTGACCCCTGACCTCTGGAAAGAAACTGTGTTCACCAAGTCTCCTTATCAGGAATTCACTGATCATCTTGTGAAAACCCACACCAGAGTCTCTGTTCAGAGGACCCAGGCTCCAGCTGTGGCTACTACATAAGGATTTTTATAAAAGACAAAATAAATGAACCAAATCTGTTAAAAAAAAAAAAAAAAAAAAAAAAAAAGCCAAGCACTGACAAAAATGTATACATTTATGCAAAAATGTTTTAAAAAAATTTCCTTTTATCTTTGTTTTGTAAAATAAATTTTAAAAAAAAGAAAAAAAAGACATTTTAATGTCAAGAAAAATAGACTTCTAACCAAAACTAATCAGGAGAGATAAAGGAAAAAAATCCACCCAAAGAAATTGCAATTCTAATATCTATGCATCAAACACAGTGGCACACAAGTTCATGAAAGAAAAACTGCTGCGGCTAAAAATGCATATTGAAGCTTACATTGTAGTAGATACTTCAAAGTCCCATTCTCACCAAAAGACATGTCATGCAGACAAAAGCTACCCAGTGATATATTAGAGTTAAATAAAATTATAAATCAGTCCTAGCTGACATCTACAGAAAATTTCACTCAAATATAAAATAACACACCTTTTTCTCAGCACCTCATGGAACATTCTCCAAAACTGACCACATACTTGGACACAAAGCAAGTCTCAACAAATACAAGAAAATTGAAATAACACCGTGCATCCTATCTGAGGACTACAGATTAAACCTGAATATCCACAGCAAGAGAAAAAGAGCAGAAAGCCTACAGACTCATGGAGACAAGCAACTCAGTAGCAAATAAAAACTATATTATCACAGAAATCAAGATAGAAATTTAAAACTTTAGGATTGAATGAAAATGAAAACACAATATACCCAAGCCTATGGGACACAATGAAAGCTATTTAGAGGAAAGTTTATAGCACTAAATGCCTAAATCAAAAGAAAAAAAAATACCAGAAAAGTTCTCATGTAAATGAGAAACCCACCTAAAAACTCTAGAACAACATGAAGAAATAAGAACAAAAAGAAAGTACTTTACAAGATATAATCATGCTCAGGACAGAAATCAATGAGAGAAAGAAACAATTGCAACAATAAAAGTTCAAAGAATCAATGAAAGGTAGAGTTTCTTCTTGAAAGAAATGAACAAGATTAGCAAACCATTAGACAACTGAACTAAAATATGGAGAGAAAAGTTTCACCTTACTAAAATTAGTTTTGAAAGAGGCACAGTAAAAATAAACAAAAAATGAAGAGAACCATAATGATATATTTTAAAGACCTGTGTTCCATCAAATGGAAAAGCCTAAAGGAAATGGGTGGATTTCTTGATATATACAATTCACCAAAGTTAAACCAAGATAAAATAAGCAATTTAAATAGACCCATAACCCCTAGTGAGACAATAACAGTAATTAAAAGTCTCCCAGCCAGAAAAGTTCAGGGCCAGATGGATCCATTGCAGAATTCTACCAAACTGTCAGAACATAGAACATTTTCTAAAAATAGAAACAAAACAAACATTTTTAAGTCATTTTATGAAGTCACTACTAGCCTGATTTCAAAACCACATAAAGAACCAACAAAAAGAATATGATATGCCAAATGAAAAAAAGAGAATTATAGGTACTCTATAGATCCAATAATTCTATTACAATAATATTCTTACAAACCAAATTCAAGAAAACATCTAAAATATTATACACTATAATCAAGTAAGTTTTACCTAGACACTGGGATGTTTCAAGATATGTGAATCAATAAATATAATCTACCATATAAGTAAACTGGAATGCAAAAACACATAATCATTTCACTGCATTCAGAAAGGGCTGCTAATAAAACCCAACACCCTTTCATGATAAATGCCCTGAAGAGAGTTACCAGGGATACAAGGGACATACGTGTAGAGGGAACTTTGTCTAAGCCATGTTGACCCCTAGTAGGTTGCATGGAGGCACCTACCCAGGACCGATCTGAATTCATGAATGAAAGAGGCATACACACACACATACCACACATCAGTTAATTTTTGACATGCCATGACTAGCTCAAAGGCTAGGCACTCCGAAACCTTCCCCTGCTGGCAAATGCTCCCCTCCAGTACTCCTGACACTTCTAAACCTTCCTCTGATACCCCAGAATGAATCATTGGGGCCACTTATCCGAATTCTTGGATAGCTGTTTGGTTTTCTCTCCTGCAATCTTATATCCCATTCTTTTTTTTTTTTTTTTTTTTTTTTTTTTAATAGGAGCTTCATGGTCCATTTACTGTTTATTTAAATTTTTCTGTTTGAACAGGCATATATGTATAAGAAAATATGAATTTAACATATCCAAAATGGCACAGAATTACACTGGTAAAGTACCTTTAGTATCTATGTTCCTTCATCTCAAGTTTGATTCTGTGTTGATCTCTTTCTCTCTCTGGTTGCTTCTATGATAAATGATGTAGCTGCATTTTATTTCATGAATATTAGTCTCAAAACAATTCTATCGATAAGAAATGGAGTTCATTTTTCTCTGCTAACATTGTTAAAACAAGCAAAACTAGCACATATGCTTGTATTTTTCTAAGCAAAAAAATTCTATTGTAATAATTTTTCTGATGCATAATCCCTGACCTAGTATTTTCTTTTTTTTTTTTTTAAACGATTTTATTTTTCAAAACAAAGATAGATGTAAAGATTTTAAATATTTTTTGCTTAAAATTATACATTTTTGTCAGTACTGTTTTTTCAGACATTAAAATAAATTTTACATAAAACCATGTGAATATGTTTTTTAGTCGGTACTTGATTTTTTTCAAGGGCTTGACAGTATGCATTGAAAACATACTAGTTGCAATAAGCGTAAAGTACATGCAAAACAAAACGCAACATGGAAATAGTCAAAGTCTTCTTGTTTTGTGAATATATGTATAGTTTTTGTTTTCTTTATTTCTTGGACTTCATACAGTCTGTGAGTTGTTTCTGGGGGAGTGCAAGCCTCTGGGGTTAGCATCCCACTATCAGTGACTACATATTATGTCTGTTCTTTTGTGACTGGGTTATCTCACTCACGATGATCTTCTCTAGATGCAGCCATTTTCTTAAGAATTTGGTTAAGTCATTGTTTCTGGTGGCTGAGTAGTATTCCATTGTATATATGTACCACAATTTTTGTATCCATTCGTCTTCTGAAGGACATCTGGGTTCCTTCCAGCTTCTGGCTATTATAAATAGAGCCGCTATGAACATTGTGGTGCATATACCTTTGTTGTGTATTAAAGTGTCTCTGGGGTATATGCCCAGAAGTGGAATAGCTGGGTCTTCAGGTAGTACTATATCCAATTTTCTGAGGTATCGCCAGACCGATTTCCAGAGTGGTTGTATTAGCTTGCAACCCCACCAACAGTGGAGAAGTGTTCCTATTTCTCCGCAGCCTCGCCAGCATCTGCTGTCATCTGAGTTTTGGATCTTGGCCAATCTGACTGGAGTGAGGTGGAATCTTAGGGTTGTTTTGATTTGCATTTCCCTGATGGCTAAGGATGTCGAGCACTTCCTCAGATGTTTTTCGGCCATTCGGAGTTCCTCAACTGAAAAAGATTTGTTTAGCTCTGTACCCCATTTTTTAATAGGGTTATTTGATTCTCTGGTGTCGAGCTTTTTGAGTTCCTTGTACACCTTAGATATTAGGCCTCTATCTGATGTGGTGTTGGTAAAGATCTTTTCCCATTCTGTTGGTTGCCGTTTTGTTTTCTTGACGATGTCCTTAGCCTTACAGAAACTTTGCAATCTCATTAAGTCCCATTTGTTAATCTTTGACCTTAGAGCTTGAGCCATTGGTGTTTTGTTTAGGAAATTTTCTCCTGTGCCTATGTGTTCTAAGGTTTTCCCTACTTTCTCATCTAATAATTCCAGTGTATCAGGTTTAATGTGGAGATCTTTAATCCACTTACACTTGAGCTTTGTACAAGGAGATAAGAACGGGTCTATTTTCGTTCTTTTGCATGTTGAGTGCCAGTTGGACCAGCACCATTTGTTGAATAGGCTGTCCTTTTTCCATTGAATGTTTACTGCTCCTTTGTCAAAAATCAGGTGATCATATACATGAGGGCTCATTTCTGAATCTTCTATTCTATTCCATTGATCCACTTGCCTATTTCTGTACCAGTACCATGCAGTTTTCAGCACAATTGCCTTGTAATATAGCTTGAGGTCAGGGATAGTGATTCCCGCTGATGTTTTTTTGTTGTTGAGGATGGTTTTCGCTATTCTAGGTCTTTTGTTATTCCAGATGAAATTGCACATTGATCTTTCCAATTCCATGAAGAACTGGGTTGGAATTTTGATGGGGATTGCATTGAATCTGTAGATTGCTTTTGGTAGGATGGCCATTTTTAAGATGTTGATCTTTCCAATCCATGAGCATGGGAGATCTTTCCATTTTCTGAGATCCTCCTCAATTTCTTTCTTCAGAGGTTTGAAGTTCTTGTCATACAGGTCCTTCACTTCCTTAGTTAGAGTCACACCAAGGTATTTCATAGCTTTTGTAACTATTGTGAAGGGTACCTTTTCCCCAATTTCTTTCTCCACATGTTTGTTTTTTGAGTATAGGAATGCTACTGATTTGTTTGAGTTAATTTTGTATCCGGCCACTTTGCTGAACTTGTTTATCAGCTGTAGGAGTTCTCTGGTGGAATTTTTGGGGTCACTCAAGTACACTATCATGTCATCGGCAAAGAGTGATGTTTTTATCTCTTCCTTTCCGATTTGTATCCCCTTGATCTCCTTTTGCTGTCTAATTGCTCCAGCCAGGACTTCCAGTACTATGTTGAATAGGTAGGGAGAGAGTGGGCAGCCTTGTCGAGTCCCTGATTTTAGTGGGATTGCTTCAAGTTTCTCGCCATTAAGTTTGATGTTGGCTGTTGGTTTGCTGTATATTGCTTTTATTATGTTTAAATATGGGCCTTGGATTCCTGTTCTTTCCAGGACTTTTAACATGAAGGGGTGTTGGATTTTGTCGAATGCTTTCTCAGCGTCTAGTGAGATGAACATGTGATTTTGGTCTTTAAGTTTGTTTATATGGTGGATTACATTGATGGATTTCCTTATGTTAAACCATCCCTGCATCCCAGGGATGAAGCCTACTTGGTCATGATGAATGATGGTTTTGATGTGTTCTTGGATTCGGTTTGCAAGGATTTTGTTGAGTATTTTTGCATCAATGTTCATAAGTGAGATTGGTCTGAAGTTCTCTTTCCTTGTAGGGTCTTTGTGTGGCTTAGGTACTAGGGTTATTGTAGCCTCAAAAAATGAGTTGGGTAATATTCCATCTGATTCTATCTTTTGGAATAGCTTGGTGAATATTGGTGTTATATCCCCAATAAATGTCTGATAAAATTCTGCACTGAACCCGTCTGGACCTGGGCTTTTTTTGGTTGGGAGGCTTTTGATGACTTCTTCTATTTCTTTAGGTGTTATAGGGTTATTTAGATGGTTTACTTGGTCCTGGTTCAACTTTGGTACCTTGTATCTGTCTAGGAATTCGTCCATTTCCTCCAGATTTTCCAATTTTGTGGAGTATAAGTTTTTGTAGTAGGATCTGATGATTTCTTGAATTTCCTTGGTTTCAGTTGTTATGTCACCACTTTCCTTTCTGATTTTGTTAATTTGGATACTCTCTCTTTGCCCTTTAGTTAGTCTGGCTAGGGGTTTATCAATCTTGTTGATTTTCTCAAAGAACCAACTCTTTGTTTTGTTGATTTTTTTCAATGGTTTTTTTTTTTTTGTTTCTATTTGGTCTATTTCTGCCCTAATTTTGATTATTTCTTGCTGTCTACTCTTTTTGGGTATATCTGCTTCCTTTTGTTCTAGGGCTTTTAGCTGTGCTGTCAGGTTGCTGATGTGAGCTCTCTCCAGTTTCTTCTTGGAAGCACTTAGAGCAATGAGTTTTCCTCTCAATACTGCTTTCATTGCATCCTATAGGTTTGGGTATGTTGTGTTTTCGTTTTCGTTGAATTCTAGAAAACCCTTAATTTCTTTCTTTATTTCTTCTTTGACCCTGCTATCCTTTAGCAGAGTGTTGTTTAGTTTCCATGTGTATGTGGGCATTTTGTTGTCTTTGTTTTTGTTAAAGACCAGCCGTAGACCATGGTGATCTGAGAGGATGCATGGGAGTATTTCAATCTTCTTATATCGATGAAGGCTCGTTCTGTGTCCAATTATGTGGTCAATTTTCGAGAAGGTGCCATGGGGTGGTGAGAAGAAGGTGTATTCTTTTACTTTAGGATAGTATGTTCTGTATATATCTATTAATTCTAGTTGGTTCAAAGTCTCTGCTAGTTTTGCAGTGTCCTTGTTCAGTTTTTGTTTCCCTGATCTGTCCATTGGTGAGAGTGGGGTGTTAAAGTCTCCCACTATTATTGTGTGGGGTGAAATGTATTTTTTGAGCTTTAGTAGAGTTTCTTTTATGAATGTGGGTGATTTTTTATTTGGAGCATATATGTTAAGGATTGAGAGTTCCTCCTGACCGATTTCCCCGGTAATGAGTAAAAAGTGTCCTTCTTTATCTTTTTTGATAAATTTTGGTTGGAAATTTACTTTATTCAATATTAGAATAGCCACTCCAGCTTTCTTCTTGGAGCTGTTTGCTTGGAAGTTTTTTTTCCCACCCTTTTACTGTGAGATAGTGTCTGTCTCTGTCTCTGAGATGAGTTTCCTGTATGCAGCAAAAGGCTAGATTTTGTTTATGTATCCAGTCTGATAGTCTGTGTCTCTTTATTGGGGAGTTGAGCCCATTTATGTTAATAGATATCAAGGAATAATTGTTTCTGTATCCTGCCATTTTTGCTTTTTTGGGTTGAGTTGTGTCCGTGTTTTTTTTCTTTTTTTGTTTTCTTGTTTAGGAGTTTTCTTGTTTTTACTAGGCTGTATTTTCCCTCCTTGTATTGGGTTTTCCACCTGTAATTCGTTGTAGTGCTGGGTTTGTGGTCATATATTGTGTGAATTTTGATTTGTCTTGAAATATGTTTGTCTCTCCATCGATGGTGATTGATAGTTTTGCTGGGTATAGCAGCTTGGGCTGGCACTTGTGCTCTCTTAAGGAGTGCATGATGTCTGTCCAGGCTCTTCTAGCTTTCATAGTCTCTGTTGAGAAATCGGGTGTGAGTCTGATTGGTCTGCCTTTATAAGTTACCTGACCTTTTTCCCTTACTGCTTTTAGTATTCTTTCTTTACTTTGGGCACTTGATGTTTTTACTATTATGTGTCGGGAGGTATTTCTTTTCTGGTCCAACCTATTTGGAGTTCTGAAGGCTTCTTTTATGCTCGTGGTCATCTCATTCTTGAGGGTAGGGAAGTTTTCTTCTATGATTTTGTTGAAGATATTTACTGTGCCTCTTAGTTGATACTCTTCTCCCTCTTCTATTCCTATTATCCTTAGGTTCGGTCTTCTCATTGTGTCTTGTATTTCCTGGACATTTTGGGTTAGGAGCTTTTTGTTTTTTGCATCTTCTCTGGCTGTTTTGTCTATGTTTGCAATGTTGTCTTCTGCCCCCGAGATTCTCTCCTCGATCTCTTGTAATCTGTTGGAAATGCTTGCTTCTGTGACTCCTGATTTCTTTTTTTGGTGTTCTGACTCTAGGGTTATCTCTTTTAGCGCTTTTTTTATTGTGTCAATTTCTGTTTTAATTTCCCTCTTCCATTCCTTTATTTCCTTGGTTCTGTTTTCGTCTCGTTCTTTGAGTTCTTTGAGTGTTTTTCTTGTTTCTTCTTTAAAAGCTTCTGAATCTTTTTGCTTTTCCTCCCTTTCTTGTTTAAGTAACTCTATCAGCGTCTTGAGGCATGTTTTCAGGTCTGTGTCTTCTTTCTCTGGAGTGTTTGGAATTCCTATGTTTGCTACTATCGGAGAGCTGGGTTCTGGTGTTGCTAGATTGTCTTGGTTTCCTTGGGATATACTCTTTCTCTTTCCTCTTGCCATTTTGTTGTCAGTGATATGTTCTTGCCTTTCCCTTGTATCTGGTCTGTGTCCCTGGTACACTTTCCGTGTGCACTCCTCAGAGATCTCTCTACTCCCCAGCAGCCCAGGTTCCGGGTGGCAGCTGGGCCAGGCTCTGCTCTGCGTACTGAAGTCACCTCCGGGTGGGAACAGATGTTCCTAAGATTTGTTCCTGGTCACAGTAGCTCAGCCTGTACGAGCCGCCTTTCCGGCTGGTGGTTGGGCCAGGCTCTGCTCTGCGACCTGAAGTCGTCTCCGGGTGGGAACAGAAGTTCCTAAGATCTGTTCACGGTTACTGGATCGGGGAGGACAGGGCAGGTCAGGGCAGGGGGTGCCCTTTCCGTGTGCACTCTGCAGAGATCCCTCTGCTCCCCCACAGCCTAGGTCTCCCACTCACCAGTTGCTCAGCCTGTATGAGCCGCCTTTCTGGCTGGAGCCGCCTTTCCGGCTGGTGGTTGGGCCAGGCTCTGCTCTGCGACCTGAAGTCCTCTCCGGGTGGGAACAGAAGTTCCTAGGATCTGTTACAGGTCTCAGTAGCTCAGCCTGTACGAGCCGCCTTTCTGGCTGGAGCCGCCTTTTTATATCCCATTCTTCTCCCGAGTCATGGTGCTTCTCTGACTTCCTTTCTCTCAGTTCCTAGTTTATGCATATCTAAAGGTTCCACCTCATTCTACCTGATCAGCCATTGGTCGCTGGCTCTTTATTGATCTATCAGAAAACAATCATGGACAAGGACCTTCAGCATTGGGCATGCAGACTCAGGCATTTTGGGGGCTGGATCAATTCAAAACGTTGGAACCAATCCCCAATACATACCTCAACATAATAAGGCCAGTAGCCAACATTAACTTAAATGAAAGAAACTCAAAGCATACCCATTAAATACAGTTTTGAAGTCTTAGCAAAAGCAATAAGACAACTGAGCTGAAGAGAGTCAAAGAGATACAAACTGGATAGGAAGAAGTCAATTTATATTTGTTTGAAGATATGTTTGCATATATAAATGACCCTAAAATTGCCACCAGGAAACTTTTATAGCAGAAAAACACTTTCACCAAAGTAGCATAATACAAAGCAAATTCAAAAAATCAGTATCTTTCCTACATACAAATGATAAATATTAAGAAAAACTGAGTGAATCAGAACCTTTCACAATAGCATAAAAAAAAAAAAAAAAAAAAAAAAAAAAAAAAAGAATATCTTGAGACATCTTTAACCAAGCAAGGAAAAGACTTGCTCTGCCAGAGCCTGACAAATACAGAGGTAGATGTTCTCACCCAACCACTGTACTGAGAACTGGGTCCCCAAGGAGTGAACCAGCTAAAGAGGTTTTCAACCCCACAGGAAGAACAACAATATCAACCAACCAGAATACAGAGCTCTTAGGGACTAAACCACCAACCAAAGAGTACACATGGAGGGACCCATGGCTTCAACTGCATATGTAGTAGAGAATGGCCTTATCAGAAGTCAGCAGGAGGAGAAGCCCTTGGTCCTGTGAAGGCTGGATGCCCCAGTATAGGGGAATAACAGGGCAGGGAGATAAGAGGTAGTGGGTGAATGGGTCCAGAGTACTCTCATAGTGGCAAGGGAAGGAGAATAAGATAGGGAGATTCCAGTGCGGGGGTGGGGGAGGAAACTGGGAAATGGGATAACATTTAAAATGTAAGTAAAAAAATATCAAATAAAAAAAGAAAGAAAGAAACCTTTAAGACACTGAAGACAGAAATTAAATAAGACAACAAAAGATGGGAGGATCTCCATGCTCATGGCTAAGTAAAATTGATATTGCAAAAATGGTCATCATACTGAAAGCAATCTATAGATTCGATGTAATGCCCATCAAAATCCCAGCACAATTCTTCACAAAAATTGAAAAAAAAATTTCAAATTCATATAGAAACACAGAATAGGGTTTTTTGTTTGTTTGTTTGTTTTGGGGGGGTTGGTTTTGTTTATTTTTGTTTTTTTAGGTCTCTGGTAATAAAAGAAATGCTGGAGTTCTTACCATCTCAGTTATATTACAGTAGTAAAACAACAGAATGGTATAGGCATAAAAGCAAACACATTAATCAATGGAATCAAGTTGAAGACCCAGACATAAATCCACACAAATTTATGAACCCTGAATTTTTAACATGCTTGAAATGAAATACGCGCTTGAGAAAAGACAGTATAAAGCAATGGTACTTGTGAAACTGAATGACTCCGTATAGAAGAATGCAGATAGGTCTGTATATATGCATGAAGTATAGCCTTAAATGGTCCAAGAATATTAATATGAGTCCACACACCCTTAATCTTATAGAGGAGAATGTGAGGGATAGTCTTGAACTCATCGGTAGAGAAGGACTTCCTGAAGAGAACAGAGATAGTACAAGCACTAACATCAGTAATTAATAAATGGGATCTCATGAACCTGAAAACCATCTGTATAGCACTAGCAGTCAGAACAAGGGGCAACCTACCAAATGGGAAAAGGTATTTACCAATTATACATCTGATAAAGGGTTAATAACCAACATATTTAAATGACTCAAAAAACTAGACATCGGGAAACACAAATAAACTAACGAAGAGAAAATAAGGAATAGAACCAAACAAAAGTTTTCCAAAGATAAAACACAAAAGGTTGAGATGCAAATAAATGTTCAACATCATTAGCCATCAGAAAAATGCAAATCATAACTGCTCTGAAATGTTATCGAAGAGCAGTCAGAAAGATCAATGAAACAAGTGACAGGACATGAGGGTGAGAAAAGGGGAAATCTGGTAAAAATATAGTGTATGAAAAATATTTCCCAATAGAAACTATATACAGTAGGTAAAAGATGGATTATTCTGCAAATGGTATTTTAAGACAAAGTCTGCCAGCAAAAGAATGGAACAAGACCCATATCTATCTCCCTATCTCTCTCTCTGGACAAATACAAACAAAAAAAAAAAAAAAAAAGTATTAGAGGCCTTACTTAAAAATGTTGGAAGGTAAAATTGCTAGAAGAAGCCACAGATTAAACAACTCAACATAAAAGAATACACAAGAATTTTCAGAATAATGTATGTAATACTCTTGAGACATGATCAGTGGGATTACATGGAATTAAAAGACATAGTACAGAAACCTTCCAGCTGTGTTCCAGACAGAGAGCTAATAGCTAGAGAACAGAGACTTGAAGAAAACGGAAAACTACAAATAAATAACAGTTTTTGCAAGAACAACCACAGCAGAGGTGAAATGTGTCAGCAGGTAACTGCTTGCCATAAAGCTTCATGTTCTGAGTTTGAATCTTGGGACCCATATGATGAAGGAAAGAATTGACTGCAACAAGTTCTCTGACTTCTACACATGTGATGTGGCATGTACACCCATTCATGCTTATGCCTGCATACACACAGAGTTAAAAAAATAAATATGATGAAAATACTTTGAAGAACCATAAATGATCAATAAATGTTTCAAAATATGGTTAAAATCCCGAATTTCTAGGAAATGAAAATTTAACCTTCTTTGAGATTATATTGTCTTACAGTCAGAATGTCAGAAAGAGACGAGAGAGGGTTGAGGGACAGAGGGAGAGAAGAAGAAAGGGAGGGGAAAATGCAGTTAAGCTATAGTAGCATAAAATAATATTTGTGTAAATATTGTTGTGAGTGTAAACGTAGATCATGGAATGAGAAAGGAATCATAAGAGACATAAAGGTGATTTTAAGTAAGGAAGGAGTAGAAACATTCAAGCCATTTGCCACAGGGAACAGCAGAGATCCAGGGACTCGGGCCTGGTGAGACTGTGCTGCGAGTAGCCTGGGCACAGAGAGGTCTGGGCCGAGCACACAGAAATCGCGACTCCCTGGTTAGTTCAGGGGAGCAGGAACTCTGCCATACCTACTCCGGTTCCAGCCAGACGGCCCGTGCATGCAGACCAAAAACTCAGGCCATTTGCCACCAGGAACAGCAAAGATAGAGGGACACAGGACAGGTAAACGAGAGAGAAGGGAATCAGTCAATGACAACAAGACAGCGTATAATCAGAGACAACAAGATGGCAAGAGGAAATTGAAAGAACTTAGCCAATGGAAACCAAGACAACCTGGCAACATCAGAACCCAGCTCCCCCATCACAGCAAACAGAACAAAGCCAAAAACACCAGAAAAAGAAGACTCAGAACCAAAATCATACCTCAAGATGATGATGGAGGTCCTTAAATGAGAACAGGAGAAAAAGCATTTAAAAAAGGGGGGGGGGAAGCTTTTAAGAGGAAACAAGAAAAACACTCAAAGATATCAAAGAACTAGAGGAAAACAGAACCAAAGAAATGAAGGAATTTAAGAAGGAAATGAAAATAGAAATGGAAACAATAAAGAAAACACTAAAAGAGACAACCCTGGAGGTGTAAAACAAAACAAAAAAATAATAATAATAATCAAGAGTCACAGATACAACAGACTACAAGAGATGGAAAAGAGAATATGAGGGGCTGAAGACAACATTGAAAACATAGATAAGCAGAACAGGCACTTGGGCCATCTGCCACCAGGAACAGCAGAGATCCAGGGCCTCAGGCCCAGTGAGAAGGCATTCTGAGTAGACAGGGGGCAGAGAGATCTCTGCCGAGCACTCAGACAGTACACCCCTACCCAGCTTGATCCAGGGAACCAGGAACCCGGCATTGGGCTCTCTGTTTGCAGCTGGCGGCTTTTGGGTGTAGAACAGGCGCTAGGACCATCCGCCACTGGGAACAGCAGAAATCCAGAGACATAGACCAGGAAAAAGGGAAAGGCGAGAACTAATCTCTGAAAACAAGATGGCAAGAGGAAAGCAAAAGAACATACCCCATGGAAACCAAGACAACCTGGAAACACAAGAACCCAGCTCTCCCATCACACCAAACAGCAGAATGTCAAATTTCCAGAAAAAGAAGACACAGACCTGAAATCATACCTCAAGATGATGATTGAGATTCTTAAACAAGAACAGGAGGAAAAGCATAAAAAATTAGAAGCTTTTAAAGAGGAACCAAAAAATACATTCAAAGAACTCAAAGAACTAGAGGAAAACAGAACCAAAGAGATGAAGGAATGGGAGAAGGAATTTAAAACCAAAATGGGCACAATAAAGAAAACACTAAAACAGAAAAGCATAGAGGTATAAACCCTAAAAAAGAAATCAGGAGTCACAGATGCAAGCATTTCCAACAGACTACAAGAGATAGAAGAGAGAATCTTGGGAGCCGAAGACAACATTGAAAACATAGACAAAACAGCCAGAGAAGATGCAAAAACAAAAAAATTCCTAACCCAAAATGCTGAAGAGATCCAGGATACAATGAGAAGACAAAACCTAAGGATAATAGGAATAGAAGAGGGCAAAAAATATCAACTGAGAGGCACAGTAAATATCTTCAACAAAATTGAAGAAAACTTCCCTACCCTTAAGAATGAGATGACCACGAGCATAAAAGAAGCCTTCAGAACTCCAAATAGGTTGGACCAGAAAAGATATTCCTCCCGACACATAATAGTTAAAACACCAAGTGTCCAAAGCAAAGAAAGAATATTAAAAGCAGTAAGGTAAAAAGGTCAGGTAACATATAAAGGCAGACCAATCAGAATCACAACCGATTTCTCAACAGAGACTATGAAAGCTAGAAGAGCATGGACAGACATCATGCAGACCCTAAGGGAGCACAAGTGCCAGCCCAAGCTGCTATACCCAGCAAAACTATCAATCACCATAGATGGAGAGATGAAGATATTTCAAGACAAATCAAAATTTACACAATATCTGACCACAAACTCAGCACTATAATGAATTATAGGTGGAAAACCCAATATAATGAGGGGAACTATACTCTACTAAAAACAACATAAATTCCTAAGCAAGAAAACCAAAAGCAAAAAGACAGACAGGCACAATTCAACCTACAAAAGCAATAATAGCATGAAACAGCAACCACTATTTCTTGATATCTGTCAACATAAATGGAATCAACACCCCAATAAAAAGATATAGGCTATTGACTGGATACATAAACAAAATCCAGCATATTGCTACATACAGGAAACTCCTCTCAGAGACAAAGACAAACACTATCTCAGAGTAAAAGGGTGGGAAAAAAAACTTCCAAGCAAACGACTCTGGAGTGGCTATTCTAATATGGAATAAAGTAAATTTTCAACCAAAAGTTATCAAAAAAGATTAAGAAGGACACTTTTTACTCATTACATGGGAAATCTGTCAGGAGAAACTCTAAATCCATAACATATATGCTCCAAATAAAAAAGCACCCATATTCATAAAAGAAACCCTACTAAACCTCAAAAATACATTTTACCCCACACAATAAGAGGGAGACCTTAATACCTCACTCTTACCAATGGACAGATCATGGAAACAGAAACTGAACAAGGACACTATAAAACTAGCAGAGGTTATGAACCAACTGGAATTAATAGATATCTACACAACATATCATCTTAAAAGAAAAGAATACAACTTCTCAGGACCTCACACCACATCTCGTAAATTGATCACATAATTGGTCACAAAATGAGCCTCACTTGATATAAGAAGATTAAAATACTCCCGTGCACTTTTTCAGTTCACCATGGTCTAAGGCTGGTCTTTAATAACAAAGACAACAAAAAGCCCATATACACATGGAAACTAAACAATGCTCTATTAAACGGCAGCAGGGTCAAAGAAGAAATAAAAAAAGAAATTAAGGATTTTCCAGAATTCAATGAAAATGAAAACATGACATACCCAAATCTATGGGATGCAATGAAAGCAGTACTGAGAGGAAAACACATAGCTCTGAGTGATTCCAAAAAGAAACTGTAGAGAGCATACACTAGCAACTTGACAGCACAGTTGAAAGCTCTAGAACAAAAGGAAGCAGATACACCCAAGAGGAGTAGACAGCAAGAAATAATCAAACTCAGAGCAAAAATTGACCAAATGGAAACAAAAACAACAATTCAAAGAATCAACAAAACCAAGAGCTGGTTCTTTGAGAAAGTTGACAAGACTGATAAACCCTTAGCCAGACTAACTAGAAGTCAAAGATAGAGTATCCAAATTAACAAAATTAGAAAAGAAAGTGGAGATTTAACAACTGAAACTGAGGAAATTCAAGAAATCATCAGATCCTACTACAAAAGCCTATACTCAACAAAGCTGGAAAATCTGGCGGAAATGGATAAATTCCTAGACAGAAACCAGTTACTAAGGTTAAACCAGGACCAGGTAAATGATCTGAATAATCTCATAACACCCAAAGAAATAGAAGCAGTCATCAAAAGCCTCCCAACCAAAAAAAGCACAGGTCCAGATGGGTTCACTGCAGAATTCTATCAGACACTTATTGACGACCCAACACCAACACTCCAAACTATTCCATAAAATAGAGTCAGATAGAACACTACCTAACTCATTTTTCGAGGCCACAATAACCCTCCTTCCTAAACCACACAAAGACCCTACAAGGAAAAAGAACTTCAGACCAATCTCACTTATGAACATTGATGCAAAAATACTAAGCAAAATCCTTGCAAATCCAAGAATACATCAAAATGATCATTCACAATGATCAAGTAGGCTTAATCCCTGGGATGCAGGGATGGTTTAATATAAGGAAATCCATCAATGTAATCCACCATATAAACAAACTCAAAAAAAAAAGCCACATGGTCATCTTACTAGATGCTGAAAAAGCATTTGACAAATTCAACACCCCTTCATGTTAAAAATCTTAGAAAGAACAGGAATACAAGGCCTATACCTAAACATATTAAAAACAATGTACAGCAAACCAATAGCCAACATCAAACTTAACAGTTAAGAACTTGAAGCAATCTGACAAAAATCAGGGACTAGACAAGGCTTCCCATTCTCTCCCTACCTATTCAACATAGTACTGGAAGTCCTGGCTGGAGCAATAAGAGAGCAAAAGGAAATGAAAAACATACAAATTGGAGAGGAAGAAGTAAAAATATCACTGTTTGCAGATGACATGATAGTGTATATAAGTGTCCCCAAAAATTCCACCAGAGAACTTCTACATCTGATAAACAAGTTCAGCAAAGGGACAGGATATAAAATTAACTCAAACAAATCAGTACCTTCCTATACTCAAAGGACAAACATGCAGAGAAAGAAATTCAGGAAAAGATACCCTTCACAATATTCACAAACAATATGAAATACCTTGGTGTGACTCTAACTAAGCATGTGAAAGACCTGTATGACAAGAACTTCAAATCTCTAAAGAAGGAAATCAAGGAAGATCTCAGAAAATGGAAAGGTCTCCCATGCACATGGATTGAAAGGATCAACATTGTAAAAATGGCCATCTTACCAAAAGCAATCTACAGATTCATAGCAATCTCCATCAAAATTCTAACACAATTCTTCATAGAGTTGGAAATAAATATAAATAGTGCAATTTCATCTGGAATAACAAAAGACTTAGAATAGCGAAATCCATCCTCAAAAACAAGAAAACATCTCGAGAATCACCATCCCTGACCTCAGGCTATATTACAAGGCAATTTTGTTAAAAACTTCGTGGTACTGGTACAGAGATAGGCATATGGATCAATGGAATAGGACAAAAGATCCAGAAATGAGCCCTCACATATATGGTCACCTGATTTTTGACAAAGGAGCTGTAAAAATTCAATGGAAAAAGGACTGCCTCTTCAACAAATGGTATTGGTTCAACTGGCACTCAGCATACAGAAGAATGAAAATAGACCCTTTCTTATCTCCTTGTACAAAGCTCAAGTGCAAGTGGTTCAAATATTTCCACATTAAACCAGGTACACTGAAACTATTAGAAGAGAAAGTAGGGAAAACCTTACAACCCATAGGCACAAGAGAACATTTCCTGAACAGAATACCAATGCCTCGTGCTCTAAGGTCAAATATCAACAATTGAGACTTAATGAGATTGCAAGGTTTCTGTAAGGCTAAGGACACTGTCAAGAAAACATAATGGCAGCCAACAGAGTGGGAAAAGATCTTTACCAACCCCACATCTGATAGAATCCTAATATCCAAGATATACAAAGTACTTAAAAAGGTAGACACCTGAGAATCAAACAACCCTATCAAAATATGGGGTACAAAGCTAAATAGAAAGTTCTCAATTGGGGAATATCGAATGGCTGATAATCATCTAATGAAGTGCTCAACATCCTTAGTCATCAGGGAAATGCAAATCAAAACAACCCTCAGATTCCACCTCACACCAGCCAGAATGGCTAAGATCAAAAATTCAGATAACAGCAGATGCTGGCAAGGATTTGGAGAAATAGGACCACTTGTCCACTGTTGGTGATGTTGAAAACTGGTACGACCACTCCAGAAATCATTCTGGTGATTCCTCAGAAAATTGGACATAGTGCTACTAGAAGACCCAGTTATTCCACTTCTGGGCATATACCCCAGAGACGCTCCAACATACAACAAAGACACATGCACCACAATGTTTATAGCCATCCTATTTATAATAGCCAGAAGCTGGAAAGAACCCAGATGTCCTTCAGTAGATGAATGGATGCAAAAATTATATGTAGATGATGAATACAAAAATTGTGGTATATTTACCAAATGGAGCTATCAGAAACAATTACTTTATGAAATTCTTTAGAAAATGGATGCATCTAGAGAATATCTTTCTGAGTGAGGTAACCCAGTCACAAAAGAATAGACATAATATTCAGTCACCGATAATTGGATACTAACCCCAGAAAGCTCTAAACACCCCAGAAACAACTCATAGACTATATGACATTCAAACAAAACAAAGGCCAAAAAAAAAAAAAAAAAAAAAGGATGAAAGATCATTATGCTTAATCTTTACACACCAAGAAAACTTTGACTACTTTCAGGTTACATCTTGTTTTACATGTACTTTATACTCATTGTAACTAGTAAGAGTTTAATGCATATCATCAAACGTTTAAAAAAATTAAGTACTGACTAAAATGTATTCATATACTTTTATGCAAACATGTTTTTAAAATCTGTACATTTATCTTTGTTTTTTGAAATGAAGTTGTTCAATTTAAAAAAAAGGAAGGAAGGAAGGAGTAACTGAATATGTGAAATAATAGTAGAAAAAGGCTAGGGGGGGTCCAAAAGCACAAAGGAGTGTGGCTAGAAAGGCAAGATAGGTCACTGGGGAAGCTGGATAGATTAAGAGGATTTCTTTTTCTTTCAGGGAACTAGATTTTGGATTCCAGCATAAAGTGGTGCCTACAACCTCTACTAAACTTGTACTATGAGAGATCTGATGCCCTCTTCTGGTTTGCAAAGGCAATTCCACACAGATACAAATTCTCACACAAGTCCACGTATAGGCCCAAGAATTTAAAAAATGTAAAAGAGAAAAAATTGGAACGAGAGAATGAGAGAAATTAGGGAAAGGAGAATCAATAAAAATCAATTAGGTATAACATGTCATGACACACTCATTACTTTATATGATAATTTTGAAGACAAACAAAAGATAAATGTGAAAATAATATCTCTTGGTATGATGTCCACATATGTTGTGGGCCGTACTTTACCAGTTCAATGTCTTTTGGTTTTTTTTGGTGATTAAGTAAATAAGACAGTACCAACTTCACAGGAATGGGTTAGAATACTGAGTTAACTTGGGTAAACCATTGGCAACTCTACTTGGAGCAAGTACTGCTATAGAGTTTTACAAAGTATTGTCTATGAAATGCTGAACACATGTTTAACATATCTGAAGATAAAACCTTTCAATTTTATAGTAATTCAAAATCTTACTTCTAATATTTAGAATTGATAATAAAGACTACTTGTAAGGGGTAAAAAAGAGAAAACTAATTCAAATGTTTCAGAAGTACCAACAGAAAAACTTACTTTAAAAATCTTGTCCATGTTAAAAACAATGAATCATGTTTTGTTTCTTGTTTTTTGTTTTCTGTTTTTTTTAATTGCTATACAGTTTATAAGAAGCAACCATTAGTGACCATGTGGAAACTTTACCCAGAGAGAAGTAGAACCAACCTAAATACAGATGATAATAGCTTCCATTTATTAAGTGTTGACTTGGTGCCAGGCACTGTTCTAAGCATTTCCTGAACTTAAATCCATTCTCCAAACCCCTAAAGGGTCTCTTCAGGTTGGGCTAGAATCCAAATGGAAACCTGTATCTTTGGCTCCACGTCCTCCAATGGTCCACAGGGCAAACTGTATGTGGAGCAAAGAGTTGGAAGCATATTCTGCTTCCAAAAATACTGCTGCTTTTATTACTTTTCTACAAGCAGCTCAACAGCCACAGGGGTAAAGGGTGCCAGGGCAGCAGGGAAGTGGGGGAACAATGGTAGAAGGTAAAATTAAGCAGAGAAAAGAAAATTTCATGAGGCAAAAACTACCTTATAAACCATAAGAGGGTGAGTGTTAAGGAAATGTATTCTTTGACAATATCATACATGTATTTAGCATATTCTAATTTATATAATATATATTATATTATATATAATAAAGCCACCTTTCTCTGATGTACCTTCATCTTCTGTCTACCACTCCCTTCCCTTATGATATCTTCTCTACATTTGTATCTTTCTGTTTTCTTTGTGCCTTTTTGAAACAAAAGAGCCACAACCCAAAACATCTAATTTGTTTATTGTTGCTATGATAAATACAATGGCCAAAGGTAACTTAAGGAATGGAAACGTTTGTTTGGCATATACTTCCATATCACACACAGTCCATCTCTGAGAGAAGTCAGGGCAGGAGCTTGAGTCAAAAACTGAAGCATGGACGATGGAGGAAGACTTCTTTGTCCCTTCCATTAAAAAAAATTATGACATTGGATACTAGGACCTGGGTTCTGCAATATCATTTATTACTAAAGAACATCACCTTCAGACATGCCACCAGGTCAATCTAGTGAAAAGAATTCCTCAGTGAGGTTCTCTCTTCCAAGGTGTATCTATTGTCAAGATAAAAAAACTGACCAGAAGACTGGGTTTGACCAAGGCAGTTTGTGTGACCATGTGATTGGAACTAACATTGGAGCTGAAAACTGCTGCTGCCATTCTCCCAGAGTCTAGTAATAGGAATGGATCCATTAAAAATGGTAACATCCCAGGAGTCCCTCCTCTGTCCATGAGTGACTATTGAGCAGATTTGTCTTGTGCAGGATTAATATCTGTAATTACAGTTGCTGAGTTCATGACTGTATTGTTTATGAAGTATCTAAAGGATGAGGTTACCCTTCCTATTCTCCCATCACTACATTCTTTACTTTCCCCTTTTGGTGAACCTGAAAGAAGGTAATGTTTCAAGACTTCATCAATTACATGTTTTTATTTCTCTTTTTAAAGAAAGGATCAATCTAGCTATATATAGCTAGAGGTTGACCTTGAACTTGGGATCTTCCTTTCCAACACTCTCAGTTCTTTGGTTATGTTTGGCTCACAACTGTTGAGATTTGTTTAGTCTTCTGTATTTGCCACTGTTCAGTGTAAAGTTGGGCTTCTCTGATTAGGGCTGAAAGTTTCCTTTTTCTGAGATATAAACTCAGCTATTTAGAAAACAGTTTGAAGTGCATGAGGGCTGGAGAGATGGCTCAGTGGTTAAGAGCACTGGCTGCTCTTCCAGAGGTCCTGAGTTCAAATCCCAGCGATCACATGGTGGCTCACAACCATCTGTAATGGGATCTGACACCTTCTTCAGGTATGTCTGAAGACAGCTACAGTGTATTCATAATAAATAAATAAATAAATAAATAAATAAATAAATAAATAAATAATCTGTAAAGAAAACAGTTTGATGTTGCATTGATTTGGCTTAAAATCAGTAGTGAATTCCCCATAGAGCCTATGATTGCTTGCGGTACATATTTCTTTACTAGTTTTACAGCACACAGCATATGTTCCCTTCTGTGAAGAACATTGTCTTACCTCCATAGCAGACATGCACTGTGGCACATATGGACATCTATTGACTGTCAGGTGGCTGTTGTAGTTCATAAAGTTCACTGCTGGACAAAAATTGTGATATCTTTTCTCCCCAAAACTGTCTGTCTTACACCTTCTAAGCACTTTGAAAATTGGCCTACAGCAAGGAGGTTTCCAAATCAATTCCAGTCGAATTTTGCTATATGTTGCAACCGTGGTCTGTGGTAACTTTAACAATGTGGTCTTCTCAGTTAGTTCTGGTAGATAAGGCAGAAAAGGAAAATTTGTATTGTCTTGGGGGGTCTCTAGAGTTTGTCTTGATGAACAACGTCTATCTCTGAGATTTTTGTTCAGCGTCTTTCTGCTTCTATGATTGTCTTAGTCAGGGTTTCTATTCCTGCACAACCGTCATGACCAAGAAGCAAGTGGGGAGGAAAAAGTTTATTCAGCTTGTTGTTCATCAACAAAGGAAGTCGGGACTGCAACTCAAGCAGGCCAGGAAGCAGGAGCTGATGCAGAGGCCATGGAGGGATGTCGCTTGCTTCCCATGACTTGCTCAGCCTTCTTTCTTATAGAAGCCAGGTCTACCAGCTCAGGGAGGTCCCAGCTCATTTTGGGAGGTTCCACAATGGGCTGGATACTCCCAAAATGAGCTGGGATCTCCCTTCTTGATCACTAGTTGAGAAAATGCCTTACAGCTGGATTTCATGGAGGCATTTCCCCAACTGAGGCTTCTTTCTCTGTGATAATACGAGCTGTGTAAAGTTGACACAAAACCAGCCAGTACAATGATCAAACCTATCTAACCTTGCAGACTATCTCCCTTCAAATTATTATTTTCACATTTTTATTGGGTTTCAGTGTGGCTTTTGAAAACTTTCTTCATCTTGTTGAATCCTTATCCACCCACACCCTTATCTCTGCAACTCACAGGTTATTATGTTCTGCTAGAATAAAAGATTTCATCTAGGACACAAGGGCACATGGAACAAATATAAAGGTCCAAAGCAACATTACTTTCAATATGGGAGGAATCGGTGGCCATTTACACCAGCCTAGTAAACATGGGCCCAAATGGCCTCAAAAGGATCGGTCAAGACTGGATCTGTTCCTTATTAGGGCTAGCACAATCACGCAGGTCATTAACTATACCATGCCATGCTTCCTGGTCTCTTCACTTTGACACCCAAGAGACCCTCTGAACCCTTGATGGCCCCTATAAGAAGCAGTAGTTTAGGTAGAAATTTCTGGAAGTCATCCTCTCCTTTTATAAGACAATAATATATTTTACTACAGGTGGTTATAATGTAATCAAAGCAAAGAGAAATCACATGAGAGCAACTAAGTAAAACTAAGTAAAAGTTGTGAGCCAAACATAGTAGCATTATACCTCTAACCTCAGAGCTGGGAGGGCTGGAAGGAGGAGATTAAGTTCAAGGCCAACCTGAGGCTATATAACTAGATTGATCCTAACATTAAAAAGTAAAATGTAAACATTTCAACACTAGAAAACTACAATTTGGTCATAACGATTGGTTGTTTTGAAGGCTTTGGGTGATTTTTTTTTTCTCTAGCCATTGTGGAGACTAAAAGTTTCTTGTGCACTATGAATTAATTACAATACAGTACATAAATGTATTTAATCAAATAAATGTAAGTCATATTGGATACATTTTCTAAAATCTGCATTGCATTTTATAATGCGCCAACAAGTTTTTGTCAACATCACAAAAGCTAGAATCATCTGTGAGGAGAGAGCCTCCATCTAAGAGAAATATGTCTCCACAAACTCTGGCTGCAGATGAAAAGCCTGTAAAGCATTTTGTTGATTAATGATTGATGTGGAAGAGTCCAATCAATTGTGTGTTGAACCACTTATAGGCTGGTGGTTCTGAGTTATATAAGAAACCAGACTAAGAAGGCCACGGGGAGTGAGCCAGTAAGCACTACTGCTCCGTGACCTCTGCTTCAGCTCCTGCTTAAAGATTCCTGCCTGCCCTGTTTACATTATTGTCCCAACTTGCTTCAGTGATGACCAGTGTTACTAAAGTGTAAGCCAAACAAAACCTCTTCTTCCCCAAGTTGCTTTTGATGATGGTGTTTGCTGATAACAAGAGTAACCCTGAATAAGACACATAATTAACACCAAACATTGCTGATATTGTTCTTAATTATGTGTATATATGTGCACTTCTATACATAGCTGGTACTTATGAATTCAAGTGTCATCAGACACCAGAAGAGGGTTTGGGTATTCTGGAACTACAGTTATAAGGGTATGTAAGCAAGCAAGTACATGGTAAAAACCAAACCTGGGTCCTCTGCAACAGAATCAAGTACTCTTAACCTCTGAGCGATCTGACCCATCTCTGCTCTTCTTGTTTGATAAATGAGAAAATTATACTAGAAGGAAATAAATAATAAGATATGCTAGACTAATAACATATTAAATCCAGATAAAATAATGTACAGTGAGGCCATCTGCCACTGGGAACAGCGGAGATCCAGGGACGCAGGCCTGGTGAGACTGCACTGCGAGTAGTCAGGGCACAGAGAGGTCTAGGCCCAGCAGGCAGAAAGCACACCAAGCCCTGAGTGGTTCAGGGGAGCAGAAACTCCTCCATAGGGAGTCCTTAGAACCTTAGAACACATAGGCACAGGAGAACATTTCCTCAAAAGAACACCAGTGACTCGTGTTCTAATGTCAAATATTAACAATTGAGACGTAATGAGATTCCAAAGTTTCTATAAGGCTAAGGACACTGTCAAGAAAACAAAGTGGCAGCCAACAGATTGGAAAAAGATCTTTACCAACCCCATTTCTGATAGAGGCCTAATATCCAAGGTATACAAAGAACTCAAGAAGCTAGCCACCAGAGAATCAAACAACCCTATTAAAAAATGGGGTACAGAGCTAAACAAAAAGTTCTCAATTGAAAAATATTGAATGGCTAAGAACCATCTAATGAAGTGCTCAACATCATTAGCCAGCAGGGAAATGCAAATCAAAACAACCCTGAGATTCCACCTCACACCAGTCAGATTCTCCAAGATCCAAAACTCAGATGACAGCAGATGCTGGCGAGGATGTGGAGAAAGAGAAACACTTCTCCACTGTTGTTGGGGTTGTAAACTGATACAACCACTCTGGAAATCAGTCTGGTAATTCCTCAGAAAATTGGACATAGATCCAGTTGTTCCACTTCTGGGCATATACCCCAGAGACACTCCACTATACAACAAAGACACATGCACCACAATGTTCATAGCAGCTCTATTTTTAATAGCCAGAAGCTGGAAAGAACCCAGATGTCCTTCAGTAGATGAATGGATACAAAAATTGTGGTACATTTACATAATGGAGTACTATTCAGCTATCAGAAACAATGACTTCATGAAATTCCTAAGAAAATGGATGCATCTAGAGAATATCATCCTGAGTGAGGTAACCCAGTCACAAATGAACAGACATAATATGCAGTCAATGATAATTGGATAGTAACCCCAGAAACTCTGAACACCCCAGAAACAACTCACAGACTATATGAAGTTCAAGAAAAAACAAAGGTCAAAAAAAAAAAAATGAAAAATCATTATGCTTAATCATTAAACACCAAGAAAACTTTGACTATTTCCAGGTTACATCTTGTTTTACACGTACTTTATGCTCATTGTAACTAGTAAGATTTTAAGGCATACTATCAAACCTTTAAAAAAATCAGGTATTCATATACGTTTATGCAAAAATGCTTTTAAAATCCATACATTTATCTTTGTTTTTTAAAATAAAGTTGTTCAATTAAAAAAATGATGTATAGTATGCCAAATGAATGTGTAAAATTGTCAGGACAGGAAATATAGCCCAAAAAATGGAAAGTGAAACATATAAACACATTTATAAAACATGAAAGCAAATGCAAATTGAAGTAGATTCCCCTTTCAAATCTCTTCAATTAGGAAAAGATATTTTAAATGATAATATCTCTTGCTGGCAAGGGAATAAAGAAATGGTACTCTCACACATCTCTGATTGCATTTTTAAATGCTCCAACACTTTAGGAAAGCAATTTGGCATTATATTAAGAGTCATAAAAATATTTCATACTTTCTGTGCCAGATCCCCATTTATGTAAATCTGCCTTAAGGGAAAACTCCAAAACAAGGAAAATGTTATAAATTCAATTCAGTGTTATTTATTATGGCTTGAAATAGAAAAAAAATTAAATTCCCAATGATTAAAAACAACTGAAGTTTCAGCACATTTAACCACCGGGATATCGTGCATACCAATAGAATTTGACATTTTAAACACTATGTAGCAATATCTAATACTAATAGCATCAAAGATAAATGGATAACTCCTTATATTTTTGGAGCAATTTTTAAAAATAAATTGAGACAAAGCATGTGACTATTTTTAAAAACCCATATTATTTGTACAATTCTACAAAAGTAAGTACGTGTGTGGAAAAAGATGAATACATTTACCAAATGGCCTTAAATAAAAATGTAAGCATGATGGAGTTTTGTTTTTATCTTTCTGCATAATATTTATGAATGTAGCACTTCATAAATTCTAAATATAACTTGTAGAATGCCTTAATTATTTGTAGGAGCTTAAGCAAAGACCTAGTACAATACACTGGGAAGTTTCTAAGTACTTTTACTTTTCTCTGTAGTAACTTGATCAAGAGAAAATTGAATTAATAACATCCTGCTTAAGAACTGTAAACAAAACACTTCAGAGCAGTTCCCAGGGGATCTCATCAAAGTAATGCTTAACAAAGTTAGAGCCCTAAATTTAAATGTGTTTACTTTAAAATATAAGCAAACTATTAACCAAGTATAATGTTTTGAACTTATACACTAAGTAGAATGAACTGAGGAAGGAAGAAATGAAAAACAGAGGGGATATAAGAATGGAGGAAAAGAGGGAGGGACAAAAGTGAGAGGCAGGCATCAAGGCAGAGAGAGATCGGATGGGAGGGAAGGAGAGAGGGAAGGAGGGAAGGAGGGGGGTAGACACAAAAGTGAGAGGGAGCTGGGCAGAGAGAGATAGGATGGAAAGGGAGGAGGAAAGAGGAAGAAAGAAAGAAAGAAAGAAAGAAAGAAAGAAAGAAAGAAAGAAAGAAAGAAAGAAAGAAAGAAAGAAAGAAAGAAAGAAAGAAGGAAGGAAGGAAGGAAGGAAGGAAGGAAGGAAGGAAGGAAGGGGAGAAGGGAGGGAGGGAGGAGGAGGAGGAAGAAAAGAAAGAAGAAAGGAAGGAAATAAAAGAGGACGAACTGAAGGAGGAAGGAAACAGGGGCGGGATTAGGTACCTCAGGCCAATTAGTTACTGTTGTAACTATGTTGTAAGGAATATCAAAATCTAGGCTCACATAAAAAGAAAAATTAAAAATATATATGTATAAAGTGCAAACGCATTGTTATTTAATCTAGTAGAAATTATTAAATTACTTTAAAAGTATTTCCTCTGCTGGAATTGGCACACATTTTTCCTTTCCTCCTCGGACCGCGCTGGCTAGCTTTATGTCAACTTGACACAAGAGAAAGTCGCAATTGACAAAATGCTTCCATAGGATCAGGCTGTCCACAAGACTGTGGGGTGTTTACTTAATTGGTGATTGGTAGGGGAAAGACCCAACCTATTGTGGGTGGGGCCATTCTTGGCCAGGTGGTCCCGGATTCTTTAAAAAGAAGCAGGGCTGCACAAGTCTTGAGGTATAAGCCAGTAAGCAGCGCTTGCCAGGGCCTCTGCATAAGCTGTGCCTCCAGGTTGCTTCCTTGTGTGAGTTCCTGTCCTGACTTCCCTCAGTGGTGAACAGTGATTTGGAAGCAGGATCCAAATAAACCCTTTCCTCTCCAAGTTGGTTTGTTTGATCATAATGCTTCATCACAGCAATACAAACCCTAACTAAGACAAGACCTAATCAATATGGAAAAATAAATTGCATCCCACCTTCACTCTGGGATTTAAAAACAGTGTAAACTAGAATAATAAATGCACGGCTTGATATCCCAGCTTTGTGCAACTTCAAAAGTAACCGAGATGTCCCATTCCTGCTTTCTCATTCGTATAGAACATTTTATATTGAATTTTATTAAGTGTTGCTATTTCATCATGTTTGTCATATTAAATTAGCTATCTCTAGGATTTAGCCTTATGATTCAGTGTTTCTGCAAAGCCATGGCAAATATATTAATAAATAACTTTGTACTGCATATTTGTGGCGAAATGAAGCCACTTCTGATCAATTGGGATGTGATAGTCTGTTCTTATTGGGGGATTCATTAAGGACCCCTGAGAATATCAAATTCTACAGGTTCTCAGTTCCCTGCATATCACATTGAATTTGCACCTAACCTGGGCATGTCCCACACTTGACCTGCCTTCAATTTAAATCATCCCAAGACCACTTAAATTGTACACATTGTGAAAACTGTATAAATAAATTTGGACCAAATTTAGGGGGAAAATAATGACCATAAATTCAATACTCCATATAGACAATTTTTTTAATGTTTCATGTTTTGTTAACTACACCAGTGAAGAACTCGAACATATAATATAAATGGTCAACTGATTTCTCCTTTTCTTTTTGGAAAACAAGCCTTCTGACTCCTAGTTTACATTAAGTGATGTCGGCATCCTTTTACTTCAGCAAATCAGTGGCTGATAGAGTTCTCACGGGCTGTGTTACCCACACATCTCAAAGGAATACTAAAGGCTGTTGTGTCCACATATATCATATAGAAGGATTTATGTTCGGAGAGAAAATGAGAAAACAGAAAAGACGGAGCAAAGCAATGGTCTTATTTCCAATGAGCCAATGGCTGAAGCAGGAAATAAGATCCAAGTACTTTCAGGCTGCGAAGATGGCTCAGCAGTTAAGAGTGCTTATTGTCCTATAGAGAGCCAAGCTTTGTTTCACAGTACCACAGGGACTCTCATCAGCACCTGTACCAGTTTCAGGTAATCCAGCATTCTCTTCTGGCCACTGCAGGTTCCTGCAGGCTCATGTCATGCACATACACATAAATTAATTAGTTGCCCTTTCTTTTATAAGACATATATATATATATTGATATTAGAAACACACAGCTAAGAATAATGAGAAATGATGCCACAGTGACATTATAAACCTGACTGAGGTAAAGTTAGTAACCAACAAGGAGACCTAAAACTTATTTGAGAATTATTCTTTTATATTCAATACCTTTACTAGTTACTGCCAGGAAAAACAAAACAAAAACAAAAAACTACCTTTAGCACTATAGTGAACCTGTATTATTACATCTAGACTCTCTTTTCCAAAGCCACAGGGTTCATGTGGGCCTCAAGGCTATGAACACAACCTTCTATTTGTACATGATCGGGATGCTCTGCTGTAGGAATTTTTCTTCTCTTAAAATGTAAAATTTTTTTTCTTATATATTGTCTAACAAGTTCAGAATTCTTGTTTTCTGGCTTCATACTCTTCATATGAAAGAGTAACTTAATTGTGGTATTCTCATGTAGAGGGTTTTCATTTCAAGAGGGTTTTTTAAGGACTTGGATTATTTGGTACAATCCTATGTCAAATGCATAGCTGAAGAATACAATTTCAAATTTTTACTTCTCACATGCTTTACTTGCTCTCACTTTTCTGTATTTCTCAGTATTGACATAAGGTTGGTCTGCATTTCTTCTTTTGATCATTGTGTGTCATTTATAGTAACCAGTTAGGACTTTCTCTTCTTACCATTGTTCATTAACATACCAATTC
Organism: Micromys minutus; assembly: GCF_963924665.1. Classification (NCBI taxonomy): domain Eukaryota; kingdom Metazoa; phylum Chordata; class Mammalia; order Rodentia; family Muridae; genus Micromys; species Micromys minutus. The sequence continues at coordinate 27,295,748 of NC_137983.1, read as the reverse complement.
ATTTGTTCTACCATTTAATCTTTAAACTTTACAACAAGAATAACATTCAATTTGTTGTTCAATAGCCAATACAGTCTCAAAGTAGAGTTGAATGAATATTAAGTGCTTAACAAGTGTTTATGAAATACAGATGACAATCAATTCACTCTAGGCCAAATTATGAACTTTAGAATAACAAGCACAGTTGAAAAATTTTACAAATATATCTAAGTTATTTTTAGAAAGAATATATGCTTAGATAAAACATTTTTAAATAGGAACTAATTTATATCTCACCAAATACAACCACTGAGTTAAAAAATTCAGAGGTATGTTTATATACCCAATAAAATGTCTATATTTAAGGCGTCTGACCTACTAAATGCTGCTGAGAATATGGGGGAACTGAAATTGTCATGTCCTGGGGGTATAGAGAGTATAAACTTTTAGAAACTTCAAGAACAATTTTGTATTTTCTTATCAAGATAAATGTAAATTTATTATATGACACACCCAGACTATTTATATTTAAAAGGTAAAACTGGATATCTATATAAAAGTTATATATACAAACATTTTAACAAACTCTATTTGCAGAAGAGGAGATTTAAAAGTTAGCACAACTGTTAATGATACTCTGTCATGCTTGCAGGTAGGAGCCTAACATAAATATCCTCTGAGAGGCTCCAACCAGTAGCTGACTGATGCAGATACCTAAACATAGAACAAAGGTCTGGAACTCTTATGGAAGAGTTGGGGGAAGAATCGAAGGCCCTGAAGAGAATGGAAACTCCACAGGAAGACCAGCGGAATCAACTAACCTGGGCCCTTGGTGGCTTTCAGAGATTGAACCACCAACAAATGAGCAAGCATGGGCTGGACCTAGGCCACACAAACACATAAGTCTGTCTTGTCTGGCCACAGTGTGAGAGGATGCACCTAAACCTGCAAAGTTGTGATATGCCAGGGTAGGGAGTTGCCCATGAAGTCCCCACTCTCCCAGAGGAGGAAAAAGCGAAGAGACTCTGAAGGAGAATCTGAGGGGAACAGCATTTGGGGTGTAAATACATTAATTAAAAATTAAATACATAAAAGTTGGTGCAATAATTTGCTATAGAAAACTTCATTTAAGGTTTAACACAGTTACAACGGGGTATAAAGCTATATTATTGCTCTAGCAATTAGGGAAGTCTTGTGGGCTTTGTCCAAGATAGGTGCCTGACTAGGAGATGGCAATAAAAAGAATGCAACAAGACACATGCATAGGCACTCTGTTCCTGTAATTGGTTTTTCTCAGAAGACATACTGTAAGTAAAGATAGTTTGTGGAGGTGATATCAGAGAGTCTGGCGGAAAGCATTGAAGAATGAAGTATCTATGAAGAAAACATCAATCTGAAATTAAATCTCCCTTGACGCTGCTCTGAGTAACTTATTCTGTCCTTTCAAGAGTCAGATGACAGATAACACACTGGCAAGTACATGGAATCTTAAATAAATCTGCTCCCATGGCTCCAACTTATGGCTTTCCATGTCTTCTCTCTGATATCCGCAGACACAAACCCATTGCTGATGACTCTCTAGCATCAGTCCACCAGAAATATATGTCTGAGCATTTAATTTTTCCCATCGTACTTCTGCACAAAATTCAAAATTATTGATTCCCTAAACAATTCCAAAAGTACACACATAAGGTACAGGATGTTAAAAGAGTAAAGCCACTAAAATGTGACACAAATGCCAAATATTGGAATAGTGCAAAGATAAGCAAATGACAGACTTATGGTTAATAAGTAATAATCTTAAAATTATTTTCTACACAGGTAAGCCTTCGAATGCAAAGAATGACTGTCTTAGAGTTTCTATGGCTGCAATGAAACACCATGAACAAAAAAGCAATTTGTAGAGGAAAAGTTTCATTTGGTTCATGCATCCACACCATTGCTTATCACCAAAGGAAGTCAGGACAGGAATTTAAGCAGGACAGGAAGCTATAGGCAGAAGCTGATGCATAGACCATAAAGGGTGCTGATTACTGATGCTTCACATGACTTGCTCAGCCTGCTTTCTATTAGAACCCAGGATCATGAGCCCAAGGATGACACCATCCACAGTCCCTTCCCCATCAATCACTTAGGCAAATGGATGGAACTAGAAATATCCTGAGAAATGTAACCCAATCACCAAAAAATGTACATGGTACGCACTCACTGATAAGCCCAAAAGATCAGAATACCCAAAATACAATTCACAGACCACATGAAGCTCAAGAAGAAGTAAGACAGTGCAGATACTTCAGTCCTTCTTAGAAGGGAGAACAAAAACATTTACAGAAGGAAAAATGTAGACAAAGTCTGAAGCAGACATTGAAGCAAAGACCATCCTGAGACTGCCCCACCTAGAGATTCAACCTATATACAGCCACAAACCCAGACAATATTGCTGATGCCAAGAACTGCATGCTGATAGGAGCCTGCCTGATATAGCTGTCTCCTGAAAGGCTCTGCCAGAGCATGACAAATACAGAGGTAGATGCTCACAGCCAACCATTGAACTGAGAACAGGGTCTCCAATAAAGGAGTTAGAGAAAGGATCGAAGGAGCTGAAGGGATTTACAATCCCATAAGAAAAACAATACCTACCTACCAACCAGCGCTCACAGGGACTAAACCATAATCCAAAGAGTACAAATAGAAGGACCCAGGCTCCAGCTACATGTGTAGCAGAGGATGACCTTGTTGGGCATCAGTGGGAGGAAAAGCCCTTGGTCCTGCCAAGGCTCAATGCCCCAGTATAGGCGAATGTTAGGGCAGGGAGGCAGAAGGGGGTTAGGATAGGGACAACTTCATAGAAGCAGCGGGAGGGATGGGGTAGAAGTTTATGGAGGGGAAACTGGGAAAGGGAATAGCATATGAAATGTAAATAAGATATATCCAATAAAAACAAAAAATTAAACAAAACCAAAGAAAATGCCTTACAGTTGGACTTATGGGGGCATTTTCTCAACTGAGACTTCTCTCGGGTGATTCTAAGTGGCAGAACCTTTCCTTAATAACTAAAGATTTCATAGGACCAATCACTGGGCGAGGAGTAGGCAGGACTTCCTGACAGGATGCACAACTCCTTTCAGAACTTCTGAGTTAGACTTCACACAGTGTACACCTTCTGCAAGGCTATGTTACCTCAACAACACAATTTAAAAGAAAACGGTTAACTGCTTAAAGCAAAATTCTATTAAAACCATGGATTTTGACTAAAGGCCTTAAAAGAAACAGATCTATGTAGATTTAGAATTTTTTTTCAAAGCCTACTTTATTTTGGGTTCTTAAATGCTTCAACATCCCCTCTAACCTTTTGAGCAGAGTGTTGTGGTTTGCATTTGCTTGGCCCATGAGGATTGGCACTCATTGAAGGTGGGGCTATGTTGGAAAAAGTGCATCCCTCCACTCAACTCACTATGTTCCCATGTCGAGTTGCTGCTATGCCAGCCCCATGATTCCACATTCGCATAGCTAGCTGGTTTGCACGTCTCACAAACTTACACTTTGCTGCTGTATCTTTTACTCTTAGTCGCTGTGTGAAGGAAAACACCATGCGAACTTAGTATAGAATCTACAGGTAACACAATCGCTGGGCATAGCAACTAGCATCCTAATTCCCTAAGCCGTTCTAAGTTAAAATCCTTTGGTAGCAAATCCTGGCAGATTCGCCATTTAATCCAGAGACCTCTAGGTAATTACATTTTTCCTCCAAGCTCTCCAAAGCAAAAGAGCAAGTCACCATTTCTTGCTTCCTCTCTTCCCCTCTCTGACCAAGAAGTCCTGCCTACTCCTTGCCCGGTGATTGGTCCTATGAAATCTTTAGTCATTAGAATCACCTGAGAGAAGTCCCAGTTGAGAAAATGTCCCCATAATTCCAACTGTAAGGCATTTTCTTTGGTTTTATTTTTTTTGTTTGTTTTTTGTTTTGCATTTATTGGATATATCTTAATTACATTTCATATGCTATCCCCTTTCCCAGTTTCCCCTCCATAAACTTCTACCCCATCCCTCCTCCTACTTCTATGAAGTTGCCCCTATCCTAACCCCCTTCTGCCTCCCTGCCCTGACATTCCCCTATACTGGGGCATTGAGCCTTGGCAGGACCAAGGGCTTTTCCTCCCACTGATGCCCAACAAGGTCATCCTCTGCTACACATGCAGCTGGAGCCTGGGTCCTACTATTTGTACTCTTTGGATAATGGTTTAGTCCCTGTGAGCGCTGGTTGGTTGGTAGGTATTGTTTTTCTTATGGGATTGTAAATCCCTTCAGCTCCTTCGATCCTTTCTCTAACTCCTTTATTGGGGACCCTGTTCTCAGTTCAGTGGTTGGCTGTGACCATCTACCTCTGTATTTGTCGTGATCAGGCAGAGCCTTTCAGAAGATAGCTATCTCAGGCTCCTGTCAGCATGTACTTATTACAAAGGCTTGTTCTTTCAGTGTAGGAGAGTGCTAAGGTCCTGAGGTGGGAAAGTGTGGTTGGAAAAGGAAGCACCATTATGGATGCAATGGGATGGGGTGGGGAGATGGAATTGGGGATAATGGGATAACATCTAAGATGTTAATACAGAGAATATCTACTAAAAAGAAAGAAAAATTAAAAATAGAGATAAAAATGAAATACATATATGCACACATCTGCACATGTAGATATATAATATATTCGCGTATATCAACTTTGTATTATGCTACACATAAACACATTGCTTATAGATTATATATTTACATGCTTATCAAGAGATATTATTGTAGGTTTAGTAACTAAATTATAAGGATGACTTTATCCATTCTATAATGCGGAGAATAGAAGAATTACTTAATATTATTCTGAAAATCAAGAAACAAGACTCTATATATATAAGGGGGACCCATGGCACCAGCCACATATGTAGCAGAGGATGGTATTGTCTGGGATCAATAGGAGGAGAAGCCCTTGGTCCTGTGAAGGCTCATTTCCCCAGTGTAGGGGAATGCCAGGGTGTTGAGGTAGGAATGTGTTAGTGGGAGAGGGATCATCCTCATAAAAGCAGGGAGAAAAGTAATGGGAGGGGGATCCGGGAAATTGAATAACATTAGAAATATAAATACACAAATTATGCAATAAAAAAGAGAAAGAAACAAGACTCTAAAAAGAAAACTGGTGGGGGGTGGAAATGTAGCAAAATAAAACAAACATAACTAAAAGAGTAAATGGATAAACTTACATTTTTGTTAAAAAAAAGCACAAGAAATATTGGTTCACATTGTTTCTGGGGAAAAAAACTATAGCTGAAAATTTCATCTGAAGGAAAATGACTAAGCAGAGCTGCATGTAAACAAATAGACAATAGTCTATCACAGACAATTAAGCACAAAAATAAACCAGAGTTTGAACATCAATATCAAGCTACATTAGATTAAAGGCAAAATAAAAATGGAAGGTAGACAATTTGTAATTCTGAAGAGATTAATTCACAGTAGAGAATACAAGTCTAATGAATTTTTATATTTTAGTCTCATGCACTCAGCAAAAACTGCAGAAATCCAAGGAAATATAATCACAATAAAAGATAATAGATAAAAGATGCCAGAAATAATAGATACACCTGACAGAACATCACTGTGAAAACAGTTTTGTGTCAAGTTCTAGAAGGTGAAAAAAAATATTTATTTTCAAGCCTACTTATTACTGCACAAGCAATATGTCTTCAGTAATTCCCTAAATGACAGAATACTACATACATTATCCACTTTGCAAAGACAAATTAGAAGCATTATTCTCATAAACTAAAATATAAATATCCTTAATGTTTTCTGTTAAAGATGTTCTGAATCTTAGAGGAAATCAAACTAAATTTGAAAAATAACTGTAAAGTAGCAATGACAAAATTTGTTAAAACTGATTTGTTTTAACTAAAGAGAAATATGATTTTAAAGCTATGATTAATAGATTAAGAAAAATTAGTAGAAAGAATCTTTTACTTTAAAAAAACTGTACATTTGGTGTAATTGCTATTCCTTTAATCCCAGGACTTATAACCTTTAATTTCAACACTTACCACCAACAGGGAAATTCCCACAATTACACCCTTCCCATCAACAAAAAAAAAAAAAAAAAAAAAAAAACTCCATCCACAGAATCTGTGAAAGTAGGTGGTTTACCCATAAGGGTGTTGCTGTTAGCATATGACAGAAGAAGACACAAGAAGACATGTAGACATGGAAATGTTCTACAACACCTCTATTGAACAGATGCTGCTCACTGTTGCTGTCCTCATTTGAGGAGTTGTCCTGCTACCTGGTCCTAGATCAGGGTTCAATCATGGGGTTGGGGGCAGTGAGTGGTGACTTTAGTGTTTCAGGTAGTGTTTTGTTTTGATTTTTGTTTGTTTGTTTGTTTGTTTGGTTGGTTGGTTGGTTGGTTGGTCGGTTGGTTAATTAGGCTTGGTTTTCTTTTGTTGCTGTTGTTTTGTGTTTTTCTCACTTTGAATAAATGTCACTTTTTGAGGAAAAAAACTTTAAAAGAAACACAAATTAAAAGAAGCCTGTGAAAGGTAAAAAGCTATAAAAAATGAAAAACTGGCAAATAACTAAAATAATGGCTAATATATTAATAGCTCTTAAATTATATGTATGTTTTTCAGCCATTCCTTTAACTAATAAAATGAGCCAGATACCTAAGCTTAATTAGTTATTAACTACTTCTATTTTATAACTACTTACTCTTGTTTTTTTACATAAAGGCATTTTTTTAAAAAATATTCAATATAAATTTTGTATTTCTACCCCTTCTTCTTGTCCCTTCAAACCTTCCCTTGTTTCTTCCCACTCTTACGAAAATCATGCACCTTTGTTTCTTTACACACACACACACAGACACACACACACACACCCTATTGAGTTCATTGACTATACAGTTTTAGGACTGAATAACCGATCAGGAACATAACTCCCCATCTCCCAGCAGGCTTTGAAGTAGGACTTGTGAAACTCCCCCCACCCATGGCTTGCTATCTGGTATGGTAATTATGCTGAACTTCTTTAGGCAATCACATTTTTTGACCATACAGCTTTCCTGCCAAGTCTGGGGAGGGGGTCACTACTGTAAAACAGGTATCCTGTTCTTCAGGCTCTTTCAGGCTTCCTGTGTTCTTTTTCATATATTTTTCTGAGGGTCAAGTATAGGGGTTGCCTGGAAAATGGGTGAATTAGGGTCAAATACCTACAGGCAATTATTCTCTGCATTTTGACAAGTTATAACTACCTATAATAGTCTATCAGCTTCAGGAAAAGGTTTCTTTGATAAGAAGAGAAAACTATACCTATCTATAGGTTAGAATGTGTACTTAGACTTGAACTGTACTGTTTTCTTTTTACAAAGACAGTCTCAATTCTTGAAAGATTTTGGATTAGACAGAGAAGTTGTTCTTTCTAATTTGGAACTTCTTTTCAATATTATATGTAAAAAAATGGGCATTGCATGAAAAACTTCTTTTTCTTGGTGTAACTGAGCTCTCACCAGGAAAAGAAAAAAGATGACGAGGAGGAGAAATACAACAAGGATGGAGACCTGGATGAGGAGAAGTGATAGGAGGAAAGAGAGTGAGGAGAAGGAAAAGGAGAAACGGAGGGAGGGAAGATTATGCTGAAAGCATATCCTTGACACCTTGGATCAAAGTAAATTTTTACAAAGCAGAGTTATTTATGAGATTACATGAAGCATCCAGTCCTTTAGGACTGCATTGCAAGAATTTGATTATAAAGTTGCATAATCTAAAATGAATTCTCTCCAGTATTTGTTTTGATTTCTTTGCTTTATGTGTCATCCAGCTGAGAACAAAGCATACTGGGTAAGTTCTGTTCTGTTTTATTTTGGTTTGGTCTGGTTTGTTTGAGATAAGGATTTGCTAAACACCTCAGGCTGTCCTTGAACTCATGGCACACTTCCTGCTTCAGCCTTCCAAATGCTGAGATTATCACCATTCCAGGCTAGATCAAGCAAATTTTAATGTCATTCTTTACCTTGAGTGGGGTAGAATAGCCAAGTTTTAATAACACTGGAGTAAACATGAAGGTAAAAGATACAATACTTCATATTAGACTAGTAATTACCATGAGTACATGCATGCAAATGGGTACCTCCTCTCAGAGTCAAAATATGGCTCTGGTTATGATCTCACACAGTCTCCTCCTCTCTCTTCTTTCTTCTTGTCTCTCTTCCCTCCTTCCACTTTCTTCAATTCCTGTGATTTAAGTATATGATATACAGATATTGATACATCACAGTGAACCCCGTTACACTGTACAAATAATGTGTGCCATCTGAACATTTAACATGGGGCTAGAGATGCTGCTTATTCACTAAGAGCAATTATTTCCCCTACAGAGGACCTGAGTTCAGTTCTCCATCAAACCAGCTACCAGAAGGAAAAGAAACAATAAAAGGCAGATGTAGATTGTTAAAAACGAAACCTTACACTATTGATGACACTGTAAATTAATGACATCACTATAGAAATCAGAATAGGGATTCATTATGACCCATCTACATCTCTCCCAATCACATACCTAAAGAATCAGAGATAAATGCATGATCAGGTTTATTACAGCCCTTTTTACAATACCCAAATAATGAATTCAACCTACGTAATGATGAATGGATGAAGAAAACTAGGTATATGTGCATATTAGAGATGTTGTTCTGTCGTAAAGAACAAAACCATATCTTTGGTAGGGGAATAGACTGAAATAGACATCGTGAAAAGAAAGGAAAGGAAAAGATGTGTCAGCAAAATGGTTTAGTGGGAATGGGTGTTTGCTACAAAGCCTGAGAACCCACCTGAAAGTCTTCTCTGGCTTCTGTGTGCATGCAGTTTGGCAAACATGCCACACTAAAATAAATAAAATGTCATTTTAAAACTCTAATAAAAAAAAGAGGACCAAAAAATAACTTGCTGAGGCGTGTTAACATGTGACTATAAGCACAAAACTCAGGAGGCTAAGGCAGGAGGATCTCAAGATTGAGGCCATCCTTAACTATTTCCTGAAACCTTGCCTCAGAAGGAAGGAGGGATGGAAAGACAAAAAGGGAGAAGGGGAGATTAGGGAAGGGAAAAAAATAATTAAAAGGGGAGGGAAACATAATGGGAGAAAAATAATATGTGAAGGAGGAAGGAAGTGAGAGAAAGTAGGAAGGAAATAAGAGAAAAGAACATAGTGGGCAAATTTGTAAATTCCATGAACACTTAGATCAATGTAGAAAACTCCTTGAAGCCAGTGATGCTGTTTTCCAAGTGTGAGCCAAATAGGAGAAGAAAACTTGGAGCATACTGACAATGGTGCTGGCTAAGACAGCTTCAGCTCAGCGGGAGGCTGTCTTTCCAGGAACAAAGTTTTATATGCAAATGTAAAAATGTGTTAAAGTGGTTGTTTTAAATCTTCCAATTTCTTTTTTTTAATTGAACAATTCTATTTTAAAACAGAAAAATAAATGAACAGATTTTGAGCATTTTTGCATAAAAGTATGAGTAAAACAAGATGTAACCTGGAAATAGTCAAAGTTTTCTTGATGTTTAATGATTAAGCATAATGATTTTTCTTTTTCTTTTTCTTTTTTTTTTTTTTTGGCCTTTGTTTTTTCTTGAACTTCATATAGTCTGTGAGTTGTTTCTGGGGTGTTCAGAGTTTCTGGGGTTACTATCCAATTATCAGTGACTGCATATAATGTCTGTTCTTTTGTGACTGGGTTACCTTACTCTGGATGATATTCTCTAGATGCATCCATTTTCTTAGGAATTTTATAAAGTCATTGTTTCTGATAGCTGAGTAGTACTCCATTATGTAAATATACCACAATTTCTGTATCCATTCATCTACTGAAGGACATCTGGGTTCTTTCCAGCTTCTGGCTATTATAAATAGGGCTGCTATGAACATTGTGGTACATGTGCCTTTGTTGTATGTTGGAGCTTCTCTGGGGTATATGTCCAGAAGTGGAAAAACTAGGGCTTCAGGTCGTACTATGTCCAGTTTTCTGAGGAATTGCCAGACTGATTTCCAGAGTGGTTGTACCAGTTTACAACCCCACCAACAGTGGAGAAGTGTTCCTCTTTTTCTGCATCCTTGCCAGCATCTGCTGTTATCTGAATTTTTAATCTTGGCCAATCTGACTGGTGTGAGGTAGAATCTCAGGGTTGTTTTGATTTGCATTTCCCTGATGGCTAATGATGTTGAACCCTTCCTTAGATGATTCTCAGGCATTTGATATTCCCCAATTGAGAAACTTCTGTTTAGCTCTGTACCCCATTTTTTAATAGGATTGTTTGATTCTCTGGTGTCTAACTTCTTGAGTTCTTTGTACACCTTGGATAATAGACTTCTAACAGATGTGAGGTTGATAAATATTTTTTCCCAATCTGTTGGCTGCTGTTTTGTATTCTTGACAGTGTCCTTAGCCTTACAGAAACTTTGCATACTCATTGATTCCCAATTGTCGATATATGACCTTAGAGCACAAGCCATTGGTGTTCATTTATGGAAATTTTCACCTGTGCCTATGTGTTCTAAGGTTTTCCCTACTTTCTCTTCTAATAGTTTATGTGTACCTGGTAAAATGTGGAAATCTTTAGTCCATTTGCACTTGAGCTTTGTAAAGAAGAAAGAGTCTATTTTCATTCTTCTGCATGCTGAGTTCCAGGTGGAGCAACACCATTTATTGAAGAGGTTGTCCTTTTTCCATTGAATGTTACAGTTTCTTTGTCAAAAATCAAGTGACCATATGTGTGAGGACGCATTTCTGGATCTTCTATTCTATTCCATTGAGCCACATGCCTATCTCTGTACCAGTATCATGCAGTTTTTAACACAATTGCTTTGTAATATAGCTTGAGGTCAGGGATAGTGATTCTTGCAAATGTTTTCTTGTTGTTGAGGTGGGATTTCGATATTCTAAGTCTTTTATTATTCCGGAAGAAATTACACATTGCTCTTTCATACTCTATGAAAAATTGGGTTGGAATGTTGATGGGGATTACATTGAATCTGTCGATTGCTTTTGGTAAGATGGCCATACAATGTTGATCCTTCCAATCCTTGAGCATGGGAGATCTTTCCATTTTCTGAGATCTTCCTCGATTTCCTTCTTCAAAGATTTGAAGTTCTTGCCATACAGGTCATTCAGTTGCTTAGTTAGAGTCACACAAAGGTATTTCATATGGTTTGTGACTATTGTGAAAGGTATCTTTTCCCTAATTTCTTTCTCCTTATGATTGTTCTTTGAGTAGAGGAAGGCTACTGATTTGTTTGAGTTAATTTTATATCCTGCCATTTGGTTGAACTTGTTTATCAGCTGTAGAAGTTCTCTGGTGGAATTTTTTGGGATCACTTACATACACTATCATGTCATCTGCAAATAATGATGTTTTTACTTCTTCCTTTCCAATTTGTATCCCTTTGATTTCTTCTTGCTGTCTAATTGCTCTGGACAGGACTCTAGTACTATGTTGAATAGGTAGAGGGGGCAGCCTTGACTAGTCCCTTATTTTAGTGGGATTGCTTCACATTTGTCACCTATAAGTTCATTGTTGGCTATTGGTTTGCAGTATACTGCTTTTATTATGTTTATGTATGGGCCTTGGATTCCTGTTCCTTCCAAGACTTTTAACATGAAGGTGTGTTGAATTTTGTCAAATGCTTTCTCAGCATCTAGTGAGATGATTGTGTGTTTTTTTTTCTTTGAGTTTGTTTATATGGTGGATTCATTGATGGATTTCTGTATATTAAACCATCCCTGCATTCTAGGGATAAAGTCTACTGGATCATGGTGAATGATCATTTTGATGTGTTCTTGGATTCAGTTTACAAGGATTTTGTTGAGTATTTTTGCATCAGTGTTCATAAGTAAGATTGGTTTGAAGTTCTCTTTCCTAGCAGGGTCTTTGTGTGGTTTAGTAATGAGGGTTATTGTGGCCTTGAAAAATAAATTAGGTAGTGTTCCATCTGATTCTGTTTTGTGGAATTGTTTGGAGAATATTGATATTAGGTTTTCAATAAATGTATGATAACATTCTGCACTGAACCCATCTGGACCTGGGCTTTTTTATGGTTGGGAGGCTTTTGATGACTGCTTCTATTTCTTTAGGTGTTATGGGATTATTTAGATGGTTTACCTGGTCCTGGTTTAACTTTAGTATCTCGTATCTCTCTAGGAATTCATCCATTTTCTCAAGACTTTCCAGCTTTGTTGAGTTTAGGCTTTTTCAGTAGGACCTTATGACTTCTTGAATTTCCTTAGTTTCAGTTATTATGTCTCCACTTTCATTTCAAATACTGTAAATTTCGATACTCTCTCTTTGCCCTCTAGTTTGTCTGGATAAGGGCTTTTCAGTCTTGTTTACTTTCTCAAAAACTTGGTTTTGTTGATTCTTTGAATGGTTCTTTTTGTTTCTATTTGGTCAATTGCTGGTCTGATTATAATTATTTCATGGAATCTACTCCTCTTGGGTGTGTATCTGCTTCCTTTTGTTCTAGAGCTTAAACTGTGCTATCAAGTTGCTAGTGTATGCTCTCTCCAGTTTCCTTTTGGAAGGACTCAAAGCTATGAGTTTTCTTCTCAGTACTTCTTTCATTGCATCCCAAAGTTTTGGGTATGTTGTGTATTCGTTTTCATTAAATTCTAGAAAATCCTTAATTTCTTTCTTTATTTCTTCTTTGACCATGCTGTCATTTAATAGAGCATTGTTTAGTTTCTATATGTATAGGGGCATTTGTTGTCTTTGTTGTTTTTAAAGACCAGACTTAGACTGTGGTAATCTGATAGGATGCATGGGAGTATTTCAATCTTATATCTATTAAGGTTTGTTTTGTGACTTATTATATGGTCAATTTTGGAGTAGGTGCCGTGAGGTGTTGAGAAGGTGCATTCTTTTGTTTTAGGATGATATGTTGTGTAGATGTCTATTAATTTCAATTGGTTCATAACCTCTGCTAGTTTCACTGTGTCCTTGTTCAGTTTCTGTTTCCATAATCTGTCCATTGATGAGAGTGAGTTGTTGAGGTCTCCCACTATTATTGTGTGGGGTGCAATGTATTTTTTGAACTTCAGTGTGGTTTCTTTTATGAATATGGGTGCTCTTGTATTTGGAGCATATATGTTAGAGATTGAGAGTTCCTCGTGACAAATTTTTCCTGTAATGAGTAAAAAGATTCCTTCCTTATCTTTTTTGATAACTTTTGGTTTAAAATCTATTATATTTGATATTAGAATGGCCACTCCAGCTTACTTCTTGGGCCCATTTGCTTGAAAGTTTTTTCCCAAAATCGTACTCCAATATAGTATCTGTCTTTGTCTCTGAGATGAGTTTCCTTTATGCAGCAAAATGCTGGATTCTGTTTATGTATCCAGTTTGATATCCTATATATTTTTATTGGGGAATTGAGTCCATTTATGTTAAGAGATATTAAGGAACAGTGGTTGCTGTTTCCTGCTATTTTCGCTTTTAGAGGCAGAATTGTGCCTGAGTGTCTTTCTTCTTTTGGTGTTCTTGCTTAGGTACTTTCTTGTTTTTACTAGGATGTAGTTTTCTTCCTTGTATTGGGTTTTCCACCTATAATTCGTTGTAGTGCTGGATTTCTGTTCAGATATTGTGTAAATTTAGTTTTGTCTTGAAATATTTTGGTCTCTCCATCTATGGTGATTGAGAGTTTTGCTGGTTATAGCAGTCTGGGCTAACACTTGTGTTCTCTTAGGGTCTGCATAATGTCTGTCCAGGATCATCTAGCTTTCATAGTCTCTGTTGAGCAGTCGGATATGATTCTGATTGGTCTGCCTTACATGTTACATGACTTTTTTCCCTTACTGGTTTTAGTATTCTTTCTTTGCTTTGGGCACTTGGTGTTTTGACTATTATGTGACAGAAAGAATTTCTTTTCTGGTCCACTTTATTTGGAGTTCTGTAGGTTTCTTTCATACTCATGGTCATCTCATTCTTAAGGGTATGAAAGTTTTCTTCTACCATTTTATTGAAGATATTTCCTGTGCCTCTTAGTTGATATTCTTTGCCCTCTTCTATTCCTGTTATTCTTAGGTTTTGTCTTCTCATTGTGACCTGGATTTCCTGGACATTTTGTGTTAGGAGTTTTTTGGCTCTTGCATCTTCTCTGACTGTTTTGTCTATGTTTTCAATGTTGTCTCCCCCCCCCCCCCCAGATTCTCTCTTCCATTTCTTGTAGTATCCTGGAGATGCTTACGTCTGTAACTCCTTATTTCTTTTTTAGAATTTTACCTTTTACCTCCATGGTTGTCTCTTTTAGTGTTTTCTTTATTGTTTCCATTTCCATTATAAATTACATCTTTAATTCCTTCATCTCTTTGGTTCTGTTTTCCTCTTGTTCTTTAATTTCTTTGAGTGTTTCTTTTTTTCTTTTTCTTTTTTTTTTTTTTTTTGTATCCTCTTTAAAAGCTTCTATTTCTTTATGCTTTTCCTCCCATTCTTGTTTAAAAATCTCTCTCATCATCTTGAGGTATGATTTCAGGTCTGAGTCTTCTTTTTCTAGAGTGTTTGACATTCTGCTGTTTGCTGTGGTGGAGGAGCTGGGTTCTGGTGTTGCCAGGTTTTCTTGGTTTCCCTGGGGTAAGTTCTTTCACTTTCCTCTTGCCATCTTGTTTTCTGTGATTATGTGTGGTCTTATTGTCAGTGATTGGTTCCTGTCTCTCCCGTGTACCTGTTCTTTGTCCCTGGATCTCTGCTATTCCTTGTGGCAGATGGCCTGATCACTTGTTCTGCATGCACGGGCCTGCAGGGTGGAAACCGAGAAACTATTGTAGAGTTCCTGTTCCCCTGAACCAATCAGGGGTGAGGGGGAGCATGCTTTCTGGGAGCTCAACCCAGACCTCTTAGTGCCCCAGCTACTCACAGCTCAGTCTCACCAGGCCTGTGTCCCTGGATCTTCACTGTTCTTCCCGATTTCTTTTTTTATTAATTTATTTATTTTATAAAATATTAATACAGCTCACAAAATGTATCACATAATAATATATAATGAATACAAGATTTTTTCTTTTTTTTTCTAAGAAAGACTGAGGCTTCCACATGTGGCCTTTCTTCTTTATAGCCTCATATCATCTGTAAGTTGTTTCTTGGGTATTCAGAGCTTTTGGGGGCTAGTATTTAATTATCAGTGAGTACAGACCATTTGTGTTTTTTTGTGAGTGGGTGACCTCAGTTAGGATGGTAGTCTCTAGTTCCATCCATTTGCCTAGGAATTTCGTTAAGTCATTGTTTCTAATTTCTGCATAGTACTCCAATAAATAAATTAATTCAAAAAAAAAAGAGGGAGGAGAAACTAGGGTCAGGATTACAAGAAAATATGAGGAGAATAAATAAACGTTTAAAACGTGAAAAAAACAAATCTTCCAATTTCGAGAATACACCGGGCAACCTGAAGAATTTCAGACAAAATGCAGTACTAATCAAAAATCCAACTTTGGTTAAATCCAAGAGATAGAAAAAGAATCCAAATGTGGGCTCAGTCTTACAAGTTCAAGAGGTACTGGGACAATGTGTCAGGGGAGCTGAGAAAAGTACATGGAGACCAGGAGAACAGAGAAGCTTAAGTACTTGCCACCTGAAAGGTGACAAAGCGAAGTTCAGACAGTCTGAATAGAAGCAGACAGAAGCCCAGTAGTTGAAGGTGACCATATGATCTATATCTAATGGTGTGATGAAGGGTGATTGAATCCTAAGGCTGCTAATCTCACCCATGAATTCCACTGTTGCTCCCTAGTTGAATGGGCTCAAAGAAGACAGGGCTTCAGGCTAGAGAGAGTGCTGTGCAGTTATGCTGTTCTCTAAAGGACCTGTCTTCAGTTCCCAGCACCAGCATCATGGCTCACAAACCATCTGTAACTCCAGTTCTAGGAGCTCTAATGCTTTCTTCTGGTCTCTGTGGATATAAGACACACAGATGTGGCACATTTAAGGACATGTAGACACTCATACACATGAATCAAAGTAGGAAATGGATCACTAGAGAAATTCCTCTGAAGGTATACATTGTAACCTGATCTATGTCCTACTTTTCAATGTTGAGCAACCTCTTGTGTTCTACACTTCCACCTGAGTCATCATCTCTCTTTTGCCCAAAGCAATGGAGCCAGTTGATCTGGACCACCAGGTTTGGAAATGTGAGCCAAAATACTCCTTTCCTACTTGAAGTTGTTTTAATGAGCATTTCAACAAACAGAGCTGCCTCACAGAATTGTCCTGTCCCAGCATATTTCTAACAATACACTGTGCACTGCAATTGAGGTTTCTTTACCGTGACCATGGGTAGCTTTACTCTATCACATTTCTTCATCTTTCTGCTATTAAAACACCGTAAGAGAATATGATAGACAGAAAATAAAAGTAATGTTCCCAAGAAAGCACAACCTGGAGTCTAAGACATGAACAGCAATGAAACAAATGCCAAACCAGCCTTTGGCAGAGAGCATCCCTGTAGACGAGGTATATACAAAGTCTCCTAATGCTGTGGCCCCTCCCAATTCACTTCCCTCGGGTTTTCTAGCACCTCAGATTTCCCACTCAGTCTGCATCCATCAGGAATTTAGCAGCAGCTGAGCAGAGTAATTAAGACAGGGATCGTCTCTCCACTTCGGTTGCTTATCTGTTCTAAGTTTCTGATGCTTATCTGTGTAACAGATTGTGTAGGTGAAAGTAAACAGATCCATAGCAGCTCGTGTGGAGTGAAATGAAGTGTGTGTTCACTAAATGGTACCTGTAATTATTGTTTCAGAATAGAGTCTGGCATCAGCGACACGGAAAGTCTTTGGAAAACTTTACTCTTCACCTCTAGTTGAAGGAACTGGTCTAATTTTAGAAGAGGTGTCTTGTGGACTTGATTTAATTTTCCTGGTACCAAGCCAATCCCTCTTCTTTGTCTGATGTCTGCCTGCTTAAAACTGCAGTCCAGTGGTTTTTGGACTCAAGTGTAGGAAATTCTATGTCTTAATTCCAGGGAGGGACCACACAGTACTACATTTAATTTTTTAATTCATAGGAAAGCCTGGTATATAGCCAGAGTTGGAGGCCAGTGCCAGTGATCGACTACTCTACAGAATCACCTTCAGTGCAATTCTTAAGTTAAAAGAGCATTTGTAGTGTGAAGAACAGATAGCAGCTCGGACATTTTAGCACTAAATAAGGAGAAAATTTGTAATAGTTTCTGAAGGATTTGGCTGTTAGCTGTTGTTAGCATCTATGTGGAGTCCAGATCAGGCCTGTTTTGTGTTTAGCTATAAATTATTGCGTTCAGTAAAGGTCTACCTCCTTAAACTGAACTCTACTGTCATATTCACACCTCGGTGCCTGCACTGCTGTTGCTTTGCTTTTCTTTCCCAAAATTAAATTTTTAAAAATCCCTTTTAAAGCAAACAATGGATATACACAGAATTCAAGAACTACAGAAGGCGTATAAATTAACTTTCTCTTTCTGCATCTCAGCTTTCCAATTCCCCTGTGTAGACACAGGTTTACTGGTTTGAGGAATGTGCTTCAGAAATATGTTATATATTTGTGGGCATATTTTTCCACAGTTGCAGAGTATGTTATACATCCTTATATGACAATGTATGTCAAAGACTTTCCCATTTCATTATATAGAAATGTGCCTTATTATTTACGATATCTACATATTCTCTATTGTTTGGGTCAACATTTATATAGTCAGTTTCCTTGTTTTCATTTAAATCACCATTTTTACGTGAGATGTAGTGATCTATAGCAGCTTGGAGGGAAGAAGCAGGAAGATTGCCATAAGTTCAAAGACATCTTATGCTACATAGTTAGTTATAAGGCAGCCAGAGAAAATCAAGATGCTGAATCAAAACAATGTATCACCAGTTCTAAAAATCAAACAAACAGGAAAGGCTCAACAGTTAAAGGTGTAGAGGACCTGAATTCAGTTCCCAGAACACACACAAGGCAGCTCACAACCACCTGTAATTTCAGTTCTAAGACAGTCTATGTTCATTTCTGCTTACATAGGGCACTGAATGCACATGGCATACATACAGAAATGCTAGCAGCACATACACACACACACACACACACACACACACACACACCTAACTAAAGAGCTATTGTCAGTTGATGGCTTCCTGGTAATAGTCACCCTTCCCCAAAGAAAGGTGATATTCCTCCCTTATAACCTCCATGTACACACAAACATAAAAACATAAATAAATTTTAAAGCATTTATTTACATTTACATTACAACCACAAGCCTGAAATATTGGAGAAATCAGTATAATTCATGTCATTGTTATTCTGTCTACACGAAAGAAGTTCTAACAGCTAGATAAACTTTGGTTCCTGCTATTTTGTCATGGTGTTTTTCTCATGTTCTCAATTTATTAAATATATTTTGTATGAAACATCTTTTAGTCTGTCTGTATTGATCCTTCAGAATTTAGCTTTTAAGAAAATCTCTAGTTAAGTAAGATAAATAATGAGACCCATGTTTCTTTCTCCTTAACAACAGAAAGAGAAAAAGGAAAAGTTGTAATTTGAATCTGAAACATCCTACATGGCTCATATGACCCCCCACTGACTCCCAACTGCTGCTGCAATTAAAGAGACTATAGAAAATTTATATGGGACCTACCTGGAAGACGGGGTACATGTTTTTGAATATTTTGCCTTGTTCTTCCTTGTTTTGAATGTCCCCTTACTGCCTGGCCACCATGAGGTACAGAATCTTCTCCATCATACATTCTGTCATTATCATGTTCTACACAAGTAAGTATGTGGACCTGAGGCAGCTGGTGCCATGAAACTAACAAAAACAACTAACAACAACAATAAACCAGGCACTGTACAAGAGTGTTGGGAGGAATGGCTGTAAATAAGACAAAATAGTACATTGCTCTGTCTAGGCAATAACTTCACTTTTAGCAGAAGCCTTAAGATCTCTTTGCTATAGAATGTTAACTAGAAGATCGGTAACAATACACGGGGTGCTGAAACAGATCACAGTAAAGATCCTGCATCGAGAATTTCACATGGCAAGCCTTCTTCCAATATTTATATGGAGAATGGTGATCTTATATCCAGCATTTTGTCTTGTTAGCAGAATCTGTCTATTTTTCTAAGAACTCATCCAAGAAAGAAAATTTAGGACCTAACAAGTGATGCTCTGTCAAATCAGCCCAACTAAATCACTATGGTAAAATGTGGCATTCAGCAAGGTCAGTCAGCTTTTCACATCCCAAGCTCAAACATAAGCACATAAGCAAGAAAACATTCATCTCCAAACCAGTGGAGAGCCACTAATCTAAAGAACAATAAAGACGTCCAATAAATAGCTTGGAGAACTGTGTGATTGTGGGAACTGATGAAACTCTTTAAAGCTATCATTATATATACAGTGAAAAATAAAAGTGTATGCTATATCCATGATAAAAGAATGGGAAGGAAAGACTGACCCAAAGGAGAGGGGAAGAGGAGAAAGGAAAAGAGTATTAGTTTGGTATTTCTAATGCAATCCCATTTATACTTGCTTTAAAAAAATGAAATACCTCATAGACGGAAGAAAATGTGTAAAATAGTTATAGGATGAATGTTATAAAATGTTGATGAAAGAACTATGTTTCTAGAGAATATGTAATTTCATGGATTATAAAATTCAATATTTCATATCATTCAATGTTAATGTCTATATTTTATAAAGTTACTTTCAAAATCACGAGAATTTCTAGTTTTATAGTTATAGGCAAGATTATGTATTGAATTACATGGAAAATTACAAAGATCCCTAGCAACTACAATTTAAAAGAAGAAAGAAGGAAGATTTAATATATGGGATTTCAAAACTTAAAAAGTTATTTATAATAATCAAATAATGTGATCTTAGTAAATGGGCAATTGCATCAATCAATAGAATGGAATAGAGAAGTTCACCATAGACATATATAAATATTCCAAGTTGATTTGGGGAAAGTGTAAAATCAATCAAGCGAAGAGAGACAATTTATTCCAGTAGAAAAGTCAGACTTTTCAACAGTGGTATTGATGCAATTGAATACCCATGAACATAAATGACTAACTAAAAAAAAACAACATTTCAGCTCAAACCTCACACTTTTGTAAAATCCCCCAAACTAATTAGGGATACATACAATACTCTATAGCTATATTCAGAAAAAAAAGAGTAAGTCTTAAGTGTCTAGCACTAGGCAAGAAATTCTTTTTTAAGAAAACATCTTTAACTAAATAAATAAATAAAACAAAATGGCACAAACTGAAAATTTAAAGAGAGGATTAATGAAAAATTAAATTTAGATTTTTTTGAATATCTGTACAAGAATATAAATATATTATAATGGATAGTTTAAAAAGTTGGAAACTCAACTGAGAAAAATAGAGAGAGAATATCTTGTGTCTGTATGGATGGGGCACCTGTCAATAATAAATCAGATGGCCTATGGCATAGGCAGAAAATAGAAGGTGGGACATCCCAGAGGCAGAAAGAATTCTGGGATAGAGCCAGGTGCAGGAAGATTCGTCCAGGAAGGTATGAGGAGACAGATGCATGGTACTTGAGCATAGGTAACCATCTATGTAGCAGAATGTAGATTAAAATAAATGAGTTATCTTAAGCTACAATTCCAGTAGAACCTAGCTATGGTCAAGGTATTTATAAATATATTTTGAGTCCAAGTCTTATTTCTGGGAACATGGGGCTGGAAGGAAGAACTGGATTTAACATCTACAAAAGAATTGCTTTGGAGTCCAAAATTAAAATAAAATGGAGAAATAAAATAATAATAATAATAAAGCCCTTCAAGAAAATGTACAAATTTGGCCCAGTTTGTTTGGGATAATCACTTGAACAGTGAAGCCAGATGCCTCTATTAGTGACTCATTTTTGCTGTCACCAGCAATGTTGCCATGTCTATCTATGCTGCTGTACTGGATTGTCACATAGCTCACATAGCATACAAGTTTGCAATGCTTAAAGAAAAGATTGATTGTCATTCTGGTACAAAGCTGGAAAATGTCCCTAAATTCTTAAAGTCTAGTGATGCAGCCATTGTTAATATGGTCCACAGCAAGCCTAGGTATATTGAGAGTATCTCTATCTTCCAGTGGGTCATTTTCTCATTCATGATAGGAGGCAGACATTTGCTGGGGGTGTCATTAAAGCTATAGACAAGAGGAGTAAAGGAGCTGGCTCTCATGAAGTCTGCCCAAAAATCTCAAGAAGTTAAATGAATTATATCCCTGACACCTGACACCCCAATCTTTTTTATCATTTTATTAGATATTTTATGTATTTACATTTCAAATATTATACCCCCTCCCATTCTCCCTTCCCTTCCCCCTTGCTTCCATGAAGATACTCCCACTCCCAACTACTCATGCCCACCTCATCTCCCTGCATTTCTCTACACTGAGGAAATGAGTCTTCACAGGACCAAAGGCCTCTCCTCCCACTGGTACCAGATAATGTCATCCTTTGCTATATATGCCACGGCCATATTGATCTTAATTAGTGATAGAAGAACAGTCTGAGAACTCTTTGTCTCACTTGGCCATTCAAGGTTATTAGTAAAAGACTAGTTAATGATAACAGTGCATCATGAAACCTTCAGAAGAAAGGGCAGATGCTTGTGGATTCTCTCCTTTCCTCCATCTCTCATTTCCCTCTTTCTCTCCTTCCCTCCCTCCCTCCCTATCTCCCTTCCTCTTTCCTTTCTCTAGAAGAGAATTCTACATTTTCAAAGTCAGTAATTTTTAATAAAAACAACTTGACCAAAAATCTGTCATAGAATTCTGACACCCATTAAAACAAGTTTAAGGAGAAGAAAAGAAAAAGCTCATAAATGAAGACAATGAGATCTCCATCAAATGCAGTGACGGCTAGAAAGAAGATGCATATGCCCTGTTACAAAGGACTCGGGTTCCAGGAGATACTAAACTGTCTACTGATCTCTGTGGGTATCAGGTACATGTTTATACACATACAGGAAGGCTAAATTACCACAGCATAAGGTAAAAATAAATATTTTTAAAATTGTACACTGGCACCCAGCCCAATGAAAAATAGAGATTCATGCCAAAAATAGTATTATAATTTTAAAATTTCTATACACTGAAAGCAGATTCTAGATTTTTTTGAAGAGAAACCACATAAATTTTGTATTATGTGAATGCCATAGGAGTCATTTATTTAAATGCTCCACACCAAACAAGTATACTTTATGTAAGATCTCAGACTGCCTTTTAGCATTGGTACTCCCAAGTTCAATTTAAATAATCTGGACACAGGAAATTAAAGAATTTTTTTATAAAGCAAATCTTTGTAGCATTAGCAATTATATTTAGATTTATAGTTCCTTAATAAAAATCTAAATAGGGAGGAGATATGGGACGGTGGACCGGGAGCCGGTGGGAAGGGAGGAGATAAATATGGAGTGTTAAAAAAAAAAAAAAGAGTAAAGAAAATTTTTAAAAAACCTAAATAAATAAGAAGACAATTCTCTTGATGTTTTGGAATTTTCTGTGTTCAATTTTGTTTATTACTAGTTAAAGTTATTCCAACATGGGACTGGAGAGATAGGTCAGCATTTAAGAGCACTTACTGCTCTTGTAAAGGACACAAATCAGCTTCCCAGCACCCACACTGAGCCAGTCACCCACCAGCATTAACTCCAGTTCCTGGGAATCTGTCAACTTTTCTGTGCCTCTAGGGACACTGAATGTAAATACTGCACATACATAAATATTCAGGAAGATAGATGTGCACAAATAGTTCTTAAAGCTATCAAAAGATTCCAATGTGAACTCGTGTGTGCATGCTGTTAAATATAAAGTTTGAACATCTGAGAAGATATCTAAGAATATGATATGTACAAACACTGCTCCTCCAAAAACTTATTTTAAATGATAAATGATATAATATATAAAAATAAATGGTAACCACAAATTTACAATGATTTCCAAATGTCCATGCCAAAGCACCTATAACCAGAGTTTTAAAATTGCAAGTTTTAAAAAAATAAAAATAGACTATTTAGATGAACATTCCCCAAAGAAAATCATTAAGCAGTAAAAAAAAATAAAAGTAACACAATAATGAAATGCCAGTATAAATTCATGGAAGTACTGAAATCAAATATATTGACCACACCAATTGTTGGCCAAGATGTAAAAGAAATGTCAAAAGAAACTAATATATACCTACATAAGCCAAAATATCTAGTATATAATATGTTATATTTAATATATATAACATACATACATACACACACACACATATAGATAGATAGATAGATAGATAGATAGATAGATAGATAGATAGATAGATAGATAGATAGTGGCTTCACAGCTTTGTAAAGCCTAAATGCCTCTGAACAATGTTTTTTGTATGTATTTTCCATACAACAGTATTCACAGACTATTATTCACAATCTAATTTTCTTTCAATGAACTTTTTGGCTCTATCCATGAGGATTTTAACAGCTTTTATTAGATTTGTCTGTCTGGGTGGGAAGTAAATACAGTATGCATGAGCTGTTCTTATAACTTTATATTTTTCAAATTGTATTTTCCAAAATCTCTATTGCAGAGAGGCAGATTTTTATATTAATATCTAGAAACTGTCCTCAATGAATCCTTCTAACAATTGTTGTACTTTTATTTGTGTACTTGGGGAGGGTAGGGATTTCTACATTGACAATCGTACATTTTATGAATACTAACAAAGTTTATTTTCTCCTCTAAAATCTTGATTCCTGTGCAGGTTAGACCTGCCATTATAATGTGAGGTAGAAGCCATGCTAGCAGGAAGTTTTGTTTTGCTGTGACATCATACAGTGTAAATCTATAGCATCTCTAGTCTCAAGGTAACATTTGCTTTTGGTTTTACATAGGTGAATTTTATGAACTTAGAGAACTCTCCTACTTCAAATTTTAAAAGGAATAATGATTAATGTCCTTGAATGCTTTTACAGGTTCTAATGGAATAAACATAGGTTTCTTTTATTTAAACTTTTAATGTGATTAAATTATAATATTTATTAATCAATATTGTAAAATGAAAACATCATAGCAGAAGGAGTTTGCAACCTCATAGGAAGAACAACAATATCAACCAACCAGACCCCCCAGAGCTCCCAGGGACTAAACCACTAACCATAAACTACACATGGAGGGGCCCATGGATCCAGTCCCATATGTAGAAGAGGACAAAATTCTTTGGAATCAATAGGAAGAGAAGCCCTTGGTCCTATGAAGGCTCATTTCCCCAGTGTAGGGAATGCCAGGGTGTTGAATTTGGAGTGAGTGGGTGAGAGGAGAGCATCTTCATAGAAACAAGGAGATGGGGAATGGGAGATGAAGAAACTGGGAAAGAGGATAACATTTGAAATGTAAATACATAAAATATCCAATTAAAATAAATAAATAAACCATTGAATTATTAAAATAACCCCAGAATGGTCATAATTGATTGTTGGATGCTGTTGCACTTAAATGCCAATATTGTGAATAAAATATTTCCATGTATGTTCCTGAACTAAATTAATCTTCTTAGAATTTGTTATTAAGTATTTACTCTGGGCAAGTGTGGTAGTATAGGATTTTAATCTCAGCATTTGAAATTCAGAGTCAGGTGAGCTTCTGTGGATTCAAGGCCAGTATGCTGTATGTGTAGCACATTCCAGGCTAGCCAAGGCTACAGAGTAGAACGAGTTTGCTCTGCCATATTCTTTGTTGCTAGTCTGTGGATGATTTCATAGAAGACAAACATTTTTCTTATGTTCTCTTCTTTAAAAACATGTTCTATTATTAATCTAAAAAGTATAAGACAATTCAAGTTGCTTATTTTTGTCATTTCATAAGATATATATATTAATCAATCTAGTTTAAGTTTTGAAATTTCTTAGCCTAAAGTTGTCATTTTCTCTTTTGAGTACTGTCCTCAATCAGTGCTTTCCATTAAAGTAAAGTGGGGAACTGCTTCCCTGGGACAATGCTAAAAAGTACCAGAATAAGGAAGATGAACTTGGAAGGTAAGAAAGGAAAGAATAAAAAATAAGATAACAAGATATGCTAGCACATCTGTAACCGTAACATGACAGAAGCTGAGACAAGAAAATTGTCACAAGTTGAAGGTTAACCTAGTCTAAAAATGTGTTCCAAGCCATCTTGCTACTCTACTTCAAAAGAACAAGATGATGGTGGTGGTAGTGGTGGTGATGATGATCATGATGAATAAATAAACTCTTCTCAAGAGAGAAAGGAGAACAGGTTTGAAAATGGAGGAGTAGGATGGCTGAAGTGATGAAAGATCAGAGAGCACACAGAGAAGCAGCCTAACAGAGTAAGTTCCCATCTCATCAGTTCGTACAGATCAGAAGGAAGCAGACCATTTTTCTAAAGGTTGACCAGTTGGTCCTGTCTTCAATACTATTTCTCAGCTATATAAGTCAATTTATTGATTGTTTTCTATACCTAACCTTTTTTAACCTTTCTATTCATTCTCATCTTACTTTATCATCTATAGACCTAGTATTTGGTCTGGAGAAACAGACAGCTCATTAGGTAAAATTACTGGGTGCTCTTCCAGGGGTTATTCACTTGTTACCCAGCACCTATACGTAGATTCACAACTGTCTGAAATATCAATTCCAGGGGATATGACACCCACTTCTGGTTTCTTTGGGCAATAGGCAGAGACATGATACACAAATATACATTCAGGAAAAAGAACCCTACAAATAAAAATTATTTAATTTTTAATAGCACATATTGCTCTTGTAAAGGACCTGACTTTGATCTTTAATACCAACATGGGGTGGCCCTTTATTTCTAGTATTTTCTCTGAGCCTGTTTGCCAATTACTTCATTCTTGTTCAAATTTTTTATGTCATCTTTTACTCCTTCAAGTATATTAAACATGCCCATTTTAATAAAATCCATATTTGGCAATTCTAACATCTAATTGGGGACAGGTTTGTTTCTGTTGGCAACTGCCCATGACAACTTCTATGTTTATAACCTATTTTTATTAGTTCATAATTGCTGCTGCTTTCTCTGTAAGGTGACTCTTAGGCCTTGTTTCAAAATTTATTTTTCCAAGAAGTACTGCCATTTGTTTCTCTTAGATACCGGGGGGCACTACAGACACCACATGCTAAATTTAAAGCTGCTGCTTACAGATTTTCGAGCATAAAAATAAAAGAAATTCAGACTTCAGTCCAGGTGGGAGCTGGCAAGAGGATGTAGTTAAACTTCAGTTGAGGCCAGTATTGAAGGAAAGTGCTCTTTTCTGCTTTCCTCAGGCGACAAGGAAAGGATTTTCTAACGTCCTGTCTTAAGGAGCAGAGCCTTCCCACTCAGCCTTCTGCAAGGCAAACCTGCATCGCATGATACCAGAGACCTCTCTCTAGGCTCTGCCTCAGACTCCAACTGACTCTTTTGCTGGCTCATTTGATTTCCCTGCTTTGCAGCAGAGGCCTTTAGCATCTTTGGTTCATCCCAGTGGCACAAAAATGAGCCTCCTGGAATTTTTAGTTTTTGTTGTATCCTGTTGTAAGGGAATCTTGACCCTGAACCATCTAAACTGTTTTCCTGAATACATGTAAACAGATTTTAAGTATATATTTTGCATGATTATAGATTTAGTGCTGTTGATTTTAAGGTAGATTTAACCACATTATATTGTTTTTGTCTTTATCTTGTTCTCATGAGTTAATGCAAGTAGCTTTTACTGTAATATTTATATAACAAGTTTCCAAGTACAAGTGAGTGCACACACACATGTATATATACTGGTTCACAAAAAGAAAAAAGATCTATCCAATTCATCTAAAGAGGATAACTCTTTTTATGTATTTAATTGAATTACTTATTCACTTTTCATCCTGCTCACTGCTCCCCACCCCTGGTCACTCCCTCCCACAATCCTTTCTCCATTCCCTATCTCCTTCTCCTCTAAGCAGGTGAGGCCCCTCTTTTCCCCCCACCAACAGGATAATTTATATGTGCTATATTTTTAAAAAGAGAATGAAATAATTTTTCAAACTATATCCTACTATATTTAATAGACAGAACACAGAGGTTATTCATATTGACAAAGAATTTCTAGAGAATAAGTTAAATCATTCTTAACTTTTCTATAGATGACAGAGTTTAGCAACATCATTGAGTATAATATATATATAATATATATACATACATAAACATACATCTACACACATGCAAAGATATAGAGATCTATAAATATATTCAGATAGATGTATAAATAGATATATATCATAGATATATAGATAGATAGATTGATTGATTGATTGATTGATCGGTTGACAGACAGATAGATAGATTATAGAGATATGGGGATATAAAGATATCCTCTCTGTAATATACATTTTTCTCCAAAAATGTGACTGGTGGGATAATCTCAATTCTTTTGGACCCTCCTCCCTTACTTACCTCTGAGGAGCAATCCCTAATTCCTGCACATTTTAAGATCTGCTTACATGTTCCTTCATGCTTGTTAGATTCATGATGATAACATCAGTGATTTCTTTGGGTAGCTGTGTTTTCTTCAATATGGTATGCACCTCTGGAAACAGGATTACCATCCCTGCTTGTCTTTCATCTGAACCCTCTAGTCTTTGAGGATACTAGTGCTTTCTTCTCTGTTGGGTTCCTTGTTATTGGCACTGCCTGTCAATTCTGAGTATGGGTGTGGGGCCAGTAAAGAGACACATTTTGAAGACCCATTTGGCTGAATAATCATTTCTTACACAGAAATCTAGTTCCCATTGCAGAGCACTTTTGGGGCAGCAATGGAATGCTACTGATCACCTGTTCTCCCCTTCTCTGGTAGACGGTATTTCAAAACCTACACTCAGTCTAATTTGGGGATGACCAAGTTAAGAAAGCCAAATTACTTAAGATATTAATGTATGTTAAATAACCCTTTCTACTACTAATACACTAAGAACAGGCTTATTGTTCTCAAGAAACAATTTCCATGTTTCACAGTTCTTCACAAAGTGCTCCCATCACTAACCACAGCTAAAGAGCTCTAGCAGTACCGAGCTTACCTTGTTTAATGAAGAATCTCTTTGAGTTCACAAAGTGGTGTTTGGATGTGGTCTAATCCCATGTCCAGACAGGAGTGCCCCTTGGTGTGCAGGTTCCTCCAGTAGCTACCTGAGAAATAAATAAACAAGTGCGGACAGCTGACTTGAAGATGGAAAATCAGTGCAGAGCAGCTCCTGGCTATTTGTGGGAGAGATTTAAAAGAAGACTTTGTACCTACGTATCTCCTTTATTGCCATTTAAAAAAGTCTATGTTCAAAACTCTAAGGGAGATAAATCAGAAAAGCACATACTATAGATGAGTCAAATTTCCAAAAGGATTTTTACAGATTGTGAGTTCTTTCTGTATAACAGACCAATTCTTGCTTGAAACACTCTACAAGGTACCCTATATAATTAGAGGGTGTTTCTGTGGAACTTTTCTGTAATCTCCCATCTTTAAACTCTTCCTTCATTTCTATCTCACTTTCTTTTTTTTTTTTTATTCTTGCACACATTTTACCCTTGAACAAACCCCCAGATAGATAGATAGATAGATAGATAGATAGATAGATAGATAGATAGATAGATAGATATAGTCTTGAAATTGTTCAGAGTCTTACAACAGGTACTTCTTATTGGTCTGGGGGTTTGGAAAGACCTTGTCTACATATTTAGGGGTGGTCCTGCTTCTGCCTGGGGCTTAAGAGACCTGTGGACACATCTTACCTGTGAAGGGGGGTGGATGAAGGGGCCTGATTTTTTGGGGAAACTAGGAAGCTGCCTACCATCTCACTTTACTTTCCTTTGGCTTCCCTTATTTCAACTGAAAACCGAGGTACTCTTCAGTGCCCACCTGCCCCACAGCTCCCCCTTTTATTTTCTTAAAAAGTAGGTGTCATTTGTAGTGAAAATTTTGGGTGGTATCAAAATATCAAAAAGAACTTTTTTTTAAACAGGCCAGGGGAGAATCACAACTAAACCTGGAGGGATGATGAGGGATACAGGTGGGAGACGGAAGACAAAAGATCTTTGAACTAAGAAGTAATTGTTCCATGGATTTTACAGCTTGAGGATATTAACATCGGTATTAAGCAACATTTGATTAATTTGGCTAGACATCACGTTTTTCTTGCTGTCATGTAACTTCCCCAAGTTCAGTACCTACCTCGATTTTCTACAAGTGGAATTTCCCTTTGTGTGCTGCAAATGGCACCCTTAGGTCTATTCTAAGGTCAATGGCCAATTGCTCTCTCTGGTGAGTTGGCCAACAGTCATCTCTTTCGGACTCTGAGGTGCAGGTTCACATGAATATGGGTTAAAGAGGCAAAAAGAAAATGATAGCCCTTGGTGTCTGATCACACTGAGCTGGCCTGTCAGTCACAGGCTCTGCTGACCAACCAGAGTCTCATGATATACCAATGCAAAACAAAGCAAAACCATGACTGTGGGAGAGAAAACAGAGAACAAAATGACTGCAAAAACACACGGGAGCAGTATGCAAAAGAATGCTGGTAAAAACTAGAGAATACCAATTATGCCTTCACTCAGCATGAGCTTCTTGGTAAAGTATGACATAAGCTCAGTTCCACTTCACCTGGCTCCCATTTAATGACTTATTTATTTGTAATTTTGTTTTTCTTTATCTGTGTAGGGGGGTGGGTACACATGTATGCATGGGATGTAATATGTGTGGCAGGTGCATGGGTGATCACTATGTCCTCATGAAGACCAGAGGAGAATGCCCAGTGCTGACTTTTTCTCTCCTGGCCTTATTCCCTTGATATAAGGTCTTTCATTAAACCTGTAACTACACCGGCATCAGGTGGGACCAGCAATCCTTCTAACTCTATTCCCACAGCTCTGGAATGAAAATGCCTGGCATTTTGTATCTAGGTGTTGCAGATTTGAACTAAGAGCCTCATGTTTGCACAGCAAGTGCTCTCAACCACAGAACCCTCTCAAACTCTCTTATTTAGGTTTTGGTAAAAACACAATCTTACTATGTTGCTCAGACCAACCTTAAACTCAACTTAAATCCCTCCTACCCCAGACTCCAGAATGCTGGATTACAGCTGTGTACTGCCATGCCCAATTTATTACAACACACACACACACACACACACACACACACACACACACACACACACGCACGCACAAAGCAGCTAAGAAGCCCTTCTACTATCACCTCACTGATACTCTCAGTGGCTCTTCAAGTTAGGACTCCTTTGCTGCTGCCACATGGATGACTAGGTCTTGTTCTTCTACAAGCTTTCCTTGGTGATCACAGGTGTTGACATATCTATTGTTCTTCTTTAGACTTTCCAGAATGACGATGTTAGAGATTTCCCCACAAACTCATCAAAAAAGTAAATGTGCATTTCACTTTAATAATTTGATTTCAAACAGTATTTTAATCCCCCCAAAAAAAGCATCTTTTGGTTGAAACTTGGGCCCTGTCCTTAGTAGATTATGATAATAGTATCGGTGTATTAAAAATGAGTCAAGACTTTTCACTCTCTCCACTTTAGAGGTTCTACTACACTGACAGACACTTTTAGAAAGTCAAGAACATCATTAATATGCATTTCTGTTAATTTCTCTCAGAAACTCATCTGTATACCACTTGGCTCTGCCAGAGGTAAAAGGTTATGTTCCAATCCATCTCACCATGCAATGAAGCTGGAAGCACTAGAATTTCTCTTGTAACAAGATTATTTTCAAATGTTGACTATTAGCCAGAATCTCATTATGATTTTCACCAAACTGTGGAACAACCTTCATCCTAGTATTGTTTTCATACTTGTCATTCAGAGCCAGTCTCCCCCATGGCAATGTTAATACTGTTTGAAAAGCACAAATGAAGACTTCCCAGCTGAAAAATTTCCTTCCCACTACTAGACTGCCCCTAGGGACAGAGAGAAATTAACATTTGCTGACTTTCTTCCAAATGTGAAGTATGTTCATGAAGATTCACTCATTTCATCCCCACAGCAACTCAGAAGATGGGTACTGTTTAAAGTTGCATATACAGCTCCTCTAAAATTAGCTGTTTCTCTGAAAGCACTGGACTTTTTTTATGTTTTCTTCGGTATAGGTCAATAGTAGACCCACTACGAGACTCTTCAAAAGATCAGTTGAATAAAGAAGGCTTAAAAATGTTAAGAAAATTGTTTGTGGTTAAAAAAAAAAAATCCTAAGACACAATGTAACGGTCTGAACCCTATTTTGAATCTAAATTCTTTTTTTAACGGTATTATTTTAAAAATATAGGAATACATTTACAGATTTTTAAAGACATTTTGGCATAACATTATATGAATATTTTCATCAGTACTTAATTCATTTAGAGGTTTGATAAAATGCATAGAAATCCCACTAGTTACCATAAGCATAAAGTGCATGTAGGAGAGAACATAACAGAAACAGATTTCTTGTTGGTTTTAGATTAAGCTTAATAATCTGTGAATACCAAAAATTGCCACAAGGCAATTATCTTAGTTCTTGGATTATTAATGATTTGAGGTCCAGATGTACCACACTCTGAGAGGGTGCTATCCATTTGTTTTTTTTTTTTTGTTTTGTTTTTTTTTTTTTTTGTTTGTTTGTTTTTGTTTGTTTTGGGTTTTTTTGTTTTTTGTTTCTTTGTTTCTTTGTTTGTTTTGTTTTGTTTTCTCATGAAAGATTGAGGTTTCTTTTATTTATTTGTTTTTTATTTTTTATTTTTTGGCCTTTATTTTTTTGAGCTTCATATAGTCTGTAGGAGGTTTCTAGGGAGTGCAGAGCTTCCTATGTAGGTATCTAATTATCAGTGACTGCATATTATGTCTGTTCTTTTGTGACTGGGTTATCTCACTCTGGATGATATTCTCTAGATGCAGCCATTTTCTTAAGAATTTCATGAAGTCATTGTTTCTGATTGCTGAGTAGTACTCCATTATGTAAATATACCACAATTTCTGTATCCATTCATCTACTGAAGGACATCTGGGTTCTTTCCAGCTTCTGGCTATTATAAATAGGGCTGCTATGAACATTGTGGTACATGTATCTTTGTTGTATGTTGGAGCTTCTCTGAGGTTTATACCCAGAAATGGAATAACTGGGTCTTCGGGTAGAACTCTGTTCAATTTTCTGAGGAAACGCGAGACTGATTTTCCAGAGTGATTGTACCAGTTTAAAACCCAAACAACAGTGGAGAAGTGTTTCTCTTTCTGCGCATCATTGCCAGCATCTGCTGTCATTTGAATTTTTCATCTTAGCTATTCTGACTGGTGTGAGGTGGATTCTCAGGTTTGTTTTGATTTGCATTCCCTGATGGCTAATGATGTCAAGCACTTCCTTAGATGCTTCTCAGCCATTCCATATTCCTCAATTGAGAACTTCTTGTTTAGTTCTGTAGCCCACTTTTAATAGGATAGTTTGATTCTCTGGTATCTAATTTCTTGAGTTCTTTGTATATCTTGGATATTAGGCCTCTATCTGATGTCAGTTGGTAAGATCTTTTCTCAATCTGTTGGCTGTTGGCTGCTGTTTTGTTTTCTTGACAGTGTTCATAGCCTTACAGAAAATTTGCAATCTCATTAATTCCAATTTGTCGATCTTTGACCTTAGAGCATGAGCCACTGGTGTTCTGTTCAGGAAATTTTCATCTGTGCCTATGTGTTCTAAGGTTATTCCTACTTTCTCTGCTAATAGTTTCAGTTTACCTGGTTTAATGTGGAGATCTTTAATCCTCTTGCACTTGAGCTTTGTACAAGGAGATAAGAAAGGGTCTATTTTCATATTCTAAGTGCTGAGTGCCAGTTGAACCAACACCATTTGCTAAGAGGCTGTCATTTTTCCATTAAATGTTTATAGCTCCTTTGTCAAAAATCAAGTGACCATATATGTGAGGGTTCATTTCTGGATATTCTTTTCTATTCCATTGATCCACGTACCTATCTCTGTACCAGTACCATGCAGTTTTTAACACAATTGCCTTGTAATATAGCTTGAGGTTAGGGATGGTGATTCCCGCAGATGTTTTCTTGTTGTTGAGGATGGATTTCACTATTCTAGGTGTTTTGTTATTCCAGATGAAATTGCACATTGCTCTTTCCAAATCTATAAATAATTAGGTTGGAATTTTGATGGGGATTGCATTGAATCTATAGGTTGCTTGTGGGAAAGTGGCCATTTTTAAAATGCTGATCCTGCCAACTCCATGGGAGTTCTTTCCATTTTCTGAGAACTTCCTTGATTTCCTTCTTCATAGTTTTGAGTTCTTATCATATAGATCCTTCACTTGCTTAGTTTGAGTCTCACCAAGGTATTTCATATTGTTTATGAATATAGTAAAGGGTATCTTTTTCTGAATTTCTTTCTCTGCATGTTTGTCCTTGAGTAGAGGAAGGCTACTGAATTGTTTGAGTTAAATTTACATCCAGCCACTTTGCTGAATTTGTTTATTAGCTGTAGAAGTTTTCTGGCGGAATTTTTGGAGTCACTTTCATACACTGTCATGTCATCTGCAAACAGTGATATTTTTACTTCTTCTTTTCAAATTTGCATTCTTTTGCTGTCTAATTGCTACCACCAAGACTTCCAGTACTATGTTGAATAGGTAAGGGGAGAGTGCGCAACCTTGTAGAGTCCCTGATTTTAGTGGGATTGCTTCAAGTTTCTCACAGTTAAATTTGATGTTGGCTATTGGTTTGCTGTATATTGCTTTTATTATGTTTAGCTATGGGCCTTGGATTCCTGTTCTTTCCAAGACTTTTAACATGAAGGGGTGTTAAATTTTGTCAAATGCTTTTTCAGCATCTGGTGAGATGACCATGTGATTTTTTTCTTTGAGTTTTTTTATATGGTGGATTACATTGTTGAATTTCCATATATTAAACCATCCCTGTATCCCAAGGATGAAGCCGACTTGATTGTGGTGAATGATCATTTTGATGTGTTCTTGGATTCAGTTTGCCAGGATTTTGTTGAGTATTTTTGCATCAATGTTCATAAGTAAGATTGGTCTGAAGTTTTCTTTCCTTGTAGGGTCTTTGTGTGGTTTAGGAATGAGGCTTATTGTGGCCTCAAAAATGAGTTAGGTAGTGTTCCATCGGATTCTATTTTGTGGAATAATTTGGAGAGTATTATTATTAGGTTGTCAATAAATGTCTGATAGAATTCTATACTGAACCAATCTGTATCTGAGCTTTTTTATGGTTGGGAGGCTTTTGTTGACTGCTTCTATTTCTTTAGGTGTTATGGGATTATTTAGATGGTGTACCTGGTCCTGCTTTAACTTGAGTATCTGGTATCTGTCTAGGAATTCATCCATTTCCTCCACATTTTCCAGCTTTGTTGAGTATAGGCTTTTGTAGTAGAATCTGATAATTTATTGAATTTCCTCAGTTTCAGTTATTTTGTCTCAACTTTCATTCCTGACATTGCAAATTGGATACTCTCTCTTTGCCCTCCAGTTAGTCTGTCTAAGGGTTTATCAATCTTGTTAATTTTCTCAAAGAACCAGCTCTTGGTTTTTTGGTTTTTTGGTTTTATTTTGGGTTTTTTTTTTTTGTTTGTTTGTTTTGTTTTGTTTTGTTTTGTTTCTTTGAATGGTTCTTTTTGTTTCTATTTTATCAATTTCTGCTCTGAGTTTGATTATTTCTTGACATCTACTCCTCTTGGGTGTATCTGCTTCCCTTTATTATAGAATTTTCCACTGTACTGTCAAGTTTCTAGTGTATGCTCTCTCCAGTTTTGTTTTGGAAGCACTCAGAGCTATGAGTTTTCCTCTTAGTACTGCTTTCATTGCATCCCATAGGTTTGGGTATGTTGTGTTTTCATTATCATCAAATTCTGGAAATTCCTTAACTTCTTTTTTTATTTCTTCTTTGACCATGATATTGTTTAATAGAGCATTGCTCAGTTTTCATGTGTATATGGGATTTTTGTTGTTTTTGTTGTTATTAAAGACCAGCGTTAGTTCCTGGTGATCTAATAGGATGCATGGGAGTATGGGAGTATTTTAATCTTCTTATGTATATTGAGGCTTGTTTTGTGAGTTATATGGTCAATTTTGGAGATGGTGCCATGAGGTGCTGAGAAGTTATATTCTTTGGTTTTGGGATGAAATGTTCTGTAGATGTCTATTCATTACAATTGATTCGTGACCTCTGCTAGTTTCACTGTATCCTTGTTCAGTTTCTGTTTCCATGATTTGTCCATTGATGAGAGTGGGGTGTTGAAATCTCCCACTATTATTGTGTGGGGTGCAATGCATTTTTTGAGCTTTAGTAGTGTTTCTTTTTTTTTTTTTTTTTTTTTTTTGAGGCTGGAAGACACAGGCTTTTGTTTGTTTATTTGTTTTGCTTGTCAATTATTTTAATAACCACTTTATTTTTGGGGTTTTTTTGTTTTTTTTTTTAAATTAACCATAGCATTCGTTTACATCTCAAATGATATCCCACTTCCCTTCCCGGTTACCCCTCCATTAGTCCCCCATTCCATATCTGCCCTTGCCCCTACCCTTTACCTATATGGGAATACTCTGCCACCCACCCACACTCTCTCGTTTTGCAGTCCAGCGTTCCCCTACTCTGGGGTATCAAGCCTCCCCAGGACAAAGGACCACCCCTTCTATTGCTATCAGGCAAGGTTCTCTGCTACATACGTATCTGGAGCCACGGATCCCTTCAAGTATACTTCTTGGTTGGTGGTCTAGACTCTAGGAGAACGGGGTTGTCAGGCCAGCCTATGTTGTTTTTCTAATGGGGTTGCAATTCCCCTTCTCTTCTCTAGTCCTTCCACCAACTCCCCCACCAGGTTCCCTGACCTCCTTCTAATGGTTGCCTCCAAGGATCACATTTACATTGTTCATTTGCTGGCCAGACTTCCTCAGGACTCACTAGGAACACTAGGTTCCTGTCAGCAAGGACCTCTTGACCACAGCGATAGTGTTGGGTTTGGTGTCTGCAGACATGATGGATCCCCAGGTGGGGTCAGTCCCTGGTTGGCCCCTCCTTCAGTCTCTGCTCCATTTTTTTTTTTTTTTTTTTTTTTTTTTTTTTGGTCCCTGTTCTTCTTTAAGATGGAAAGAATTCTGGGTTAAAAACTTTGAGATGGGTGGGTGGCCCCATCCCTTGAACAGGGGCTGTGCTTATCTGCTGGAGGAGGTCACTACAGGATCTGTCTCCCCCTTCTCTGCACATTTCAACTAAAGTCATCTGTTTTGGGTCCTGGGAGCCTCAAGTTTCCCTGGTGTCTGGGATCCTCTGGTGGCTATCCCCAGTTCTTCACCACCCCCTCCATCTCACTACATATTTTTGTTCAACTTCCTGACCCTCTCTCTGTTCCTCTCTCGAATCTCTTCCAGATGCTGGTGCTGCCGTCCTTATCCCCCCCTTCATTCTCCCTCTCCAGTCCCCACTTTCCCTTCACCTGTCCAGAGTTGGCACCTATGAATACTAGCAAATATGTACCCAGGAACTGTGGGATTTTTCTCTGTAAAGTCCACTCTGGAGTGTTCTCCACCAGTGCTTCCTCAAGCATGAATTCCTTCTGGGACTTTTTTTCCTTCCTTTCAGTCTTATTTATGGGCAAGTAGTACATCTGGATGCAAGGTCTTTGGCAAGATTGTCTAGTCCAGGAAGATAATGCCTGGGCCTAAGTAACTCCATGGTTTTGAATGTCCTCAGGTGGGTGGTCTAGTAGAGTTTGATGACCATCTGTTTTCTGATAGCAGCAGGGAGTACAGATCTTCTATCTCTGGCAAGAACCACCACTCATTTTCCTCCTTTTTGATATCTTCCCTTTTTTTGCTCACTTGGTTTCTTCCTGTGTGTAGTTTGGGGACTGCAATAATCGGGTTTGGGCAAGGTAGCCAGGATATAGACAGCTCCACTGATTCTCGGGCTGCTTTCTAAGCAGTCAAGTTACAGTCCCCAAACCAACTGCACTGTCCAAGGTAGACTAGGGAAAGAAGTTTGTCTAGCTGTCAGTAGGGTTTCTTTTATGAATATGGGTGCTCATGTGCTTGGAGCATATATGTTAAGTATTGAGAGTTCCTCTTGAAAAATTTTCCCAGTAATGAGTAAAAAGTGTCCTTACTTATCCTTTTTAATAACTTTTGGTTGAAAATCTACTTTATTCCTTATTAGAATGGCCACTCCAGCTTGCTTCTTGGGGCCATTTTCTTGGAAGATTTTTTTACCCACCCTTTTATTCTGAGATAGTGTCTGTCTTTGTCTCTGAGATGAGTTTCCTGTATGCAGCAAAATGCTGAATTCTGTTTATGTATCCAGTCTCATAGCCTATGTCTTTTTATTGGGAATTGAGTCCATTTGTCTAAACAGATATTAAGGAATAATGGTTGCTGTGTCCTGCTATTCTCGCTTTTAGAAGTAGAATTATGCCTATGTCTCTTTCTTCTTTTGGTTTTCTTGCTTAGTTATTTTCTTGTTTTTACTAAGATGTAAATTCCCTCCTTGAATTGAATTTTCTACGTATAATTTATTGTAGTGCTGGATTTGTGGTCAGATATTATGTAAATTTGTTATGTCCTGGAATATCTTAGTCTCTCCATCTATGCTGATTGAGAGTTTTGCTGAGTATAGCAGCCTGGGCTAATACTTGTGTTCTCTTAGAGTCTGCATAATGTCTGTCCAGGATCTTCTAACTTTCATAATCTTTGTTGAGAAGTCGGATATAATTCTGATTGGGTTATGTTTATATGTTACATGACCTTTCTCCCTTACTGCTTTTAGTATTCTTTCTTTACTTTGGGTACTTGGCGTTTTGACTATTTTGTGTCAGGAAGAATTTCTTTTCTGGCCCACTCTATTTGGAGTTCTGTAGTCTTCTTTTATGTTCATGGTCATCTCATTTTTAAGGTTAGGGAAGTTTTCTTCTATGATTTTGTTGAATATATTTACTGTGCCTCTTAATTGATATTCTTTGCCCTCTTCTATTCCCATTATCCTTAGGTTTGGTCTTCTCACTTTGTCCTGGATCCCTTGGACATTTTGGGTTAGGAGCTTTGTGATTTTTGCATCTTCTCTGACTGTTCTCTCTATGTTTTGAATGTTGTCTTCGGTTTCTGAGATTTTCTCTTCCATCTCTTGTAGTCTTTTAGAGATGCTTGCATCTATGACTCCTGATTTTTTTTTTTTTTTTTTTTTTTTTTTTTTTTTTTGGTTTTCCAACTCCAGGGTTGTCTCTTTTAGTGTTTTCTTTATTGTTTCCATTTTCATTTTTAATTCCTTCTTCGATTCCTTCATCTCTTTGGTTCTGTTTTCCTCTATTTCTTTGATTTCTTTCATTGTTTTCCATGTTTCTTCTTTAAAAGCTTCTATTTCTTGATGGTTTTCCTCCCATTCTTGTTTAAGTGAGTAATTCATGCTCTTCTCAGAAATCTCCATCATCATCTTTAGGTATTATTTCAGATCTGAGTCTTCTTTTACTTGAGTGTTTGACATTCTGCTGCTTGCTGTGATAGGAGAGCTGGGTTCTGATGTTGCCATGTTGTCTTGGTTTCCATTTTGTAAGTTCTATCGTTTTCCTCTTGCCATCTTGTTGTCTGTGATTATACGTGGTCTTGTTGTCAGTGATTGGTTCCTTTCTCTCCCGTGTACCTGGTCTGTGTCCCTGGATCTCTGCTGTTTTAAGTGGTA
The DNA here is from genome assembly GCF_963924665.1 of Micromys minutus. Lineage (NCBI taxonomy): Eukaryota > Metazoa > Chordata > Mammalia > Rodentia > Muridae > Micromys > Micromys minutus. The sequence goes on along the minus strand of NC_137983.1, from coordinate 27,257,011 downwards.
AATGGTTTACATGCTTGGTCCACACACAAGGGCCTTCCCGGTAGACAACGAGTCCCTAAGGCAGATTTTCTGCTCCCCTGAACCAACCAGAAATCCGTGCCTACCGCATGCTAGGCCTTGCTCTCTCTGGGCCCTGGCTACTCACAGCACAATCTCGCCAGGCCTGTGTCCCTGGATCTCTGCTGTTCATGGTGGCCCTGAGTCTAAATTCTTAATGTATATTAAATATCCTAAGTTCTGTCTCTTGTGGTAGAACCATCAGTATGAATATTTCTTAAACACTAAAAACAGAACCACCATACAACGAGTAATAATATTCTTGGATATATACCCTAAGGACTCAGTCAACATTACAAAACTACTTACATAAACAAATTTATTACATTATTCACAATAGCTAGGAAATGAAAATGACTTATATGTCCACTCATTAGTAGTAGAATGAATAAAGAAAAAATATACATATACACAACTAGATTTTATTCATCTAGAGATAAAGATGAGATCTTCAGGGGGGAAAAATGGGTGGAATTGGAAATTCTGTTAAGCAAAATAAGCTAGTCTCAGAAAGACTAATAATTTTATCTCACATTCAGAACATATATTTACACTTATACATATTGTGTGTGTGCACGTGCGTGTGTGTATGTGTGTGTGTGTGTGTGTGTGTGTGTGTGTGTGTGCGAGCACAATGCATCTAGTGAGTAGATCACAAAGGAACCATAAAAAAAATGATACGAGTACATTTGGGAGTAGAAATAGAACCAGCAAGAAGAGACAGAAATGATGGAGTGGAATAAACCAGAACAAACTATAATCACAGACACAATGTATTACTTTGTATACATTAACATTAAAATGAATAAATACAGCACTCAGTAGAGATTATGCAGTTTGGTACTTGAGACTGCAGAATGATATAATTACAAATTCAGTAAGGAAGGGAAATTCATGGCTGTGGTCTCACTTTCAAAATGTTATGCTTTGCTTATCCTAGCCCTTCTCTTCTACTTACTCATAACCCTTATTGGAATTCTCTTGTTTATTGCAGAAAACCTAAAAGCATAGAACTCTGCCTTAGGGTTACTCTTGCTGTTGTAAAACATGACCAAAAGCAACTTAAAAAAGAAAGGATTATTTAGCCTTACATGCCATAGTCTATCTTACAGAGAAATAAGGGCAAGAACTCAAAGCAGGAACCTGGAGGCAGGAACTTATGCAGAAGTCATAGAGGTCTGTGGCTTTCTAGCTTGCTCTCTATACTTGCTTTCTCATAGCACTGAAGATCAACAACCCAGGGGTTGTTCTATTCACATTAAACTGATTTTTTTCCCATCAATCAATAAGCCTAAGAATGGAACAGGCTTTCCCGAAGTCCAATCTGGTGGATGTATTGTTCCAAATAAGGTTCCCTCTTCCCAAATGATGATAGCCTAGCCAGCACAAACATAAAGTTCTTATAATAAAGCCTAAAATCATGTTTACCCAGTTAAACTAAAACTGTAGGCAAGCATTCATTTCCTATGAGAGCCAAGTATTGTAGGCATTTGTATTAGACACTTACTATAACAAATAGCTGAAGCTGGGTATGTTATGTGAAAGGTATTTAGCTCACAGTTCTGAAATCCCAAATTGGTGTTACTAAATGCTGCTGCTTTGCTCAGCTAAAGGTCTCATGATATTTGGCATTGTGGTGGCATAGTTGTAGAGGGAATGTATGCAAAAGGAGACAGCATAGAGAGAGAGAAAGCCATAATCAAGAAGAGGGCCATCTTGTTCTTTTATAATAAGCTACCTCCTGGGAATATAGTTTGATTGTAGAGTGCTTGCCTACCATGCAAGAGACACTGAATTTTCAGTACCAAAAGGAAGAAAGGAAGAAGTGAAGGAAGGAAGGAAGGAAGGAAGGAAGGAAGGAAGGAAGGAAGGAAGGAAGGAAGGCAGAAAGGAAGGAAGGAAGGAAGGGAGGAAGGAAGGAAGGAAGGAAGGAAGGAAGAAAAGCAATCAGACAAATATAAAAGCCTACTCCCTCAGAAACTGTAATAACTCCCTATGAGGCCAACATTAATATTGCTTCAAGGAAGTACCATCAGTTAAATTACCACCTCCTAATTAATCCACACCAGTGTACTAGAAACTTACATACATACATCATGGAGAATAAACACATCTATACCATAGCAGTTTTGAGCACTGCAGCTGATACCCAAAAAACCATAGGCATGCAATAATGTTCACTAATTCAATATCAATATGATCTTTTCTTATCCACAGAGAGTTCTGGTCATTTATTTTTCTTTACTGATGAAACCACAGAAGTCTTTAGTTAATTGCTCTTTCTATTCTTCTCTTCTTGGCTTGACTCTCCACCACAAAATCCTAAAACTATGTTTGGAAATACAACATGGGTGGTAATGAATGGTCAACACTATAATATGTTATAAAAGACTGTTCAGACCCTCTCAGAAACAAACAACAAAATAGCCAAGCAAAGAAAGAATTTGTTATGTGTCAGGTCTTGGTGAAGCAGATAGAAATATCTCTATTGCAGCTAACTGTATAGAACTTGGACATGTGTAGATTAGACGGTCTTTGAACTCACAGAAATCCACATGCCTCTGGCTCCTGATAATAGGAGATTAAACAATATTATTAAAGATATTGTTCTGTAACCTTCTACTACACAAATTTTTCAGTGATGTTCCCTATTTCTGACACAATGGTTTGCTTTGGGATGAGAAGGATGCTGCACAAACCAGAGTGCAATTAAAATCAATCCTAGTTCTAATGAGTCCTTAGCAGTTTATTGAAAATCTTTCATGCTCTCAACTTTACTTGGAAACAACTTCATTACCCCTATAGACCAAAAGTGACTGTTTCAGTAGCAGGCACAGTGCATCATCAGTGGTCATCAGGGTGTATCTGGTAAAACTGTGTCATTAGCTGTGGCACTTCAGGCTGGTCTCAGTGCTGAGAAGTGCCTTTACTCTGTTCTTGTGCAACTTCAACCCCATTGACTAGTACTAAACTGATACTCAGTATACAAATGTGTCTGATTTTAGTTTCAAATAATGTGTTTTTCTTTGTCCTCTTTTCTTCTTCCTATTACTGTGATTCATATTTATTATGTTTTTATTAATTTTAGTATACATTTTATTATATTTTATTATAATAAATTATGACTTGCAAATTTGCTATTCTAGAAATAAGAAGTCTGAAATCACATTTTTGGTCAAACTTATGTATAAATGGGTCTTTATTCTTCAAAGGAAGAATCTACATACTTGGCTTTTCCAGACTCTAGAGGGCCATTGTGTTCCCTCCCTTGGGACCCTTATGATAAGTCAAGGAAAACTGCAACCTTTCTCCTACCTCTCACTCAAGCCCACTGGTTCATCTCTGTTTTTTTTTTTTTTTTTTTTGGTTTGTTTGTTTGTTTGTTTGTTTTTGTTTTTGTTTTTTTGTTTTGTTTTGTTTTGTTTGTTTGTTTTTTTCTCGTGCCTTGTAGAAACACTCTGAACGACAATTGCAAGATGTACAGCAAACAGACATAGTTCCATACTCTGCATGTGTATGTAGGACCAATTCAGCAGACCTGGTGACAATTTTTTTTTCTTATTTCAGACACAAGGTTGAAAAACTCCATTGTGTAGCTAAGAGACTATACAAGCACACTTATTTGTCATAGTGGCTAGACTTGCCTCTTATTAGTAGGGAGAAGAAAGAAAACCCCACTGCCTCCTGCAAAAAAAGTAACAAAGGGGACCCTGCTCTGCTACTATTTCCAAACAAGGTGCTTGTGCAAAGAAAAAGAGTATACAGAATAAGTTTAACAAATCTACATGTAGAGGCTCATGCCTGTAAAATCTCCTGTAATCACAAGTGCTGAGAGGCTGAGACAAGGGAATTGAAATGAATTTCAGGCCATCCTGAACTGCAGAGTGAGAGCTATCTCATAGAAATAAAAATAGAATAAGATAAGATATATTTAACAGCTTATTTGCACATTGAAGGACTGTGTGACTGGCAGCCAGCAGTCAGTTGCAGATGTTCAGAAACCTAAGATTTAGCATCATCTAAGAAGGGCTTCTTGGTGTTGATGATGACTACAAAGACAGAAAAGTACCTGATTGAATTCTGACAGGTATCTGCCTCTTTTGATTTAGTTTAGTGTTTACTGATGCCTCCTACCACCTTTAAATCAATAATTTTTAAGGAATGTTTCTGAATCAAATTCCAATTTACTTGTATATACATTTTACATATAGAAACAACTCTAAGCTAATAACTTCCTATTTGTTTTGCTTCAAATCTTCTATTTCCAGATAAACATTCATTTTGTTTTTACCTTCAGGTCATTTTAGACAGAGCCTAGTAATGTTATCAAGGGAAAAGTCAAGTTCATAGCAACAAGGATTACAACTATGAGTCAAGACAGGCTGTGGGAGCCTTTGATTCCAGATCTCAGAAGGCAAAGACAAGTAGATCTCTTACTTCTGGGTCAGACTGGTCTACAGAGAGAGGTCTGAGACAGCCAGAACTACACAGAAAACCCCTGTCTTGAAAAAATCAAAGGGAAAACAATCTGAGTAATCACAGTCTACTAAACACATCTTCCTGAGCATCAACCCTGGTGTGCCTAAATCAGTGATTCTTAACCTATGGGCCAGCCACCTCTTTGGTAGTCAAAAGACTTTTTCACGGGGTCAAATGTTACAAATACCTTTTATATTACATATTTACATTATTATTCATAACAACAGCAAAATCACAATTCTGAAAGAGAAACGAAAATGATTTTTGTCATTGGGGTGGTCACCACAACATGAGGAACTGTATTAAAGGGTCGAGCATTAGGATGTTTAAGAACCACTGACCTAAAACAAGGTTAAGAAGGAATTAAGTAACCTAAAGAAAGGTGCGGAAGTTGACACACTCATGATCTTGGACCCACAGTGCCACTGTGAACATGAGGTGCTAATTCTCTTGAAGTGCCATAGATGGGCAGTTCTCCTTCTGTTTCTAAAACATAAAAAGATTCCTGTGTTTCTAAACATCACAACAATGTGGGAAACAGTGCAATAAATACCATAGGCTTTAACTGCCATCTGAGCATGTCTGAAACATGGATGAGATATTTTGAAAGGAAGTTAAACATTGAACTAAACACGAGGAACCCAACGAAGGAGCTAGAGAAAGGACTGAAGGAGCTGAAAGGGGTTACAACCTCATGGGAAGAACAATATTATCAACCAAACCCTCCACAACTCCCATGGACTAAAACATGAACCATTGAGCACACATGGAGAGACCCATGGCTCCAGGTGCATATGTGGAAGAGAATAGCAGTGTCCTAGCATCAATGGGAGAAGAGGCCTTTGGTTTAGTGAGGGCGCGTTTTACCAGTGTAGGAGAATGCCAAGGTACTGAGATGGTGAGGGTGATTGGGAGAGGGTACACCTTCGTGGAGACAAGTTGAGGAAGAAGGGGGATGAGAAAGGGGGGAAAAGGAATAACATTTGAAATGTCAATACAGAGAGTATCCAATAAAATAATTTTTAAAAAAACCTAACCTACCTAATACAGTTTTACACTTTTGTTGTATAATAGTTTGCTTATAATTGAAATTTTTTATGCCAGAGAGACACTATTATGATTAGGAAAGTTCTAAAAGAAGACTCAGAAAGACTCAGGAAATAAACAACTCAAAAGTATCAGGAAGTTTCTGAAGCATACTATATTTACATGGGTCCTTCATCTCTTGGGTTGTAAAAATTGTAACAACAGTTGAGACTCTCTGACCTATGGAGCTGCCAATAAGTTGGTGATACCTTTCCTTCATCTATGTTCCTGTAAGTAAGCATTCACTGCAGTCTTCTAAGTAACATCAATAAACTCATTGGTTCGTATCAAGTTGTACTTTTTTACTTTGGCCTGTAGTGGGTTCCCTATCTGAGTTGAATGTTTGCTGACATCAATCATGTCATATGACAATTTTTAAATGGTTAAAAATGCTGATATGCTATAATAATTATAGCACTTTATCTTTGAAATAACTAGAGTTTGCTTGTGCGTGGGACTGTCATATGGACTGGAGCTTTGTAAGTTATGATACGGCAACCACAGAGGAAAAAGAGAAAAATCCTCCAGACATATGTTCTCGGTGCCCACAGTGAGCATTGTGTAGCTCAGTGCATAAGATGAAGTAAGACATCTGGCAGTTGTGTGTGTGTGTGTGTGTGTGTGTGTGTCTGTGTTTGTGTGTGTATGTGTGTGTGCTCATGAGTGTGTGTGTATGTGTGTGTGTGCTCGAGTCCATCTGTATGCATATATATTTGTGTATGTGTCTGTGTGTGTGTGTGTGTGTATACAAGTATTGTGCATTTTAGAGTGGCTAGTTTCATCTATGTGCTATTTTCTCTGTTCACATGGTGTTTCTCAGGGACGAAAGCATGCATAAACAAACATGAAATTCACATTATGTTTGAATTATTCTGTGATCTATCAATTGTGTTGGAACAAATTTGCATTTTTAAAACAAGCATAATAGAAGAACTGAATGTGTTTTCATCTGAGTGATGTGATCAGATCTCCCTAGGGAGACCTGTCAGCAGATCACTCACCAGCTGCTGAGCTATTAGAAGGGTTTTCAGGTTGACAGGCATCTTTGAGTATTATGAACCACTAGCAAGCACTGGGAATCACATCTTCATTTTGCTACATTAAGGGAAAAATAGAGAAGAAAATGTACAGATGTCTCACAAGTAAACCAGGGGACAGTGAGTTAGTAACTAGTTTGTCATAGTTCAATGGAAAATTCTACATGTTGAATGAATTCAATGATAGGACAGTCTATAAAAGTCAAAAATCACAGAGAATGTTAAAAAAGGCCTGTGGTTTGTCAGGTGTTTAATAAGGAAAGGGGAATGAGCAATGTGCAGAGGCTGTCAATTTTTATTCTGTGTGATATCCATGTGGACTAACGTCATACATTTGTTAAAATTTGAATATGTGCTAAGAGTAAATTTTAACATAAACCATGGGCTTTAAATTATAAAGATTTGTCAGTGAAGCCCCATCAGTTCTTAGAAGCATACCTCTCTGATACTGCAGTTAGAGAGATTTGTGCCTGTGTTCATTTAGGATCAGAGGGGTTAGCTCTAGTCCTTCCTCTCGATGTGTCTGATCACTCGAAACCATCTCTAAGTGCCTCAAGTCTTTCTCAAGTGGCATTATTTCTTAGATGGAGATTGTCCAACCTCAGTTCCATCACAGTAACCTCAAGTGAGGCTTAATAAACCTAGAGCAGGAGTAGCAGATTCTCACTGCCACATTGATCAGACCCTTTTGAGTCACATTGATCAGACTCTTTTGAGTCATAACTATGCCTGAGCCAACTTGGGCTTAATATTTCTTGGTTTCATTGAGGAACAAAAGGGAGACATTTCTATTTATTGTATAACATGAACTGCAGATAAGCAATGATTTTCTGACTGTGAGAATATGGGGACAATCAGTGCATGCCCTGTTGAAACTGTGTTAGTCTGAATTTCTCATCCTAAAAGGAGGCAAGAAAGCTCAGAGCTGTGCTCAGAGGTCAAGGCCTATTTATGTTCCAATCAAACAGGAGGAGATCCTAGGGCTAAGCTGAAGGAAAGCTGGACATGAATGAAAGAGCAAAGGTTTTTTCAAATAAATTTCTTTCAACCTCCTCCTATTGTGTTCATGTGATTTCATCTACTATCTTTCATTACTGCTGTAACTACACAATGCCAGTAAGTTGTTAGTCAAATCATTGTTACCATAACAAATGACCTGAGGCCAGCTTATAAAGAAGGAAGGGTTATACTGGTTCACAGTCTTACAGCTCCTAGGTCATGATAGACTGGTTCCATGACTTTGTAGAGAGTAATGGGAATGTGCTGTAGAGGAAAATCTCTCATTGCATACTTGGGAAGCTAAAAAGGGGAAAAGGAAGAGGCAGAACCACCCTTCTCCCTTGAGGGCATGCACCCAAGGACCTTGAGAGCTCATCCTAGGCTCTATCTCTTAAAGGTTCACACTTGTCAATAGCTCTGCACTGGGGACGGATGGGGACCAAACATATAGCAAGCACATGGCTTCTTGGGAGGACATTTAAAATCAAAGCCAGAATTTGAAAAGAGTGAATTCTAGAAATTTTACATAAAATACAAAGATATTTTCATCCTCCCTGCCCTGTTGGGAGCCCAACATTGGAGGATCTATTATGTTCTTTCATTCTACACTCCCAAAACAATCTCTCTCTTCTCTTCTCTTTCTGCTTCCCATCCCCTCCTTCCTCTCTCTCTCTCTTTCTCTCCCATACACACACATTCATTTATAACTAATTTTTGAAGCTATAATGTAAATATAATTATTTTCTGGCATTGTACCATTACAATTGCATTAGCTTCCAATTGCATAAACACCTTTAAGTTAGGTGGCCTATCTTGTGATTACTGACTGACCAACAATTTCAAAATTTCAAACCTGAAAGTATTTGCTCCAGCCTCTTGCAAACTGATTTGGAGGTACAACCTACTCTAGACTGACAGAAGAACATTTTTTACCTTCGTGGCTTTAGTGAGAATATTTCTCTATGTCACCGCAGAAAGGGTCCATTTACTTGCTTAGGAAATATTACTCTGGGCCCTATCAGAAAGTCACACTGAATATCATTGTTTCAGCAAAAACATACCTATACATAAAATATAATTGATCTATGGATGATGCTGAAGATGCATGTAATTTTCACCCCGTTCATTTTAACCTAACATCACACCGTGTTCCTGCACAATTGCTGATGAGAGCTGGCTATCCCCACATGCATGTCTTCTGAGCACTTGGCTTCACATAACTTCCAGCAGTCCTCATGGGTCTGTGCAAGCAAATGACCAGTGCACACATATTGAAAGCTTCTAGATCAAACATTTAGATTCAAATATATATATATTGGTCTTGACTCCCTTCTTTATCCTCTTTAATTAGTTTGAAAATAGTTCCTAATGAAGTGTCAACACCATATAAGAAAAGTCTGAGACAATCTCAAATTAGCAAAATATATTTGAGCCAGAAAAGTGTTCTAGAACTAAGCTGCATTTCAGACCAGTGGTTCTGCAAGAAGCCCCACTCATTACTGGAGGTGCAAACACACATACTGTGAGAAAATAATCCACTCCAACAGCCTTGTTGGCCAGTGTTGGCATTTGCTGTCCATCATCAAATGCTGTGCTGTCGAATTTACCATATGCAAATATGTAAACAGTTGGTAGCCTATGACTGGAGAATCTCCATCTGCCATACCTCACATTCTGTTGCGTGACTACTACACTGTACTTGGTCAGGTTATCAGGACCTTTAGTTCAGCTGATACAGAAGCCACTTCCAGCTGTGTTTTAAATCTCAAGTATGAAGACAGGTTTATCCCAGCCTAATCCAGTTTACCAAATCTGTGCTCAGGGTGATGGGGATTACTCCTCCAGCCTTGGTCCCTTTGTGACCATATGGAGCAAAAATCGCTTCTTCACCATGCTTATATCAGAAAGAAGAGACAGGTCTCTCCTAGTCTCCCCCTAGTTTCTGACATTATCTGTACCCTAAAGCAGCATATGCTCATGGTTAGCTTTCAGTTAGACTGGTGATGTCATAGGGGTTCCCTATTGCTACTAAAAAGAAATATTATGTTCAAATTCTTGAGTGGGTTTCATAGATTAAAGAAGAGGCCATTTTAGTTTATTGACTTTGTACTTCTCATTGGGCCCCAATTAGCATGCAAAGCAATTAGTTGCTCAGCACTGGTTCAAACTGACTAAATTATGTTTTTGCCAAAGGAATAGACTACTTTTGCACAAGATAATTTCATCATACTACCCTGAAGCTTGCCCTTGGGCAGATTTCAGCAAAAGGCAAAAAATAATATTAAGCCTAGGCTTTGTTTTCCTTTTGTAATATTTTATTTATTCTCACAGTTTTCTGCCTGCACACAATTTCTTTTTCTTACTAGGTACTCTCTGCATTTACATTTGAAGTATTATCCCCTCCCCCCACCCAGCTCCCATCTCCCCTCCCCCTCCACTTGTCTTCAGGAAGGTGCACTCACTCCTAATCACCCTCTCCACTTCATTGCCTTGGCATCATATCCATCCCTATCTCCAGCAACTCCACATGCATCTTCTTCCAACCCTCATGCCCCTTTGCCTGCTGTCTCTTCTCTCTTATAACCCACTGAGAGTGTTTAGCTAGAGCTAGTACAGTGGCTGATCTTGTTGCCCCCATCATAGAGAGTCAGGTCACGCAGTTAAGCAGTGCTGTGGTAAGCTCATGAGTGCATTGGCCACACCATGTCCAGAGGCAGTGTTTCACAGTCCTCCCCATTCTCCTGCTCTGACATTCTTTCCTCTCTTCTTCTAAAGGTTCCCTGTGTGTTGGAGGGGGGGGGTTGTTTTGTTTATTTTTTTATTTTTATTTTTTAACGAGGACATCTTACTATAGAATAGACTTCTCTGACACTCACCAATTAGCCTAGACTAGTCTCAACTTCATGGAACTCCTCCTGCCTTGGCCTCCCTAGTGCCAGGATCATAGTCAGGAGACACCACGCTCAGCATTATTGATCTTTTATAAAAACCTCATTTCAAAGCATTAAAATTATAAATATATGAAAAAAATTATTTAGGCGCTACAGAAATTCGTTAATAGTTTATTTTTAAGCTATCCTAATCTCTGATCACCTTGGACTTGGTCCATCATCACATTCTAGATTTGTTCTTTTATGTTTTGAGATCTAATGTAATTACTTTATCTCCCAGTTTTCTATTTGACTATTTGGTATAGGGCAACCAATCTCTGTGTTCTTTTCTGAGGAAGACTGTTTCTCCAACTTCCAGCAATCCTTAGTTGCCTATAATTCTTTTTTTTTTAATTATTCTCTCATAAATTACATCTGCACAGCAGGTTCCCATCTCCACCCTCCTCCAGTCCCCTCCCACAATACTCCTTCTCCATTTCCCTTCAGAAAAGGTCAGGCCCCCCCAGGGATATCAGCCTAATATGGCATATCAAGTTGCAATAAGAAAAGGCATCGCCCCTCACACTAAAGCTGCATGAGGCAACCCAATATGAGATCAGAGGTCCCATAAGCAATCAAGTACATCAATAACAGCCCCTGCTCCCTCTGTTAGAAGTCCCACAAAAATACTAAGATATACAACTATACCATATATGCAAAGGGCCTCAGTTAAACCCATGCAGGCTCCCTTATTGTTGGTTCAGACTCCGTGAGCTCCTATAAGCCTAGTATTGTTGATTTGTGCAATTTCTTGTGGTGGTCTTGATGCTTCTGGAGCCTACAATCCTTCTTTTCCTTCCACAGTATTCACTGAGTACCACGTAATGTTTGGCTGTGGGTCTCTGCATCTTTTTCCATCAGTTGCTGGATGGAACACTGGTGGTGATTATGTCAGGCTCTGCCTACATGTATAGGAGAATATCACTAGGAATTGTTTTCTTGAGTCTGTCTTCTTTGTATAGGCTTGAAGCTCTATGGGCTCTCTCCGTCTGAGTTAGCATGTTCATTGTCATTGTCCCTGTTCAGTTCATGTCCCATCAGTCATGTTGGTGGGGATCTGTAGGTGTGGTGATTAGCTTCTTTAGCAACTTCTGTTTGTGGTGGCTTTGTTGTCATATTTATTGGCTTCAGTGCTGACTAGTTTTATGTCACCTTGATGCAAGCTAGAGTCATTGGAGAAAAGGAAACTTCAGTTGAGAAAATGCTCCCACCAGACTGGCTTGTGAGCAAGCCTGTGGTTCATTTCCTTGAGTGATGATTGATGAGGGTCATGTCACTCTGAGTTGGTGGTCCTGGTGCTATAAGAAAGCAGGCTGAGCAAGCCATTAGAAACAAACCAGTAAGCAGCACTCATCCACAGCCTCTGTGTCAATTCCTGCCCCGACTTCTCTGGATGATGGACTACAAGATTTAAGCAGAAATAGCCCTTTTCCTCCCCAAATTGCTTTTGGTCATGGTGCTTTAACATAGCAACAGTAATACCAAGTTAACTTTGTAAAGATATTTTCATGTAGTATTCTTTCCCTTACCCAACTTCTCCCAGTTCTTTCCCATTTTCTACCAACCTAACTTCATGTTCTTTCTCTCTTTGAAAATGGCAAAAACACAAAACAAAACAAAAAGAGAATTTTTTTAATGTGCATACACACACACACACACACACACACACACACACACACACACACACGAAGTCGGTTTTGTATTGACTAAATATTCCTAAACATGGAACGAGCACTAAAGTGAGGTTGACATATTCAGTATCATATTATTGGAGAGAAGTGACTTTCTCTCGCCAAGCAGCTATCCATTACAAATAGCTTCTTGGTTGGAAATAGAACTTTGTACCCACTTCCCTTTCTCTGAGGTTAGATTTGTGTCTGGTTCAAATTTGTTTAGATATTGTGGGTGCTACCGCCTTCCTCTAAGGTTTAGGAACCTATGCAGAAGATGAGGCAGAAAGACTGTAAGAGCCATAGGCGATGAATGACTCCATGTAAACAGAGTCTCCCATACACAACAGGGCTAAAGCACATATGAACTCACAATGACTGTGACAGCATCTTTTATTAATATTAAAAAAGCAAATGTTTGTTATGATTGTCTGATTAAACCAGGTTACCAGAAACATGTTAATGGACATCAATTTGACAATCATAAAATATGTAGACATATTGAGGAAAATACAAGTATTCATCACCTAGGGTATTAATATTTATTTTGAAGTACCAACACTTTCTGGTTACTTAACTAAGAATATGTGATTTTAACACTATTTATCCTCTGTCTTATACATGGATTCTGCTGAGACTTTAGGATCCTACATTTTTTTTTGACAAAAAAAGTAGAAAAGGTAAAGGGAGCTTTCAATTTTCTTATTTTACTCTTTAAGGATGAATCTAGGGATTGAAGATATGGATCAATTTGGGAGAGTGCTTCTCTCGAATACAAGAGACCTTGGGTTCAGTCTCCAATTGTCTGACAAATCCTGTAAACTCAGCCCTCTGAAAGGTGACAGCAGTGGGGTGTGTGTGTGTGTGTGTGTGTGTGTGTGTGTGTGTGTGTGTGTGTGTGTGTATGTGTGTGTGTATGTGTGTGTGTGTGTGTGTGTGTGTGTGTGTGTGTGTGTGTGGTGTTGCTGCACTCATATACCACAGAATGAGTAAGTATCAAGTGTGTCAATCAGAGAACAATTTGTTGGACTTTGTTCTTTCCTTCTATCTTATCGAGTCAGGAGATCAAACAGGTCATAAGCCTTGAGGCAGATACATTACTTGCTGCACCATCTCTTTGTCCCTCCATTGATTGATTGTATTCAACCTGCTGTTGACCATGTGTAACTAAAACTATAAGTAATGAAAGTGGAACTAAGAAAAGAGGTCAGTGGAATTGTTTTCCGGTGGCCGCCATTTAATCTGTAGACCTTCAGCAGATGGTCTTCTGCTCTCTTGGTGTGCGTCCTCATCATTCCTTCAAGCAGCACTAACGTGAGGCCATCTCCTAATTAATAGGCACATCTTTCCTGAAATAAGATGATGTTACCACCCAACTTGAGTTACTTTGTATATAATGTTTGCTTTTAAAAAAAATTTCATCTCTAACCTATCAGTAAAGCAGATTCTCTGCTCCTGAAACCTTGGGATCAGTGGTTCTTTCCCTGTTCCTGTACCATAACATCCTTCCATTCAAACTTTTAATCCTGCTGACTCATCCACCTAATCATGCTGACTCATTCACCTAATCATGCTGACTCATCCACCTAATTTTTATTGGAAATCAATGTAGTCTGTGTGCTTGTTGTACATGGCAGTACATGCCTAGAATTCTAGTGCTCAGGGGAGGGGGTAGGAGAATCTAAATTCAGCACCATCCTCAGCTACTTAGAGAGTACCAAGTCAGTCTCAGCTACATATCAAGACCTTGCCACAATTAAAGAAAAAAATAGGTCTATGGCCATACCACTCTGAACGCGCCCGATCTCGTCTGATCTTGGAAGCTAAGCAGGGTCAGGTCTGGTTAGTACTTGGATGGGAGACTGTGTGGGAATAGCAGGTGCTGTAAGTTTTAATGAAAAAAAAAAATGATTCAGTGGTTAAGAGTATCAACTGCTCTTCCAGAGGCCCTGAGTTCAATTCCAATCGACCACATATTGGCTCACAACCATCTATAATGGAATCTAATGCCCTCTTCTGGTGTGTCTGAAGACAGTGACAGGGTACTTATATAAACAAATAAATAAATCTTTTTTTAAAAAAAAGAAAAATATTAATATGCTTCAAATAAAGAAAAAAATTAATAACATAGCCAGTGGCTAAAAAAAGGCTCCAGAGGTAGAATCAGTAGTTACATTTTTCTTTTACTTGGTAGACATAATTTTGAGCAGCTTTCCTAATAATAATAAATACTATCCACAGTCCCTATCCTGTGATAATGGATAAAGTATTGTTTGTCTGGTATTCTTTACCAAAAAATTGTAATTCAACTAGAAAGAAAATGCACATGCACAGAAAGTTTTGTTTCCTGAGTATTCTTGTTGATTTGATTTCATTTAAAAATTGAATACCAAGACAGCATCTCAAATAGCTAAGCAGTTGTCATATACCTACGCCATGATTCACAGAATTTGAGAGGCAGAAGTGAGCTCTCTGTGGGTTTGAGGCCAGCCTGGTCTACAGAGCAAGTTACAGCCAACTCAGATTCTCTTACCTCTGTTCCCTGAGCACTAGAATAAGAACTTGCCTTAAAATCAAACAAACAAAAAAAAAAAAAAAACCAAGAGAAAGAGAGGTAGAAGAAGAAAAGAGGAAAAAGAAGGGAGGAGAAATATGGAAAAACAGGAGGAGGAGTGGGAGGAATGGGAGGACTGGCACTCAGTATATCTCAGTGAGCTATGTGCTGCAGACATAAGCCATTGGAGGGACAAAGTCCTGAGCTTCCATGGGAAGAATGAAAACCGGAATTCTATACAACAGTCAGAGAAAAGGTAAAAATGTAAAAGCTCCTATCCCAAAAGATCCAGAAAATCCAGGACACAGTGAGAAAACCATACCTAAGGATAATAGGTGTAGAAGAGAGAGAAGACAAAGACTCCAAACTAAAAGGCCCAGTAAATATCTTCAACAAAATTATAGAAGAAAACTTGCCTATACTAAAGAAAGAAATAGCCATGAACATACAAGAAGCCTACAGAACTCCAAATAGATTGGACCAGTAAAGAAATTCCTCCTGGCACATAAGAATCTAAACACCAAATGTTCAAAACCAAGAAAGTATACTAAAAGCAGTAAGGGAAAAAGAACAAGTAACACATAAAGGCAGACCAATCAGAATTACACCAGACTTCTCAATAGAAATTATGAAAGCTAGAAGATCCTGGACAGATGTCAAACAGACCCTAAGAGAACACAAATGCCAGCCCAGGTTAATATATCCAGCAAAACTCTCAGTTACTATAGATGGAGAAACCAAGATATTCTAAGACAAGACCAAATTTGCACAATATCTGACCACACAGGGGAAATTTTCCTGAACAGAACACCAACAGCTTATGCTCTAAAAACAAGAATTGACAAATGGGACCTCATGAAATTGCAAAGATTCTATAAGGCAAAGGACACTGTCAAAAGGACAAAATGGCAACCAACAGATTGGGAAAAGATCTTTACCAATCTTACATCTGATAGAGGGCTAGCATCCAATATGTACAAAGAACTCAAGAAGTTAGAATCTAGAGAATCAAATATTACTGTTATTTGAATAGGGTACAGAGCTAAACAAAGAATTCTCAGCTGAAGAATGTTAAAGGCTGGAAAGCACCTAAAGAAAGGCTCAACATCCCTAGTCATCAGAGAAATGTAAATCAAAACAACCATCGATTCCAACTCACCCCAGTCAGAATGACTAAGATCAAAATCTCAGGAGACAGCAGATGTTGGTTATGATGTGGAGAAAGAGGAACACACTTCCACTGTTAGTGGGGTCATAAGCTGGTACAACCACTCTTAAAATCAGCCTGGTGGTTCTTCAGAAAATTGGACATAGTACTACATGAAGACCCTGTTATACCACTGCTGGGCGTATACCCAAAAGAAGCTCAAACATCTAACAAAGACACATGTTCCACCATGTTCATAACCCAGATATCCTTCAACAGAGGAATGTATACAGAAACTGTGATAAATTTACACAATGAAGTGCTACTCAGTTATTACAAACAATGACTTCATAGAATTCCTAGGCAAATAGATGGAACTTGAAGCTATCAACCTGAGTGAGGCAAACCAGTCACAAAAGAACACACATGGAATCTTCTCACTGATAAGCAGATACTAGCCCAAAAAGCTCAAAAATAAGCAAGAAACATTTCACAGAACTTCAGAAGCTCAAAGAGAAGAAAGGCCAGAAGGTAGATGCCTCAGTCTTTCTTAGAAGAGAGAACAAAACACTCATAGGAGGAAATAATGGGACAAATAGAGTAGCAAGGATTGGAGAAAATATCACTTAAAAACTGGATCACCTGGGGATCCATCCCATATGCAGCCACTAAACCATGTACTATTGCTGATGCCAAGTAGTGCTTACTGCCAGGATCTGATATAGATGCCTCTTCAGAGGCTCTGCTAGAACCATACTGATACAGAGGGGGATGTTTACAGCTAACCATTTGGCTGAATATGGGGACCCCAATGAAGGAAATAGAGAAAGGACTGAAAGAGCTGAAAGGGTCTGCAACCCCATGGGAAGAACAAAATTATTAACTATCCAAACCCACCACAGCTCCCAAGGACTAAAACACCACCCAGTGAGTTTTTATAGAGACCTATGACTCCAGGTGCATATGCAGCAGAGGATGTCATTCTCTGGCATCAGTGAGAGGAGAGACCTTTGGTCTAGTGAAGGGTCATTTCCCCAATGTAGGGGAATGCCAAGGTGCTGAGGTGGGAGAGGGAAGTCTGAAGAAGGAGCACCTTCATGGAAGTAATGGGAGGAGGAGGAGATGGTATTGGTGGAGAGAGGGTAACACCTGAAAGGTAAACACAAAGACTATCCAATAAAAAAGAAAGAAAGGCTGAATGCCAACACAAGGCCAATATATTTTTCATGAAATGAAAGATATAAAAACGCTAAAGATGATTTGTAGCAGAAATGCTTCAACTTCTAGAGTCTTAGTTGTAGCAGAAAAAAATAGGCTATTAGATCATACATCTCTCATCAGCTCCTATGAAAGCATACTCTCAGCCTTTTCTTTACAACAGGTAAAAAGAAACAATTCAAGTTATCCATTCAGTTCTTCGGTTAAGAATATCAGTTCTCTCTATTTAATATGTAATGAACTTTTATTCTGCAACTACAGTGGTATAAAGAAGCCAAACCATGTACATCCAAGTGCTACCTGGACTAGTCCTTAGCTGTGGACAGAATATTCAGCCTGTCTATGCCTCATTTCCTCAGTCAGAAACCCTAGATAAGAACAATAATTATATCTTAGGTTGTTGTGAGGATAAAATGAGTTCCTGTGTTTAAGCATTTAGAACAGTTAGTTCCAAGCAGGGAGAAAGTGCTGTGAGCATTTGCTCTAATCATTATTATTACTATTATCATTTTATTCCAACACATTTCTTTTCTCAGAGGAATTGTGCTGCTAAGGACATCAGAAAAATGGTTTAAATGGAGTTAACAGCAATGCCTTGTGTGATGGAGGTCTTTGTCTAGGGAAGCTGGACTTCTTCGGGTCTGTGTCTGCTGTGCATATATATGTTTAAGGAGAAAATCCTGAAGGGAAGAATGGTTGGGATCATCAAGGTGGAAATCAGACAGAAATTCCGCCTCATACATTTTCTCTAGTTTATGAATTATCTCATGGAAATGCCATTAAACTGCACCAATGAATAGTCTTCAGGACCTAATGCATGACAAGGCTTGCTCCCTACTGTAAGAGGACAGCAATCCATTGCAACAAAGGAGGGTTGAGATCCCAGTCATTCCGGATGGCTCTACTCTCACACAAGAGCAAAAGCTCACGTTGGCTGGGATAGGTTTCCTGTTTATAATGGTTCTCATGGCACATGTAATACATGCACTCTTCTATACAGAGAGCCAATCAGTACCAAAAGAGGTGGCCAACAGGCCCTAAGTAGAGTCAAACGTGTCTCTGTGAAACTCCAATTCGGCCAGCCAAGAGAATGGTGTGTGTCTGTGCAAAGTCTGATGGAAGATCAACTGAGGTGCATAATTAGATATTTCAAACATGAATAAGCTTTCTCTTTTAAATGTCACAGAAAGAAAAATGTGGGACCTTTATTTTTTATGAACTAGAGGAAACTTATTCTTAGTGTCCCCTTAAGAGTGCTTTGCTCATCTGAAGCATGCACCAGAAGGAATGAAGTATAGAAGGTAAGAGAAGAAACAGAACACACTCTTAGTGTGCTATCTTGTTAGCTGAGATTGGGTGTGTTGCAGGAAGTCCAAGTCCCCAAACATTATAGCTTCTTTATGATAAGCAGAAAGGACTGTAGCTGGATTTTGCCATCTGTGAATCAAAATTAATCCTTCCATATAAAACAATTTTCAAAGGAAATTTGAAATTTCCATTTTTAGTTTCACTTCACAATTTCAAACTATTTCAATCTTGTTTTGTTGTTTGGTTCTTTTCCTTTTATGTTTTTATATTTCTATTATAATCCTTCTTTACAGTCCAGACTTTATCCCCCTCCATGTCTACCCTCTGATTGTTCCATGTCTCATACCTCCTCCCTGCCCCCTCATCTCCATGAGGATGCCCTCCACTCCCCACTCCCACCACACCAGATTTCCCAATTCCCTTGGGACCTCCAGTCTTTTCAGGGTTAGGTGCATCTTCTCTGACTGAACCTAGACACAGAAGCCCTCTTCTGTATGTTAGGAGCCTCATATCAGCTGGTGTATGCTGCCTAGTTGGTGGCTCAGTGTCTAAAAATTTTCATGGATCCAAATTAGACTACTGGTTAGATTAGAGACTACTGGGCTTCTTACAGAGTTGCCCTCCTCCTCAGCTTTCTTCTGCTTTTTTTAAAATTCAATCACAGGGGTCAGCAGCTTCTACCCATTGGCTAGGTAGAAATAAATATCTGCATCTGATTCCTTCAGATGCTTATTGGGACTTTCGAAGGGCAGCCATGATAGGTCCCTTTATGTGAGTGCTCCATAGCCTCAATAAAAATGTCAGGCCTTGAGGACTCCCCTTGAGCCAGATCCCAATTTGGACCTGTCACTCGACCTTCTTTTTCTCACGATCTTCTCCACTTTTGATCCTGTGGTTCTTTCAGACAGGAACAATTATGAGTCAGACTTCTTGACTGTAGAATGTAGAACCCCATACCTCCACTTGATGCCCTGTCTTTCTACTGGAGGTGGGCTCTACAAGTTCTCTCTCCCCACTGTGGAACATTTTATCTAAGGACCTTCCCTTGGAGTCCTGAGTCTCTCACCTCCCAGTTATCTAGTACATTCTAGAAGGTCCTCTACCTCCTACCTTCCGAGATCGCCTGTTTCAATTCTTTCTGCTGGCTCTCAGGGTTTCAGTCCTGTTCCCTGCACCCAATATCTGACCATGTTTCCCTCTTCTCCTCCCTATCCCTCTTCCCACCCAGTTTTCTCCTTTCCCTCTTCTGTGACTGCTTTCTTCTCCCTCCCAAGTGTGGCATCCTCACTTGGGCCCTTCAGCTTGTTAACCTTTTTGAGTTCTGTGGATTGTATCCTAGGTATTTTGTATTTTTTTGGCCAATATCCACTTAGTGAGTACATACCATGCGTGCCCTTGTAGATATGAGTTACCTCATAAGCCAAACTCAACCTTCAGAGAGACCTATGT
This sequence comes from Micromys minutus, assembly GCF_963924665.1. Classification (NCBI taxonomy): domain Eukaryota; kingdom Metazoa; phylum Chordata; class Mammalia; order Rodentia; family Muridae; genus Micromys; species Micromys minutus. Next base: position 27,237,077 of record NC_137983.1, on the reverse strand, counting down.
GCCCAGAATTCAGTTCACACTGCGATCATTGCCACTCCTAGTCAGTCCTATATTGTGGGAGATATTGCCTGTCTGTGAATCCCATTCCCCTAACTTTCGAGACTGCCTTGTCTGGCCTCAGTGGAAGAGGATGTGCCTACCTCTACAAAGACTTAAGGGGCCAGGGTAGGGAAAATACCCTTGGGGTGGGGGGCTCCGCCCTCTCAGAGGAGAAGGGGCTGGGCAGATGAGGGGAAGAACTGTGTGAGGAAGGACCAAAAAGAGGGTGGAACAGTGAACAGAATGTAAAGTGAATGAGTACATGAATGAATGAATGAATGAATGAATGAATGAATGAATGGAAAAGTAAGTTTTAAGACATGCTGATGTGAAGACATTTGATGGGCTTCAAGACACAGAAGCTTGGATCCCTTGTCAACTATATTCTGTACAATTAGAAGTCTTTAAGCTACATCATCTTGGACCTTATACCTTACAGCTCATTTCTTCCCATCCGAACTTCTTTTCACCCACAATTCCTTTATCTATGGAGTAAGTATGGAGATAATTAGAGCAAACCAATCAAAAAAGACACAAAGAAAGATGGTGCATAGATTACAAAAAAACAAAAGTATACCAAAACAAGATAAAAATTTTGAAGAGAAACCTAAGTAGTCAGATATGGTAGTGCACATCTGAATCCAATACCTGGACAGCATAGGCAGAGGCTTCCAGCTGGTTCAAAGTCAGCATGTCCTACCTGGTCATACCCAGTCTCAAAAAAAAAAAAAAAAAAAAAAGGTAAATATAGAATGTAGACCAAGTAAGACAAAGGCAAATTAGGCCATGAGAAAGTTAATGCACTTGTCTTATAAGGGTAAATGACTTATGTCCTACCTTTAGAGTCCACATAAAAATGCTTGGTAGTCTGTGCCCTTAATTCCAGTGCTAGGGATGTGGGATCAGGAGGACTCCTGTGCTACCCAAACTAGCCTAACTGATGAGCCCCAAGCTGATGAAAAACCTCTGCTGCAAAGGAGATCAGCAGTAACCCTAAAGACAATACCAAAGATTATTCTATGATCTGTACCTATATAGACATGTGCTGACATTCCCCCATACTCACACATATACACACACGCACACACACACACACACACACTCATGCATGCATGCACATGTACATGCACATACAAATAAATAAAAGACACATGGTACAAGCCATATATACATAAATATTATGTAAGTTTGAAGTGACAACCTAGCTTAAAGTTCTGTGTGTAGAACAATGTGATCCAAATTATTTTAAAACAGGGCTGGCATATGATATAATACATGTCTGTTGAGAGGCTAAACCTATTATTCTATCTTGACACTGGCCTCTATCTTTAAAAAACAACAAAAAAAAAAATTAAAAAGCCTGAGAAATTGACACACAGCTGAACCCAAGCTGCACCCAAATACTAGGAAGAACCCCATGGCTTGTCCTTGGCCCATAACCCAGAGTTACTCCCCAACTACTTCCTATCAATAGCCAATCAAAGATTAGTCTGTTTCAGATGTACTTTCAGACCATTTGTGATTGAGTATGCTCTTGCTTCAGAGAAGCCACCTATCAACTTGCAATAGACATTCAGTTAGCCGTTTGCCAGAACAGATACTCCTCCCTTGCTTGCCATTTCTTACAAAACCTTGTCCGAGTTCAGAGCTGCATCCTCATGGGTCAACCATAAGCCCAAACTCAAGTTTATAACAAAGAGACCCTAATATGATTATATGGAATATGGCTCCTTGGTGGTCTTTAGGTGTTTGCAAACACTTTCTAGCACAGCATCTGTAATCCCAGCACTTGGGAAGGAGAGGCAAGAGAATTTATCAGAAGTTCAAAAGCTGACCAGTCTATGTGATGAAATCCAGAGCAGTCTAGGTGTTGTGTGAATTTTTACTGAGGAAATCTGTACATGTCTTCTCACCAAATGGGGTACCCAAAACAAACAGACAAGCAAGCAAAAAAAAATTTCCCCTTAGTTTGGTGGCACAGTGAGTTTTGTTATGGTCATTTATGAACAGTTATACTACTGAAGGAAATGGCTTAACAACAATTATGAGTCCTTGATGAAAAGAATATCTTAGGATCCCTCCTTTGTCTCCAAGATGGAAAGTTAATGTACCCACACCTGCTAACAGCTGAAAAGGACAATGGCCATGTTGTGTTTAGAGTAAAGCATTCTACAAGAGAGGGTCACATAGCGAGATTGTGTCTCAAAATCAAACAAACAAAAACCTGGTGTTCGTGTGTTACGCGCATGAATTTATTGCATTAAAGAACAAGTGTACATGAATTTTGAAATAAATGACTTAAAAGGCCAGAAGTCTAGAGACACAGCTCAGTGGGTAGAGTGCCTACTAGCACGCACAAGGCCCTGAGTTAGTTACCCAGCATTCCATAAAGCTATTAATGTGGTACAAGCCTTTGAGCATAGGCCTTGAGAGATTTAGATAGGTGGGTCAGAAGTTCACAGTCTCCCTGGATTAAATTAGCAAGGTCAGGACCAGCCAAGATTCTGTGGAAAGCTGACTAAAAAAAAAAAAAGAGAGAGAGAGAAACAACAAAGCCAGAAGAGTCAACAAACCTTAAACCTCAAACTTCCCTCTAAGTTATCCATGGTTTTTGGGTGGGCCCAGATGCCTCTCTCATGTTTTCTAATGAAGAGATCTGGTTGTGCCTTTTGTAGAAGTGTCCTGAGTAGGTAATCTTGGCTGCAGAGAGCCACCATGCTCAGTCCCATGCAATGACACACAGCAGTGAGTCGTAGCTCTTAAAACACTGAGCATTTCAGTTCTCTTCCAGATGACCTTAGTCTAACGGAGGCTCTCAACCTGTGAGTTGGGACCACTTTGGGCATTGAAAGACCCTTTCCTAGGGGTCACGTAAGAACACTGGAAAACAGATATTTACACTATGATTCATAACAGTAACAAAATTATAGTTATGGAGTAACAATAAAAAGTTTCATGATTGGGGGTTACCACAAGGTTAGAAACTGTATTAAAGAGCTGCAGCATTAGGAAGGTTGGGAATCACTGGAAAGGGTCATTTTTACTCCAAGATGCCCACGGTGTGGGACTGAGGCAGCCTGTCTCTAGACCTTTCCCTTCTATTTATCTCTGGAAACAGATCCGTTTCTCTCCTGGATTTCAAAGACCACAGTCTTCAGAACCCTCTTTAAAAAGTAAAAAATAAATGACCTGCATGCTACTCTTCCTCTCAGCATTCTCCACAGCACCCTAAATGATGATGAAAGGCAGCCATGTTTTTTCCCCTTTGAAAATTTTTACCAAAGTACAATTTACATACAGAAATTGAACATATAAATTTCCAGCCCATTGCATTTTCATAGCCTGAACAATAGATGAAAGCCGTGCCAGATAAAAACAGAGCGGTCCCAGTACCTCTGAGGAGACAGCACATTTCACAGTTACTCTTTAAAATACCTCATAAAAATTTAACTAAGGCTAGCAGTTCTTCAGACCTACTCAGAAGAAACACAAACTCCTCCACTGCTAACTCAAGTGTCCTGAGCTCAAGGGAATAAAACAATTTTCAATTTTTAAGGCATAGTGTGCAGTGTGGCTCTCTGTGTTTACATTGCTTAAAACTGCCTTTAGATGGTGTTCATTACTTTAAAAAAAACTGATTATAAAAATAACCAGCATAGAGTAAGAGTAACATGAATCCCTCTAGCTTAGCCAGAGGGTCTGCTGGTTTCTTCTAGGGGAAAATGGACTTGAGAAATATCTCAAAGCATCAGTCTGATCCCTCCCTGTTTGTTTTCTGAAGCTCTTCTCTGATAGTTTACTCCAAGGACATTGGCTTCCTGGAGTGACAGAAACAAAGAGCCCTGGAAATCCAAATAAGACTCTCTTCTGTAAACAGGTTTGAAAAAGTAGCAACTAAATCTAGGAAGACTGGAGAATTGGGACAGGAGTGGGGACTTGAAGGGAGGGACAAACAGTGAAGAGACAAGAAGGGGAACTAAGAAACCAGACTGAATTCCTGCAAGGGTCCTACCCCTACCACAGGCCCCCCACCACATATGCATGCAAACTCTCAAAAGATACACGTATGTGCACACACACACACACACACACACACACACACACACTACTCAGACTTTCGTCTCTCTAGAGCACACTGCATTGATTTTCCATACCGAGGGAGGCCAGGGAATCAGAGACTTACCAAAGAAGTTTCCTGAAAGCAAAAGAGAGACTCTATGGTGAGTGGGAGTAACCATGGAAGAGTGGCCGAAGCAGTAATGGGTTCTGAATATGAGCAAAGGACAAATGTGCACATGCATAAAATGTCATAATGAAGCCCATTGTTTTGCATACTAATCAAGATATTAATATAATTCTTCAAGATTTGTTTATTTAATGTGTATTGAGAGTTTCATCTGCATGTATCTATGTATACCACCTGTGTTCTTGGTATCCAGGGAGACCAGAAGAGGGCATTGGATCCCCTGGACCTGGAGTTACAGATGGTGGTGAGCCACCATGTTGGTGCTGGGAATTGAACACAGGTTCTCTGCAAGAACAGCAAGTACTCCGAAGTAGTGAATCCTTCCCTTACTCCACCCCAAATATATATATATGTATAAAATCCTAGTATATAAGAAATACAAATTATAATTCGGCTTAATGTGGTAACTCATGCATACAATCTCAACACTAGAAAGCTGAGGGAGAAAATAATCCACAAATTAAAGACCAGACTAAGCTATATCCTGGGTATCTAAACAACCCTGGGCTACAGAGCCTTATTCTCTCTGAAAAAAAAATTAAAAATTAGAATTATGGGCTCAGCAGAATCAGTTGTGAGATGTCACGATCTGGTGTGTTGCCTGAGAGAGTTACTGGGATGGGCAGCCTGCATGGGGAAGGAGGTAAGGCAGGCAATCAATGAAACTGGAATTCCTTTGTCAGCACTGTAAGATATGGGTGGCAGTCTGGCTGGAGCGATAAATGTCAGAGTAAAGAAGGGTGGATTATTGACAGCTAAGGTGTTAAAGGGAGTAATATTCTGTGGGCAAGTATATGCCTTTGAGGCAGACATTTCTACCTCGCTTTACTGAGCAGACAGGAAGAACAGGGAGATTAAGAGTCTAGCTTAGGGTAGTACAGTAGCTAGGCAGAAAGCCATAGCTGGAGCCTGGGATGCCTCTTTCACAGCCTCTGCCCTGCACTTTGCACCTGGTTAACCGGAAAGAGATGTGCCACAAAGGAAATTCCTTTGCTTGAGGTCCTGGTTAGATAGATCCTGATCCTGTTGTACCATTTGTAATTTTATTAATATTTGTCTTTTAAGTGATGTACCTCCCTTGCATAGGCTTCAGGCTTCATAAAAACTTGCTTCATACTAGAAGGCAATAGAAATCTATAACAGGACTTCCTAGACAATCTCTCCCCTCTCCCTTCTCTCCTCCTCTCCCCTATTGCTTCTTCCCCTTCCACCCTCCCCCTGCCTGCAGGAGACACAGCTGAGGGATCCTAAACACACCCAAATGCTCGGGCTAACTGGTATAGCCACAAATAGAGAACACACTACATGTTCCACAGTAAGAGGGTGATGGCATAAACTGGAAAGTGGCTGGGCTTGCTTTCCCTTGACTTCAATCCCAGCAACTCAGGAGGCAGGGGCAGGCACATCTCAAAGTTCAAGGCCAACCTGGCCTAAAAAGTGAATTTCAGGACAGCCTGGTACACAGAGAAACCTTGTCTCAAAAGAAAAAGAAAGCTATTTAGTTTACTGCTGAATGAGAAATAAATAGAAATGTACAAGTCATTGATTATCATCTGTGGCTACAGCATGAAAAGGCAGGGCAGAGAGGGTTGTCTGGCATCTGAACCCTGGCTCATATCTGTCCCCTGCCTTTCAGGGGCACAAAGTTGACATGTGTCAGGATAAGAGAGACAGTAGATTAGGGTCAGTGAAGGTGATTGACTCATGTGAACGGACTTCATGTGGGCCTTGCATGCTGAGGAAAGGGTTTGTTTTGTTTTTGAAGCCAGGTCTCATGAAGCCCACACTCATGAGGCCTTACACTCACTTTATAATCAAAAATGACCATGAATTCCTGATCCCTCTGCCTCAATCCACCCTACAAATTATGTGATTATAGGTATGCACCACCATGCCCCTGCACACACACACACACACACACACACACACACACACACACACATACACTCCCTTCAATCTAGTCTCCACTCTAGATACAACCCATAACAATTCCCCTTAAAAACCTGTAATCAGCTGTGTGCTGGCCACGCCCCATCATTTGACTTGTCTTTCCTATGGCACTGTAATTGGTAACATTCTTCAAGATAAAATAAGATTTCTATTTTTAAAAATAGGGACAGAGGGCTGAAGAGATTGCTCAGTGGTTAGAGCACAGACTGCTCTTCCAGAGGTCCTGAGCTCAATTCCCAGCAACCACACGGTGACTCAAAACCGTCTGTAGTTGGATCTGATGCCCTTTTCTGGTGTGTCATGAAGCCCAGGTACACTAAAGACAGCTACAGTGTACTCATATAACTAAAATGAATAAGTCTTTTTTAAAGAGAGGGACAAAGAAACACTCAAAGGTGAAGACTGCAAAAGGAAGACAACTTCCTGCAGACCTACCGCCCCCAGCAGGTGATGTGAGATCCACCCAAAGCAGTACCTTCAGGACACCAAATAATCAGACTGAAAAAAATGTCATATATTTATAAAACTGGCCTATCACAGATTGACAGGTGAGACAAGATAGAAACGGTCCTGTACGTTGAGTGACCACCACACACTCAGCGTAACTCAGATTTCCAGCTGGGTTACAGGCAGGCTATCATCTTTCTATTCTCTGTTGAATAGATTTTTAATTGGCTCTTCATTGTAGAAGTGGGTTTGTGAAAAGTCTTTGGGGAAGGGAGGTTTTTGGTTTTTTTATTTCCAGGTAATCTGATATGTGATGTCTTTAAATGCAGTAACCACCTTAGTGACTAGGCTGCTCCTTGACCTTGTCTTCGACGATGGCTCTAGGCATCTCCCTCAGATTTGGCAGATGATAAGAGGGTCTGTATTTGTCCCCTCATTTGGCAGACAAGGAGAAAAGATAGGTCTGAGAGCTTCGTGGAAAGAGGTTGGAGGAAAGCTGTAGATGAGGGACTCATCTGTCACATTATAGAAAGCTATGTGTCCAGAGTCATAGTCCAAGAACACACCAACTTTATGCACAGGCTCTCGGACATGTTGACCTTTCAAGGGTGATGAAACCCAGAGACTGTAATCGTCCCCGATTTTTAAGCCTATGAGTGAGAAGAGGTCCCCGGGAGGTTTGGGCAGATTCCCTTTTCTGTTCACAGAGTCCTTGCAGATACCCACTTCCCACTCTGTCTTCTTTCCCACTTCCACCTCCCAGTAGTGTCTCCCACAGGTGAAGATCTGGGCTCCCAACACAGTTGCAGACTGATCAAATCTTTCTGGGTTGTCAGGTAATTGCTGTCTGGTCCCTCCGTATTGCACACTTTTCAGGTCATCAGACAAAAGTAGGTAAGCGTTGGCTGTGGCTGGATCTAGAGTTATATCTGCTGCAAGAAGAGAAGAGAATGAATCTTTTGACATTCTTGGCAACCTCCCTTATGTATAAATGTGAAGCTAAACTCTTAATAGATAGTCTTATTATTATTTATTTGTTTTGGACACAGGATCTAACCAAGTAGCCCAGGCTAGACCTTAAACATGACAGTTCTCTCTCAGCTTAGCCTCTTATGTGCTGAGATTTAGACATGACTACCAAGGCCAGCTAGGCCTCTTTTTTAACTTAGGTATTAAGCAGGCAAACAATCCCAGCACTCATAAGACTAAAGTAAGAGAGTATGAGTATCCAGCCTGTGGAAGGATAGCCTACACTACACAGCAACATCTGGTTTCAGAACCAAGTTTGAGGCCAAACAGATCTATATAGTAAATTCAACACCAGCCTGCTTTATACTATAAAATTCTATTTCAAAATAAAGCGTTTCGGTTTAATTTCAGTGCATTTGATAAGATAGCCTCCTTTAGAAAAGAAAAAATCCACCTCTAACTGGACTTGATACCTTATGCCATCAACTCCAACACTCAGGAATCTTAGCCAGGTGGATTAAGATGAGCTTAAGGCTAGCCTGGGCTATGTAATAAGACCCTAGCTCACAATAAACAAACAGAACAGAGAACAGGATCTCTGAGCTTGTTTTATGCTGCCCGTGGAACAGACAGTGAAGCTAGAGGAAGAGACAGAGTAGAGTCATGTGAGGAAAAGTGAGGCACATCTGTGAGAATGTGAGGAAACTGGGTGCAATTAAAAACTGTTTTCTAGACAGTTTTAGAATTCCGGTTCTCCCCCACAAATTCCACCAGAGAACTCGTACAGCTGATAAACAAGTTCAGCAAAGTGGCTGGATACAAAATTAACTCAAACAAATCATTAGCCTTCCTAAATTCAAAGGACAAACATGGAGAAAGAAATTAGAGAAAAGATACCCTTCACAATAGTCACAAAAACTATGAAATACCTTGGTGTGACTCTAACTAAGGAAGTGAAGGACCTGTATGACAAGAACTTCAAACCTCTAAAGAAGGAAATCGAGGAAGATCTCAGAAAATGGAAAGATCTCCCATGCTCATGGATTGGAAGGAGCAACATTTAAAAAATGGCCATCCTACCAAAAGCAATCTACAGATTCAATGCAATCCCCATCAATATTCCAACTCAGTTCTTCATTGAGTTGGAAAGATCAATGTGCAATTTCATATGGAATAACAAAAGACCTAGAATAGCGAAATCCATCCTCAACAACAAGAAAACATCTGCAGGAATCACTATCCCTGACCTCAAGCTATATTACAAGGCAATTGAGCTGAAAACTGCATGGTACTGGTACAGAGATAGGCATGTGGATCAATGGAATAGAATAGAAGATCCAGAAATGAGCCCGCACATATATGGTCACCTGATTTTTGACAAAGGAGCTGTAAACATTCAATGGAAAAAGGACAGCCTATTCAACAAATGGTATTGGTCCAACTGGCACTCAGCATGCAAAAGAATGAAAATAGACCCTTTCTTATCTCCTTGTACAAAGCTCAAGTGTAAGTGGATCAAAGATCTCCACATTAAACCAGATACACTGAAACTATTAGATGAAAAAGTAGGGAAAACTTTAGAACATATAGGCACAGGAGAAAATTTTCTGAAAAAAACACCAATGGCTCAAGCTCTAAGGTCAAAGATTAACAAATGGGACTTAATAAGATTGCAAAGTTTCTGTAAAGATAAGGACATCATCAAGAAAACAAAATGGCAGCCAACAGAATTGGAAAAGATCTTTACCAACACCACATCAGATAGAGGCCTAATATCCAAGGTATACAAAGAACTCAAAAAGCTAGACACCAGAGAATCAAACAACCCTATTAAAAGATGGGGTACAGAGCTAAACAAAATGTTCTCAATTGAGGAATATCAAATGGCTGAGAAACATCTGAGGAAGTGCTCGACATCCTTAGACATCAGGGAAATGCAAATCAAAACAACCCTGAGATTCCACCTCACATCAGTCAGATTGGCCAAGATCCAAAACTCAGATAACAGCAGATGCTGGCCAGATTGTGGAGAAAGAGGAACACTTCTCCACTGTTGGTGGGGTTGCAAGCTAATACAACCACTCTGGAAATCAGTCTGGCAATTCCTCAGAAAATTGGACATAGTACTACCTGAAGATCCAGTTGTTCCACTTCTGGGCATATACCCCAGAGACACCTTAGTACACAACAAAGATATATGCACCACAATGTTCATAGCAGCTTTATTTTTAATATCCAGAAGCTGGAAAGAACCCAGATGTCCTTCAGTAGATGAATGGATACAAAAATTGTGGTACATTTACATAATGGAGTACTACTCAGCTATCAGAAACAATGCTTAATGAAATTCTTAAGAAAATGGATGCATCTAGAGAATATCATCCTGGGTGAGATAACCCAGTCACAAAAGAACAGACATAATATGCAGTCACTGATAGTGGGATGTTAACCCCGGAGGCTCAGACTGCCCCAGAAACAACTCACAGACTGTGTGAAGCTCAAGAAAAAAAGAAGAAAAACAAAAACAAAAACAAAAACAAAAACAAAAAAAAAACCATTATGCTCAATCCTTACACACCAAGAAAACATTGACTAATTCCGGATTACATCCTGTTTTACATGTACTTTTTGCCTATTGTAACTAGTAAGACCTTAATGCAGAATATCAAACCTTAAAAAAAAAGAGAAAAACAAAAAAAGCCAAGCACTGACAAAAATGTATTTGTATACATTCATGCAAAAATGTTTAAATTTTTTTCTTTTATCTTTGTTTTTTAAAATAAAGTTAAAAAAATAAAATAAAATAAAAGGAAAAAAAAAAGAATTCCGGTTCTCTATCTACTCAAAGATACCCTCACTTCCTATGCATTAATGTATCTGATCATTGTTGCAATTATAATAGTCTCATATTACCTGCAATAATACACAGGGAATAAATAACCAGTGCTAGAGAGAAGGCGCCATAGCTAAACATACATAATGCTTCTCCAGAGGACCGCAGTTAGATTCCGAGCACTCGTGTCTGATTGTGCACAACTTCCTAGAATACCATCTCCAGGAGATATGACACCTCTGGCCTTCTGGAGCACCCCAAAATTCACGTATGCTCATACACATATACTCATAGTTAAAATTAGATCTTTAAATATTAAATAAGAACTTGAAGGAAAGTTTAGAAGTATTCCACTGTTGGTGGAATACTTGTCTAACATGCCCAAAGCCTGTTCAAATGTTGGGTTCAATTCCCAACAGTTAAAATAAATAAATAAAACCTGGTGCAGTCACACAAACTTAACAGTCACTGTACTTTGGAAGTAGAGGCAAGAGAATCAAGATTATTCCTGCCTACATACAGAGTTCCTGGCCACATAAGACCTTGTTTAACAAATACAAAACAATTAAATAAACAAAAATAAACTTAAAAGAAAATTGAAATTCATACAGATTAACACTAGTAGTATTACAAAATCAATGAGTATTATAATAGTAAATTTTTAATTCGTGGTTTTCACTATGCCATGGATAAATGCAGCTTTGTATGGTTAGCACCCCAGTGACAATGTCATACAGCACATGTGAGCTACTAGGAGGCCTTTAACCCCACCCACCTATAAGGAGGTCACATGAGAGGCCTCAAATTCTCACTGACTTTGGAAAAATTTGCTCCCATTGAGGCAGGCCAGTTTGGGACCCCATTTGATTCTGAGTTATTCCCATACACATCCTCTTGTAAAAATGCACAAGACATTCTTGTTCCTTTACCTGTGTGTAAAGTGTTCACACACCCCTCTCCAAACAATGCACCTAGCAGCCTCACAACCCTTCCTCTCCAACACACATCAGGCTGTATATACCCTCATCTTTGAATAATGCTATCAGACTGTACATTACCCCCATCTTTGAACAATGATATATACTTCCCATCCCAGATTGCAATACAATTCAGTTTCCACTCAAATGTTTCCAAAGTATCTGGGTCTGATAAATAGAAGAACATGCCTCAAACCATGTAGAGTCAAAGACTAACCCTCAAGGTTGTCCTCTGACCTCTATACCCATTGACTGGCACATACACCCACACTCATACTCACGTGCCCACTAATACCATGACCACCATCACTGACTGCCCACACACAGAAATTAAAACAAAAGAATTTAATCTAGCTTTTGTCCCAACAGGAAGAGAGCAGACAAAGCAGCATCCCCTGCAAGAGGATCACTGTGTGCTGTGGGTATGGTGTGTACATATCACAAAACCCTTTGTGCAGTGGGTATGGCTGTACATATCACAGAACCCTTTGTGCAGTGGGTATGGGTGTACATATCACAGAACCTTTTGAGAACAAACAGTGCCTAACAGAATATCAAACAAGGCTTCTTGTGTCTCGGCACAAGCATAGGCAGTGTTTGCAACTTGGTGCCTTAACATTGACTCCAGACACTGTAACTGGGAGCCTCAGGCCAGGAGAATCTTTTATGCCAGAAGAAGCTGCCCAAGAGCTCAGGGGGACCCATAACACGCACGTAACTGAGGAAATCCCCAGAGATGTGACAAGAAGATGGACTTACTGCTGAATTTTCTCAGCATCTCTCTCATCCCGGTGATGCGACACAGGCTCAGTTCCGTGACGGTGGTCTCTGGACACTGAAACAACAAGGACTCATACCTTCCGAGAGAAAGCGTAGACAGTCTTATTCTCTCTGTGACACGTACCACATAACCTGCTCTATCCTGACAGTCCATAGCACCTCTCCCCAACAACATCTACATACTCTTCCCCACACCGTCACTATTTCATCAGGACCAGATCTCCATAGACTACACAATGGAGACCTAATAGAAACCTACCGATCCATGGCTCCTCTGACTTCCTAGGGGTATAAAGAAAAGAAGGTTACTATGCATTCATCTCCATCACTAGCTACTAGTGAACTGATGCTCATCACAATCCTGTACTAGTTACATAGACTCTACCTCCATGACCTTAGCACATCTTGAGAGGGGATAACAGATAGGCCAGGAGAGTAAAGCCTCAGCTTCTTCTAAAGATGGTTTTTAATGAACATGAGATGTTTCTTATTCTGACCAGAGAATAATCTGTTCTCTTTTCTTTGCATCAAAGCTTTTAAATAAAACAAAAACAAATCTCATTTGTAGGGAGTGGGGAATGTACTTTGTCACAACACAAATATGGAGGTGAAAGGACAAATTAAGGGGAGGTAGTTCTCTCAGACCACATAGATCCCAGCCACAGACAGAATTCACCTGGTCAGCCTTGACAGCAAGCACGTATACCCACTAAACAATCTCTTGCTGGTTCTTCAAAAGTCCTTTCTTGTGTGTTTTAACATATATTCATTATGTATAATAATAGATTTCATCCTGACAATTTTATACATGTCTGCATTCTGATGTATTCATATATATAAATAATGTATTTTTATGTATTCATATATGCATATAATTTGATCTTGTCTTTTTTTCCACTCTTATTCATCCCCTTCCTAGTCCCAATGTGTCCACAATTCTAATCACATGACTTCGTTTGATGATATTGTTTAATTAGGGTTATTTATGGGGATATGGGTAAGGGATTATTTACAGAGTATCGGCAGCATACCTGTGGTTACATCACTAAAAGAAAGTCCCCCCTCCCACCCAGCAACCACTAACTGCCTAGACGTGCTCAGAGATGACTGGAAACTCCTAAGCCCTCCTTCCTTTAATATTTGAATATTTAATATTTGAGGCCAAATATTAATCTCATGCCCCAGGGAATCAGAGATGAGCAAAGAAAAATGCCCGAGCAAGAACTAAGACCAAGACTATGTTATGTATCCTGATATCATTTAGAAGACACAAAATTAGGCAGCAGTCTTTATGCAGTCTGAGAGTGAGTGGTAGCTGAGCTGAAGTTGGTCCTGTGGCTAATGATTGAGACAATATTGATGAGTGCTGTAGCCCAGGGAGGTTGTAGGCAAAGACTGAACAGTGGGTTTGGCACACAGAACACATGGGTTCTGCAACCTCTTAGCGGTAGGACAATCAGGTCTCCTTAACTGCCATCATTAAATATTTGCTAACTGGGGTCCTTTTTGTTGGTGATGACCACCTGTAGGCTATATGACAATAGTACTTAACCCTCATAGGGTCTTTGAAAAGGTTAAGTTTTCCATGCCCATTTCCATTTCCACTTCCATGCTTACAAATAACTCATGAATTTTTAGACAAAGCTGTGTTTGCAAAGCAAGTCAAGAAACTATCCCCCCTCCCCCGCCTCCGGGTTTGTTTGTGAAATTTTTTTATTTGTTCTCTCTTTTCCTTATTTGATTTTTTTCCTCCTTTTCAAGAATTTTTGATACCCAGAATTCCAGTTCCTTAGGAAAACTCCTTCTGAGGCAGAATTTAATTTTTCATGATAGAATAAAGAAAAATATAGTCCCTATGGCTTGAAATACTGTGGGCCACTGTGCATTTTCTTTCTTTCCATTAATTTTTACCAGTGTTCTCATGAATTTTGCCTCACCTCAAAGCTCTCTAATGTCAAGTTCTGACAGGTGGATTCAATCCGCCCAATCATTTTGTTGATGCGGCGGATTTGCTGAGTCAGATGGATCTCGTTATCCCTCAGCTTCTTCATGTTCTCCTTTTCCTCCCTCTCCAGGAGCTGGAGTTGGAGCTGCTCCTCTTCCTTCAGGAACTGGTGCATCTTCATATATTCAGACACAACGACCTGCTTACAAGTCTTTGTCTCCTCCTGCTATCCCATGTGCACAAAATTCACACATGCACACACACATACATACAAACACAGGCATGCACACACACAAATGTTAGCAACAGAAACGGTCCTATAATGTCTAACTTAAATTGACGCAGCAGAGGAAGAGTAGTTTTGAAATATGTCTATGTACCCAAATGTCAAAAAAAATCAGATTTTCTAATCTAAGAACTGTCATTTTTACTGAATGAAACAAACAGAAAAGTCAAAAACATGACACATAGTAATTATCACTAATTGAAAATAAACTGAAATCTAAGAGGAAATATTTTCAAAAAAATTATAATTATTAGTAGGAATACACAGAAATAAATTAAAACTTAAAAGGAAAAATATAAAAGGTGTATATATACATTATTAGACAAATATTGGATTTTAAAAGCAAACTTGGCATTGTATCACATACTAGGAATACATCTCAAAATGTCGCACTTAATTCGAGATGTAGGCTTGTCTGCGGCCCATTCATGTAAAACTAGCACTAAGGAGACAAAGGCAGAGGCAGGAAGATTAGATATAAATTTGAGGTCAGCTTGTTCATCTCCATGGCCAGTTCCCAGATAGCCAGGGCCATAGAGCAAGACTCTACCTCACAAAAAAATAATAATTATTCAACATGTACAATGAATGGTGTTCTACCACATTTGAAATCCCAGCACTTGAGCAGCTAAGGCAGGAAAAAAAAATCATGAGTTTGAGGCTAACCTGTGTTACATAGGGAAAGGCTGTCTCAAGCAAAATTCCTCATTGCCTTCATTTATTGGGCTACTCAAGATATTCACTTTGAGTGTAATAGGATGTGTATGGGGGTGGTGTCTGTGTTTGTGTGTGTGTCTAAGTGTGTGTGTGTGCACAATACATCTGTTCAGACCATAGGACAACATCAAGTGTAATCTATCACTGCTGTGT
Source organism: Micromys minutus (assembly GCF_963924665.1). NCBI lineage: Eukaryota > Metazoa > Chordata > Mammalia > Rodentia > Muridae > Micromys > Micromys minutus. The sequence continues at coordinate 27,221,735 of NC_137983.1, read as the reverse complement.
ATATCAGCCTAGCCTGCCATTGAGCTTCTAGGGATTGTTGTATGTCTGTCTGCCATCTCCTGGTAGGGATCACAGGGGACTACAAATATTTGTCCTTCTGGCTTTTATGGGTTCTGAATATCCACATTCAGGTCACAAAGCTTGTACACCAAGTGCTTTTACCCACTGAGAAAATTCCCCAGCCCTAATATCTAGACTGCCTGTGCTATATTAAACATTTAATTCTTTGCTTTAACTGCTAGACAGTTCAAGTCCAAATCTTACTAACCTCAGGCATTAGTTGCAGTATGAATCAATCTACTATTTTGCCATTGTCCTATCCTCTTCGCTTGCTTTTAATTGGTGCGCACATTTCTCTAAGCATTTGAGAGACATTTTTTTTAAACTGGGTTCCCTCCTAACTTGCAAATACGTTGCTTGTATTTTAAATAATATTAATTAGATGCATCATAATAGACTAGTCAAGGAAAAATAAATCTGCCTGTGGTGAGTAGACTTCAGCTAAACACACCATGGGTGTCAACCAAAGAGCAGGAAACTGCCTATGACAAGGCTCAAAAATGGTCCTTCCTCCCTGACATGTCACTAGGAATCCCACACACAAGACCAAACACTAGACAGACACTGACCTTACACAGCATCACGCGCTCTTTCTCATGGTTCAGAACGGCCTGAGCTTCCTTCTTCTTCTTCCGTAAAATATTTATGATATTGTGGAGTTTTTCCTGCAATAGAAACAACCCCTTTGGCAAACAAGCAAGTTATCCAGCAGTAGAAAGAACAAGAAAACTAGTCATTGGAAGATGACCGAGGCTCTCAAAGAAAGGGTGGAAGCAAGAACCACACACTACATGAAGATACGCGCCCATGGCTGTCACTGACAGAGACCTGAATGAGAATTAGCTGATAGGACCAGTTCTGGGTTCTGAGGTTGCCACTGAGCATCCCAACTTACTTTGTGTTGCTCCTCAGCCTCACTTGAGAAATACACCTTGTTCATCCCATGACTTGGTGGTGAGAAATTACTGACACTCTGCTCATCGTCAGAGAACACCCTACTGGGCCCTGCTGTTCTCCCACAATTGCTCTGCTCTTCCTCACCCTGCAGCACCTGGGACCTCAGCTGTCTGCCAATATTAGCCAGTCTTCCCAGGCGCTCATTGGCTTGGAAATGAGGGGCTCCCAAAGTCCGCCAGCACTCAGGACAAGATAAAGGTGTGTTGTACTCCTCCCAGCTCTTGAGGAGGCACATCAGACAAAAGCTGTGCCCACACTCGGTGGTCACTGGGCTGCTGAAATAATCTAAGCAGATGAAACAGGTGAGTTCTTCCCTGAGGTTCTCCATCAAATCTGCCGTGGACATTTTCTCATGGATGGACATCAGAACAAGGCTACACTTCTAGTCTGGGATTGCAGGAGTCCTCTTTAGTCACAGTTGGGTGATCCAGTGCTGTGTTGTTGTGACAAGAAACTCTTGTTCTCCTCTGTGCCTGAGCACATCAAATGATACATGTTCTCCAGCATAAAGCCAATTGTGACTTAACGTGGAACTCCTGGGCACTGACTCATCACCAGCCCAACCTTTTATTGAATGTTTTTCTGTGCATGCCATATGCTAAATGCTGGAAATTTGATATAATTGGACTGTTTTGTTTCTGCTAGTTTCTGTATATAGACAGTACCACAAAACCATTTAAACACGTGGGTTTGGGGTTCAGAAGATTAATTACTTAGTGTAAACCAATGCAAAAATTGTAGAGGTCTCTGATATGTCAATAGGAAGAGTGGTCTCTTTCAGTAGACCACACTTGACAAAACTAGTTTTGAAAGAAGAAAACTGCAACATACATTCTTTCTCTCATTAAACCCTTTTCTCTGCTTCCCATGCAGTAATCGAGCACTCTGTCCATTTATTTGATTGTACTCATCCTAATAAAGACCTAGAACACTGAAGTATTCCTTGACCTTAGATAATGAACTGACAACTATGCTTCTCCCTCTGCCCTCCTGCCATAATGACAGTCGCTCAGGTGACAGTCTTGAGTATTACCTGAAGACACCATTGCACCGTGGAATGGATAGAAATGTTTCTATCTTGGTGGAAATACAATTGTGTTGCTTAGTTTTACCTTCTAGAAATGCTCAAACTGGTCATAAATCTCCTGATGCTCTCCTAATTCTTCAATGTTTTTCTTTTGTTGTTTGGAAAACTAAATGCAGAGTATACCGATTTATGTACAGTGACCTCCACAATTAGTGTCAAGTGCTATAAAACCACAATGTTATGGGACCACGAGTCGTTCTTGTCATGCCCTGCACTTGCATGCTATTTGCTGGTGAGTGTATCTTAAGCTCCATTCAGTGCACCATACCATATTTATATTCCTTGTTGCTAACCTTTCTGCAGATCTGTATTACCAAATTCACCCCCATCAACCTTCTGTCCCTGGCTTTTAAGAACTAATCCTCTTTCCCCACTCATTTCTCATAGGCTATTAGGTGTCTTGTCTTCAACTTTGACAAGCCTAAACTTACCTGTTGGAAGTCATCGATCCATCACTTCTGGGCCTGGTAGCAGAGATCCCAGTGTGCGTGATTTGCACGTTATTTTTCAAAAATTCAAATTTAAATTTAAACACATAATCAAGGAGTTGTATTGTCCTTTGCAGGAAGAGCCATGTCATCAGTGAGACACCACAAAAAGTATGTGGCTTAGGTGATTTCTAGGCTGCTATTTGGACACAGCTTTGTGATAACTGTTAGAAACTAGTCCTAAGCAAAAGTCTTCTAAAGAATAAATATACAATGACTCTAAATTAAAAGCCACCATAGAAAAAAATTATGAAATGCCACCACCATCCAATGCAATTCATATCCCAACCTAGAAGGAATCTTAGAGCAGGTGTCACAGTAGAATTGGAGTATGTCATAGAGCCAAAATTCTGATTTGGAATTAGGAGACTGGCATCTTCTCCCATCAGTTTACACTACTGTTCCATTGCACTCCCTTCTTCCAAATAAATAAGCCTGTATTTTATACGCTTCATAAAAGAATGCCTGTGTCTTATTCATTTCTGACCAGGAGATTTTTCCCTACATATCAAGTTATAAAGAACTTTTTGAATAAGGGATGATGAACTATGCCCATATTTCTAGCACTCAGGGGGCTGAACCATGATAATTACTAGTTAACAGCCAGCCTGGGTTATGGGGCAAGGTCCAAGCTAGACCAGCCTGCGGCCTAATAAAACTCTATCTCAGTAGATTAAAAAATAAAGGTTTTACGTGAACAAACAGAAGAATCACATTACTACCTAGTTACAGTCTTCACTTGGCTAGAAATAAATCTTACACACAATTACCTTCTATAGATGGAAAAAAATTGAGGTTCTAATAAGTTAAGCAGAACATCCATGTTTAGGTCAAATGAGGATAGCAAAACTGGGTTCTTCTCTGCAGCCACTGTCTTCAGTCCAATTATCTCAAATAAATGAATTCTCTCTGATGGTATCGGAAGTAAGTAGACAGCTTCATTAAGGCAGGAGTGTTATGCCCACTGACACCAGTCTTTCTTGGGAATGCAGGCTGTGTTATTTCTTTAAATATACTGGGTAAGGTCAGTGAGATCCATCTCCAGAGTTATCCAGCCCTCCTAAAATATCCTCCACAGTCCCTCAAGGCACAGTGTTTCCTGTCATGACACCTAAAGCCAACACCTCAAGTGTCTTCCTCTGCGGTCTTACCTCTGTGATGAGTCTGTGATGAGGTAATGCTAAGGGATATCCCATGGTGACAACTGTCCAACTGTCACCCAGCTGTGGCTAAAGTTGGAACTATAAAAAAAAAAAAAAAAAAAAAAAAAAAAAAAAAAAACCCTGGCAATGAGTAGAATGTCAAAGTGATAAGTAAAAATTCAAAGGTAGTAATAGAAAGCCTCACATATTATGGGTCACTGGGATAGATTGCGCTTATTTGGAAAATATCTTCTATGAAAGCCTAGTTTTAAAAATATAACTGTCATTTGATATCAGAGTGGAAAAGATAGATTATTCAACTAATGGTTTAGGGTTTAGGATAAGTGAGTGTAGCATCTGGAAAAATAAAGTTGGATCTCTATAAACAACTTACCCAATGTGTGTTGCACATGAAGCAGTATGTGCTTGCATAGGTTCCTCCCAACTATGGATTTCAGATTACTTTCCATTGCCTTGTAACCCCGTTGACTTATTTATTTTGTTTTTATTTGTTTTATACATGTTTTATTTTAGATCAAGACTTTGTAACTCTTTTCTACTTTGCAGTATTGTTTCTCCCAAGAAATCTGTATGACCCTGGTAAGATAGGTACATAAAATAGATACACAAATCAAACATTTACTGATGTCAAATCGGAATAAGATGTTTTTAATCAATTCTTTGCAATAATACAATTTTACTATTTATGAAATATGAAAACAAAATTTTATGCTAATTAAATGGATTTATTCAACTGGATAGCTGACACTGCAGGACTATAACATGTTCAATGTTTGTCAGAATTTATCTATTTCCAGTATTTATTCTGGATTTTGGTTTGGTTTGGTTTGGGTTGGGTTGGGTTGGGTTGGATTGTGTTGGTTTGGGAGGGCTTGGCAAGGTTTTGTTTGTTTGTTTGTTTGTTTGTCCTTAGAATCCATGTGGCCCAGGGTATTTTCAAACTTGTTACCCAGCTTAAACTGGCCTTGAACTTCTGATCCTCCTATCTCACCTCTCAAGTTCTGGGATTATAAATATGTACTACCATGCTCAGTCTGATCAATATTTTGGTTTTACAATCATCAATTCTGAAATAGTATGAAATGGAAAACATATGTTTAGGGCATTTCAGAAATCATTAAAAATTCTGTCCTAATCTCAAACCCCAATATATTTAACAAGAACCAAGAAATGGGTGCCCCTAAGGAGCTGTAACACAAGAGTATAGGACTTGTGACTGTGACCTGGAAACTCCAGGGAGCTAAAGGAAGAATGCACCATGTTTGAGAAAGAGCAACCCGGAGGCTAGAGACACTTGTCCAGGACTGTGGCCCACTCATGTCAGCTTAGCCAGTAGAAGGGTGATCTCTGCAACACCAGCTATCCTGGGCCAACCACAAAGCCCTGTCTCTCTCAGAAGAGAAGGGGGTGGTAGAGAAGATAAAGAAGAACAAGAACAGAGAATGAGGAAGGGGAAACATTTCTTGAGACTTAAAGCATGTTTTATGTTACAGTCTAGGTTAGGACACAGATGTCAAGTTCATTCTGACACCAACTTTTCCTTGTAGAATAGGTGCCTGCCTGCTGGATCTGGACACACTATCAGTCTCTCTTAAATGTTTACTGTTATAGTCTAACTCTCTATTTTTACCCCATGTGTGAGGCATCTGGGAAGGGAACAGAAGAAAGAAAGCATTTGATTTGGCATGGAGGAGTCAGATGGTGGTGTTCAGTATTACCTGGAGGTCCCTAGAACTCAAAGCTACAAACTCTTAGACCAAGCCTCAACCTACAGGACCCAGGACTTTTGATGACTCTGTTGTTCTAATAAAGTTTAGAGGGCACAAATTTGGGGATCAAAATTGATATAACTCTCTGGGTGATTCTAACACTGTAAGGAATTTTTGGATCAGGTCTGCAGCTCAAAAATGACTTACCCATAGGGGATGGAGTGCTAGATATCTGGAGGATAACCTCCAGAACAATATTTTACACCCTCTCTTACCAAAATCATCTTGCTTCACCTATGTTACCGAGTTCCCAGAATGAACTGCAAGTGATTGAGTAAGGCAGAGGTAGAGGTTTAACAACTCAGACAACTTCTCTGCCTGGAAAGCATATGAAGATGACAGCCCATTCTATCTCACAAGCTGACAAATGTCTAGTGTTCAAAGTCAGGTTGAGGTCAGGCATGTGGTAATCTCTGCATTCAGGGAAACTGAGGCAGAGCATGTATGGCAGAAAACTCTCACAACAGATCATCATTAATTTTTCTTTTATTCATATTGTTTTTATAAAATACATTCATCATATTATTTCCCTTTCCCAAAACCTCCCAAGTCCTCCGCACCTCTCTACCCACTCAACTTCATGTTCTCTCTCTCTCAAAAAACAAATCAAAACAAGCAAACTAAAAGAAAAGAACAACAAAAGCAAACAACAACAAAATGTACTCCTTTCTAAAGATTTTTATTTATTTATTGTATGTGTAATTACATGTGTGCTCAAAGACACACACACATACCACAACACATGTGCAGAGAAGTCTGAGAACAAGTCTTGGAAGTAGTTTTTTTCTTTCCTTCATCTTTGTCTCAGTGATCAAATTCAAGTCGAGCAATAAATAGCATTATCTTTCACCCATTGATCCATATCTCCAATCTAATATCACTCTCGACTCAGGAAAATGAACAATAACTCCCCTTGGGATTTTTCCAAGGAAGATGGTCACAGGCTGGAGGTGTAGTCAGACCATCCTGCTCAAATGGGAAGACCCACGTGGTCTTAAATTTGGAAAAAGTAATAAGTCCCTGCCTGGAAGACGCTAGCCTACTAAAGCAACCAGTAAAGTAGTTGGCCAGTCATGATTTAGAATTTACAGCAAAATGACTGCAGTAGGGCTGTCCAGAAACTAAAGCCAGGCACAGTTTCTAAGAAATATTTAACGACTTAGCTCAAGTATTACTTTTTCTAACCTAATCAGGTTTGGAGAAAGGAAAGTAACAAAGCCACTGTTGGCGAGTGCACAGAATTACAAAAGAAAGTCAGTCAGTGCTCTTGTATTAGGTTAAGGTCTTCAACTCCTCGATCCTCCTGCCTCAGCTCTCAAACTCTGGGATTATAGATGTGTTCACTGCCATGCCCACTTTGATCAATATTTCAATTTTAAAATTATGAATTCCTAGAATTCTACTTTGTACTATTTGATTTTGTTATTATTAAGGCATATTATTAGAATGAGAGGTGGGAGATAGAAGAAGAGAGAGGGGAAGAGAGAGAGAGAGAGAGAGAGAGAGAGAGACAGAGACAGAGACAGAGACAGAGACAGAGGGGGGATTGGCTAGGTAACTTAGGACTGTGATCCCAGGTAGCCGAGTTAGTAAGATCACACATTCAAGGGCTACCTGGGCAGTTTAGCAATCATGTGTCAAGATGAGGAACTGGCAATATAGGTCAGCTTGCTAACCATGCTCAGGACCTTAAATTTAATCTCTCTACTGCCTAGGAAGAAGAGGAGGAGGAGGAAGAAGAGAAAGGGTGACGAAGAGGAGGAAGAGGAGCAAGGGGTGGGTGTCGGGAGGAGGAGAGAAAAGAGAAAGAAATAAAAGGAGGATTTTTTAAATTATTTATCGTTATTGTTAATTATATGTATGAGTGCTCTGTCTGCATGTATACATTCATGCCAGAAGAGGGCATCAGATCCCTTTAAGATGTCTATGAGCCGCCATGTGGTTGCTGTGAATTGAACTCAGAACCTCTAAAAAACAGCCAATGCTCTTAACTGCTGAGCCATCTCACCAGCCCCAAATCAACAGGTAATTTATTAAACTTCTACTTTTAGAGGCTGAAAAGTCCAAGATTAGAGGCGCTTTGGGTTCAGCCTTTGGACGACGGCCTGCCCACAGATATCATCACGCCTAATCCTAGGATCTCGCTTCTTCAGTAACCCCAAAAGGTGCGTGTACAAGCTTATTCTCCACTTTGTGATACAGAGTGCTGGCAAAGAAAGCTTCCTCAAGAAGTTTTCTAGAAGTCTCCCTAGAGGATACGAAGATTGCTCTGTGCGTAAAAGAGCTTGTCGTACAAGCATGGAGACCCAAATTCAAATCCTCAACACTCAAGTAAAAAGCTGACTATGGCAAAGAACACCAGTAAACCTGGGGCTGTGGAGCAGGGTGGAAACAGGAAAATACCTGGGATTTGCTAGAGTGAGCCTAGGGTAAGCCTAGGGTCAGCCTAGGGTCAGCCTAAGGTCAGCCTAGGGTCAGCCTCACTTGCTCCAGCTTCAATAGCAGAGCCAGTCTCAGAAGAATTAAGTGCAAATTGGTAACACAGACACTGGGTGACTGTGTCCTCTTCTGGCCGCACATGCATATGCACAGGGGCATGCACTCTCACACATGCGCACACCCTGCACTCACACCTACATACACATTTTGTTTCTTAAGAAATGGGGCTGGAAAGCTGTTAAGAGCACTTGCAGCTCTAGTAGAGGAGTAGTTTGATTCCCAGTACGCATATCAAGTAGCTCACAAGCATGGCTAACTCCAGCTCCTCGGACTCTCTGTCAACCTCTACTGGCCTCCACCAGGCACCCACGCTCATATATGTACACATGTGCACATACAAACACATACATACACATCATTTAAAAAAGAAAATGATCTAGAGAGGTGATCATGTGGTTTTTTTCTTTGAGTCTGTTTATATGGTGGATGACATTGATGGATTTCCGTACATTGCACCATCCTTGCATCCCTGGAATAAAGCCTACTTGATCGTGATGAATGATTTTTTTGATGTGTTCCTGAATTTGGATTGCAAGAATTTTATTGAGTATTTTTGCATCAATGTTCATGACGAAAACTGGTCTAAAGTTCTCTTTCTTTGTAGGGACTTTGTTTGGTTTAGGTATGAGTTGTAATTATGGCTTCAAAGAATGAGTTGGGTAGTGCTCCCTCTGTCTCTATTTTGTGGAATAGTTTGGAGAGTATTGGTATTAGGTCTTCTATGAAGATCTGATAGAATTCTGTACTGAACCCATCTGGTCCTGGGCTTTTTTTAGTTGGAAGGTTTTTGATGACTGCTTCTATTTCTTTAGGGTACATGGGACTGTTTAGATGGTTTATTTGATCCTGATTTAACTTTGGTACCTGGTATCTGTTGGGAGAGGGAGCACCTTCATAGAGGCAATGGGAGGGGGAGGGAGGATGGGATTATGGGAAAGGGATAACATCTGAAATGTAAATGCAGAGAATTTCCAATGAAAATTTTTTGGGGTAAAAAAAACTATTAAGGGGCAAAACTGAAAAAAAAAAGAAAAAAAAATAAATAAATAAAATCTTCTTATTTATTTATTTTTTGTTTCCAAAGCATTCCTACCACAATTCCTCCTCCCTCCAGTCTTCCCAGTACCACCCCCACATCTTCACCCAAGATCCAACTGTTCTTAATTTCCCTTTGGAGAAGAGTAGGCCTCTAAAGGATCTCCACTGAACAGAGCACAAGATACATACCATATGTCAGAGCTAGATGAGGCAACCCAAGAAATAAAAAGGGGGTCTCAAGAGCAGAAAAAAAGAGATTAAAATAAATTGAAAATCTTAAGAAAAGAAGAAGAAGAAGAAGAAGAAGAAGAAGAAGAAGAAGAAGAAGAAGAAGAAGAAGAAGAAGAAGAAGAAGAAGAAGAAGTGCAGCCTAGTAGAGGTGGCATCTTAGGTTTGAGCAGTGTGCCCACGAGGGGACCTGTGAGGTCCTGGTCTCTTCCTGCTTGCTAACCATGAGATGAGGGGCTCTGTTATTTTTCATGTCCCCACATCATTATGTGCTGCCTTGCCACAGATCCCAAAGCAAGGCCAACCACTGACAGACTGGAACGGATTAACCTATGTAACCACTTTCTCTCTAAGTTATCCAAGGTATGGTGTAAGGCATCAGATGGGAAGCTAACTGATACCTGCTATAGGAGAATGGGTGGTGGCCAGAGATGGTCTGGTCAGCCAGAAATCCAGACAATGGTACAGTGTCAGACTCCAGTTAGCACAGCCCTCTCTGTAAAAACCAATGAAGAAATACCATGAAAATGGCTTCCAATCCTCTTGAGGACAACATGCACATATTTGAACAGGACATCCCACAGATGTCCCACCTCATAAGATCCGACTATCTCTCATAGTGAGAACCAAGCTTCTAACACATGAGCCCTCAGACAGAAAACTGCATCCCAGCCATTCCAGTCTATCAAAACAAAGTAAGTTGTCTGGGGAAACAAATCAGCAGGGCTTCACAAATATAAAGGCATTTTATTTCATTTCCCAGTAAGTTCATATTCATAGACTGGTATAATCAGAGGTTAATGACTGTGACGATTGGGTTCAAAATAATTAAAACTGTCGCACAGCCTGACAGTTGGTTGCTGTTCTCAGCGAAAAGTTAAACTAGGGTGATAGGAGCAGGAACAGAGAGGAGTGAACTTTCCTAATGAAATGTAGAGGAGACTAGAAGTGCTGGAGCTTGGTTAGAGAAGGCAAAGGGTACAGTGGCTTGGAGTCAATAGCAAGATTCTTGCTTAACTGAGTGAATGTGTTCAGTTCCAGAGAGAGGACAGTGCATTTTTATATCCATAGGCATCAAATATGGGTGTGAGAGCTTCAAGATACCTGTAGGCTATCTGGATGGGGATTTCTACTCTACATATACACCTGAGTCTAATGATCAAAAGAAATATCCAAACTTTAAATAAAGGCTTGGCATCAAGGAGGCAACTGGACAAACGATGGCTCAGCAAGTAAGTACAGTCACATACCCACTACAGATGAATAGATGATAGATAGATAGATAGATAGATAGATAGAGAGAGAGAGAGATAGATAGATAGATAAATGGAAGATGGATAGATAGATAGACAGACAGACAGACAGAAAGAAAGATATGTTGAGAAAGAAGGCAATTGAAAACCATAGTACAGATAATTATCCCTAAAAATTATCATGTAAAATGGGAAGTCCAGGTTATATTTTATAGTTGCTGGCTGCTATTGCTGTTTAAAACAGAGCCTCGGGTCTAAGTAGAGTCAGATGGACTTACCTCAGCCTCTCGTTAGTTTTGAGTACTGGAGTCAAGTGCTGCCAAAAGAGAATCTGAGCGTCTTCCTTCTGAAATAAAAGCAAACAGCTATTTTAACTTTACTGGTCCTCCCCTGCACCAGCTGCCTCAGGACTGAAACCCTCTCCTTCCTCAGGGAAGGGCCTCTACATTAACAGGTCTCCCGTGAACTTCCCCCAGCAAGGGAAAAGTTTGAATGGGTATATGAATGTTACTGGCTTATCTACTGTATCTCACACTACTTCAGGGATTTGGAACTCTGCTCCACATTCCTCCATCACCATAACGTGGCCTATGACTTTGGAGCCACTCACAGTACCCATCTGTCAATCCTGGCAAAAACCTCAAGGACCAACACCTTTCTCACTTTCTCAGGGGGCAATACCTTCCCAGTGGTATCCTTGGGGGCAGCAGACTACCTTTATCTCCAAGTGACAACACTAATATTCGAGCTGAGAGCCAAGCGTTCTAGGTCAACGGTACCCAGAGTCCCATGGGGCTTAACTTCAGTACACAGGAACTCTATGGTTCTTTTCATGACCAGAATTTTGAGGTGATGCCCAATAGACCCTCAAGTTTTTTCACCTCCCCACAGACTTCTCCAATATTGGGGTCTAGGATACAGACCTTGGCACCTTCCCAGGATGTAAGCAGTGACATCTATCCTGATGAGGCAGCAGAAAAGGAGCTGACAGAAGATGGTACTGGTTTAGTAGGCACCATGAAGCTGATGGAAGAGCAACAAGAACTACAGATGTGTGGCTATGACTGTTCTGTCTCCTCTGTGGAGTCTTTACACCACAAACTCTCTGTCCTGGTCCCTGATCTAACCGTGAGCTGTCTAGATGATCCCTCACACCTTCCTGATCAACTGGAAGACACCCCAATCCTCAGTGAAGACTCCCTGGAGCCTTTGACTCTCTGGCAGCAGAGCCAGTGAGTGAAGAACTTTTTGGTATAAATGACACAGAGTTGATGGGTGGCAAAGACAAGCTGCCTCTGGAGGACAGCCCTGTGATCTCTGCCCTCGATTGCCCTTCTCTCAGTAATACCAATGTCTTCAGTCTCCTGGCAGATGACAGCCTAGCATCAGCCTCTATCTTTACCAGTGCTACCTCCCCACCTGTCTTAGGGGAGTCTGTCTTGCCAGATAACAGCTTTGGACTGAACATTGGCAGTGGCTCTGGACAGGAAAAAACAGAGACCCAGTCTTCAAATTCCTAACATCTCCTGACTGAGCCAGCCCCTGGCCAGAGACTTAATGTTCACTTGCATCCAGCAGTCTCACCAAAAGCCTCCCCAGCAGCATTCTTGGCAGCATCTGCAGAAATCTCTGTAGCCAGAGATCTCTCCAGTAGCATCCTTGCCTGTCCCTCTTGAAGTCTTTCCAGCAGTCTTTCTAGCTTCCTCACCTGCCCTCCCAGGCATCTATTTGGAAGCCTCTATGACAACTCCAATGACTTCTCCCCAAGGTTCCCCTGAACCTTTTTCATCAGCTGCCTTCTAGACAGTCTCCTCAGCAAGTAAAGATGTCAACAAGGCCCCTGAAGCTTGTGCTGATCAGGAAGAGATGCCTAGAGAAGCAGTCGAAGTCTCCGGTAGTGGTGATGTACTATTGCTACCCTAGGTCTTTGTCTTCCCTCCAACATGGGTGGTGAGGAGAAGTGCCCATCACGGAGTGCAGCCATCGGAGGCAGGGAGGGGGGGGGGGACTTGCTATTATGGCCCCTGTCGGAAGTGAATGAAGCAATTTCCAGAAGTTATCGAGTACCTGAGCTGAAATGTGGTACACAGAGTCCGCCATGAGCACTCCAGCTTCATCCCTGCATGCCTGTTGGCTATGTCTTTGAAGAAGAAGATACACCAGAGGGCTTGCAGTGGGTCCAGTTATCAGCATAAGAGATTCCCTGCAGAATTCAAGCAATCATTGGCGAATGGGTCCAACCTTGAAACAATGAGAAGGCTAAGAACAAGAAAACTCCCAAAGTGAAATAGGGCCAAGACTCAGACGCTTGAGAGGTGCTGTGATGCAGACCAAGTGTTTGTGCAGGGGCCACTTGAAAAGGTCCATCATGTGGGAGAAGTCGGTTAACAAAGTGACCTGCCTGGTCTGTCAGAAGGATGCCAATGATGAGCTTCTCCTGCTTTGTGATGCCCCAGTGCATGGGAATACTAGGGCAGTGAGGCAGGAGTGGGTGGGTGAATGGATAGCACCCTCATTGAAGCAGGGGGAAAGGGGAGTGGGAGAGGGAGTTTAAGGAGGAAAAGGAGGATAACATTAAAATGTAAGTAAATAAAATAACCAATAATTAAAAAAACCACATCTGATAAAGAGAAAATACATAAATAAATAAGATAAAGCCTCACAGGGTCCAGATAGGGCTTAAAACCATTAAAATCAAAGCTGACATTGAAATCTTTAGCCCCCACTGTCTCTTCTGGAGTGCTGGGATTACAGGTGTATTAGTTAGGGTCTTATTGCTGTGAACAGACACCATGACCAAAGCAAGTCTTACAAGTGACAACATTTAACTGAGTCTGGCTTACAGGTTCAGTCCATTATCATCAAGGTGAGAGCATAGCAGCATCCAGGCAGGCATGGTGCAGCAGAAGCTGAGAGTTCTACATCTTCATCCAAAGGAAGTCAGGAACAGCTAGGAGGAGGGTCTCCAAGCCCAGACCCAGAGTGACACACTTCCTCCAACAAGGCCAAACCTTCTAATAGTGCCACTCCCTGGGCATATGCAAACCATCACAACAGGTATATAATATTATGCATAGCTTTATTTTTTTAATTTATTTTTGTAGTTCTGGGGACCAAGCACACAGCCCACTGCATGCAAAACAAGTCTTTCGCCAACTGAGCTATAACCCCAGCCTGAACAGTCCCTGCTCTTGTGATCATAGGCAGCAGGTGAAATTCAAAGCTCAATGAACGACAGAGCATGCATGAGCAAACTTCCCCCATTGGACCGTACAACCAATTGACAGGCTAGAAATGACATGCAAAATAGAGGGACATTTAATTTGAAAGTCACGTGGGTTTAAACAGGACTTTCCACACTCGCATTCGTTTCCGTGTAAAATCACGTAAGCAAAGAACCTGGGCCAGCCAAACACACAATGCAGTGATGAGGGTACCTGTGTCCACAGTAACCAGCAATCCCACACATTCTGTCTAGGGAAGGATTTGAGGTGTTTGGAACTACACAAAGCTTGACTATGTAACCTACATTTGCTTTGAACTCACTGCCCAGTAACTCATTTTGTAGTCCAAAATTAGTGAGTTTCCTACCTCAGCCTGCCAAATGTTAGAATGAGAAGGTAGGCAAGAGTTTTTTCCACAAAGCACATTCTGCCTTTGCCACACTAACCCCAGTATTTCCTCATTTCCCCAAACTGTCAAGTAAAGGTTATTTCTGGACAGCCATACTTCAATACTTAATAAATATTTGATTGTTTCTGGAACTTCTTTCTGTCTTTGGCTCTGGTGTGTGCATGTGGGTGGGGGGGGCTATTAACATTTTTAAGAATCTAGATTGAGCTGACTAGTTATTGAATTTTCTGCTCTAACACATCAAAGCACTTATTTTTAGTATGTGATTTGGCAGAGTGTATTATTTGTTTTATGGGAAAACATGTTGCACAGAGCAAAGATGCCTATGTTGTGTAAAAAAATATCATTTTATCAGGATCAAACTCAAGGTGTAAATGAAAAAGTTACTCAAGTGTATTAATAGCTAAAAGTATATGAAACTTTCTTAATGGCGTGTGCATGCACTTCCACAATCCTGCATATGTGACATGTATTGTTGGGAAGGACATTTCAACCTTCATTAGTAGAAATGACAAGAGCCATGAGGTCACTAATGTATAACTAAAACTTCAGAGGCTCCTGAGAGCAAGAAAGTTGGTTCAGCAATTCAGAGTATGCATAACTCTTAAGAAAGGATACTGTTCACATCCTAATACCTACATCGGGTGGCATACTACCACAGGTAACTGCAGCTACTGGGAGACCTTGACCCTTCTGGTCTGCTCAAAACACACAATTCAAAAAATAAAATATAGGAGCTGGAGAGATGGGTCATCAGTTAAGAGCACTGGCTGCCCTACCAGAGAGCCCGGGTTCCATTTCCAGCACCCACATGACAGCTCATAACTGTCTGCAACTCCAGTTTCAGGGACTCTGACACCCTGACACGTACATGCAGGAAGGTCAAACACAAATGCCCATAAAAAATAAATAATTTCTTTAAAATAATAATAATACAAATTAAAATAAACCTTAAAAAAAAAGATAGAGCTGAAGTGATGGCTCAGTTAATAAGAGCACGTGATGATCTTTCAGAGGACCAGAACTAGTATATCATCCACCAAGGGGTGGTTACCAACCCACTGTAACTTAAGGTATTGGGCACCAAAAATACATATGACAGTCATACAAACATGCATACCTGTACATAAATCAAAATAAATCCTTAATAAGAGAAGAGGAATCCAGTGTGCTATATTTGGGTCTTTTGTAGGGTTCCAGTCAACAACCTCGAAGATATCTATCTGCTCATTATGAATCTTTAGGTAGGCTGCAAAACAAGTGGGCTATCTAAAATGAAAAGCAAAAAATTAATAATAGTAATAATAATAATAGGAATATTCTGATGGCAGTGGGACATGATGATGTATGTCTATGACCTAGGCATGAAGGAGGCACAACCAGAAAGATTGTCACAAGTCCAAGGTCAGTTCTTATAATCAATCAAATGAGAGTTACTACATAGTAAGACCCTGTATTTAAAAGAAGACAAAAAACAAAAATCATGATAGTAAATACCGTTGGTCCCAGATACTCAGGAAGCTCAGGCTAGAGGATTCTGGTGAGGAAAATCAGTTTGGGATCCAGTTCTAGACCTTATCTGAAAAAGGAAAAGAAAACTGTACCTGCTTAGGGAGGATTAAATATTAAATATTTAATACTAAATTTATTATAAAGTTGGAAAAATAGTTATTTAGTGTCTTAGGGTTTCCATTATTGTGAAGAGACACCATGACCAAGGCAGCTCTTATAAAGAACAATGTTTAATTGGGACTGGCTTACAGGTTCAGAGGTTCAGTCTGTTTTCATCAGGGCAGGAAACATGGCAGAGTTCAAACAGACACAGTTTTGGAGAAGGAGCCAATCGTTCTACATCTTCTTCTGAAGGCAGCCAGGAAAAAGCTGTGTCCAGGTAATTGAGGAGGAGGGTCTCAAAGCCCACCCCCATAGTGACACACTTCCTCCAACAAGGCCACACCTCCTCCAACAGGACCACACCATCTTATAGTGCTAATCCCTGGGTCAAGCACATTCAAACCACCACATTTTGTATCTATGCAGCTCTGGGTTCAGTTACCTGTGTGTGTGTGTGTGTGTGTGTGTGTGTGTGTGTGTTTATGTGTGTCTGTGTGTGTATCTGTGTGTGTGTCTGTGTGCATATTTGTGTGTGTGAGTGTGTGTGTGTGGTGTGTGTGTGTGTGTGTGTTTCTGTGTGTGTGTGTATGTGTATGTGTGTTAAAATTGGTGACTACAATTTTATAAATGCCCTAAAACATGGTTGAACTTCATTTCTAATATGTCTTTTGGACTGTGAGGAAATGAGATTACTGTGTGGGTCTTAGAAGGTAAGGAAGATTCATCTTTACTGTAGGCAGGCATCTGACAATCAGAAAACAGTGACCGAGAGAACAAAGGCAAATTGGTATCTTCTCTGAGAGTCAGTATACAGTTTTTGCCAACTGTTTTAGATGCTAGAACCACAGATACATTGGCTGTGTACCCAAGATACCTTAAGTAATACTACTGGATTCTCAGAAAGTTGATCTCTGGTGTAGAATTATATCACCAACTTCCCTCATTCTGAGGTCTTCCCATTTGCACAGAGGCATACCAAGAGCATCCCAGGATCTCCAACTTGGAGGCAGCCATTTTGGAGTGTAGTTTTCATGATCACATGCATCAATTTTTTATGAAATCCTCTCTCCTCTACCAACATACTACATGCTCCTGATTCTCTCTATCTCTCTCAAAGGAAGCCTCACCAATCAAATGCAACTACAGTTATCCACTAGTCATCCAATAGAAACCCTTTCAAGAACTAATGGAAAGATAACAAAACGCAGAGTCAGAACACAGGAGTTGGTCAGACTCTATAGGAGAGACCTCTGTGGGAAATGTTTTTGGAAGATCTAGTCTGAGTGGGGAAAGGAAAATTGACACCATAAGCAATTTGTGTTCATTTAACTAAATATGTGAAGAAGTTCACAGTGTGTCTTATAGTTAGCAGGGATAACTATAAACAAGATGAATATTTGCAAAATAGATACATTGTATCTTTAACAGCCTTTTGTTTCAGGAAAGGGTTGCCCTCTTCAAGAAAGAGGGAAATTGTTATTCCTCTATTAAGGAAAAAAATCAAATACCACCTGAGGATATTTTGATTTCAGGTTGCGTTCTCATCCATAGCTATCCTAGGCTTGCTTGAGACTACCACTCAAGACTAATAAAATTGTTTTGTGACTGAGAACAGAATTCTTGATCTGTTCTCCAGATCTCTTTTCTGTTTCATCCAATATAAAATGATAGTGCTGCTTAAAGAATCCATCTCTAACTCCATTTCTTTCCTTCCCTCAGGCACCAAGAAGCAGTTCACTGGAGTAAGTGCCTGCATTCGTTTTCTGTTGAATGGTAACAGATTAGGAGAAGTGTAGCATCTTAGCACAGCACCTCCTCATGAGCTCACAGCTCCATGAATATGCTGTCTAGCCTGGGGTGACTTGATCCTCTGTTTGTGTCTCAGGTGGTCAAAATAAGGTAGTGGCCAGGACATATTCTCTTCTGATAACTGAGGACCTCTCCTACATTCAGTTATATTTATAGGATTTCCTCAATTCCTTGGGTTATACAACTGACCTGCCTCTGTCTCATTTCTACTTTTTTAAAAAATAATTTTTAATTATGTGTATGTGTGTAGGCATGGGTTTATGTGTATAATTGCCCTCAGAGGCCACAGGCATTGGATGCTCCGGGGTAATGCAAAACTATAAGTGGTTATAGCTGCCCAATATAGATTCTGCAAACTCAGTTTGATTCTTCTGCAAGAATAGTATGTGCTCTTAGCCCTCAAGACATCTCTGTAGACTCCAAAAGACACCGTTCTCTTGATAGCAGATGGCAGCTGTGGATCCTGACTCATCCCACCTCAGAAAACATAAACTATCCTGACATGGTGGCTCACACTATTCATCCTAGCACTCGAGAGGTTAAGCCTCACAAAACAACAAAAGGACACATGGATTAATGCTATCCCAGAAAGGAATGGAGAAGAGGAACTATTTTCTGGTAAGAATTCTCTAAACCTGCTGGAAGCGGTGGCACATGCCTACAGTCCTAGCATTTAAGAAGCAAAGGCAGGCGGATCTCTGAGTTCAAGGCCAGTGTGGTTTAGACAGTGAGTTCCAGGACAGTTAGAGTTACACAAAGAAACCCTGTGTCCCAAATAAAGAAAGAAAGAAAGAAAGAAAGAAAGAAAGAAAGAAAGAAAGAAAGAAAGAAAAAGAAAAAAAGAAAGAAAACAATAAACAGTAAAAAAAATTCTATACTGAGATTAATTCTTTGTATAGACACTATTTCACGACTGTTAATTTCCCTGGGATGGTTTACAGTCTAAGGATGATTAGAAAGGACAAGAGCTATCTTGATTAAAGCTAAGAAATATTTTTTCATTATGGATATGGGAAACCAATGTTATCTCACTGCATTCATTGATTTGGAGTGTGTAGTTAACAGAGCCAAGTGGGACACTGAAGACCATCCTGACAGATTTGTGTCCAAGTGAGTGAATGAATGCCTTTTATCCTCCAACTTGGGAGATGGAGACAAGAGAATCGAGAGTTTAAGCTTATTCTTGCCTGCACAGCCTGCTTGAAGGCAGTCTTAAAACTAAGGACATATGGAAATAAGAGAGATCCGTACTGGCTTGGAGATTCTTTGATATTAGGCATGCACTGTAATGCATTGTACTAACTGAGCCACATTCTTAGCCCCACAATGACACATATGTTGATTCTTTCATTATGGGAACTTGAAATTTTACCTCTGGACTGTATTATTGGGAGGCAGTTGTGGGAGGAATGGGTTAGAAACCGGAATCTGTAAGGTATCTTCAAGTACACAGAATATTTCTTTCTCTGGCTGAGAAAGAGAGGGGGGGAGGGAGAGGGAGGGGAAAGGGAGAGAGAGAGGGAGAAAGAGAGGGAGAGAGAGAGAGAGAGAGAGAGAGAGAGAGAGAGAGAGAGAGAGAGAGAGAGAGAGAG
The DNA here is from genome assembly GCF_963924665.1 of Micromys minutus. Classification (NCBI taxonomy): domain Eukaryota; kingdom Metazoa; phylum Chordata; class Mammalia; order Rodentia; family Muridae; genus Micromys; species Micromys minutus. The sequence continues at coordinate 27,202,545 of NC_137983.1, read as the reverse complement.
AGAGAGAGAGAGAGAGAGAGAGAGAGAGAGAGAGAGAGAGAGAGAATATGTTGGGAGATTGCCCTCCGCCGACTTGCACAATGAACCTGATGAACTGGGAGTGCGCTATCCCTGGAAAGAAGGGCATTCCGTGGGAGGGAGGCTTGTTCAAGCTACGGGTGCGTTTCAAAGATGACTATTCATCGTCACCACCAAAACGTAAATTTGAGCCACCACTGTTTCATCCAAACCTGTATCCTTCGGGCACCAGGTGCCTGTCCGTCCTGGAGGAAGGCAAGGACTGGAGGCCAGCTATCACGATCAAACAGATCTTATTAGGAATACAAGAACTTCTAAATGAACCAAATGTTCAAGACCCGGCTCAAGCAGAGGCCTGCACAGTTTACTGCCAAAACAGAGTGGAATATGAGAAAAGGGTTCGAGCACAAGCGGAGAAGTTTGCCCCCTCGGAAGCACTGCCCCGTGAGGAAGGGATTGGCTTGGCAAGAACTTGTTTACAACCTTTTGCAGATCTAAGTCGCTCCACACAGTTACTAGTCACCTGGGACACTTGAACGGGCTCCATTTTTTCATTTCTGCCACTGGAATATTCAGTCTTTATTGAGTAAAACTTGCTTTTCTTTTAATATTGATGTCAGGATTTCAACTACTGTAAAATGATAAACTTTCGTACTTGGTAAGCCCCTAGGAGGTAGTTTCTTCGCTTCGGGCTCGGAGGCAGGCTTCCACTGTTCAGAGCTCTGGCCTCCTGCTGGCTTTATGACAGAAGCACACTCTCCCTCTTCCCAGCATGCACAGGGCTTGCACCGCTCTGTATCACCTCTTCTGTGTGTATATTATGGTTTCCAGTTTAGTGTCTTTGCGGGATTCCTGAGTTTACAAACTAGTGGGTTTCTGATTCTCAGACCTTCTCTTGGGCTCTTTTTGTCCCACCCTCCAATGCATTATTTTTCTTGTTGTTGTTTTAGCTTATTTTATTTTATTATTAACCCTTAAAAGCTCAATGGAACAATGGAAGGTGCTCATTGGTACAAGCCTTGCCCAGTATCATGGTTCATGACAGGGTCAGAGACTTTCCAACTTGGCAATGACATGAATGGTTAATAATTGTTTGGCAAACAATTGGCTGGTAATAATTTCAACTTGGTATGAACAATGGTTGCTAGCTTAATCAAACTACTTTAAGATATTAGGTTTTTTTTTTTAAACCAGATTGGTTGTTACAATGGGGAGAGTAGCTGTATGCTCAGGGGAACTGTGATTATTACCAGAATGACATGGTTCCTTAAACAAGTTGGTTTTTTTTCCCAGTGGCTGAGTTCATTCAGAGTGCAAGTTAATCATAAAATGGAGTCTGAAAGCAAAATGGAGTTTGTAATGTTAAGCTGGGCCCTTCATTGATATATTATGTGAGGGGGGAATATATTTTCAATAAATGGAATAAACAAAACCTCTGTGCCTTAGCTCAGTGTGGTGGTGGCGCACATACATGCCTTTAATTCCAGCACTCAAGACATAGAGGTGGAAGATCTCTATGACTTCGAGGTCAGCCTAGTCTACATAGCAAGTTCTAGGTCAGTAAATGCTACATAGATCCTGTTAAAACACAAAATAAATCCACCCGTCTAAATAAACAAACAAAATCTTTTCTTGGGACTATAACAGGGACAGAATTACTTACTTTTTTAAGTTTTAGAATTTGAAAAATCCAAGTTGAGGCTAATGTACTTGTCCAAAGGCAAGTCTTAGACAGTAGGCGTTTGTTTAGGGTTGTTTAGGGTAGCAGGAGAAGGTGAATTTGTATTTTGTTTTGTTTTCTTTTGAGACAGGCTTTGACTCTGTGGCTCAAATTGGCCTTAATATTCCCTGTCTCCAGGCCTCCTCCATGTTGAGATAGAGGTGTTCCCCACCTCACCTGGGCTCTGTCTTCTTCCATGATCATGGATATTCCATTACTAACAAATAATCAGTAGCTCTCATCTAATGCCTACCCAATTAAACCAGTGAGTAGCTGGTTAAGTCTTCCTGTCATTCTTATCCTCTCAGTGTTTTCTGTCTTGGTGCTCGTTTTACCCCCAGCAAACCATGACCTTTATCATAGTCCACAGCTAGCGATCACTGATAAAATCATTATCACTGCGTTCCCCTTTCTTACACTCACCTTACCACTTTAACATGAATGCAAAAGGAAAAAAAAAATCCTTATCACTCAAGTGAGTTTCACTGTCACTCGGGCAGAGAAAGTCCCCTCCCCTCTAAGCAAAGCAGTGTAAAATTTAAGCAAGGAATTAAGGATGTTAAAGAAAAGCCTTTGTTCACATGCCTTAGGGATAATAAGCAAGATACTATGCCATTAGATTTCCCTTTCTGGACTTTAGAGAAGATGCCTAACTCTGATTTTGTTGTTGTCTGTCTCCTGACCACCTTTGCTTTTTTCCTGCAGTGAGAGCGGTTAAAAAAACAATGCTGAATTTTCCATTTTCAGTAGCCCTGACCTTCATAAATCAGCCCAGCTATATTCAATTCTATGAGACTTTGTAAAAACAAAAATGAGGACTTTTTTTTTTCAAGAAAAAAAAAATCTAGTCAAGTTGATCGTTGCTGACATAATGCCAGCCAGTTAAACAGATTCTGAAGCTGAATTTCCCCTCAAATCTGGGAGTTCTGACAACCCCTTCTAACAATGCAGCCGATTGTCTTTCCACAAGTGGCTTTCAGGTCCTGAGACCTGAAGCAGTTGTCAGCTGACCTTAGGCATGAACAGCAGCACTTGGAAGATACAAACAAAAGGACCAGGAGCTCCACACCCAAATTCAGGGCCTGTGTGTGCTCTGTTCGCTCTGCCTCAAAACAAACAAACAAGTGAGAAGCAAAATAAATGTGTACGAGCACCCACTGACTCAAAGGCAGCTGTCGCTGTCACGCCTATTCTTGTGTGTCAGCTTGACTGCATCTCCAGTTAACTGAAACTCACCAATGGAGGGCACACCTGTGAGGGGAGTTTGCTTAATTTGAAGTAGGAAGATCCATGTCTGATCCAAACTTTTTATTTATTTCTTTCTTTTGGCCGGGGTAGGAAGAAGGGGCTAGGAAGACACACCCTTAATCCTGATCTTTTTCACTGGGAAAACCTGCCCCTAAACCTATCCACATCTTCTGCTGGAAGCCTACGGAAGAATATGAAAAAAAAACCTTTAAAAAAATCAAGTACTGACTAAAAAATATATTCATACAGTTTTGTGTAAAAATTATTTTAAAATCTGAAAAAAAAGTACTGACAAAAATTATTGTATAATTTTATGCAAACAATGCTTAAAATCTGTACATTTATCTTTGTTTTGTAAAATAAAGTTGTTTTAAAAAAAAAAGAAGCTTTTGCTCTTTTGCCTTCCTGCTCTCAACTTGCTAGCAAATCCATCCCTTGACTGGCATCAGTGCCTCCTTCTTTAGGATTCTGGCAGACACTCAAACCCAGGTGAAACATCCCTCCTAGAGTGAACAACTACTGGCTTCTTGGACCTTCCCTTCTTAGGCAGCCATTGTTGTATTACCGCATCACTGTGGACCTCGGCCTGAAAGTCACGTAAATAAATCCTTTTTATTTACAGAGGGATTCATTCTATAAGTTCTGTTACTCTAGAACAGTAGTTCTCAACCTGTGAGTCTCAACTCCTTTTGGGGGGTGTTGATGGGGTCAAATGACCGTTTCACAGGGGTCACCTAAGCCCACCAGAAAACACAGGTATTCAGATTGGCTAAGATCAAAAATGCACGTGACAGCAGATGCTGGTGAGGATGTGGAGAAAGAGGAACACTCCTCCATTGCTGGTGGGATCGCAAGTTGGATAAACCACTTTGGAAATCAATCTGGCAGTTCCTCAGAAAATTGGAAGTAGAAGGCCAATTGAAAACCCAGCTATACCACTACTGGGCATATAGCCAAAAGATGCTCCAACATATAACAAGGACATGTGCTCCAGTATGTTCATAGCAACCTTATGTATAATAGCCAGAAGCTGCAAAGAACCCAGATGTCCTTCAACAGAGGAATGGACACAGAAATTGTGGTATATTTACACAATGAAGTACTACTTAACTATTAGAAACAATGACTTCATGAAATTCCTAGGCAAATGGATGGAACTAGAGACTATCATCCTGAGTGAGGTAACCCAGTCACAAAAGAACACACATGGTATGTACTCACTGGTAAGTGGATATCAACCAAAAAGCGCAGAATAGCCATGATACAACTCATAGACTATATGAAGCTCAAGACGAAGGATGACCAAGATCTGGATGCTTCAGTCCTACTTAGAAGGGGGAACAAAATAGTTACAGGAGGAAGAGGAAGGAAGGGATCTGGTAGGGAGAGAGGAGGGGAAAGAAAGCAAAGGGGACAGGATCTGGTACTGGAAGTAACAGAAGTACAGAGGGCCAGGAAATTAACTAGAAATGTGTAGGGGGAATGGGAAACTGTGGGCAGCCACTAGAAAGTCCAAGACCCCAGGGAAGCCTAAATACCCACCAGTAGGGAGATAGAATCTGAAGAGACCACCCCCAGTAGAGGGATGGGGCCATGCATCCATCTCAAAATCTTTAACCCACAACTGTCCCTGTCCAAAGGAAAGATAAGAACAAAATAATGGAGCAGAGACTGAAATAAAGCCATCCAGAGACCACCCCACCTAGGGATCTATCCCATCTGCAGACACCAAACCCCCACACTATTGCTGATGCCAAGAAGCACTTGCTGAGAGGAGTCTAATATGGCTGATCCCTGAGATGTTCTACCAGCACCTGACCAATACAGATGCTCACAGCCAACCATCAGACTGAGCCCGTGGACCCTAATGGAAGAGCTAGGAGTAGGACTGAAGGAGCTGAAGAGGAGTGCAACCCCATAGGAAGAACAATATTAACTAACTGGACAATTCAGAGCTCCCAGAGATGAAACCACCAACCAAAGAGTATCAAGAGGAATTATGTGCACATATGTGCAGGTGACTTTGGAGGCCACAAGAGGGCAGCAGTTCCCATGAGCTGGAGTAACAGGCAGTGGCCAGCAGCCTAACTTGAATTACTGTGAACGCAACTTTGGTCCTTGGCAAGAGCCTTATGAGGACTAATTGATGATCTTTCTTGTCTTTGCTTCTAATGAACAACATAAACTTAGAGAAAGTGAGACAAATAGAAGCCAGTCCTTCCTTTCAGGGCATGGTGCTATGCACCTGGAATTTCTATACATAACAATAGGCTGTCTCAAAAACATGCAAACAAAAACCCCCAAAAAAGGCAAAAATCTCACATGTTTGTTGCCCAAAGGCTTAGAAGAGAAGAGATTGTGTATATTTTTTTAAAAAAAAAAAAATCTCTCCAGGCTAAAGGAATAAAAAAAGGTGGTTTATCTGAGAAAGGCTGGGGATTTCAGTTTAGAGAGAGGGTGTAGAGAATCTCTTGAGATAGAGAGGGCTGTGCTAGACGCCTGGGGCTGAATCTTATCTGGAAGATCAGAGAGCCAGGTAGAAGGATTTGCTGGTTGTCATGTCAACTGCTTTGAAAAATAAAATTAAATTTAAAACCCTCTCTCCTTTGCTTAGCAAGGATTGGTGTATGATCTAATCCCTGTCAAAGACAGAACTGTAAGATTAAGAAACTAGACAGATTTTCCCCTTCACTGAGCTCAAACCAACACTAGCTGGGATTGTCCCCATCTGGGACAAAGTTTTTAGGCAGGCAGGTATCTTAGCCCAGAGCAGTGACCCTTCCCTGAAGCAAACTTTCTGGAGACCCACAGCGGAGTGAGTCCATTCTCCCTAGTAGAAAAGTATTTATCAGTTAAAGATAAGAGATTAGGACTAAGAAGAAAGCACGACTGAACCCCATATTAGTTTCATGGCCTACATTCCTGTAAATGGCCACCACACCCAGGACACTCCATTTTAAGAGTATCTTTACGTTTTGTTACATATCTTTTTAAATTTATCTTTAACTACCTTAAGGAATTAAAAAATCTATTTTGCTTTAGCTGTTTAGTTGACCCCCTTCCTCTTCCTCCATCTCCCTAGGGGACTCAAAACCTTCCCCTCTGTTCTTTTCTTTCATAGCCCATCCCAATGTTCTCTCTCTCTCTCTCTCTCTCTCTCTCTCTCTCTCTCTCTCTCTCTCACACACACACACACACACACACACACACACACACACATACACACACACACACATACACACACACACACACACACACACACACACACACACACATACACACACACACACACACTTAAAGCTGTTGTGTCTCTAGGACTGCCATCTGTTATACTGGCCCCATACACAATCACCCCAGCATAAGTAAGTATAAGTAACACTTAGAAGCTAGGGTCTGCTTCTGAGAGAGATCTTTCTGAGCCTGGGTCACCTGAATACCATCCTTTCCACTTCTAGCCATTTTCCTAATTATAAATGTATTCTTAGTCAGGGTTTCTATTCCCGTACAAACATCATGACTAAGAAACAAGTTGGGGAGGAAAGGGTTTATTCAGCTTGCACTTCCATATGCTGTTCATCACCAAAGGAAGTCAGGACTGGAACCCAAGCAGGTCAGGAAGCAGGAGCTGATGCAGAGGCCATGGAGGGATGTCACTTACTGGCTTGCTACCCCTGGCTTGCTTGGTTTGATTTCTTATAGAACCCAGGTCTACCAGCCCAGGGATGGCACCACCTACAAGGGACTACAACCTCCCCCTTGATCACTAGTTGGGAAAATGCCTTATAGCTGGATCTCATGGAGGCATTTCCTCAAGAGAAACTCCTTTCTCTGTGATAACTCCAGCTTGTGTCATGTTGACACAAAACCAGTCAGTACAATATTTTTTTTCCTTTCCCTCTCTCTGCCCTGCCACCTAGACAGAGGCTATATGTGTAGTTTTGACTGTCCTGGGACTTGTAAGTAAGCACAGCAAGAAACCACTGAACACAGCCCATTTCTGTGGGAAAACCTAATAGGTTTTACTGGAAAATTTAGCGCTCCTTCCCGGACAGAAGGCAGTGCTGGCTGCAAGAGCTTATTGGGTTTTTATAGGGTAAAAGAAGTGGGCATCGCAGACAGCGAAACCCGGACTGTCAGAGAGAGGAAGTGCTGGGAATTGGGATTATGGGTTGCTTTGCTGGCTGCTGTGGTAGGGTGCAGTCCCCTAGTTGCGAAGGGCTTCTGGAAAATGTTTTTGGTGTGTTTCCTGGCATAATCAACCCCAGGTGGGACACAATCCACCATCCTGAAACATTGTCATCAGCACTGCTAGTTTGGGATCTTCTTTAAGACCCAGCAGAACTATGTAGAAGAGGTTGCCCTCAATCACACTGAGATCTTCTGGTCCCTGCCTTCTGAGTACTGGGATTAAAGGCTTGTGCCAGCTTGTGTCTGTTTGTCTGTCTTTCTTTCCTCCTCTTCCTCCTCCTCTAGTTTTGTTTCAAGACAGGGTTTCTCTGTGTTACAAGCTCTAGGTGTCCTGGAACTCGATTTATAGACCAGGCTGGTCTGGAACTCAACTCACAGATATCCTCCTGTTTCCCCTCCCCCCTAGCTAGGACTAAAGGCGTGCACTGCCGGGTTTTTTCCCTCTTGATAAAATTCCAGGATGAGTGAGTACTGTTTTATCAGTTTTCAGAATCTCTCTCTGTGGTCCAAGATGGATTGGAACTCACCTCTTATTTTTGCAGCAATCCTCCTGCCTCAGCCTTTCCAACTCCTGGATTACCCACTGTCTGGGACTGAGATTCAAACCCAAAACCCGTGTTTTTCAGAATTTTCTAACAAGTGTTTAGAAATGTAAATCAGCCTACCCCAAGGGGGCTGGCTATCCAGAGTCAGCAATCCAGGAAGTGGGGCCAGAAAACAAATTTAAAAGTAGCCAAAGCGGCTGCAGCTGGACCAATCCGGTCACGAAGGTCCAAACGGCCCGTTTATCTGTTCCTGTGTTAGACCCTGCGGTTACTAAGTGACCTTCGCACTGAAGTCTCTGGTCTCCACTCGCGGTGACTTCTTTCGCTGAAGGAAATCCTTAAGATTTCAGGAAAGTGAGGTGAGTTTTCCGCTTTGCATCGTCATTTCCATAACCATGACCTTTTGCAACTGCTAAGCTTTATTTTTAAGTATTTGTGATTGCTCGCTTGGAGGTGGGGGTTGCGGGGAGACCCGGCTTGGAGGTCGCATTTGCGGAGGTTCGGTTCTCTCCTTCCAACTTTTCTACCCTGAGTATCTGATTCAGCCTTCAGGTTGGCAGAAACTGCCTTCACAAGCCGAACCAGGGAGGCAGCCTAACTTTTTATTTAAGGAAATAGTTGATCTATGTATGGGAATGTTGGTCTACAAGCTTAACCCGTGCCTGCGGAGGCCAAAGGAGGGTGTTGGATCCACCTAGACCTGGAGCCATAGATGGCTGAGTCGACTTGGAAACTTGGACCTCCCCGGTAGCCGAGACTGGCCTTGAACCCGAGTACATTTCTGGGTCACTATTTAAAAACTTAAATTTTTTGAATGAGACATGGTCTCGTTTTGAACCCACAGCGGCCTTGTGCCTTCGATTCCCAAGTACTGGAATTACAATCCCGTGGGAGCTCTCCTGCCTGATCAAATTCACCATGTAATGTTGGTATCCTAGGAAGCTTGATTGACAGATGGTAGTGGGGGGGGAGGGGCAGCAGTAAAAGGATAAATGAACAGGGAGGAAGGCGGGACAATGGGAAAACAAAACATTTGGGGGAGACAAGCACGGGGAGGCAGGAAATTCTTGGGTTTTGTTTTTGGAGGTTTCTTGGTTTGGATTGTTTTTTTGAGACAGAGTTTCTGTGTGCATCCCTGACTGTCCTCAACCCTCAACAGACTGACTTCAAACTCAGAGATCTGCCTGCCTCTGCCCCTGGCACCTGAACCATAGGATAAAAGGCACACATGACCACAACCTGACCTGAATTTCTTGGTTTTGCTTTTTTATTAAAAGTTAATGTTTGATCTGTCCTTTTGATTTGCTTTAACCTTTTTACTGACTGGTAGACATCTTCCCCACCGAAACCAAATGAACAATCAAACTAACAAAAAAAAAAAAAAAAACAAAGGCGCTGTTTTTAAGCATGGGTGTGGTAGCACACTTAATCCTAGTGTTGGGGAGATGGACACAGAAGGATCTCTGAATTCCAAGTCGGCTGGGTCTACATAGCAAGTTCCAGAACCTAGAGAAACCCTGTCTCCCCAAATATATATATACATATCACACACACACACACTGTCCTTACATGGCTCCCTTGCAGAGATCTGCCTTCTCCTGCCTGCCTCATTCTAGGATTAAAGATACCATCACATGTCTTTACTGTTTTTGAAATGTTTGAGTATCTAAACTGCCGCACTCAGAGATCTAAGAAACTTTATTCCTTGTGAAGAATGTTCCACGGGTGAACCTTTTTCGGGATGTGGAATCAGACACCCCGAAAACCACTAAGCTATAACGTCCACGCTCTGTCTAAAACTTGAGACATTCCAGATCTGAAAATTCTGGCTCACACCTTTAATCCCAGCACCTAGCAGGCAAAGGCAGGTGGAATTCTGAGTTCCAGGCCAGCCTGGTCTACAATGTGAGTTCCAAGACAGCTAAGAAACAAAAAGAAATAAAGGTATGGGGAGGCAGTATGGAACCAAACACAGAAGGCTTGGAGCAGAAACCAGTCAGTCTTGGTGTCATCTGCTAACAGGATCTTAAAAGCCCAGAGGAAGGTCAGAGCCTGACGCTGTGGCAGAAGGGTATCTAAGTCACCTAGGCAGGCTGGCTAGCTCAGGAAAGGCAGACCAGCCAGCGGAACTCTCCGGGAGCTTAGAGCCCAGATAGGCTGTGACTGAAGGAACGCATTTGGGATTCCCATGACTACTTGTACTTTTTGTTTGTCTAGCCTGGGTTATATGGTATATATTTAGGGCTCACCTTGGTCAATGTGGACCACAGGCTGGTCTCAAACTGGTGGCATTCCTCCTGCCTCCACCTCCCATGCTGAGAGTACAGGCACGAGCTCCTACTTCTTCATAGAGGCTACTGTTTAGTAGATAAATAACTGGCTCTTTTAATTTGATTCAAAACCTGATAGAAAGGTGGATAAAAAAAAACTGAATAGGTTCTTTTTCATTTGAAGGTAAATTTATAATAAAAGGACTTAGTGATAGTATTTTTTTTATCCAGCCAGTGGGCAGTAAACCAAAAGTTTGACACTTTCCTTGTGCATTGCTTGGAATTCGTGTTTGTATAGCACTTGTGGCTAGGATTCTAACTAAAATCACAAATGAAGTGAAAACGCTTTTGAGAGAAAACTCTTAAGGGCTAAAATTCCCAATGATTAATGACAGGATTTTATGTCACCCAGGGTGGATTAAACTCCTGATCTTCTTGCCTCAGTTTCCCAAATGCTGGGATTACAGACCTTCCTTAGTTGCTTTTATTATTTTTAAAAAACTAGTGTATAGTTTTCCTGTTTTGCAAAGTTTTTCCACTTACATCTTGTCAAAAGGTTGTTTCCTAATGTGTGCTTGGCATTCTGTCTTTAGTAATACATGCTTGCTTGAAATCTGAACTTATACAGATAGGAATTTGGGGAAAAAATGGGAGAAATATTATAATAGTACTTCCGGGTCATTGTTTCTTTTCCTGTAATCTTGTCAGCTGGATAATTTTTATTCACTTACTTATAGCTACTGAGGTTTAAGTCCAGGGCCTCAAGAATGCTAGGCAAATATTCTACCAATGAGTCACCTCCCCAACCTTGGTTCCCTCCCAGCCCCCCGTTGGTTGGTTGGTTTTGTTGTTGTTTTTGTTTGTTTGGTTGGTTGGTTTTTTTTTTTCTCCTTTCAATAGAAACCTCACACAGGTAGATCTTGGACTCATCCTGTGACCCAGGTAATTCTCAATTTAGGACCTGGCTTCCCAAAAAGCTTAAACCCTGTGCCTCTAAGCCAGGCTATTATTCCTCATTTGAATCCTTTTCTCCATGCCTAGTTGTGAAACCACGTACATTACAAATTTGGAAAAGGCCTCTCAAGTTTGCAGTCCTCCCAAACAGTAATATATCAAACTCCTACCACACCAGCCCCACATTTGCAGGGATACACCACCAACACAGCTTCCGTGCTTTAAAGGTTAGAATAAAACAAGCAATACCTGTTGCTCGGGCGTGATGGTTCAGGCTGGCCAACCCAGCGTTTGGGAAAGAGGAAGGATGGCCAAGGGTTTAAGCTGAGGCACAGCACAGCCAGATAAAGGCAAACCTGGGATACACAGTGAGACCTCGTCTCAAAACAACCATAAAGTAAAAATGCTATTAACAGATAGTATCTCACCCAGAAAGTTCAGTAAAACAGAAAGCTTTTTTGTTTTTTTCTTTTGAGGTGATAAAGATGGAAGCCAGGGCCTCACACATGCTAACAAAGCAACCTGGGATGGAGCTGAATTCCCATCCCTGTTGTATCCTTAAAAAATAAACCTTTTTGTCCTGTGCAGAGTAAGGACTAGGACTGTTTGCTATTAGCTCTGCCTGTTACTCTTTAGTGAGTCACCTGTTTATCAGCCACTAGAAAGCAGTTTGGTTTTGAAGATGCTGTGTTAAGGGTTTATCCCAGAACTCACTCCTAGCGCTCTAATTCTGCCTCCGCCTCCAGAGTTATGGAGATTACCTAACCTGGAAAGTCTTAGAAAGCCTATACTTGGCTGGGTGGTGATCCCAACACTTTGCAGGCAGAGGCAGGCAGATTTACCTGAGGTCAAGACCAGCCTGGTTCATAGAGCAAGTTCTAGGACAGCCAGGACTACACAGAGAAGCCCTGTGTTTGGGTGCTTTTCAAAACATCAATAACTAAATAAACTCTTCTACTTTGAAATACATGTAGCTGGATGTGGTGGCACTTACTTTAATCCCAGCACTCAGGATGCAGATGTAGAGTGAATAGTGAGGCCTTATCTAAAAACAGAAAAGATACTGGAGTATAATATTCTTTTTTTTTTTTTTAAAGAAATCTCTGTATATTTTTCAGCAGTTTGAAGCAGGGTTGCTCTCAAACTCAGATGTCTGCCTGCTTTGGCTTCCAGGGAGCCGGAATACAAAGTGTGGACCATTTCACCCTGCGGTGTTTATTTTGCTCTTTCTTTATAAATCTTTTTTTTTTAAAGAATTTTTATTTATTTTATTTTATATGAGTACACTGTAGCTGTCTTCAGACACACTAGAAGAGGGCATCAGATTCCATTACAGATGGTTGTGAGCCGTGCTTTTAACCACCGACCCATCTCTTCAGCCCTTTATTTTACTCTTAATTATGTGGCTTAGGAGGAGGGTAGCCATGGTGCAGGTATATGTCCCTAAGTGTTGGCACCCGTGAAGCCACAAATTTTGAATCCCCCAAAGCTGGAGTTACTACTGGTTTTGTGAACGCTAGCTCTCTGTAAGAGCAGTGCACACTCCTAGCCTCTGAGTCAACTCTCTTGACCAAATGATACAGTTTTTACAAATACACGCACCAAAATATTACACTTAAATATTGTAAGAAATGCATTGCGTTCTAAACAGTGATTCAAAAGTAAAAGGGTCACTGGGTGGAGTTGCTGGGTGCCACCTATAATCTCATCTCGGGAGGGACTGAAGGAAGAGAGGTTAAGGTTAGTACACTGTGATGTTCATGTTTTGCCTTCTGTTGACTCTTAGAGAAACGTCCTCCTCTGCTGTTGCTTACGGTTAACCTTTAAAGCTCTTGCTGAATTGTCGAAGGCTTAAACCTGGTCTGCCTCCTTCCTCAGCCCAGGACTACTGAAAAGCTAGTTGGATTCTGCTGGACTGTAGCTCCCGAGCTGTACCACATGGGCCTGTTTCAGATCTCCCAAAAGACATCTGTTTATCTCTTCTAGTTCATCGGCAGGCCAGGATTCCACATTGGAAACAAGCAGTCTAGTCTTCATATGGTGGCACTGACCAGAATGTCCCAAGTGCCCAAGCCCCAGTTACCATACAGCACCACAGGAGAGCCATACTGTGGGACACACCCGGAACCATCACAGCCCTTCGGTGAGGATGACCAGATCATCGTTCCCAGCAAATGTTCTCAGTCTCCAGAGCACAAGCAGCACGCAGCACGTGATACCCAAGAAGCTGCTGAGTATTATAGGGTAAGCTTTAAGGAACATCTAAAGGAGTCTCCCAACTTCTGGATGATTGATTGTTAACACATACAGTGGTTATCCAGAAACGATCCCTGGGCGTTGGTTAAGAAATACCACAAGCCGGGTGGTGGTGGCACGGATCTTTAATCCCAGCACTCTGGAGGCAGAAGCAGGTGAATCTCTGAGTGGGAGGCCAACCTGGTCTATAGATCAAGTTCTGGAAGAGTCAGGCTGGTTTGACAGAGACGCTCAGATGGGGAATCCGCCTATTCTTACACAGTGAACTTATCTGTGGTCTGTTTGCAGAAGTTGTTCCAGGAAACCCTGGTTAAACTGAGGGAGAAGCTGGAAGCAGCTAAGAGCTTACTGGCCGAAGAGAGAGAGAGAATGGTGATGATTCAGGTGATGGCTTATCCTGATATTCGGGAGTGGGAATCTGCCATTTAAGATAGCAAAGCAGGAGAACCGTATTTCAAAGTCTATAATAAGGGAAGGAAGCCAAGCACTTTTAAGATTTGTTTTTATCCTTGTTCTATTTAAAGGTTTATTTTAAGGTTTGTTTTACAAATACGTGTGAGCCCATATGTTCGGTGCCAAAGTAGAACATTGGGATTTAGATCCCCTGGAGCTAGAGCGATAGGCCTTCTGAGCCACTTGATATAACTGATGAGATGGCAGGTCCTCTGCAAGGACAGCAAGCGCTCTTTGAGCACTGAGCCAGCTGTCTCCGAACATTAATTTCTTGATAAGGATCTCTTCAAAAGTGAAAAGAGAAAAATGTAATTTAAAAAAAAAAAAAAATGACCAAAGAAACAAGAAAAGAAAGTGGGAATATCTTTTTGCATGTCAGAAATAAATCTTCCTGTTTTATTTATTTTTTTCTTTTTGTTTTTAATCTGATTTAAACAAAAAAACCAACACATGCCTGTAGCTCCCAAAGTTAGGAAGGTAAAACTTGAACCTACATAGTGATTTTCGGGCTAGCCTAAGGTACATTGGCAAGACGTGTCTCAAAAGGACAGCTCTCCAAAATAGAAAAAAGAATCACATCACACACATGTACACACACATACATATATACACATTAGAGGACCTTGGGCAGAAACGATGCGCCTCACTTGGTAAAGTTTTTGTTAGCATACTTGAAAGCCCAGGATTTGGTCCCCAGCAAAACCAGGCATTGTGTAAACATCTGTAATCCCACTGCTAGAGAGGAGGAAGCAAGAGAATCAGAAAGACTTTCACCATCAACCTCCGGTACAAGTAAGTTTGAGGCCAGACTTTATCCCACAAAGAACAAAACAAAATGTGTTTGCTTAGGACTTTGCTCATGGAAGAGAAAGCTCCGGTTGTCTTTAGCCGCAGGTCATAGTTTCCTTTGCTTGTTTGGTTTTTGACACCAGGCTTTCAAGAAGCTCACACTGGTCTCAAATTTATCATTCCCTGGCCTCTGCCTCAGCTGCCCTAAGAGTATAGTGTCACACATGGGCTGCTTTGTCAGCATTATAGAGTCAGTGAGCATTCCTCCATCCACAAAATTGAGTTTATAATCTTGTTGATGTTTCAGTGAATGTAAACGGGATTCCCTCTCCACCTCAGAGTCACGGCTTTTATTTCTTCCCTCGTGTTTTATGTCTCCTTGTGGTTATGCCATGGTTAAAGAAAGAAGTGCAGAACTGTTCACAGTTTGGTTTGTTTAACCTGCAATCTGTAACCTCCGCATCTCTGGAAGGAAGAAGAACAGAGGTTTAAAGAGATGTTCGAGGCCGAGTATAAGATGAGATTCCAGTTACTGGCTGAAGAGAAGGAACCGCAGTTTCTGAGACTGCCAGCCTGCAAATTTGGCCTGAACTCAAACGGACCTAATCAGGACCAGCTGGTAAAGGGTGGTACCGAGCTCGTACAGAAGTCTCAAGAAATGCTACAGGTGAGAGAATCTTCTGGATGGAGAATAGCTGAGCAGTGTATCCTTTCTGAAAGAAATTGTCCAGTGGCACAGAGCCTCTGGGGACACCTTTAATCTCAACAGGTGAGAGGCTGAGGCAGGCTTTGTGAATTTGAGGCCAACCTGGTCTACAGAGTGAATTCCAGGACAGCCAGGGCTACATAGAGAAACCCTGTCTTGAAAAAGGAAAACAAGCAAAGAACAAATGTATCCAGTGACAACCATGTGTGTAGAGTGAACATGTGTACGTACCTGCACTTCTTTCATAAGATTCTGTTCAAACACACATATAAAGAGAGAAGCAGGGAAGGAAAGAGGTCCATACATTTATTTGTATATATCTATTATTTCATGTTACACTGCTAACATACTTGCAACCATGGAAAGACACATGGCTAAGACGGCACTAATATCATTTCCGTCCAGAGCCACGTTGGGACAGTTAACCTCAGCAGACTCCCGGGGATCTTACTGGTGGCCTAGGTACTAGATTTTAGGTGTCCTTGGGCCTGTGTGGCTCAGTGTCTAACCTAGTTTCTTTCGCTGTGCATTGGAAATGGCAGTGGCCTCTGGTGCATAGCGTTGCTGTGGTGTTTGGCTGAGGTAATCTACAGACTGCCCCTGGACAGCGCCTTGTACATTTCCGGAAGTCCATAAATAGCAGGCACCGTTATTACAGTTGGGAGCTTTAATGGCAGCGGGAGATTAAATGTAACCTAGCGCCTTCTATAAACAGCTTGCAGCATAGGCTGTAGCTGTACCGAGGCGTGCTACTTGTCGTGAGGGCTCTTGCATGACTGTGTGTCAATGAGGAATTCTCCAACACAGAAACAATGTGCCAAATGAGGGGAAAAAAGAAAAAGAAAAAAAAAAACCTCTAGCATTGGGGTTTTCTGTTCCTAATTAATAAAACCATGATCAGGTGGAATACATTTAGAAAGATGAAAAGGAAAACCAGTTATCAGTGGCCTCATTATATAAGTATTGCTGCTGATTACTGATTTAAGTATCACTTAAATTTGCTTGAGGCAGAGGCAGGTGGATCGCTTTGAGTTCAAAGCCAGTCTGTGCTACGTAGTGAGTTACAGAACAGCCAGGGCTAAGCAAAGAGATGCTGTCTCCTTTTTTAATAAAGCGTTTTTGAGACAGTCACACTATTCAGCTCCAGCTGGCCTAAGGCTTGCTTTGTAGACAGGTTGGCCTTGAACTGACAGAGACCTGCCTCTGTCCCCGAGGGCTGGAATCAAAGGGATACCATGCCCTAAGTAATCATTTTAATTCATGATGAAACATTCAAGTTCTGAACAAAATGTCACACAGAGTATGGTTGTGTTCTGGGTGCCATGTTTGTTAATCCGAGTAAACAGATTGCACGGACAAATCGCCACCTAACTTTAGCATATTAAACAATAATCATAAAGTTGCATTTCTTCGACTGTTTAGGAAGGAAATGTCCCTCTGTAGTCTCACTGGCCTGAACTCATCATCTTCCCGTGTCAGCATCACAGGATGTGCTGGCCTCACACCTGGCCTCAGGTTTCTATTGAAGCATAGCTTTGCCTGGTTATGTCTTTTCCTAAGACATTCACGAATTCCTGGCCAAGGTCGAGCAAATAGGAGGGGCATGGTGGAGCACACCTTTAATCCCAGCACTTGAGAGACAGACAAACAGATCTGTGTTTGAGGCCATCCTGGTTTACAGAGTTTCAGGACAGCCATGGCTACATAGGGAAACCGTGTCTCAAAGAAACAAAATCAACCAACCAACCAAATGCATATATATGTGGGGATGAAGAGATGGCTCAGTTGTTAAGAGTACTTACTGACTGCTCTTCCAGAGGACCTGAGTTCAATTCCTGGCACCTACGTAATAGCTCACCACAGCCTCTGACTCCAACTCTAGGGTATTGGACACCCTCACAGACATACATATAGGCAAAACACCAATGCATATTTTTTAAAAAGTACAAATTGCTGAAAGTTAATGAGGAGATGCCTTTACAGACACTTAGCCGCCTGGGAAGAGAGAACATGGACAAACTGAAGGCGAGTGAAGTCTGGCTTCTCGAGCACCTCTGCAGCCTCCAGAAGGTCATCACAGACCTAGAGAGGACCTGTGGGGAATCTGATGGTGCACTGCTCCAGGTAAGCCTGGGGAAAACCATCCCTTAATAGCATCTGGGAACTGGAGAATGGACAAACTCATTAAGGGTCGATTCCAGAATGCCAGGTCCAGTGATCTTCAACCCAATGCGAAGGCGAGGCAGCCATTGTCCCCCAGCTAATAGCATTATGAATACTAATTGATGGGCCTGTAAACCAGTACAGAACATTGAGCTTCTTCAATACCCACTTTGGGCATATGTCTGAAGGAAATGAAATTAATGTGCCAAAGAAACTTTTACAATATTAGGAACTGGGTAATGAAATGTGATACATGTAACTTATGTGGGGGATACTGTTCATGCATAAGAAAAGACAAAGATATAATTTATAATTACAATTAAATTATATATAACTATATAACATGTTAAATAATATGAAATGATGACATGTACTAAATGATATATAATTATAGATCATATAGTAATTTAGATGGAATTCGGGATCCTCGTGTTAAGGAGAATAAGCCAAGCACAGAAAGAAAAGCATAAGATTGTATTCATACATAGAACTTAAATTGATGTCATTCATAGAAGTTGACAGACTGATGATTAACAAAGACTGGGGGACACTGGGAAGGGTGATGGCAGGGGAGGTTGACTGGTCCACGTTGACTTATAGGTCAAAGCATAGCCAGAGTCCTGATGGATGATAGGGGTAATGAGGTCTGGTGTTTTATGTCCGGGGACATGACAACATGATAATGGTCATATACTGTACTTCTTCTGATTAACAATGATTCCTTCAATGCTAGCCGATCTCTATAAGTTCAAGCCACTTTGATCTTCATAATGTGTTTCATGTCAGCAAAGCTATGTAGTAAGACCTTGTCTCTTAAAAAAGGAAGTAAGTCCTTTGACAGTTCTGCATGATATATGTTCGCTCATATTGAAGGCCCTCAAACTCTTTCCAGACCTACTCCTTCCCACCCAGCTTGCTTCCTTCCTTCCTTCCTCCCTTCCTCTCTCCCTCCTTTCCTCCTTCCCATCCCTCACTCTCTCTTTCTTATCCTTCCAGACCAGTTTCTGCTGCCCAAATATTCTTGAATCTGTGCTCTTCCATTGGAGAGGAGTTACCTTACCAGGGACTACACTCACACCATCTCTCCTTCATCCAGCAGCCAGCAGTTTCCCATGACTAGGGTTGAGATTGTGTGCCCAATGACCTCTCCATGCTAGGACTTAGTCTAACCTGAGTTCACACACATCTATGTGTGCTGTCACAACTGCTGTGAGTTCATCCGTGCAACTGGCCTGATGTGTCCAGCAGATACTGTTTCTTTGTAGCCATCCATGGCCTCTGACTTGTACACTTTTTCTTCTCTTTCAAATGATCCCTGAGTGTGTGTGTGTATGTGTGTGTGTGTGTGTGTGTGTGTGTGTGTGTGTGTGTGATAGATGTTTTCTCTGGGTATCTTTCTAAATGTTAAAAATTTAGGACTTACATCAATTTTACCACAAGACAGATGTTTGAGGAGCCTGAACAGGTTCACTTGATTGAAGCAGAGGTGAATCTCACATGATGCATGCACAAAAAAAAAAAAAAAAAAAAAAAAAAAATCAGGATTCCCACAATGTATCCTGGTGGGGTGTAGAGCTTTTTCATAAAGTGATTTACTGCCTGAAAACAATGATCTCAGTACGTTTGAAAGCCAGACATAGTGACTCATGCTGGTAATGACAATACTTGGGAGGATGAGACATGGGGATTGCTGTGAGTTACAGGCTAGCCAGGGCTACAGTGGATAACCGTGTCTCAAAAACAATAAAGCAAAACAGTTCATTGAGATGTGCCTCTCTAAGGAAATCAGTTAGAGTTTTACCATCTAGCGGAATACTCTACGAAACAATTACATGGATCTCCAGACACTGCTGTCTTTTGGGGTTTTCGTTTGTTTGTTTTCACTTTAATCTTTTTTGCAGTCCAGTCTTTATGCCCCTCTTGGTCCACCCCCTGACTGTTCCACATCCCATACCTCCTCCCCACCCCACCCCTGTCTCCAAGAGGATGTCCCCATGCCCCCAATCCCCAATCCTCGCTCCACCAGACCTCCCCACTCCCTGGGGCCTCAAGTCTCTTGAGAGTTAGGTGCATCTTTTCTCACTGTAGCCAAACCAGGCAGTCTTCTGCAGCATATTTGTTGGGGCCTCGTATCAGCTGGTGTACGCTGCCCGGTTGGTGGCTCAGTGTCTGAGAGATCCTAGGGATCCAGGTTAATTGAGACTGCTGGTCTTCCTATAAGGGCCGTCCTCCTCCTCAGCTTCCTCCAGCTTTCCCCTAATTCAACCACAGGGGTCAGCAGCTTCTGTCCATTGGTTGGGTGTAAATATCTGCATCTGACTCTTTCAGCTGCTTGTTGAGCCTCTCAGTGGGCAGCCATGCTAGGCTCCTGTTTATAAGCAAACCACAGCATCAGTAACAATGGCAGGCCTTGGGGCCTCCCCTTGAGCAGGATCTCACTTTGGGCCTGTCACTGGACCTCCTTTCCCTCAGGCTCTTCTTCATTTTTGACTCGGCATTTCTCTCAGATAGGAACAATTCTGGGTCAGAGTTGTTGACTGTGAATGGCAACCCCATCCCTCCACTTGATGCCCTGTGTTTCTATTTTCCATTTCCTGTCTCCATTTTTTTTTCTGTTGGCCCGCAGGGCTTCAGTTCTGTCTTGCCCCCAATGCCTAATGTTGTTTCCCTCTTCCTCTTCCTGTCCCCTTTTCCATCCAGGTCCCCCCCTCCCCCACACTGTGATTAAGGCATCCTCATCTGGGCCTGTTGGCTTGTTAATATTGAGTTCTATGGATTGTATCCTGGCTATTCTGTACTTTTTTGGCTAATAATCCATTTATTAGTGAGCACATACCGTGCATGTCCTTTTGGGTCTGAGTTACCTTGCTCATGATGATATTTTCTAGTTCCATCCATTTGCCTGCAAAACTCATTAAGTCCTTGTTCTTGCTGGCTGAATAGCATTCCCTTATGTAAATGAACCACATTTTCTGTATCCATTCTTCTGTTGTGGGACATCTGAGTTTCCAGCATCCGGCTGTCACAAATAGGGGTCTTTACAATAGCTCATTGAACAGGCAAGGAGTAATTATCAACACAACTGCTTTTTGTTTGGACTTTAGAGAAGAATTGATATGTAAGTATGTATGAGCACGTAATTCACAGATGCTGTCAAAAGGCAAAAATCCTCCAAAAGTAATGATGTATATCCTGAAAATTCAGGGAAGGTTGCATACTGTCTTCTGTCATCTGAATGTTTACAAATGTTCCATACATAGGAATCATCTTCAGGGGCAGTGTATTGGAGATGGAACCTTTAGGAGGTGATTGTCCAGCTGAGTGGTGCTCTCTTAAAGAGACAGTGACCTTATGAGACAGTTGTTTTCACCATGTGAGATGAAAGCACTTCTCTAGGTACTGAATCTGTGAATTATCCACTTCCAGTATATAATAAAGATTTCTATTGTAACAAGCATCTGGCTAGGGTGTTTTAGTACAGCCTGAACAATTAAATATTTAAAATGTTATATATTAACATCTGCTTTTATTTATGTTTTCAAAAAGCTAATTACTGAAAAGCAATAGTCAATTAATGTCCTTTGAATCTGTTCGGTCCTACATACACTTACCTGAACAGTATGTTGATTCATAGTATTTATGGAATTTTTTTTAGTGGTGGTTGTGGAAACTGAGTTACTGGACAAACACTGCTTTGCAGTAGACCTAACCCCAATTTATAATATTTTAAAAATTAAAAAATGTTCAAAAACAAATGATACAAACAACCTCATCAAAAAGCCTCCGTGGATAACCCCTGAGGAAATAGTTCAACTACGGAGCCTATTTCCAGACACCAGAAGCAGGTGTGACCCAGTTATGTGCACCTCCTGCCTGACTCGGTTCCAAATGCCCTTATGGCCTAGTGGCCCTCCATCTGCTCTGCTCAAGTCTTAGTCCCCTAGCATCAGATAGGAAATACACAGGTACCGTTTAAAGGGAGACGGGGAGGGGTGGGGGGAAGAGGGTGAGAAAAAGCCCCTAGTTTCCTGTATTCACACAGTGTTATACTTTTAGTGTCTTGGACATGGCTTACAAATGCTTTGGATCAAATACCCAGTGTAATCTTGTCTCTATTTTCCCTCCTTAGAATGCCAAGTGCTATTTAAAAAGGTGAGTTCCAAGAAACAGTTGGGAATGCTGGGCATAAAAAGGTTATATCTATGGATAAAAGTTACTTCGAGTGATTATCTGGGTCTGACACTGTTTTTTTTTTTTTTTTTTTTTTTTTTTTATTTAGGAGTGAGTCTATACTGTTTCAGAGTCTAAAGCCAGCTCAGATAACAGACCTGAGTTCATGTCTGGTAATAGGAATGAGCAATGTTCTACTGAAGCTCCAAAGTAAGTGTGCCTAAGCATGAATACTGAACACCCAAGTTATGTATGGAAATCCCATGATCATCCCAGTATCCACCAACATCTGCTCGTGTACATTTTCAAGTTGTCTAGATACCGTAGGCATTTTTATGGTACAATGCAGGGATTGACCGCCCAGCCTGTGTGTGCTAAGCTCCGACTCTTCCATTGAGCCACAGCCCCTGCTCTGTGTGGTGTGACTGTATTTACAGTTTATGTTTCCTCAAACACAAGGTCACGTAGTGCCCCTCACCATTAAATTTTTAATTTATTTTAGACAATGCCCAGTTGGTAAAAAGAGGTTTTGTTTTTTTGGTTTTTGTTTTGTGTTTTTTTGGTTTTTGTTTTGTTTTTTTTTTTTGTTTGTTTGTTTTGGTTTTATCTAATGTTCTTGATGGGTTTATATTTTGGTTACCCTCAGCACTTGTTTTCTTGTTTGTGAATGTATGTTTACTGGTTTGCTTTTGTTTTGTTTTTTATTTGTTTGCTTTTTTTGTTTTTTTGAGCCAGGTGTAGTCCTAGCTATCCTAGAACTCACGTTGTAGACCAGGCTAGCCACTAACTCAGCGATCCATCTGCCCACCTCTGCCTTCTGAGCACTGGGATTGAAGGTGTGTGCCACTATACCAGAATTTTTTTTTATCTTTTTTTCCCCCCAAGATAGATGTTCTCTGTGTATCCCGGACTGTCCTGGAACTCACTACATTGAGCAGCCTAACCCAGAACTTATGGAGACCTTCCTCCAAAGTGCTGGGATCAAAGGTGTGATCCACCATGTTTGCAGCTAGAGTTTCATTGTTCTTGAGATAGCATTTGTAGGCATATCAAGGTTGAGAAAGAAGGTGGTGCTCCACCCCCTAGCCCCCACTCCCTACCCCAGAGGGAAATTTATACTGTTTTTGCTAGTCTTATAGAGGTATTTAGAACCTGTGAAAACTTGTGATTTAATTTGAGAATTGTGACTACTCTAACAAGGTCAAGCAGGTTGCTAGTTCGGGGGATGAAGGGAAGAAATCGAACTTAGAGATCCTTGTGCTGGTTGCCTTTCTGTTGCTGCAATGAAGTGCCATGAATGACCAAGGCAACGTATAGAGGAAAGAGGGTATTGGGGCTTACCATTTCAGGGAGTTAGAATTCAAGACAGAAGGCACAAAGAGGCTAGAACAGCAGCTGAGAGCTCACATCTACAACCTCAAGTCTGATGTAGAGAACACAGTGGGAACGGCAGCTGAGAGCTCACATCGACAACCACAAGTCTCAGGTAGAGAACACAGTGGGAATGGCAGAATGCTTTTGACACTTCACATCCCAGCCCCAGAGATACATTTTCTAATTCTTCTCAAAAGCTCCATCAACTGAGGACCAAATGGACAAGTGTATGAGGCTGTGGGGACCATTCTCAAACCACCGCAGACCTTACAGGTCTATAAGAAATAAGAATGTTCTGAATTATACTAATGAAAGGGATGTAGATGGAACTGAGTAACCCAAATTGGAGAGAGGTCAGATTGAAATTCCATTTGGGGGTTTACTATATTTCAAATTCTCATATTTCTAACTAGTGTTGGTATTTTATTTAGGGACTAGGTCATGATCATTCAGAAGGTATTTAAAAACTTAGGGTAGGTGATGTTGTGTGTGGGAAGAAATGCAACCAGTAAAAAAAAATAGGGTATGTTTCAGGAGCCTGGGAAAATCAAAATATTTTCTGGGGAAAAGGAGGGCAAGTGTTACTTTCCGACAGTTCTAAGGAATTAACCTTGGAGGTCATGATCTGAACTTGATTTTCAGCAGTTCTCTAGGGGTCCTAGCCTCTCGGGCATGTTTCTGGGATCTCTAATACTAAGAGATTGTATCACAATCTTAAAAATATATCACTTCTTAAAAAACAGTTTGTTTTTTAAGACTAACATGGAAAAGCCATCCATTGTGTTGTTTTAGCACGGACCAATGCTTCTGGGAGCCATCTGGTTTAGAAAACTTCCTTAGCCAGTTGTGGTGGCACATACCAGTAGGATTTGCTGAAGGAGGCCGAGGCAGGA
Source organism: Micromys minutus (assembly GCF_963924665.1). Taxonomy (NCBI): domain Eukaryota; kingdom Metazoa; phylum Chordata; class Mammalia; order Rodentia; family Muridae; genus Micromys; species Micromys minutus. The sequence goes on along the minus strand of NC_137983.1, from coordinate 27,178,798 downwards.
GGATCACGAGTTTGAGGCCAACCTGGGCTACACATTTTTGGGCTGGAGAGATGTTAGGAGCCAAAGTTAAGAGCACTAACTGCTCTTCCAGAGGTCCTGAGTTCAATTCCCAGCAGTCACATGGTGGCTCATAGCCATCTGAATCCGATCCCCTCTTCTGGTGTGTCTGAAGACAGTGACAGTGTACTCATACATAAATGTTACTTGGGTCTTAAGTAACATCTGAATGTGACTGGTTATTAGCACAGTTTTACAGACCTTATGGCTTTACTATTTATTTCTGATTATCTTCCTCCCCACACAATGGCCTGTCCCTCTATTATATCAGCATCATTTTTCTCCCATGATGTCCATCCAGAGAAGTAAAGCTTTGTGTCACTTTTTTGGACGTCTCCTAAGTTTGCCCCTGCCATGTGTTGCTTGCTGCAAAGCTATGCCACGTTAGAAACCACAGCCCCGGCACAGGTTTGCTGAGCCCTGAGATTAATTGAGATTCTCTTCATGTAGGATATATTTCTTTGGACCCAGACACAGCTCACCCCTTCCTAGTCTTATCTGAAGATCTGAGAAGTGTGGGATTCGGACAGACACCAAAAACTGGGCCTGACACTCTAAGGAGATTTGACTTCAGCGCTTCTGTGTTGGGTGCAGAGAGCTTCAACTCTGGGAGGCATTATTGGGAGGTGACTGTGGGACAGGCAACCCAGTGGCAGGTGGGCATATTTGACTGTACAGAGAGAAAGGATGACACTCCTGGGGCTTCCAGAGATAAAATCTTGCTCACGAGGTCCATGATGGGGGGGGATTGTACCCTCTGGGTCTTTCCCCCTTTAAGAAAGGTCTGCCTGAGAAAGCAAGTATATAAAGTTGGAGTCTTCCTCGACTGTGAAGATGGGCAAGTATCATTCTACAACGTGACAGAGCAGTCTCTCATTTACAGTTTCTCTGACCTTACCTTCCGAGGAGCAGTCAAACCAGTATTTTCTCTTTGTATTCCAAACGGAGGCATGAGTTCAGACTCTCTCACTATCTGTCTCCCTCAAACTCATCCCTGGAATGCTGCTGATAGCTCTTCTTCTTCCTGTGTTTAAAAGCCAAGATGCTAAGAGTCCAGAAAATAAGACCCAGACTTTGTGAAGATCATTTATGTAATTAATCCAATAAAGCTATTAGATTAATGTGGCATTCAGCGTGTGTTCAGTAGAAGGACTGCTATTTAAGTTGAATGATGATGGGGTCATTTGATGGCTCTAGGGGATCAAGGCATTTATAGCCAAGGCTCACAGCCTGAGTTCAGTTCCTAGACCTCACAGTGGAGAGAACAGACTTCTGGGCATTTTCCTCTGACACTCACGTGGTTATTGCCTGTTCCACTAAAACGAATAAAGTTCAATAGAAAACAAGAAATGATGAAGGATGGTAACATTGAATGTATGTGTGTGTGTGTGTGTGTGTGTGTGAGAGAGAGAGAGAGAGAGAGAAATATCATACATATGTATCACATAATGGTCAATATACATGTTAGAATAAATGAATGCTGACTTGTGTCTCAAGACCTAAAATTTGGACTGCAGATGCATTTTTAAGAACATTTATGTGATCACATCTAGTCAGGAACAAGAGCAGGATGATATGTCTTGGGATAATCTCTTGTGCGCTGTGTGAAAGCACCACCTGTCAATTAAAAGCGGATGGCCTATTAGCGAAAGGCAGGAAGTAACAGGTGCATGTTCAGGAGAGACTGGAACTCTGGGAAAGAGAAAAGTATGTGAGGATTGTTCATGTGCAACTGAGGAGAGGTGACGGGCCATGTGGCAGACAGAGAAGTTCAAACAGGTTATGTAAGGTACAAGGTAGTCAGGGAAACAAGCCTAAGCTTATGAGCTAGGCATTTATTTGTAAGTAAATAAGCTTCCAGGTCATTATTCTCCATGCATTTTGAATGGATCCTGTTGTGGCTCTTGTTACTAAGATGGAAGCATCCAATTACTGACCGTTGGCATCAGGTCTTGTAATGGTTATTTCTCAAAGAGAAGGGTCTTAGGATTTTCTGGATATTTTATTTGAGTAATGAAGTGTCATAGAAAAAGGAAAATATTTATGTTTTCCCAAGTATTTTCTACTTCTTTCTGACAGAGATTTTTTTTTTTTTTTTTTTTTTTTTTTTTGTGAATTGTGTGTGTGTATGGGAGTATGTGCGTGTGAGCACAGTACCTGTGGAGATCAGAGGGATCTTCAACCTGGAATTAGAGATGCCTGTAATTATAACTTTTATTAGCTTGATCTCCTAAGGTCACCTTGTCTCCTAAGCTTACTGTCTGTCTGCTAACCTAGACCTAGTTGTGGAAGCTTCCAGCTTCTGTGCAAGCTTATCTCAGCCTAAATGTTTCCAGCCTCTGAGACTTGCTGCTGAATAAGCTTACCCCTTCAAGTTTTTTTCTGAACTCAGGCTGGCTGATTTTATTTGGCTGTTTGGGCTCAAACTCCTCTCTAAGCTGACTGATTCAATCTGATTTCTCTCTCTGCCCCTCCTGAGTTGCTCTCCTTGACCTCATACTAACTTTGGCAATCTGTACTCATCTTCTGGCTCCTTCTGATTTTCTGGCTCATTCAGTCCTGACCGGTGTCCAGCTAGTTTTCTCTCCAACCTATCTCTGTAAAACTCTACCGATAAAAACAAAACAAAAAACTCAACTGCTTCGTTTATCTTTTTTTTCTCCCCACCCTCACCCTTCCACACCCCTCCCCCATCTTCTCCTGAGAGTGGGCACATCCTATTCTGTCAAATCTTTCTCTGATTCATCACTTTGTCTGCCACTGAATTAAACATCACTTTCAAACATGGTGCTTGTTTAAACTGTACCTCTACTGTGTGAGATTAAATGTGGGTACTAAGGGCTTGTCTGTATTCCAGCCAGGGGGATTAAAGGTATGTACTGAGGGCTGAGCCACATCACAACTAGGAACATTTTTCCAGTAAATAACAGAATTTCAGTTTTTACAGCATGATGAAATCAGTAGCCACATGGCTGCTGGGAATCGGTCTCTGGCCCTCTGGAAGCGTAACACTCTTAACCACTTGAACTATCTCTCTAACCCTTGAATTAACTTACTTCTTTCTTCCTTTCTTTCTTCCTTTCTTTCTTTCTTTCCTCCCTTCTTTCCTTCTTTCTCTCTTTTCTTTCTTGCTTATTTCTCTTTTTTTTCCTGTCTTAAGTCTATTTATGTGTGCTCAGGTATGCATAGGCTATGGTATTCTAACATGGAAGTCAAAGAACAATCAGTTTCTTCCTCCACAGTGTGAGTCCTATAAAAAATCAGAATTATGATAGCAAGCGCTTGTCTCCATTAAACCATCTTGATGTTCCCTCAAGTGAAATTTCATTCTTTTTTTAATTTTTAAATTGCCATGTATGTGTGGGTGTTTTGCCTACACATATGTCTGTGCACCATTTGTGTTGTTGGTGCAACTGAAGCCAGAAGAGGGCCACAGATCCCCTAGAACTGGTTGTGAGCCATCATGTGGATGCCAGAAGTCGGACCTTAGTCTTTTGGAAGAGCAACCAGTATACTCTGTAACTGCTGAGACACCCCTCCAGCCCTAAAAACTCCAGATTAAATTTACTTCTCCTCCCCTTCCTCCTTCTATGGAGAAGGCAGAGTGAGCAAAGTCCTGTGCAGGTGTGACAGTCATCACCCATGTATAGCAGCATCTGTAAGTCCAGCACTGGGATTGAGGACACAGATCCTGAGGATTGATTACCATGCCAGGTAAGCCGAGAGAGCAAGAGGTCCTATCTCAAATAAGCATTCGGAATGCAATAGCAGAAGACTGAAGCCAACTTCTGCCCTACACACCACTATACACAAATCCAAGAGACCTGAAGGGCTGGAGAGATGGCTCAGTTGTTAAGAGCACTGACTGCTCTTCCAGAGGTCCTGAGTTCAAATCTTGGCAGCCACCCTGATGGCTCACAACCATCTGTAATTAGATCCGATGCCCTCTGAAGACAGCTACAGTGTACTTACATATAGTAAATAAATTGATAGTTTTTTAAAAGGAGAGACCTGAAATGTGCAGGGCTTTGAGATACCATTTCTAGACAGCTTGTTTCTGCTCTTGGGTTTTGTTTGGTGGCCAAGTGGGAAATGCTTTAGCTACAAAGAAAACTAGTTGATATTTGCGTACGAACTGTGTGAATAGAGTTTATTATACTTTATGTCCTTTATTATATTACTAGTTGAGAAAAGATATCACATAACCCCAGGCTAACTTCACATTAATTATGACCTAGATCTCAATTTGCAATTGTACCCTCTTGTCAGATTGAATAATTGTAGATAATTTATTATAGACTTGGATTGTTACTCTGTACTTTTCTAATTCTTCTCTCTTTTTTTTCGTTTTTGGCATTCATTTGTAATATCCAAAAAAAAACAAAAACAAAAGCTCTCTGATTCGAACAAGTTCACACCCTACAGAACACCAGCTTTAAAACCTCCAGACACCAGCTATGATTCCTATAAATATCTCTCCCTGGCTTCCTCATTTTTTATCAAGATCCCACAAGAAACTTTATTTCTAAGCATTTTCTGATCAGTGGGGTGTGTGGAGATCTTCTGCAGAATCCCTCAAGATTGTTTGATCTTTGAGCAACAGAGTATAAATTCACCTTCACCTTCAGCTTGGCCAGCATTTCTCCTCCTACGGGTCTGGAGTTCCCTAAAGCCATCAGCATATGAGAAATTTACATCACGATTCATAAGTTATGAAGTAGCGATGAAATAATGTTATGGTTGGAGTCATCACAGCATGAGGAAGTTATTAAAGGGTCACAGCATTAGGAAGGGTGAGAAGCACCAATCTGAGATTATTCTCTAATAACCTGCTTTTTGGTTTTTGTTTTGTTTTAATTCTAAATTTGTTTAGCCTTTTATGAAATCCTAAGCGTAGAGACTGGGGGTCGGCAGACTCTGGGTTCCAAAATCTCCAATAAAAGTTTGTTTACAGAAGCAGGCTGGAGTTTGTTGGTCCCGCTGTAGGTTCTTCCTTTCAATATTCCAATCATCCCTTCGGCAATGCCTACCAAAAATGACCTAGGAAAGGTATTTTGCTTTTAACAGACTTACACCCTACTTCTCCTATCCACTGTCCAACACACACACACACACACACACAAAGAGACCAGAATACGATCTGGGAACTGTTGGTTTATATCATACACTCCTAAATTCAATCTCATCTATTTGTATTTTGGGCCCTGCTGGTCTCAGTGATAGCTTTCATATTGCTAAATCCTGGGATTTCAATTTTCACATTATTTGAACTTGGCAGTAGTCAAGTAGTCAACACTATTAATCCCTTGCTCTTTGGGAAATTCTCATTTTCTTCCCACTATTGTGGTTGCCGCTTCCTTTCCTGCAGACTGTCAGGCATCCAGTAATTACTTGATGCTCTATCCTCTGACCTCACTTACCAGGCAATTACTATGGTACTGGGGATTGAACTCGGGGCTTCAAACATGTTAGGGAAACTGCCATGGAGTTATATTCTCAACCTTTGGTCAACTACTTTGAGACAGGTTTTTGCTTGGTATCCCAGGCAGTCCTTGAACCTTAAAGTCTCCTGCCTCAACCTCCCAAGTGCTGAGATTAGAGGCGAGTGCCACCACACCTACCCTTTCAGTGGCTCCTTTGCATGTTTTCTTTCTTGTTCTTCAGTATCAGAGTTGAATTTAGGGACTTGAGCATACTACATGATCCACCACTGAGGTACAATCCCACCTTGAATAGGCCAAATCCCCATGTTACGAATGTGCTTTATGAATGAACTACATGACCAGCAAGACTGGAATACTTAGTTTTGATTTTACACTGGCACATCTATGTGCCAATTTTGTCTATCTGCAACTTTGGAGTTCCTGTTTTCCATTATTTTTTTGCAATATTGGAGGTCAGAATCTAGGGTTATGTGCTTGATACACAAGGATCTACTGCATCTCCAAGTCCCTAGTTAGTGTTTATTTTTTCTTTATTTTATTTCTGTTTTTTTTTCTTTTATTAGATATATTTTTTTATTTACGTTTCACGTGTTATCCCCTTTCTGGTGTTCCCTCTGGAATTCCCCTATCCTATCCCCCTTCTGCTTTCATGAGGGCATTCTCCCACCCACCCACCCACTCCCTCCTGCCTCCCCACCCTGGCATTTCCCTACACTGGGGCATTGAGCTTTGACAGGACCAAGGGCTTCTCCTCCCATTGATGCCCAACAAGGCCATTCTCCAATACATATGGGGCTAGAGCATGGGTCCCTCCATGTGTACTCTGAATGTTGGTTTAGTCCCTGGGAGCTCTGGGGGGTCTGGTTGGTTGGTATTGTTATTCTTCTTATGGAGTTGCAGAGTCCTTCAGCTCCTTTCTCTGCTCCACTGAGGACCCCATTCTCAGTCCAATGGTTGGCTGAGAGCATCTACCTCGGTATTTGTCAGGATCTGGCAGAGCCTCTCAGGAAACAGCTCTATCAGGCTTCTGTCAGCATGCTTGTGTTCTTAAATGAACACGTCCACTTAGTTTCAGAAGCAGAACCCAGTGACATCTCTCAGCTACAAAGGATCTGCCCAGAGATCCCTGCATCTGAGGTGTGGATCTGCCCCTTACTACCAGTTTTTGCTCAATGTTCCCTTCAAGCACTCCTTCCTCATATCTTTTTTTTTTAATCACAGAGCAGCAGGGCATTGGTGGTGCACACCTTCAATCACAGACATGGGAGGCAGATCTCTATGAGCTCAAGATCATCCTGGTATACAAAGCAAATTCCAAGAACCAGAAAATTCTGTCTTCATAACAAGAAAACTACAAAAACATAAAATAAAATTTAAAAAAAGCCAGAGAAGGTGATCCTTGCTGTGCTTGTAATTCTAGCAGTAGGTACAGACAGGAGGAGGACCAGAGTTCAAGGCCACAAGGCTACCGATACTACAGAGAAAACACACACACATGAGAGAGAGAGAGAGAGAGAGAGAGAGAGAGAGAGAGAGAGAGAGAGAGAATCCTCGAACCCCATCCTAACAATCACAACTTGTTACATACAACCCAGTAGGAATATTGTTCCCACTTTGGTAACACCTCTGCTGGCTAGACTAAATTCTATGAAAGCACATGGTATTGTCCAGCTTTTCACATTCCGATGTTAAACAGCCCAAGTCCCAAATAACTATATTGAAATAAAGTAAGACAAAAAGCAATAAGGGAATAATATGGATTAGTGAGCAGATGGGTGAGGACAGTGGAAGGTAAAAATCTATCTCAAAAGGAGGATGCATCTATGTTAAAACAAGAGCAAGGACCATTCCAGTCTTGCCGGTCATGTAGTTCATTCATAGAATGCATGCATAACATGTGGATTTGGCAGTGGGAGGAAAAAAACAATGTTCAAAAAAATCCAGGTGGCTTGATGTATGACATTTGGTTGCCAGGAATACCATCACTGGCTTCTGTGATACCATGTGTAGTTTCATGTATCACTGGGATTATCCATTACTGAAAAAAAAAAAATCTCAGCATTAGAAATACTGGGCATGGGAGAAATGTATACAGGCTTAGCATTTGTTGAGTAGAAGAATCTAGCTTTATTCTATATCTTAGAAAAGGGGCTCTATCAATATTTTAACAGAAGTCAAGCTTTGAGATTCTCAATAGTTGAACTGAGATTCCTATGTTAAGAATTGAGGGAAAGGGCTGGTGAGAGAGTTCAGTGGTTAAAGACATGTCACGCTTGCAGAGGACCTGGCTTCAGTCTGCAGCACCAACATGGTGACTCGTGACCAAATAATTCTAACTCTGGCTCCCAGGTATCTAATGTCTTCTCAAAGGAGAGCACCAGGTACACACACATATGGTACATATACATACATGCAGGAAAACATACATATAAAAAATCGTAAAGAATATTTAATTAAGGGGAGAGGTTTGCATGAATCTAGACTAGCTTTTTATATCCTCAAATGACAGACAGGACAATCTGGCTGACATAGATTTACCTAGGCCTCAGCAAAGCAAAGGGAACTTGCTGTACTAATAAAAACTTCAAATCTTGTTTAATTTAAGGAAGGGGATTATCGGGTGAAGAAGACATCGATGGGGAATAGAGGAGAATTGAAACTTAGATTACATGCTAAGAAGGTGATGGACCTATCAAAGAGATATTGAACTTAAAAAAGTTCATACATGAGGAATGAAATTCGGGGGAAAGGTGTCATTGTGACTGTGTCTTGACAAATTGGATCGTGCATAAGAGAATGGGATTTTTGCCTGGGAGAGAATCAAATACGCAGTTGAGAATTTACTGTCACATGGGAAAAGGCAATTCTCTTAAACAAGAGATGAACGTGGTAAGATGCTAAAAGGGAAACGTCTGGAATTTAAATATCTCTTGAAAATAATAGTTTAATGTTATTATATAGTTGCTATCGGCTACATAAGATCCCCAAAGCTTTCCCTGTTACCTCAGGCAATACTCTTAACCCTAGGGTGGAGATGTTTTGAATTATTTTATGGAGACATAAATAGAGCCAAAGGGGCTCCAAATCAAAAGCAACAGTTCAAACAGTTGAGAACAGCCCATTTATTCTTCCCAGCCTCACATATCCTGTGTCCTTAAAGGTATTTACGGTCAGGTGACCAAGAATCATTGAAGGAGACATGTCAAGGAAGCTGAGGGCTGCAAAGATATGAAAGTTTAAATTCCCATTTCTGACGAGAAGCAATAGATAGGAATTTAATTTAAAACTGCTTTCCATAAATATATTTACATATTTGTGTAATAACATTTTTAATTAAAAAATAGATTAAAACCTTAGGTGAATAAGCTTTTCCCCCTAAATAAGTGTTTTAATGAGTGCTGTGTTCATCCTAAGGAACAGTGTAATCAGCCAAAAATTACCCCAAATTGTCGTTTCTTGTTTCAGATAAGAAAGCTATGTGGCCATGACAGATACCAGACATGCTGGTGAATTTTCTATTTGTAGAGAGGTCTGGACTGAGTGAGGGAAGGGTCACTGTTGCGATCTCCTTGATTCCAATTGCTGATCTTAGGCACATCGAATTTATTTCTCCTCCCAGCCCCTACCCTGGTGTTTCTTTTTCCCCAGTGGAAAATGGAAACCCAGGTTGCTAAGCAAATTCTTTGCCACTAATAGCCCTGGTCTAGGGCTTTGGAAGTTTTGTTTACAGTGATACCTTCGGTGAATTTCAGTCTAAAAACTACTCTGCCTTTGTGTTCTCACGGAGGAGTTGATTGCTTTCCATGGAGAAAAGAGCAGGGATACCAATTAGTTTGGTCAATAGTACTTTAGGGATAAGGAGGGAGTGTGACATAGTTCACTTCCTTAAGATGGAAACCTCTCCCCAGGTACTCCTGAAAACAGCGGGCTGTTTCTGCTGGATCCTTTTTTATCAATTTGTTTGTTTGGTTTTGTTCATCAAGACAGGGTTTCTCTGTTAGTAATGGCTGTCCTGTGACTCGCTCTACAGGCCAGGTTGACCCCCAACTCAGAGATCATCCTGCCTTCACCTCCAGGGTACTGGGGTTAAAGGGAGGAGCCAGCCACCATAGTGAGCTGATTTTTGTGGATTTCTTTTGCGGATACATTAACCTGGAATTTTGATTAGCAATTAATAGCTTGATAAAAATAAAAACCTACGTCATTTAAGTCTTCTTATGCAGCCTAAGTACTACATAAGCATCCCTTCCTAAACTCTGAAAAACATACTGTCTTTTACTAAAAGAGCCCCAGTCTCACCTTGTCCCCTTTCCATGACGTCTTTGTCATGTTTCTCCAGAAGTTCTGCCAAAGGTATTTACCCAGTGTGTCTGGCTCTTAAGGCATCTCAATTTTGTAGATGACACAAGGGCTCACTTTGATGCGACGCCCTTTGATGTCATGCATGCCTTTGTTCTCAGCGCATTTCCAATCTCTACTTAAGTACTATCTTCTACTTAGTAGGCACAACCTCTGGCCTTTCTTTCACCATTTTCTCTCCTACTCTTGCTTTCTTCAGTCAAACTCCACCAAGAAGTCCTCCCACTGGGCAAAGGATGATGCTAAATGACAGATTACTTGAACAGAGGGACATGGGTTCAATTGCTCAATAAAATCATGGACGTCCTCCTCAGATGATTCTAGCTGGTCCTTGGTATTTTGTTCTTTTACCACATACACTGTAATACCTTCTTCATAGCATCAATCATGATGTAAATTAATACTGCTTGTTTAACTCGTTTGTCTACCTTCTCCAACTTGCAGACTCTATGTGGCCAAAGCTCTGAATGAACAGGGAGGGACAAGACCCAATGCTAAGTGGATCACCATATGCCAGCAATTTGTTTTCCTTTTTTTTTTAATTATATTTTTAATTGGATATTCTCTGTATTTACAATTCAGGTGCTATCCCCTTTCCACCAATCCCATCCTCCCATTCCCCACCCATTGCCTCCATGAAGGTGCTCCATCTCTCAACCTCCCTCTCCTACCTCAGCATTCCCCTACACTGGGAAAACAAGCCTTTGCTGGACCAAAGTCCTCTCCTCTCACTGATGCCAGAGAATGATACATATGCAACTGGAGTCTCTCCATAACAACTCAATGGTTGGTGTTTTAGTCCCTGGGAGCTGTGGTGGGTTTGGTTAGTTGATAATTTTGTTCTTCCCATTGGGTTGCAGACACTTTCAGCTCCTTCAGCCCTTTCTTTTAGCTCCTTCATTCGGGTCCCTGTGTTCAATCCCATGGTTAGCTGCTAGCATCCTCCTCTATATCAGTATGGCTCTGGCAGAGCCTATAAAGAGACATCCATATCAAATTCCTGCCAGGAAGCACTACTTGGCATCAGCAATAGTGCTTGGGTTTACTGGCTACATATGGAATAGATCCCCAGGTGAGACAGTCTTTGGATGATTCCTTCTCCAATCCCTGCTCCTCTATTTGTCCCATTATTTCTTCCCAGGAGTGTTTTGTTTTCCCTTCTAAGAAGGACTGAGGCATCCACATTCTGGCTTTCCTTCTCTTTGAGCTTCGTAAGTTCTTTGAATTGTTCCTTGGGTATTCTGAGCTTCTTTGTGGCTAGTACCTGCTTATCAGTGAGTATATACCATGAGTGTTCTTTTGTGATTGGGTTACCTCACTCAGGATGATAGATTCAAGTTCCATCTATTTGCCTAGGAATGTCATGAAGTCATTGTTTTTAATAGCTGAATAGTACTTTATTGTGTAAGTGTACCACAACTTCTGTATCCATTCTTCTGCTGAAAAACATCTGGGCTCTTTCCAGCTTCTGGCTATTATAAATAAGGCTGCTATAAACATGGTAGAACATGTGTCCTTGTTAGATGTTGCAGCTTCTTTTGGGTATATGCCCAGGAGTGGTATAGCTGGGTCCTCAGGTAGTACTATGGCCAGCTTTCTGAGGAACCACCAGACTGATTTCAAGAGTGGTTGTACCAGCTTACAACCCCACCAACAATGCAGGAGTGTTTCTCTTTCTCCACTTCCTTGCCAGCATCTACTGTCACCTCAGTTTTTTATCTTAGCCATTCTAACTGATGTGAGGTGGCTTTTAAATCCATTTGGCTCATATCTTCTGTTAGTTTCACTGTGTCTCTGTTAAGTTTCTGCTTCCATGGTCTGTCCATTGATGAGAGTGGGGTGTTGCAGTCTCCCACTATTATTATGTGTGGTGTAATATATGCTTTGAGCATTTGTACAGTTTCTTTAATGAATGTGGGTGCACTGTATTTGGAGCATAGATGTTCAGGATTGAGAGTTCATATTGATAGATTTTACCTTTGATGAGTAAGAAGTGTCCTTCCTTATCCTTTTTGATGACTTTTGGTTGAAAATCTATTTTATTCAATACTAGGCTGGCTACTCCAGCTTGTTTCTTGGGACCATTTGCTTGGAAAGTTTTTCCTAACCTTTTACACTGAGCCTGTCTTTGTTGCTGAGATGAGTTTCCTGTACGCAGCAAAATGCTGGATCCCGTTTATGGATCCAGTCTGATAGTCTCCGTCTTTTTGTTGGAGAATTGAGTCTATTGATGTTAAGGGATATTAAGGAATAGTGACTGTTGTTTCCTACTATTTTCATTGTTAGAGGTAGAGTTATGTTTGTGTGCTTTTCTTCTTTGATGTTTGTTGCAAGAGGATTAGTTTCTTGATTTTCCTAGGGTGAAGATTTCCTCTTTGTGGCAGAGTTTTCCATCTATTATCCTTTGTAGGGCCAGAGTTGTGGACAGATATTGTGTAAATTTGGTTCTTTCCTGGAATATCTTGGTTTGTCCATCTATGTTAATTGGGAGTTTTGCTGGATATAGTAGCCTGGGCTGTCATTTGTGTTCTCTTGGGGTCTGTATGACATCTGTCCAGGATCTTCTAGCTTTCATAGTCTCTGTTGAGAAGTCTGTTGTAATTCTGATTAGTCTGCCTTTATATGTTACCTGTCCTCTTTTCCTTACTACTTTTAGTATTCTTTCTTTGTTTTGAACATTTGTTCCTTTGACTATTATGTGTCTTGAAGAATTTCTTTACTGGTCCAATCTATTTGGGGTTCTGTAGGCTTCTTGTATGTTTGTGGTCATCTCTTTCTTTGGGTTAGAGAAGTTTTCTTCTATAATTTTGTTGAAGACATTTACTGTGCCTTTTAATTGGGAGTCTTTGCTCTCTTCTACACCTATTATCCTTAAGTTTGGTCTTCTCATTGTGACCTGAATTTCCTGAGTTAGGAACTTTTTGATTTTTACATTTTCTCTGACTGTTGTATCAATGCTTTCTATGTTTTCTTCTGCCCCTGAGATTCTCTCTTCCATCTCTTGTATTCTGTTGGTGATGCTTGCATTTATGACTTCTGATGTCTTTCCTAGGTTTTCTATCCTCAGAGTTGTCTCTCTTTGTGTTTTCTTTATTGTTCTTAGATTCTAATGGTTTTGTTCAATTCCTTCATCTGTTTGCTTGTGTTTTCCTGTATTTCTCTAAGGCCTTGTACTTGTTTTTCTGTGTTCCCCTGTATTTCTTTAAGGAAGTTATTCATGTGCTTCTCGATGCCCTCTATCATCAGCGTGAGGCACAATTTTAAGTCCAAATCTTGTTTTTCTGGTGTGTTGGGATATACACTGCTTGCTGTGATGGGAGAGCTGGGTTCTGATATTCCCAGGTTGTCTTGGTTTCTGTTGCTTAGATTCTTGCACTTGCCTCTTCCCATCTTCTTATCTTCTATATTAGTTGATCTTGTTGTCTCTGAATGGAGCTTGTATCTCCTGTGTGTCTCTGGGCAGTGGGTCCTGGGCTCCAGAGGGAGATTGGTTCTGAATGTTCAGCTCTCTATGGGCAGGCTGTGAGTTCTGGTGGCAATGGGTCGGCTCTTGCTCTGAGTGCAGAAGGAGGCTTGAAGTGCCCAGACCCAAGCAGTAGCGTGATATCTGCACCCTGAGAGTTCCCAGATGGCTCTCCCCAGACAATCAGTAGAGAGAGAATTTGGGCTCACCCATGGGCTCAGTAAGGAGAGTGCTCTTTTGTCTCCCCTTGGTGCACACTTCTCTGCGGGCAGGACACAGTCTCAATAGCAGTGTACCTGATCTGCCTGTGGCTCTGGGCTGAGATCACAATTTGTCTTTCATGAAGGAACAAAACAAAGACGTCTCATATCATGAGCAGATGAGCTCATTCATTGAGTGCTTTGAAATACAGTTCATCTATGGAAACCTCTGGGTATTCAGGAAGCCAGATGCACAATGAAATGGACTCTTCTGGAAGTGATGTAATATTTCACCATGAGCTAGTGACCACTGTGCTTTGCTGATTATATCTCTCAAATATATGAAAAAAATAATGCAGGGGGGTGGACAAAATGATGGTGATGTAGAGATGCAGTGGAGAGACCAAGTCAGAACCAAATACAAAGTGTCAACAGAAGGGGGGTCCTTAAAAGGAAAGTACATAGAATTGGCCGTTTGACATTCAACACCATCAAGAAAGGCCCCGTAGGAGAGTTATCAAGGGAAGGCAGGTTATAAGGAATTAAAATCATAAAAGTTAGAAGTCGGGGCTGGAGAGATGGCTCAGTGGTTAAGAGCATTGACTGCTCTTCCAGAGGTCCTGAGTTCAAATAGTTCAAATCCCAGCAACCACATGGTGACTCACAACCATCTGTAATGGATCTGATGCCCTCTTCAGGTGTGTCTGAAAACAACTACAGTGTACTTACATAAATAAATTAATCTTTTTTTAAAAGTTGGGAGTCATAAAAGTCAATCTGTGTTTTTATTATATGAAATGGATAATAACTAAACAATAAATAATAAAATAAAATAACAAAAATAGCATATAAGTTATATGAAAATGGAGACTTCAATGTAATTATGTCTTATGTGAGAGGAACTTTTGTTTCTTTAGTTATTAATCTTTTGTTTGTTGTCGGTTTTTGTTTTGGCATCTTGGTTTCTTTTCAGTCAGGGTATTATGCCTTAGTATGTAGCTAAGGATGACTTTGAACTTCTAATTCTCCTGCATTTACCTCTCCAGTGTTGGCATTACAGGTGTATCTTGACAGTATATCTTTGTTTCTGTTTTTACTCAGAATTTCATGTCATCCAGGCTGGCCACACATTTGAAATCACCACAATTGCCAAAGCTAGACATGAACTACAGATCTTCTAACCTCCTACTTCCAAGGGCTGATATTACTGAACTGTACCAACATAACCCCAGCTAACTATAAATTTTACAGCACATTTGCTCTGTCGAACTAAACATGTATGTTTCTTTGGTGAAAGTTTAAGTTTAAAACAATGAATCAGTAAAATGTAAGCTACATTTTTTTTTAGACAGCCATTAAATTTTAAAACTTTCTTTTAAAGATTTGTTTATTTCATGTCTGTGAGTATACTGTTGCTGTCTTCAGACACACCAGAAGAGGGCATCAGATCCTCATTACAGATGGCTGTGCCACCATGTGGTTGCTGGGAATTGAACTCAGGACCTCTGGAAAAGCAGTCATTGCTCTTAACTGCTGAGCCATCATTCCAGCCCCTTAGAAATTTTAAATGTTAGAAGTTACCAGGAATATAGCAGTATTTTCTACAACAATTACATGAATTGTTGTTGTTGGTTGGTTGGTTGGTTGGTTGGCTTTGTTTTTTCAAGACAAAAGTTTCTCTGTGTAGCTCTGACAAACCTGGAACTCACTCCTTAGCAAGCTAGCTTTGAACTCACAGAGATCTGCCTGCCTCTACCTCCCAAGTGCTGCCATTAAAGATGGGCACCAAGCATGAAACATTTTTCATAAGTGTCCTCAAAATAATGCTGCAACCTTTGACTTTCATAAGAAAATTCAACTACTTACCCAGAAAATGGGTGAAACCCTGAGAAGAGTAGGATCCCAGGCTGTCTAAAGAGAGAAACCAAGGGAGGAAAATTTAAAAAGAAAGAGCTGGGGATCTAGCTCAGCTGGTAGAATGTTTACATGGGAGGATCAGGACCAGCGCAGCTCCTCAGAGACGCTTCAATTCTTGCCAAAACTAAAAATACATCAGTGAACTATTTCAAGTGCTGTAGGTTTGCATAGGTTGCCTTGGGCAACTTAATAAATTAGACTAATATTCTTATAACAATGTACTTAAGCATACACACGTATAAAGATATAGTAATCTAATCTACTCAGAATGGGTAGAAGATGGTGATATGTTACCTCATAGTTTGTCCTCTAGCACTACTAAACTATTTTCTTAAACTTCTATGTAACTGAAAAATGTGTGCTTTCTATTCTAATGGTTTGCTGGCTCAACAGCTATACAATACTTTGAATATTGAGGACAATGTTTTGAATATTTAAAATAGATAATAAACTAATAAGTGATACAATTTACATACCCGAATAATCTTTGGGAGTACAGGACCTACCAGCTGATTGAAAAGAATAACCTTTAGTGAAGACTCGGATTTTTGCCCACAGGTGAAAGATGGGCTCCCCTGATAGATAATCCTGAATCCCAGGCTGACCTTGAACTTCAAAGCTGCTATGATGAGAGCCATGGGGCATCATTCCCAGTTACCATTGCTTTTTAAAGGATGTAAGAGAGTCAGATATGATGGTACACACTTTTACCACCAGGATTCAGAGGCAGAGGCAAGAGGGTCTTGGGTCTAAATATCAAGATCAAAGACAGCTAGGGCTAATTAGAGAGAGGAGAGAGAAAGAGAGCGAGAGGGGGGAGAGAGAGAGAGAGAGAGAGAGAGAGAGAGAGAGAGAGAGAGAGAGAGAGAGAGAGAATGTCAAAGAGAAGCCTTTGTTGGGGTACCTGTACATATATGGGAGGCACTGAAAGAGGCCATGCATGTAAAGCAAGAGAGAACCTTAAGGATTTTAGAAAGTCTGTGCTACATTATCTATCTCAGATAGGCAGCCAGAGGGCTGCAATATGGCTTAGTGGTTGGGAGCACTGACTGCTCCTCCAGAGGTCTTGGGTTCAAATCCCAGCACCCACATGGCAGCTCTCAAATGGGCAGCTCTGTGTACTCCCTGGAGTTTATTATTTCTTGTTCTCAGTTTTGTATTGTGTTGAAAGAAAGCATTTCTTCTTGGAATGATCAGCATTCACTGGTCACATTTACAGGCTCAGGAAATTAGGATATAGAGTAAGTACATTTTGGCTTAACTTTCACTCTACCTGATGCTAGAACTTGACACTAAAAAAAATGAGTATAAAAAATATTAATAAAAATTTTAACATCTGGATCCAGGGAATTGAATTCAGAGCCCCATGCATGCTAACCATATACTCTACCATGAAGCATGGGAAAAGTTGGTCTGTGGGTAATCAATTATAGTTAGATGAATTAAAAAAAAATGTGTATTGTACAGTAAAGTAACTAGCAATTATGTATTGTACAGTGTTATAGGCCTGTAATTCCAGGACTAGTTAGACAAAAGTGAGAAGATCAGAAGTTCAAAACCACCCAGTGTTATAGAGATTAAGACCAACTTAGGCTGTATTAGTTCCAGTCTCAAGGAGCTCACATCATATTAAAATAAAATTTTAAAATGATAAATGTTTGGGAAAATATATGTCTAACTTAATGTAAACATACATAGTATATTCATAAATAGAAATCACATAGTCTTTAATCCCTGCACTAGAGAGGCAGAAGCAGGTGAATATCTTTGAGTTAAAGGCCAGCCTGCTCTACAACGTGGGTCCAGGAGAGCCAGGGCTGGTTACCCTGAGAAACCTTGTCTTGAAAAACCAAGAAAACAAACAAACAAAAGAAACAAAGAAAGAAAGAAGTCACATAACTGGCATGTTATGCAATACAGATTTCTAATTGTTGATTTTATTTACCAATTGAAAAATAATTTTATATGTGAAACAAAGGGTATCATAATATCACAAGAGTTTTAAAATGGGAAGTATGGCATGACAGTTTTCAGTGCACAAGGAATTACCAGAATCAGAGAGAGGAAGTTTACCTTACACTAGTGGGACAAGGAAGGCCTGAGCTGCTTGGGAGTTGAGGGACAGAAAGGAGCGTGGTTGGCATATATTGTATACAAAATTAATTAGCAAGTATAATTTAAAAAAGTAATTTATCTATAGATACCGGTGACTTTTAATGAGTCACGGATGCAGGATGCAAAGGCAACACCACTAAATCAGGAGGTTAGAAAAAGCTGGTCTGAGTAAGGAATCCACCAGTCTGGGACTCCTAGGACCTAAGACCACACACATTGGTATGCAGAGAGTAAAAGTGTAAGTAGGGTTTTAAAAATGTTTATTGTGCCACTAATCACCTAGGGCTCTTGCTAACAGGCCTATTGGGTCCTAGGAATGAAACAGACCTGAAAGTCTGCATTTCAGAGGAGTCTCCAGGCAGTGCCAGGCTGAAGGTCACCGATCTGAACAAGGAATGGAAGCCTAGGAGGTGAGTGCTTAGGTAAAGCAGGTGAGTGAACCCCTGGAGGCCAAGTGTGCTGGAAGGCCTTTCCACCCTACACAAACAAACAAGTCAGTGCTTGCTGGGTGGACATGAAGACTCCACAGCCAGATGTTCGCAATGTCTTCAGAGAGAAATGGAAACGGTGTCTGAAGGTGTAAAATTAAAAGAACATTTCTCTTCTAAAACTTACCATGCTGCGATCTCCTTTCTTGAGAATCTTTTAAGAATAATGCACTACTAAGGGGTAGAACATAGCCAAAGGTTAATCTGGAAAAACAGCCTTCCACCAGGAAAGCTGTGCTGTGACCACCTAGGGAACTGAGACCCATTAACTATTGGAGCACCTGGGGTCATCCCTCCTCAAGGGATAGTGTTGGGAGCGTTTTATTTGGGTGGAGTAAATGACTGAGGAAACAGAACGGCTGGGTAACCCCTGATTTGGTCGTACAACTGATGTTATAAAACTGGTGGATTTTCGAATAGCCAGCCTTCAATGAAAGGTGGTTCATTAGCTTTCTCCAGATGTGGTCTGGGTGAGTTCCTGAGGTGTGGTTTTCTTTTTGATCGATCTCTATGTGGAAGGCACCAGGGTATGGCTAAGTTGTGGGTTCTTTCAAATCAAATACTTGGCCTGCTAGGACACCTCTGCAATGAGTAAAGGTGTTTTCTGGTTTTTGTTTGTTTGTTTTGCCACAACGTCCATATCTCAGTTAGGGTTTTACTGCTGTGAACAGGCACCATGACCGTGACAAGTCCTACAAAGGACAACATTTAATTGGGACTGGCTTACAGGTTCAGAGTTTCAGTCCATTATCATCAAGGCAGGAGCATGGCAGCATCTAGGCAGGCATGGTGCAGGCAGAGCTGAGAGTTTTATATCTTCATTTGAAGGCTGCTAGGAGAAGACTGACTTCCAGGCAGCTAGGATGAGGGTCTTATAGTTCATACTCAGTGACACACCTACTCCAACAAGGCCACACCTCCTAATAGTGCCACTCACTGGCCTAAGCATATAAACATCATCACAGTCTGGTAACCTGAATTTGATACTGGAACCTATGTAGTAGAACGAGGAAACTAACAGCCAGTTGACCTCTGACCTCCACACATACACATGGCATTAGGTCACTGTTTAGCCCAGATATGCCTGAATTTCAGATTTTCCTGCCAGAAAACAGCCTCGAACATTCTGTGTAGCCAAGGATGACCTTGTGTTTATCCTCCTACCTCTACCTCCAGGACCACTGACCTGAGTCCACACACCCAGTTATGAGGTGCTGGCGATGGAACTCAGCTACATGCATAAGGCATGCCCTCTATTTACTCAGTGGGCTGAAACTTCAGCCCCCAGAATCAATCTCTCTCTCTCTCTCTCTCTCTCTCTCTTTTTTCCCCACAAAATCAAATACCAGCATATTCCTCAGGGGAGCTGCTTTCTTGACATTCTCAGATGTGGTGTTCTCAACAAGCCTCAGTCCAGGTGTCAAATGAAAGAGCAATTCTAACCTTTCCCCTGGCCTACCCATTCCCCAGGGAGAAAGCAACTCACTGGAGAAAATTACTTGCCTTCTCTTCTACTAGAGACACAGCTGCTTAGATCTAGTTAGCTGAAGACATGACTTTTGGTGATTCACCAGTATGCTATGTGGTGGATCACTGGTCTTTGTGGAATAATCTAAGAAAACAACTGAATGTTTTTTCTACACAAGATGAAGGAACTACTATGTTCTTTCTTATTTCAAATACCATTAGGACAGTTTGGGTTTATTTATTTTTTTAATCATACTCATAAAACAGACCGAAAGGTTGTGCTGCTGGTTTTCTTGTAAGGTCTCATTACAGAAACACCAATCTAAGCCATCCCTGTGTATTCCATCATCCAAATGCAGCTATAATTAATTTGATATAGAGATAATTTCTCATAATTGCTTTTCCTCCGATAAGGTTTTATTTTGTGTGGCTGAAATTGTCTTGTGTACATTACGGCAAGCACTTAATTTTCTCAGATGGTTAAGTTACATTCCACGTGGAAATTTGATTTCTAAGATCTATCATTTGAGAAGACAAGCAAGCGCATATGCACAAGTTTGTAAGTCTAAAACTGAGGAGGCTGAGGCACGAAAATCAATGCATATCCAAGGCTAGAGTGAGTTCAAGGCCCTCCTGGGCTCCTATGAAAACCTCCTCTCAAAAACAACTTTGTCATTTAAAGATACGCACTTTCTCTCGTGTGCTCCTCCATCTGACCAGGTGGCTATTCCAGACACAATTGCCCCTAGGTATGGAGAAGAAGACAGCTTTTTGTGGATAGGAGGAAAGGCACAGCCAGAGGCAGGGGCATCTTGAAGAGTCCAGGGTGAATGTGACCCTGAGCCAAGCCTTATAAGGAGATGGGAGAGGGGAGAGTCAGGAGGCCAGGAGGGTAAAGGATCTACAAAAGAAGGCCAGGTAACCAAAGAGACTGGGTGATGTAGAAAAGGGAATCCCAGGCTCTGTGATGAAGAATTTTGGGGTGTGCTAGTCATACCCTCTAACATATAGAGTCTGAGGGATGCTGGGAGAACCTAGCTGCTAGGTCTGCTTTGATATAGGGATCTCAGTTGAGCATTAGAGAACTAACAAGAGCCTGTAAAGACACAATGTGTGTGTACGATGTATGTATATATGTCTGTGTCAACATGTATGTGCATGAACATGAGCAAGTACATGCTATGGCACACATGTAGAGGTCAGAGGTTAGCCTGAAGGGTTGCCCTCATCTTTCACCTGTTTTGAAGCAGCCTTTGCAGTCCCCACTATCTATAAACTAAGCTTCTGGAGATTTTCCTGTCTCTACCTTCCATGGGTCACAGGGATTATGCAGTTATTCTACATGTCTGACTTTTCTTTGAGCTCTGGAGATTTGAACCCAGGTCTTCATGCTTTTGTAGTAAGTGACAATACCCACTGAACCATCTCTCTTCGAAAGTTTTTCTTGATACCCAAATTACAACTAAGACATACTTTGCCACTATTTTTACAAGATAATAGATCATAGTATTGCTTTAAACTTTATCAATCTATTCATCTGCCTTGGATTTTTCTTCTTACTTTGTTGGTACAACTGCTTGTATATTTTAGAGCACATCGGTGTGTTTGATATACTAATGTCCGCATAAATGCTTACTTTTCACTGCAATACATAAGGTTACAATAAATAAACTTGACAATGTAATTTAAGATAACACATGTAAAATTATGTGTTTAAAGTGAATATCCTGGAAGTAAAACTGCTAAGTTATAAAAATGTGCATTGTAAGTTTTATAGACGGCAGTTTTCCATAGGTAGTTGGATGCGTGTTCTTCAGGACACCTTCCCCTCTTCTTGACCACAGTGCTAAGCAAGCACTCTACCAAATGAGTTATTTCCCTGGATCTAATGTTTCTTAATGACTAGTTTACATTTACTTTCTTGCATAATTTGTGTGGTGTGTGCACGCATGTATGTGTGCGTGTGTGTAATGTGTGTTTACTCATGTAGTCACGTGGTCACTTGCACTCGTGTTTGCATGTGTAAGACAATTTGTTGGTTATCTTCTTCCTCCATGAGTTGATCGCATGTACCTCTACCCATGGAGTCATTTCACTGGCCCTAATATGTTTTGTTTTTATTTTTGAGAGGCCTTAACATTTAGCTACATAGATAGACTATACAGCTGTGTACACAGGGAGGTTCCTGTTAGTAATAGACGCTCAGACACATGCAGTGGTGGTCTCATAGGTTCCAGTGTCTAGAACCTATTATGGTCGTGTTCATCGGTCCATGAACTTTGAGGTTTACATAATGACAAGGTCAACCAAGAACACATTTTTTGGAATGTGACCCCATCTTTGAGTGGCACATAGTTGTGTGCAGTGGTAAATGCTTTCAGGGTTTTTGTCCAGAATCCATGGTGAAATACAAAAGCCACTGCAACTGAAGTAATAAAGGGAACTTTTTAGTTTATTAGGGTCATGAGGATGTCACTGTCTCTAACAGATTCATGCCACTATTGTGTGTTTGAGATTCTTCTCTATCCCTCTCTTGCCTTCTTACCTTTTGGGATCACCTTGATATCAAAGTCCCTAAGCCTGTGAATTCAAGCTTACGATTTCAAGATTTCAAGCTGTGAATCAATAAATAACTTTCCATCATAAACTCTCCAGTGTTATCAACCATGGTTGCTCACCACGGTGAAGTACATAATACATGGTAAGCAAAGGTACACAGTGTGGGGCCATTAAATAAGCCCACAAAATTTAAATAAGTAAACTCACAGTTTTTATTGGGATTTAAAATTTCAACTATAATAACATAAAACAGACTAAGACACACATGTATTCATACACATACATGGATATAACTAAGGAATAATAAAACATCTGTGCACCCATCATTTAGCTTAAAAACAAAGTATCACAAATACTTTGGAAGCTTTTTGCAGGCTTATGGTAGATTGGAGTTTCTTTCCTGCCTACAGAAAACATACTTCTTTGAATTACTGATTTGTATCTTATTTAATTATTTTACCTTTATTTATCTATTCACTTATTAGTTAAAGTATGTGTCTATGCACCCTACCATGTTATATGTGTACTTAATGTATTTGTGCCAGTGCACCTATCATGGTGTATGTGTGTTTAATGTATGTTTTGGTGCATATGTGTGTTTGTTCATGTGTGTATATGTATACGTGTGCCTGTGCAACTATTGTGGTATATGTGTATTTAATGTACGTGTGCTTGTTCACCTATCATGGTCTATGCATACAAGAGTCAGCTGTCCCTCTCCGCTATATATGCTCCAGGGATCCAGCTCAGATTGCCAGGCATGGGAGGAAGCAGGCACCTTTGCTCACTGTAGCTTCTTACTGTTTTCTTATTTCTTTTCTTTACCTTCCGATTTCCTTGGTTGGTAGACAGTTTAGGAAGAAATAGGTTCTTTGCTTACAACATTAACTGTAGTTTTTCTCAGCTGGTTGGTTTGATGTTGTTTCATGTAGCTTTTGCTAAGTAGTTTTAAGTCTTTAGTGTCCAGGGTTTGTGTTGTGTTAAAAAAAAATCCTGTCCATGATGAGATCATTTTTAAAAGCTGTGTCTTATCCATGCCTGCCAGTCCATTTTCTTTTCCTCTTTTCAGTTGGCATCTTGGCATAAACTGTTTTCTAAGTTTTGTCAACTGCCCTATAGAATTCCACTGAACATTGTCTGTGGTCATAGTCATACCCTTTCATTTCCCCCACTTCACAACGTCAGCAATAGAATTCTAGGGTCTAAGACTTCTGGTTTACCTGATGTTTCAGCTAAAGATTGTTTGTGAAACAGTAATTCAGAATTTAAACAAAAGCTGGATTTAGTCTCAACAGTAGCTTCTAAACAGTACATATGATAATAATATTACAACAGAAAAAAATAATATGACAAAAAAAATAAGCCAATAAAATATACCTAAAAGAAAATAGCAGAAATACGGAGACAAAGTTTGGAGCAGAGACTAAAGCAAAGGCCATCCAGAGACTGTCCCACCTGGATATTCAGCCCATATACAGACACCAAACCCAGACTATTGCTAATGCCAAGAAAGGCATGCCGACAGGAGCCTGATATAGCTGTCCCCTGAGAGTCTCTGCCAGATCATGACAAATACAGAGGAAGATGCTCATAGAAACATTGAAATGAGAAGGGGTCTCCAATGGAGGAGTTGGATAGAGGATTGAAGGAGCTGAAGAAGTCTGAAACTCCATAAGAACAACAGTACCAACCAACAAGAGCTCCCAGGGACTAAACCACTATCCAAAGAGTACGCATGGACAGACCATGGCTCCAGCTGCACATGTAGCAGATCATGGACTTGTTGGGCATCAATGGGAAGCGAAGCCCTTGGTCCTGACAAGGCTCGATGCCCCAGTGTAGGGGAATGTCAGGACGGAGAGGTGGGAGGGTGTGGGGGGCACCCTCATAGAAACTAGAGGAAGGGCTAGAGGGTTTCAGGAAAAGGGATAACATTTGAAAATGTAAATAAAATATAGCCAATAAACAAATAAATACATAAATAAATGGAAAAAAAGAAAAGGGGAGGGAGGGGGCAAGAAAGAAGGCTCGAGGGAAGAGACAGGAAAGGAAGGGAGGAAAATCAGTTGTCAAACTCTGTGAGAATTGACTGGGTTCCTTGAAAGTTTCCCAGTCTTTCAATGCAAAAGTAAAAGATGTAAAACATTTTGCTCACAGAAAACAAAAGAAAGAAAGAAAAGAAAACATAACATGTAGATTTCTAGTCAAACAAGAAGTTATTTAAAAAGAAAAGGAAACATAAGATAGAGACTTCTAGAAGGAGAGTAAATTATTCCAGACACAGACTGGAGCAGTTGACTATGTATTAGGAATGGTCTATCCTAACCTAATTAAAAAAATATCCAGATGGAATAAAATGCAAACAAATTAATACAACAGGATGGAAAACACCATGGGGTAAAATAGCCTTATAACTTTGAAGTAGAAAAGTCTTTTCTAAGCATGTCATAAAATAAAGCTGGAAAACTATGGAGAGTGGGTGAGGCAGCAGTCCCAAGATGACGCTTGGGACTCCAGCCTAGTCTTGTGACTAATACCTGACTTCCTCCTGACCCCCACCCCCAACCTGAGATTAGCCACGCCCACCGTGCGAGCTGCGCAGGTGCACCCATGACTTGAGATCAGGCCAGATGACATAGACCTATGAACTGCAGCCACGCAACATGGACTAAGGAGGTGGAGTTGAGAGAGGATAAAGGAACTGCGCTTGGGGATGGAGGAAACAGAAAGAGGAAGAGAAAGAGAAACAGAAAGAGAGACAGAAAGGGACAGAAAGATTTTCACTGGCATGCTGTAAGGTTCCTGAATAAACCGCTTTGAGAAGAACGCTGTGTTGTCACTCCTTTTCTGCTGGTTGGAGACGGTAGCGACAGCAAACTCCATGAAAAATTAAGGTCAATTTGAAAAACTAGGAGAAATGCTCTATAATGCATTGCAAAAATGTCAATACTCTTATATGTATTAAAAAATCAATAGGGAAAAGATCAATATAAAGTACTATGATAAAGATAAAATAAACAATAAATTTCCTCTTATCACCAGCAATAACACAGGGAATAAAACTGAAGTGTCAAGAAGAAAATGCCAGTCTTCTACGTAGAAATGTTTGTGTGCTTCTTTTGAAATGGGGTATCATTCTGTAGCCCAGAGTTGCCTGGAACTCACTATGTAAAACCCAGGTTGGCCTTGAACTCACAGAGATCCTCTTGCTTCAGTTTCCTGAGTGCTAGAATCACTGGAATGAGCCACCATGTCCAGATTTTTCCCAAAAACTACTTATAAATCTTATGGTTAGGTTATAGAGAGGCAAGCAGTTCCATAATGCCTAGAGAAAGGGGATAAAGATTTCTTTGTATGCCAAACTAAAGCACCTGTGGAAACACTTAGTTTTGCCCAGAAAGTCCATTTATAGGAGGACTTCATGAAAATAATTGGGCAAGCAGATGAGGGGTTTGCCCTTCGGTTTTCTGAGATGATGTCTCATCTACTTGAGGCTGGCCTTGAACTCACTATGGGACTGTGGATGACATTAATATTCTTTCTCTGCCACGTCCTGAGTGCTGGAGTTACTAGCTGGTGCGACCACACCCTGTTTTATGACGTTCACAAAGGGTGAGATACATCCCGAATACAGCATCCTTGTCTTGTTAAGACATTTATTCTAATATGTCGTAGAGGAAAAATGTCAACAAGAGCATGTCTAAATAAATTATGAAACAATATATGGCTGCTAAACAGAAGGAAAATTAGTTAGAGATAGGTGGGTTGGTTTATAAAAAACAAAAACAAAAAAAAAACTTTAATATAGTTTAAGTGAAAAAAAATCAACTTCCAGAAAAAGAAAAAAAAAAAAGACCTTTTAGTTTTGTATGTAGAGACTTCAGGGCTAAATAATTTACACGGATCGTCTCATTTAATTCTAAGAACCCTGATTGCCTAGTATATCAAAACATTCATTACAAACGTTTCCTTGGTAAGAGTTTGCCTGAAATGCACAGCACAGCAACAGCCAAGACATTTGTGGAATCGTTTCCTGACTTTCATGCTTCAGTTATTTTTCAATCTTTAATGAGTTTATAGTTTCTTTTTATTTTCTTACTTTGATGGGACTTTCAAACCTTCTGAACACAGAGGGGGAAATGAAATGGATTCCATGCGTCAGCAACTGAGTAAGAACCAGCTGGTTTTTTACTCTTGTTTCGGTGTACCCCCACCTTCTCCTGCCACGATGGGGAGTTCTGAGTCAAATCTTAGGTATCATGTCACTTTACCCATGAAGTTCGTGACAAATTGGACAAGACATAGCAGACGGGATGTCTGTGGGCACCTCTTTGACATTGAAGTAATGGTCCTGGCCTGGGGAGAGAGCTCGATGGGGACAAATGAGTCCTGCTCAAGCTTAGTGGCCTGAGCTCAATCTTACAGAAGCAGGAGAGATCCGACTCTCGGAAGTTATCCTCTGGCCTCCATAGTGAAGTGGCGAGCTGAAGCATGTGCATGTCTGTATTTAATATCTCTCTTCCTCCTCCCCTCCTCTCCCCCTCCCTCCTCCTCCCCCTCTTCTTCCCCACCTCTTCCCTTCCCTCTTCCTCCCCCTCTCCTTCCCCTTCTCTCCTCCCCTTCCCTCCTCCTCCCCCTCCCCTCCCCCTTCTTTTTCTCCCTTCCTCCCATGCCCTCCCCTCTTTCTTTCTTTCTCTCTCTCTCTCTCTCTCTCTCTCTCTCTCTCTCTCTCTCTCTCTCTCTCTCTCTCTCTCTCTCTCTCTCACACACACACACACACACACACACACACCCTGAAGACAGCATTTCTATTAACTGTTTCCCATATGTTTAAGTTTATCTTCAGGCTTCTATTTGTTTCTTTGTGTTCCTCACTGTGAATACAACACAGATTTCTATAGTTAATTTCCTTATTAGGATATACATTTCAGTTGGCAGTTTTCAGTTACAAGCAACACTGCAATTGTCTTTGTATAAGACTTTTACCCCCCCACCCACCCACTGCTGCCCTTGTAACTGCCCTTCCTTGTAGAGTGTCTATTTCAGGTAGATGCCCGTGAATGAAGGGATTGGACACCTAACTGTATGTGAAATTCAGATTTGGCACATACAATAGTCTTGTGCTCTAATCTGCCAGTCATGGCTCATCTCATGACTGCTGAAATAAAAGTCTTACTATGGCCTCTAAGGGCCACTCTTACCCTATCCTGTCCCCTACTCAGCCATTTTTTCTGTTTTTTTGTTTTCTTTTGTTTTGTTTTCTCACCTCTGACACAACACTCCATTTGTCTGCCTCAGCACAGCCAAATTCTATTCTGTTGTTCAAGCCATGACAGACACTCTTGGTCAGGCCCTGACATGTGCTGGCCTGGCTACATACATAACGGGTGTGTGTCTTCTACAAAAGCCTAAAGACAAGGGACAAAGGGGCAGAGTGTGAGAGAATTTGTAGGAATACGATGTAAAAAGTTCATGGCGTTATAAAGAAAAAGGGCATTCATAAATTAATCTACCTGCACGTGACATTTCCTCCTGGAATGCTGGCAAAAGTTTAATATTTTAATAACTAACTGTTGCCAGGACTATTGAAATATTGATGTTCTTCTGTCATTGCTTGTGGGTATGACATCCTCGTTATGTCACCACACCGTCCTGCTTGCTATTGTGTTCAGGGTCATTTACCTGAACTTTCTGTCGTGTCATCCTCTATTAATTCCCCTCATTCGTCAGACAGTAATTTTGCATCTCCTCCACCAGGAAGCGTTCTTGACCTTGCCTTCCACCCTGGATCACCGTGTCATACTCTTCATAATACAGAGGGATCTCATGATATATAATACCACACACCACTCCTAAATGATGTTTCTGTAACAGTCATAAACCATATTTCTTTATCTCACCCATCTCCAGTTCTCCTCCCCAAACTCCTCACCTTTTCCCACCTTCAATCCCTCCTGCCTCTGTCTTTAAATCTCACTGTTTAATTAGTGAGACCTGGTACTGGTGCATTTTGTGGGTCTGATCTTGTGTAAGTCTTGTGTAGGCAAGCTTAGTGACAATGAGCTCGTAAGTGCAGAGGCAGCGGTATGTCGGGAAGCATTTCTCAGAACTCACGCACACCCTCCATTTACCTGGTATCTCTCTCCCCATTTCCAATTTTACAAGGTCAGAAATCTTAGTTATCATGTTCTTTAAAACTTGCCTCCTAATGATCCAACTGGATGGCACTGATAAAAAAAAATGGATTTCTTCATTAATTTGTCATGTAATTAAACTCCGCTTCTGCTTCCTCAAGAAAACACATTTGTTTTCTCTAGGATAATTATTAGATAATGGGCTGGTTAGTGTGTGTCAAGTTGACATAAAATCAAGTCTCCTGGAAGATGGAAATTCAGTTGAAGAATCGTCCCTATCAGGCTGGCCTCTAGACATATTTTTGGGGCAACTTATTGATGAATAATTCACTTGGGGGGTACAGCCCTGTATGAGAGATGCTACCCCTAGGCAACTGGTCCAGGCTTCTATAAGAAGGCAGGCTAAGCAAGCTATGGAAAACAAGTCAGTAAGCAGTAATTTGCCACAATTTCTGGTTCAGTTTCTGCTGCCAGGTTCCTGCCTTGAGTTTCTGCCCTAAGTTCCTGCCTTGACTCCCTCAGGGATGGACTGTTACCTGGAATAGATGAAATAACCCTTCCTATATGGAGGTGCTTTTGACTAATGGACTGTTTGTTCATTTGTTTGTTGTTTGTTTTTCCACAGATATAGAAAAGCAAACTGGAGCAAGCTGGAAAACTGAAAAGGACACCACATGATGCCTGACCCCGCCCAGAAACACTCTCCTCGTATTCATTTCCATTTATGACAAGGCAAGCTGTACCAGCTGGCCTGGGACATCTCTGTTCAACACTGTTTTATATACAATCTATATAAATCCCAATTTACTTATGTGTTTTTTTAATGTGATTGACTCTTTAAAATTAAGTGTGTACTTCAACCTCATCCAAAGTCGATTGCTACAAAATTACAGGGTTTGTCATATATTTTCTGCAGCGAATTATCTAATACAAATTTTCCTGACACCTACTTAAAATCTCAAGAATATGGTACTTGACTCAGTCATAGGGAAAAGCTGAACTAGATTATTACGTGATGTTCATCATCTCCCTTCTTGTCTTGAAACTGCATCCATTGGAGCTATTTATCCCCGTGTCTGTCTTCATCATTAACTGGGCTCTCAGATGGTGAGGACTGTGACGGTAAATTCTATTGCTAGTCTACTTTCCCAGAACAGGAGCTCAGCAAATATTTGCTAAATGAATTAAGCAGGTTTTGAGCACCTACACTGATTGAGGGATGTGTTAAGTTTGTGGATAAAACTCGAAGCACAGCCAGGCAGAGATAATCAAGGAGATCACAGCCTGTCCAAAGGAGCACTTTTAGTTTTCTATGAAAAAGAAATGGGTATGTTGTGAAATTTACAGGAATATTAAACTCTGGCAGTTAATTTTCATGATTGTGCTAGTGAAGATAAATAACTCAGAGGTGGAAATTACATTAAAGTTACACTTTGAAAAGCAAAAGTTAGGATATGAGCTGACACTATGTATCAGTAAATGGAGAAGCATCTCCCCCAATCCCTGCTCCATTTACTTAATTCTACTCAGAAGCAATTTCCTAGTTCCTCCCCTCCGTCACCTGCAGATAGTCTGCTCACATGGATTAGGTTTCTGATTTAAGATGTAAGAAGCAGTTAGAAAAAGGCATCTCGGGAGGAGAATTAGAAGTGCAAAGTCAACGAGGTGAAAATCAGGGGAACAGGTTGACGAGTGCAGTCAAGTGCAATAGAAATCATGATGGGTAACATGGTCTCTACACCAAGGTCCTAAGAATTAAAGAAATTAAACCACCAATATCTATAAAGTATGAGAATACTTAATATGTATAAGAAGAGAATACTGGAGTTACAATGGGATAATTTTAAGGTGAAACCCTCTTAGTGGGAATAAGGACGTGTTGGGCAGAGTGAAGGATGCTGCTACTCTTTTATATGTCCCCTAGAAGCATAATGTAGTCTAATATTCAGGGAAGAAAACAGACCAATATTATCAGAGATTCCAGTGTATTACTCATTGGCCCAGTGATTCCCTCTCTATGGAAGTGCTAGTTTGTGTCTCTTCAAAATTCAGGCATAAGAAAGCAGTGACTGCTGGGATGCTATGTGGACATCTCTAAGTGAGATTTCGATTGATGTTAAAGAGCTTGCTTTCAGCTGATTTGCCTTTCTCTATAGATTGTGGGGGTATTACTTCCACTCTAAAGAATGACAGCAAGAAAGAAAGGACCCAAGGAGCTGAAAGGGGTTGCAATCTTATGGGAAGAACATTATCAATCATCCAAACCCTCCAAAACTCCCATGGACTAAAACACCAACTTTTGTGCACACACTGAGAGACCTAGTGATCCAGTCGCATATGTAGCTGAAGATACCAGTGTCTGGCATCAATGTGAGAAGAGCCCTTTCGTCCAGGAAGGGCGTGTTTTCCCAATGTAGGGGAATGCCAAGACAGTGGAGTGGAGAGGGTGATCAGGAGGGAGTGCACCTTTGTGAAGGCAAATGGAGGAGGAGGGAGAATGGGAGGGGGCGGGGCAAAGGGGTAACATCTCAAATGTAAATACAGAGTATGTAATAAAAAAATAAATACATACATATTTTTAAAAACGAATGACAGCAAGGAGTCACTCTGGCAGAAGTATCTGCTTGCTGACTAATACTATGTTTTCTTCCTGCCCTTCCCCCTTAAAAGAAAAAACAAAACTACCCAGGCTCAAGAATTACCCTCCTGCCAATGCACATTAACCATGCCAAACACACAAAGGATATTTACTAAATCACTGTTTAAAAATCACAAAATTCCACAAAATTAGCACCCTTCACTAGCCTTATCAAGCAGACCTTAGGGAGCCTCAGCTGTCTAGAAGCCAGGCTGAAGCCAGTCTGAGCTACATGATGAAGTTCAGGTAATCAAACCCCATTGTTTCCAAAGCAACAACCATTAACACCACTGCCGCAACCAAGCACCAAAAAGACAAAGAACCTCAGCCTAATCTAGAGAAGACATATAACCCAACATGGTAGCACTTGGTAGTAATCTCATCACTTGAGAGTTGGAAATAGGAGGATCAAGAGTTCAAGAGCAGTTGTAAGTAGATGTGTGGGTGTTGGGAATTGAACCTGGGTCCTCTGGAATAAACAGTAATTTATCTTAACCACTGATCCTTTCCATATACCCCATAGAATTTCATCTTAAAACAACTCTTAATCTGTTGGTCATGACCTTTTGGGGGACTGAAGGACCCTTTTACAGGGATCACCTGAGAGCATCTAAAACTATCAATATCTGCATTATAGTTTATAACAGTAGAAACATTACACTTATGAAGTAGCAACAAAACTAATTTTATGGTTGGGGGTCACTACAAGATGAGGAACTGTAATAGAGGGCCACAGAATTAGGAAGATTGAGAACTGTTGCCTTAAACGTTTCCCATTTATTGATTATTTATAGTTTCGAGGGGTGTGTGTACATATCTTGGTACACATGTGGAGGTCAGAGGCAACTTGCAGGAGTCAGTTCTCCTCTTTTACCCTATGGATTCTATGCATCAAACTCAGGTTGTAGGACTTGATGGCAAGTATATGTTCAACATATACTCAACAACTATCTTGGTGCCTCTCCACAGTTCTGCTATCTTCAAACAGTAGCTTTTTATTTTGCAAAGGTAAGAGTACATTTTAATGTTAACCATTTAACCAAATATTTGGTACCCGCCTTACCTAATTTTTCTATACTCATGACAAAACACCATGACCAAGACACAAGTTGGGAGAAAAGGGTTTATTCAGCTTACACTTCCACATTGCTGTTCATCACCAAAGGAAGTCAGGACTGAAATCCAAGCAGGTCAGGAAGCAGGAGTTCATACAGAGGCCATGGAGAGATGTTACTTACTGGCTTGCTTCCCCTGTCTTGCTCAGCTTTTTGTCTTACAGAACCCAAGACTACCAACCCAGGGATGGCACCACCTACAAGGGACCCTTGTCCCCCCCCACTCCCAGATCACTAGTTGGGAAAATACCTTTCAGCTGGATCTCATGGATGTCTTCTCCAGATTAGGCAGAGGTTCTTTGTCTTTTTGGTATTTGGTTGCAGCAGTGGTGTTAATGGTTGTTGCTTTGGAAACAATGAGGTTATCTCTCAAGGAATATATCTCTGTGATAACTCCAGCTTGTGTCAAGTTGACACAGAAAACTAGCCAGAACACCAAGGCAATTTAAACAAAGCACTTAACTTGAGGGCTCACAGTTCCTGAGGGTTAGAGTCCAGTGCCCATCGGGGTGGTGAGCATGGCAGTAGGCAGGCAGGGGTGGCACTGGAGTCATAGCTAAGGGCTTACATCTGACCCACATGCACAAAGCAGAAAGAAAGAATTAATTAGGAATGACATAGACTTTTGAAACCTCAAAGACTAACCCCAGTGACACACCTACTCCAAGAAGGCCACACTTCCTCATCCTTCACAAACAGTTCCACCAATGAATGGGATCAAGCATTCAAATACAACTCTCTGTGTGGATCATTCTCATTCAAACCACCTCAGTATCAAAATATTTGGTGTAGCAAGGTGCAGATCTACATCATCTAGGTGGCAATCCTACCAGGAATAATGTAAGTACTTGTGTCTAATAATGAAGGGTCAATCAGACACTGTCAAATTAAGGGATGTCCAGCAAAAACAACTGCTCTTTTAAAATATTAATATTAAATGGGGAATGGTGGTACATACCTGTTATCTGAAAAGTTGGGATATTGAGGCAGGAAGATTGTTATGTGTTAGAGTCAGCCTCAACTACATTTAAGGCCAGACAGAGTTACACAGCATGACCCTGTTCTTCCAGAACAATTATCAGACAATCAATCAATCAATTAATTAATCAATCAAACAAGCAGATAGATTGCTTTTAAAAATACATTTAAAAGTATAGATAACTATTCTAGTATTAAGAAACACTACTGGGCCTCACTAAGTAAATGCAAACTATGAGCCATGGTTACATTTTGGGTTGGAGAAAACAATAATCTAGCTAATTGGGATTTTTTAAAAGTAGGATTTAATGCTGTGTTTGGTATTTATGCTCTATTTTTGGTCATCTTCCCTAACCATTATAATTTGATTGATTATTTATTTATTTATTTATTTATTTATTTATTTATCTATTTATTTATTTATTTATTTGGGTTTTTTGAGACAGGGTTTCTCTGTGTTAACAGCCCTGGCTTTCTTGGAACTTGCTCTGCAGACCAGGCTGGCTTCGAACTCAGACATCAACCTGACTTTGACCCTCAAGTATGGTGATTAAAGGTGTGTGTGCTACCACTGAACAGCTGCAATTTGGTTTTATGTTTGGGAAATGTTCTAGTTATTGAAGGTACCCCTTAAGTATTAGGGTAGGAAATGTCACGACACTGGTTTACTAACATTCAGTGGGTTCACATATTCTCCTGCCCTTGTGATAAACCTGCCTGCCTCCATTTTTGTCTTAAAAGCCATCTTACAGTAGAAACAAACTAGGCTCATTCCTGTCTATGATTAAACCTCTTTTTCTCAAGTACTGGGTTATGTTGCACCTATAACCATAACTATAAATCATTCCGTACTGACTGTTCCAGGAAATGAAACCATAGAAAATTGAGGGGGAAAATGTCTTCATTTCAAAAAGTTATTAGGGCTGGAGAGATGGCTTCCTGGTTAAGAGCACTTACTGCTCTTCCAGAGGTCCTAAGTTCAATTCCCAGCAGCCACATGGTGTCTTACAACCATCTGTAATGGGATCTGATGCCCTCTTCTGGTGTGTCTGAAGACAGCAACAGTATACTCAAAAAGTTGCAAATCTACCTTTTTTTCAAAAGGTTGTTGTGTCTACCTTGTTACCGACTACCTCCCAGTCCTGTCTTTGTTCCAGGAAGCTGTTATGACTAACTTATTATGCTTACCTGTCAAATTCCAGTTTGGAAACTTCCTACTCCTGAACTATAAAAAACCTCCTGTCTTCTTCACACCTGATTCTGACCACTTGAACCCTGTCTTAGGGGGAGGTAGCCCCTGTACACAAATAAAAAGACTTGCTTTAATAAATTGCTTGTTTTAATTTATTTGGCCATGAGGATTTGAGTTAGTATATGAGCACTTGCATGTGTAGTTTATTTTGTGCTTGTATTTGTATGTTTGTATGTTTGTGTGGACTCTAATGAAGGTCAGAGGACAACATCAAGTGTAATCCTTCAGGTGCTGTGTACCTTTGTGTTTCTTTGTTTGCTTATTTTTGGTGTTTTGTTTCATTTTGTTTTGTTTTTAAAGACTATTTCCACTGGCTTGGAGTTAGCTCAGTAAGCTAGGCTGGCTGGCCAGAGATTCCCCAGAGAACCTCTTCTCTCTGCCTCAACAACATTGGGGTTATAAATGTTGGAGCTTAACATCCAGTGTTGGGTACTGAACTCAGATCCTCATTATTAGTAATGGCCTCCGGTCATGAAGAATTAAGTCAGGCTCTATTGAGCAACAGATAGTAGCTACAAGGAATTGCTTGGCCCATCCCAATTGCTCTGTTCCACAAACAGCATGCCCAGGTATCAAACACAGTCCACATTGGTTCAGAGTTAAATCACAAATAAATATCTGCAAATTCCTGGTAGCTAACATTCCCTTCCTGCCCCTCCCCAAACCCTGCTAAAAGCACTCCAACTTTATCTCAGGGCAAGGTTTAAGTGTCCTGGCTGTTGGACAAAGCAGTCTTAGGCTGTTAAGTGTGTCTGCTTCTTTGCCTTAATTTTCTTACCTCTTCAAGGCAAGTACCTTACAGACTAAACACTCTACCAATCCATCAAACATACCTATATCTTAGCATGTGTTTCCATGGAGATGGGGGGAGTAGAAGTGTAGGAGGGGAAAGGAGGGAGAGAAACAAAAAGAGACAGAGAGACAGAGTTAACGTCCATTGTGACATGTTAATGACTGTAAAACTGGATGTTTTATGTGTGTGATATATCTGGGGGACTGTGTCAGAGAGGTGTATTTCCCCTCAGTTCTGGAGTCTGTAAGTCTCAGATGAAGGTGTGGTCAAGGGCTGACTCTCCTCAGGTCTTAGCTCCTGCTGCCTGTGTGCAGGGGTCATCCTTGTGTGCACCTGTACCCTCTATATCCCCGTTTACACATTCTTCTCACAAAGCAGTGGTCACACTGGACTTCTTGTTAAACGTAGCCGTGACTTTGAAAACCCAGTCTCCTAAT
This sequence comes from Micromys minutus, assembly GCF_963924665.1. NCBI lineage: Eukaryota > Metazoa > Chordata > Mammalia > Rodentia > Muridae > Micromys > Micromys minutus. The sequence continues at coordinate 27,143,382 of NC_137983.1, read as the reverse complement.
ACAGGTGCTGTGGTCTGAGACGGCAACATGCACTCTCAGGAGAGACATGGCTCAATGTCTAACAGTGGGTTTTCCTTTGGGAAAATGTTATCCAAGTAAAAAGTTGAGAAAGAAAAAAAATTAAATAATTCTTGATTTTCGAATTTCTTTAAGATCATATTAGTTTGAGAACTGAAAGTATTTCAGCATGTGCTTTTTGGTTAAATTACTTGGAAAACCTGTGAAAGTTGTTAAATAACTTTTCTTCTTTTCTTTTTTTTTTTTTTTTCTTTCAGACTCAACGACAGACACTAGGCTGCATTAGTTAATATGAGAGGGCGAGAGAAAAATGTAACATTCGCTATGCATACAGAAAAAACATTCTCAAAGCTAAAGCAGTTTTGAAATTCAAAATGAGAAACTCGCTCACTGTTTTCCAAAAAGTCGTAACTTCTTCATTAACCTAGTGGACTTAGTGTTTTGATATCAAAACAAAACAAAATTAGTGCTGGGACTGGTGACAAACACCTTTAGTCCCAGCACTGGTGAGGCAGAAGCAGATGGATCTCTATGAATTCAAGGCTAGCTTGGTCTACTGGGAGATCAAAGACAGGCAGGACTACTCAGAGAAACCTGCCTACCCCCACCACGTACACGCACACGCACGCACGTACGTAGATACGCATGCACGCACACGCATGCACGTACGTAGATACGCATGCACGCACGTACGCACGCACTTACACACGCGCATGCATGCAATGTGACTGCTTCCCTGTATACCGCTAACCACCTCGTGGATGGGGTAAGTGTCTTTTTTCCCATCCTTACTTAGCCATAAGTGAAGTCACTATCGCTGGCTGCCTTCTCTCTTCATTTCTAATTCCTCTTGATGGCTTTCAATTCTGATGCCTTCTCACCCCACGCTATGATCTGACAGCATATTTGACCGTGCCTGCTGTGGGTGTGAGGGTGAGAAGCCTATAGGGAAAAAAAGGCAGACTCTGCGGGAAAGGGACTTTGGGCACAGAAAATTGAGTCTTCAGAGAGTTCAACTGAATACTCAGGGCAAGAGATGGCATCCTTTTGAAAATGACATGGAGCAGAGGTATTAATATCAGGGTAAGACTCTTACTGACAGTCCCTAAAAACCACGTTTCATATTTTGAAATTCTTCTGTTACATACAGATAGTTCCCTTCACTTTCCAAGATCCCGAAGAGCTTAATACATGTTGCAGAGTTGCCTTTTGCTCTTTTTACACACACACACACACACACACACACACACACAGCACTACTTTAAAAAAATTTTTTTAAAGATTTATTTATGGGCTTAGTGGTTAAGAGCACCGGAATGCTCTTCCAGAGGTCCTGAGTTCAAATCCCAGCAACCACATGGTGGCTCACAACCATCTGCAAAGAGGTCTGATGCTCTCTTCTGGTGTGTCTGAAGACAGCTACAGTCTAATATATATATATATTAGACTTATATATATATATTATATATACAGTCTAATATATATATATTAGACTTATATATAATAAATAAATCAATATATTATATATATATAATTACTAATATATAATATATTGATTTATTTATTATATATAAGTACACTGTCGATGCCTTCAGACACGCCAAAAGAGGGCATCAGATCTTATTACAAATGATTATGAGCCACCTTGTGGTTGCTGGGATTTGAACTCAGGACCTTTGAAAGAGCAGTCAGTGCTCTAACTACTGAGCCATCTTTCCAGCTCTCTTTTTTTTTTTTTTTTTTTTTTTTTTTTTTGTTTTGTTTTTCTTTTTCTTTTTTATAAAGGAAAATTTCCTCTATAGTCCTGGATAGCTAGCCTGCCACTCATTATGGTGTAGACCAGATTGTCCTAAAATTTGTTTCTCTGGCCTCTGCCTTCTCTGTGCTGGGATAGTGGGTGCATACCACCATTTCTGGCTACAAATGTATCTTAAATTACTTGGTAATTTTGTTTGTTTGCAGGGAGTTTTGTAAAAGCATTTCTCTAATTATGAGATTAACAGTGTTTGTTCTTGACTCAGAGTTTAGGAACATTTTTTTCCAGAAGACCTGGGTTCAGGTCTCAGCACTGCAACCTCTGTAAATCTAGTTCCAGGAAATGAGTGCCATCTTCTGACCTCTGAGCACCAGGCACACGTGTTGTGCACGTGCATGCAGACAAGCATTCATGTCCCTAAAATTTAAACAATGGTGTAGATGAAGGGAAAACTCACAGATTTTCTCCAAAGAGAGAACAGTTAGCATTTACTATCACAATACTCAAAATTCTAGTGATTGGCGGAGGAGAAAGAGCCCCATTTCTTTGGTATGAACTGTAACTGAGACCAGATTGGCTTTGTTAATTAACAGAAATCAATTTAGAGCTAAATACTTGTCAGTTTTCCTAAATTAAAATGTGATATTTGTTGAAGAGGAATCTTATTCTGTTTTAAACTACATATATGTGCCTGGATATGTTCATCTGAGTGCTGGGTCCGTGGAGGCCAGAGGCAAAGGATCCTCCTGGAGCTGGGGTTACTGCTGGCTGTGAGCCACCCAACCTGGGCGGTGTGAACTGAACCCACATCCCCTACAAGAGCTGTAAGGTCACTTAATGGCTGACTTAACTCTGCCCACCTTTAGAAAGCCTTAACAAGCACAAGGTCAATTTCCCTGAAAGCATGTTTAATAAAGCACTCACTGATGACTTGAAGTTGACTGTATTATCAGCACAACATAGGCTTTTTGTTTGTTCTCTTTTGTTTTGAGATAGGAGATTACTATGTAGACCCAGGCTGGCCTTGAACTCATAGAATTCTGTTTAAACCTGCCTCTGGAGTTGTGGGATCAAGGGTATATTTCACCACACCAGTCAACACACCATAATCAATTTATTGGTCTTCAGAGTGAATTTAAGGATTCCTTGATGTAACATGTGCAACACAAGTTTTATTTACTTATTTTCTATATCACCTAGGTTGTCCCCAAATTATGGACATAAACTGTCTTCCTGCTTCTGCCTCCAAAGAGAAGTCATTCCCATGTATGTATGTATGTATGTATGTATGTATATATATATATATATATATATATATATATATATGTATATGACATCAAATTGTTCCACCACAATCTCTGATGGTAGACAGGACGTTCTTTGGATAGGTAGTATCAAACACTGTTTCTTAGGGTATCCTTTTAAAATGCCAGTCATCTTGTAAATCATAATCTAAGAAGTACTTTAGATACTTATGCATTTAAATGTATTAGTTTATTTATTTATTTGTGTGTGAGTGTGCATAGGGAGGTCGTAGGACAACCCGTGAGGGTTAGGTTACTCTCTGTGGATCCCAGGGCTCTAACTCCAGAAGTGAGGGTTAAGTAGCAAGAGCCATTACCCACTGAGCCATCTCACAGCCCTGTGTGAAGAGAAGGCTCATCAGAAGTCTCATCAGGTAAAGGCTAGTCTTGAACCTTTGATCCTAGTGTTTCAACCTCCTGAAGGCTGGGATTTCTTGTGTGTATAACTATTACCATATATTTAAATAACAGCAAATTCAGGTAAATACGAATTTGCTTTTCTGTTTTACAAGATGGTTGCTAATGTAGAATTTCATCATCTCTGCCTCCACCATTACTAATGCAAAAATGCTTAACAGTGCTGTATGGTTCGCTTGCTTCGTCAGCATCAAGACAAATTAACCTCCAGAGCTTTCCAGAACCTACACCTTTTGGGGTGTAGGATGGGGGGATGGATCCTTAGTTAACTGCATATTTTTTCTTGCAGATGACCTGAGTTTGATTCCCAGCTCTCATATCAGCTCAAATCCACATGTAGATTCCAGGGGGATCCAGTGGCTTCCATGTCTCTGGGCTCCATGCTCACCTGCACTCATGTGTACATGCCCCCCACACACACACATGCCTATACACAGACACATGCCCCCACAGACACATGCATATACACAGACATATGCCCCCACAGACACATGCATATACACAGACACATGCCCCCACAGACACATGCATATACACAGAATTTTTATTTTTATTTTACTTTTACCCTTTTTACTCTGGATTACTATTTTCCAGGCCAGGTTATGCTGCCTACTTGTCCTCATTCTAAAGGCATATAATAACTATCAGTCAGTTTTATAGAAATGATATGGGAATGAGAGATATCTGTTTCCCTTTCAGTTCATAGAAGTCTGATTTTAGTGGGCAAACCCAGGCAAAACAAACACAAAACACGGGATGGAAAACTGAACCTGGGGGCTTCTGAAGCAGTGATACTTACATTGCTGGTGCCTTTTGATCTAACCTACTGTCTAGTTACTTAATAAACCATCCCCAAACTTTATGACTTAACAGAAAAATCATTTATAGAGCACATGATTACATACAGCATCAGTTTAGGCCAAAACACTCAGGATATATTTTTTTTCTGACACTTTTGGTGAAGTTATCTCTTGCATTTATTGTCAGTTGACAATTTCAAGGTCAGTAGGGGAGCTGAGGCTCCCCTACTCCGGTGTCCCCAGCCCCCACTGTACAGCTTTCTATTGATTCATATAATCCAACTCTCTCCTGGCGCTCATCTTCCACAAGGACAAAAAATAAAAAACGAAAAACAAGACAAAACAAAAAGCCAAAACTTACTGAGTAGACTGACCTTAAACTCATATAGAGATCTGTCTATCTCTACCCCTTAGTACCCCTTAAAGGCTTGGGTCATCACTGTTTAGCCAAAAACATTTTGTTTGTTTGTTTGTTTGCTGTAGATCCAAATCTAAAACTAAATGGTTTACTTATGGTTCCCTTAACAACAGGATACCCTGTGAGAAGTGCATCCTCAGGAGAGTTTTGACTTGGGAACATTAAACTGAAGTGGCTGTGGTCTTAGGCATTCAGCATGTGGGGTCACTGCTCTTCCCTGGGCCCAGTCATTGACTGTGACATCACTGAAGCACAAGACTAGCACGGGGATCAGAATGAAATTTACTTTTCATTGTTGATAATCCTGCCTTCCAAATTTTGCATTGTGTGCAGGCCTGTATTACCCATTCAAACCTTAATTAACAGTTGGCAGTGTTTGGGAGAAAGTAAATACAGCTAAAGTCCTGTGTGTGGGTGAAAATCTGCCTCCTTTGCCAAAAGCAACAAGCTTGAATCTAGTGAGAGGGGGTAATCAGTGACCGTGTTACTTAAGCCAGAATTTGGAATGGCTCGCTGTGCCTGGTAGAATTCCAAAATTGATACCACCTTAGCATTTGACTCATACCAAATAATACCGCCAAGATTTAAAAAAAAAAAAAGCTAATGGTAATAACAACTGCTAAAATTTAAAATCTTTCTGCCTTGAAAATTGAATATTACCTGAACTTTCAAAAAGGCAACTTGATGGTGTTAACTGGCCTAGTTCTTTCCCAACTAAATAAAACTTTTCATACTATATTTCTATATTCTTAAGACCACATCTGCCTAGAACATTACTGAAATCATGGTGGTCTCTGACGAATAAATTAACTTCTGCTCCCTCTTCCTGAGCTTGGCAAATTCTCGCAGCTTTTAGATTAACACGTGATGCCATGAATTGGAAGAGTTTCCAAATTACTCTCAGTGTGATTTTATTTACCAAAAATTTCCGAAGACCTTGTAGAAAATATATCCATGTGTAAAGCTTCAGTTCTGTTTCTGAAGAGTGAATGACTCTATGACAAATGTATTTCCATAGTGAGAGTCTTAGGATGAAGGCAATATAACATGGAATACTGACCTCTCCAGGTTATTTTTCATGATTATTGGTTCATGAGATAAATGTGAGAAGCTTGATGGGGTCTAACACTTTATAAGCTAAAAGTTTCTACAGCTTTGTGGAATTTTAGAAAGAATTGATTTTGGGATCAATGCAGTCAAATCATTTTATTTCATAAATGAAAACAGTGACGGGTCATAGCTATAGGTAACCCGTTTGGGATCATTCTGCAATTCGTGGAAAACAGAAGTAGATCCCAAGAGTCTTGTAAGCCATCACAGAGGGGATGTGAATAAACCCGTATTCCGTGCATATTTGTCTTACACTGATCCTCTTAGCACAGGCCTTACAAACACACTGCGATAAAGGAGCAAAGGCTGTACCCGTTCAATGACAATGAAATCCTGGGAGAAATGTTGAGTCCCAGGAAAAACAAATAGGAATTAAGGTAGATGAGCGTTCTGTACCCAGCACGCATAAATAATCTTTACTCCCTGGCTCCATCACTGCTGCTCTGCCAGGATGACATTCTAAACACGAGTTTGTATTTCAGTGTGCTACCTGCAGCTAACCATTGACCAAGGACCACTGAGGTTTTGAGACATGTCTGGATTTAAGTGGATTTTATTCAGGCCTGACAACCCTGAGGAGAGCAGTAAAGGCTTGAAAATAAAGAGAAGGGGTACAAAGAGAGAGCTGAGAATATCGACACCCAGGCATCGGTCTCATCACAAGTGGGGAGAGTTTAGTTAGTCAGTGCAGGTGCTGTCAAATGCTACTCACTGAGTATTTGGTAAGTATTCCTAAAAGAAGCTGGGTGCCTGATGCATACTTCTAACACAGTGACTGAGAGAGTGGTATCCAGGGCCAGTTCAAAGCCAGCCTGGGCTATATGAAACCCTGGTTTTTGTTTGTTTCTGTAAGAGAAACACCAAACAAAATCAGTTTAAATAACAATTCTTAATGAAATGGTATCTTGGTCTATTCTAGATATTTTTTTAAACAAAGCATCTTAGACCAGATAATTTAGAAGTAACTTCCCAAGGCTGAGGAGCCCTCAGTGTGTACTGAGAACTTGCTCTCTGCTGCAAGAAGAGCAGTTACCACTGTGTTCTCACCAAGCAGATGGGTCAAGTATGCTCCTTTCAGACTCGTAGATATGGACATTCATTCCATCCTTCCCCTAGTTAGTATTTTGGTTTGTTTTTGTCAGTCTGGTATGAACTCCGGAATCAACTGTGCAAAAATGCCCTCACCAGACTAGCATGTGTATGAACCTGAAGACAATTGTACTTTTGGATTGATATGGAAGGGCCTGAACCCTGTTGGCAGTGTTTACCCCTAGGCAGGTCTTCTTGTGGTATCTGAGAAAGCAGGCCGAAAGAACCTTGGGAGACAAGCTACTAAGAGGATCCCACCATGGCCTTGGTGTCAGTTTCTGCCCCCAGGCGCTGGCTCAGCTTGAGTTCCTACCCTAACTTCCTTCTGTGATAGACTGATGTGAGAGTTGTAAGCTGAGATAAACCATTTCCTCCACAAGTTGCTTTTTGTTCATGATGTTTTATCACCTCAGTGGAAACCCTAATAAAGACAATCCCTTTTGCCATAATCCTTATCTCTTAACACTTCATAATGGGGTTCCAGAATATTAATATTTAGATCATAGGAAATGACTTATAAACGTGGGTATAATATATCCAAAGATCCTTGGTCTATTGCCATACTTGGACTCATATTTTTATTTATGAACTTTGCCTAAAACAGTTATTTACTGTTTGTAGGCATTAATAGAATTTGCAGGTGGCTAGCAAGATGGCTCAACAGCAAGTGCTTGAGAGCCTAGTCTGGGTCCCTGACATCCATGCAGACATCCTGGCACGGTACCGGAGTGGGGCCGAGACAGGTGGATCCTTGTGTGGCACTGTTCCCTGGGGTGACATAACAAACCTCTACTTAGCCCAGATAGGGAACCTATGATATATCACAGTTAGGGTGCCTCCAGAGTCTAAATCAGTGACCCAGTGTGTTTTATTGGGGGAGGTGGGGGGGTAACTTGGGAGCAGATATGACAACTGACTCACCAAAAATCTCCCTCAGCATGGATGATGGCTGGTAACCTGGAGCCCACTGAACAGTGTGTAAGCAGCTCAACAGGTTGGAGAATGTGTCTTCCAGGCAGTTTAGTTTCTTAGAGTCTCGGCTGTTCTTAGAGCTTATAGTTGCTGAGGGGTGGGGCGTGGGAGGGAGAACAACCATTCTGTCTTGTCAGGCTTAGGCACTTCCTGAACCCTTTGAGATTGTTCATGTTGTGAACTTCATGAGTTTCCCTGGAGGGTGCCACATTTTACCTCCCTTTAGAGCACCCTGCATCTTAAGGTGCTCCTCTCTAAGTTGGAAGGTTTTTATCTTGGAGAAAATTGCTGTACAACACTCTGGCCAGCCAGTATAGATGAAATTGTGAGTTCAGGTTTAATGGGAGACCCTGTTTCAAAGAACAAAAGTAGAGATCAATAGAGAGAGACTCCCAACATTGGCTCTACATTCACGTGTATTGCACCACCACCCACACATACATACCCATGCACATGCACACACCCACACAAACACATTCACACACTTGCATGCAGATACACACATGCACACTCACATTCACAGATGTATATGGACACTCGCACGCGCACACACACAGACTCTAATAGTAAGGAGAATTTGTTACCCACTTCCCTACAGCACAGTTATACCACAAACGCCATAACATAGATGACCTCTGACCTATTCAGATTATGTACTCTGCCAAACCTGAGATAGATCTCTGGACAGTGATTTCCAAATGGAGGCTATTTGCTCAGGGCTGTCATCAGATTTACTTGGAAATTCCTAAAAATCTTTAATGACAAAGGTTTTTTTGTTTTTTGTATTTTTTTTTTTTTTTTTAATGCTTGCTTCTTGAGAGAAATGAAACTAAGCCATTCTTTACTCTTGTATCCTCCAGTGGGTAGTAACATTTTGGCACAGGCATTTTGATACAGTTATTGTAAATTAATTAATGGTTTAAGCAAGCATTATTTATTGAGTGGGAAAGGTGTTTGGCACACTCCACATAGGAGGCCAGAAGAGAGAGTGTAATTGTTTCTCTCTTTCTACCCCGTGGGCTCCAGAGGCTGAACTGGGGTTGTTGGGCTGGGAGAAAGGTATCTATACCCACTAAGCAATCTTTCCAGCCCTCAGTCTTGTTTAAAACTTCAATTTTCACTCTACCTACAAAATAACCACTGAACTCCGACTTGATACAAAAAGCTTTATGTTTTATAAAAACAAAAAAAATTCACAGTGGAGAATAGATACTTAATTTCCTCTTTTTATAGTCAGTCCTCTGTGTCTAAAATGCTCCCTTATTCCTAAGGGGCATGAGAGGTTGTACAGCATTGTTTTTGGAAAGCACAAAAGCAATGTGGCTAAGAACCAAGTCTACCTCCACAGGAAAGCACACCTTCAGGTACGTTCGTTTTCTTTAAGGAGTTTCCCACATAACTGGAGAACAAATCAAACTTAAGCTAAATACAAAAATTAATTCATGTTTACAAGCCAAGTTTTCTTCCTGGAGTTGAGAATGCTTCCAGTTGAAAGCAGAAAAGGAGGCTCCGAAGCAGGATGCCACCTACCTGCTTGCTTTTGCCAGGTGAGTGTAGCTGTGTATCTACTTGGCAAGGGAGGGAATGCCTGGGCAGATGGTCAAAGCTATTTCCAAGTGTGTCTATAAAGATACTTCCAGAAGAAGTTAGTATTTGAATCTGTGGTCTGCAGTAAAGCCATTTACCTCCATGTGAGTGGACATCATCCAACCATTGAGGACTATGGGACAGAAACCCACGAAGGTCATATTTGCTCTCTGCTAGAGCTAGACTGTCCATCTCCTTATATTCTCTGGGATGGGTACTGCAGATTCTGTAGCCGTCAGTCTCCAGGACGCACAAACTCCATGCTCCTTAGCAGCTCTTCGGCTTCTGCCTTAGACTGAGTTAGGCATTTGGCTGTTCTGGCCTCAGGCTGAATTATTCCACTAACTACTGTGGCTCTGACGCTTGCCAAAGGCATGTCCTGGGACTTTCTGGCCTTCGTTATCTCAGGAGCTAATTTCTGTAATAAATCTCCTGTTATATTAGTCTCCATAAACTTTAAATAGACCACCTGCTCCTTGAGAGAAGCCCACGGAATAAACCAACCCTGGTGTGTGGATGAGAACCAAAGGATGGGAGACACTTTCCTCCCTGCAAATGTAGATGGAGGAGAGCAAACACAAAAATCTGGACAGCTTAGATGAACTCTAAAATGGGAAAATGAAGATTTCCATACCTGTTTATAAGCCAAGGGGTGGGTATTTTTCAAACACCATTTTTTTCTGTGTGTCCCTATATTAAAATGTGTAAGGATATTTATACATGCATATAAACAAATCTTTACTTTATCGCAATTGTGTGTATATGTGTGTGTGTGTGTGTGTGTGTGCACTCGCACATGCATGTGGGTGAAGTCAGAGACACTTGGGTATCTTCCTCACTTTCCACATTGTTTACTTTTGAACACGTTCCCTCAGCCCACTGGGCTGCAGTCTCAGAGTCCAAAGTACTGGGTGCTGAGTATCAACACTCAGGTCTCATGCTCATATGGCAAGCACTTTGTTGGTTGAGCCACCATCCCATTAATCTTTAATATAAAGAGTTAAAATTAATATATATATAATTATGTGCGCACATATGAATCTCATACAAATTAAATATTAAGAGACCACAAATTGGGGCTGCCAAACTATTTAATGGTAGAGGACTTTGCCTAGCATGTGCAGGGCTCTAGGTTTAATCAATGAAGTTAAAGAAAGAAGGAAGGAAAGAAGGAAAGAGTTCCCACAGGTAACTCATCCATGCACATATTTATACCTACTTCCAAATACATTTTAATGGAAGCTCTAAAAAAAATTTATTTGTAATGATATTTTGGAATTTTTTTCTGATGAATTCTATGTGAATATAGTGAAGTTTCAAACTTTCAATCCTATACCCAGCATAAGACTTGAGTCTTGTGTACTTATATTTTAATAACACAATTTGGATATAAGTCAGCTGAAAGAGTACTTGTTTAATATGCAAAAATGTCCTGCATTTATAGCCAGTTGTGGGAGTTCATGCCCATAATCCTAGCCCTTGGGAAGTAGAAGCAGGAGTTCAAGGTCATCCCCAGGAACATGGATTAATTCCGGTCTGGACTACATGAGGCCCTGTCAGTAAGTAATACTAATACTACTACTAACAACAACAATAACAATGACCCCTTAGCTGGGTGGTGGCAGCACCTGCCTTTCATTCTAGCACCCTGGAGACAGAGGTGGACAGATCTCTGAGTTTGAGGCTAGACGTGTCTATAAAGTTTAAGACAGCCAGGGCTACATGGAGAAACTCTATGTTGAAAATCCCCCATAAAGAAAAAAGACAGGGATGGAGGAAGAAAAGGAAGAAGATGTGGGTGGGGAGAAGGAAGAAAAGAGAAACAAAAACTTAGTTTGAAATTCTGGAGATAATTTTTCCAAATAAACATTCAAAATTCTTTTTTTGACAATTTATTACATGTTTATAATGCATTTTGGTCATTTTAATCCTTCTATCACCTTTCCTTGTTAATTCCCATTCCTGCTGAAACTATTCTTCCCAACAAGTGTTTCCTCATGTCTCTTTATTTATTTTTTATTGGATATTTTCTTTATTTACATTTCAAATGCTATCCTCTTTCCCAGTTTTCCCTTTGGAATTCCCTATCCCATCGTCCCTCCCTGCTTCTATGACAGTGTTCCCCCCACCCACCCACCCTCTCCCTCCCACCTCCGCGCCCTGGCATTCCCCTACACTGGGGCATTGAGCTCTCCTCTCCTTGATACCTGATAATGCCATCCTCTGCTACATCTGCAGCTGGAGCCATGGATCCCTCCATGTGTACTCTTTGGTTGGTGGCTTAGTCTCTGGGAGCTCTGGTTGATATTCTTCCTGTGGGGTTGCAAACCCCTTCACCTCCTTCAGTCCTTTTTCTAACTCCTCCATTGGGGTCCCCATGCTCAGTCCAATGGTTGGTTGAGAGCATCTGACTCTCTACTCAAGTCTCTTTTTAAATGGTACTTGATCTCCTCTTGCTGGAGTTACAGGCAGTTGTGAGACATCTGATGTGGGTGCTGGGAACTAAATTCGGGTCCATAGCAAGAGCAGTAACAGGATTTAACTCTTGAACCATCGCTTCTATCTCTCAGGACTCTTCACATTTGCTTGTTATCTGACAGGCCTTTAAAGAATTCAGGCTCATTTGCCAGGTCTTTTAGGTCAAAGTCATCTTGATAGAGATGAAGCCAAAAACTGTCCTGGAAGTAGAGGATCAATCTTTAAAATTCTTTTGTCACATCTTCCTGAAGAGATCCAAAGAGATTTGTCCTCTTCTTTGGCATACCTTCCTGACTTCTCACAGTTATTAGACATGGCTGTATTACCAACAAATCTTTCTAGGAAAAAAGCCCACTCTTTTAATACACTTTTCAAGCTAGGTAAGTCTCACTCTGTGGGACTTTCAGAGTCACGAGATTCACAAATGCTCCCTGACCTCCTCTCTGGGAAACAGTGAGGGTTGTTGCATCTTTATTGAGACAGCTTTTCTGTGCTCACAGATTCCCTGCCAAGTTCTTACAAATTATGTTCAAAGAGAAATTTGTCTGCAGAGAATCACTTCCTACTTAATATTTATATTACTTGAAGTTTCTTTTCAGATGTTAACATTTTTCCATTTGCCTAAATGTTTGAAGAGTTACTGTTTCTAGTCCATCTTAGTTAATAATGGAAATAAAAATATTTATGTAGTAATCTATTCTTGGCACAGTTAAAATACCTGATTGGACCCTCTGTGGGTGAGGTACTTTCCTAGCGAGCACAAAACCCCAGTACGTGGTTTGTGGTGAAAGTTCCAGCTTTTGAAACATTATGAAACATAAATGATGAAAACTATACGTTCCAGATTAACAGAAATCAAAAGCAAATTTTAAATTTGTATATGGTTCATAAGCCAGGCATGGTGGTACTCACCTTTAATCCCAGGTGGGTCGCTGCGAGTTTGAGGCTAACCTGCTGTACGTAGTGAATTCCATACAGCCAGAGCTACCTAGTGGGACCCTGTCTTAAAACCAAATAAAAATGTATATAGTTTTCAATCAGTGGTTCATATATTAACTTTAATCTAGTTATTTGAAATTTCTTTTTCTTCCTCCAGCTGACCTTCAAAAATTATGTTTACTTGTTTCGTGTGTATGGTACCCACGTGGAGATCGGAAGGTAATTTGTGGAGTCAGTACAGCCCTTTAACTACATGGTTCTGGGGAAGTAACTTAAGTTACCACTCGTGGTGGCAATCTTCCCTACCAGATGAGCTATCTCACTTGCTGTTGAGTGTTTGAGACAAGGTCTCACTGTACATTCCAGACTGTCTCTCTGTCTCTGTCTCTCTCTCTTCAAAACAGGGTTTTTCTATGTAGCTGTCCCAGCTGTCCCAGAACTCACTTAGTAGACTAGACTGGCCTTGAACTCACAGAAATCCACTTGCCTCTGCCCCTTTAGTGCTGGGATAAAAGAACGGCACCACCACTTGGCAAGATTTAGTTATTTTATGTGTATTGATATTTTACCCGCGTGCACAGGTATGGGTACCCTGTACAATAGGTCACCTGAGACTGGAGTTACAGATAGTTGTGAGCTCCCATGTGGGCATTGGGAACTGAACCTGGGTCATCTAGAGGAGCAGCCAGTGCTCTAACCACTAGGCAATCTCTCTAGCTCTGGCAAAGCATTGGCCTCAAATTCTTGATCTCCCTGCCCCAGCTTGCTGAATTCTGGGATTAGAATCATGCACCCCTACGACCACCTTTCTAAAATTGTGCTTTCACAGAGTAGCTACTTTCCACTCTCTCCTAAATCTCACAAAGCCATGATCACGAGGAGACTCCTAGGCAGACGTTGTGCTCTCAGTTAATGGGTTAATACCTCTCTAATGGTTTGAGTACCCATCTTGAGTTTTGCCGGTGACATTCTGGGACACACAAGCTATCCTCTTTGTTATGTCCTATCTGAATTCCTGACCAGTCAAAGCTGTGACACTAACGAGTGTTATCATCATTTTATGCCTATAAATTTGGTGTAACCTCTCTTAGAACATTAGATATCTAATATACCATTTATAGCACAGCTTGTGTGAACCCCATGATAATTTATCTTTGCTTTCTTGTTTTGGCCTCAAATGATGTCCACACCTTCTCATAATCTATAAGCTGTGCCCTCAGAGGAATTCTGGCTTTGGGCTTTGTTATGGCCACCCTAGATAGGTAATTTTAAAACTCCTTCTTTGAGTGTGGGGGTGGGGCTAGGGAAGGTTTCATTGTATTGATTTGTTTTCTGGTATGTGTGTCTGTGATGGTTGGAGTTGGGTATGAACCCAAGGCTAGGCACGTGATCTACTACAGAGCTGTATCCCAGCCCTTAAACTCTTTTAATAGCTGTATTTTGTATCACATATCTTTATCTTAAATAATTTTACATTTGCATTATTTTTACATTTGATTTCCTGTCTTAATCATAGATGAGTGTACTTGTACTGACTACATTTAGGGAAAGGGGAAATGTATAAGCATATTTTAAATCTCCCAAGTTTTGGGGCAACATTCTATTTTTATTTTAAAATAATGCTATTTTTTTTATAAAACTACTAATGATCACTTTTAAGAAATATGTCAAAAGGTAAATCTGAAAAAATATGATCACAATTCCAATGCAAATACTAAGTGAGCATGGGAGAAGACTATTTAATTTATTAATGTGTGAAGAAGCGTAAATCCTAGGACCCCGCATACAGTACCAAGCAGCACACATACATGTCACATAAGGGATAAGGAATGCAGGGATGGAATTGCAAGCAGATGCCTGGACACAAAATTTGGCAGACTAGCTTTGATCTGCATACATATCAATAACTGCAAACTCACCAATAACATTCCAAGGGACAAAATTTGCATTTCATGGACAGGAAAAATTTACGTTACATTCTTTTGTCCCCCCCCCCCCCATGATATTGGCAATTTTAAAAGAAGTTACTGCATTGTAAAATACCTCTAAATCTGTGTTTATCAAATATCTTGGGGTTAGATTTATAATAAACATTTGGGGCATGTTTTTAAATTATTGTTTCATGTGTTTGGGTTTTGGGCATTTGTGCACATCTATGTACCATGGGCAGGCATTGCTGTCAGAGGTCAGAAGAGTGGAGTAGATCTGGAAATGAAGGTACCGAAGGTGAGACACTGGGGGGACCTGGAACTTAAGTCTAGGCCCCCTGAAGAGCAGCCCTGTGCTCTTACTCTTTGAATCTTGTTTTACATTTTTTGAGGTATCCACTTCTTTACATTTTTTGACTGGTCTCCAATTAGCTTTGTAACTCAGGCTGACTTCGAACCCTCAGCCTCTTGCCTGGACCCCGAGTGCTGAGATTACAGTCACACTGCACCACACCCAGCTGCTCAGGCCCTTCCCCCGCCCCATCAATTGCTATTTTACCTTATTTTTGCTTGTATTTTTTCTTTTTCTACTCAGTTTTTTATGAGAATACTTCCCCAGAAAGCTTCTGTACCCTGATTTCTAATTTTCTACCTATTTTATCTCTGGAGTAATATTTAAATTTTTATATTTTTCTGGATCACAAACTAAGCCATATGTACTGAAAATATGTAAAATATTTCATTTTTTAACTTAGAAAAAAGAAGATGGATAGGAATGGCCTCATTGGAAGATTAAAACCTTATTTAAGTTTTGCATAGCCTTCTTCTTGAAATAAATATTTTAAGACAGTAGAATGAGTTACTTACAGAGTACTCCTCAAACCCTTCATCTTCTTATTAGCCTGATGGGTAAGATAGATGTTGTCAAGGTGCTCATAATGAAATGGAGATAGGATGTACTAAAGAAATCCTCTCAAAGGCTCTAAGCTGATGAGGGCGGGAAGGGAGAGCCTTGGTACTTGTCTCTCTCTGCATCTTCCAACATGATTAGGTTGGTGACACTCTTTGTCTCATAGTATTTGCCTGTGTATTATTAATATATTATTATGGTTGCTTTTATTGTCCATTTGCAAAAAATTGGAATCTCCTCAGTAGGGAGCCTCATCTGAAGAATTGTCCACAGTTGCCTTGATTGACACTGGGAAGACCCACCTGACTGTGGGTGGCACCTTCTGGTAGGCGCCCACTGGAAAAGGGTGTGGAAGAAAACGTTGGCTCAGAAGAGCACTGGCTGCTTTTTCCACAAGTCCTGGGTTCAATTCCCAGCAACCACCTGGTGGCTCATAATCACCTCTAATGAGATCTGGTGCCTTCTTCTGGTCTGCAGGCTGTATACATAATAAACAAATAAACAGTTCTTTACAAAAGAAAATATCATCTCCTGTTTAAGTGGATGGCTTTCCCTCCCCGTCCCCACTCCCTACCCTTTCCCTTGCTGCAGAGTTGAGTTTCCTTGTTCCAGAACATTAGATCCCTTCACTGATAACAGACCTGCTTTTCCAAGCTTTCTCAGTGCAGTAACTTTCCTAGAAACTGGCTTCTGGTATCCGATTGGAACTATTCAGGCACCCACCTTGTGGACTGAGCAATTGTCTGTTGCCCACCCTTCTTCTTGACATAGCTGTTGTGGGATTGAGGCATCCTGACTCCAGGACTGAGTAACTACAGGTTCTCAGTTGTGACTTAGCTATAGTTACTATTTTAAAGCAAACACAAACATATGCACATGTAAGTGCATATGTGTGTACACACACACACACCATTGGTTTGTGTTCCTCTACAGAACCCAGGTAAATATAATCTCTTTATAATACAAGAGCATCTTTAAGCACCCTGAGAAACAGAATGGTAGGGGGTTTCTGGAAAGAATAGAGGGTTCTCATTCCTTAGAAAATCCAGGATAGCTCTGAGGACCCTAGGGAGACACAAAGAACTTTGATATCATATTTTTCAGTTTTACGCTTGTAGCAAAAAAAAATGCAAACAGAGGCATTCCATGGGAATTTATGTTTTATTATAAAAGTAAGAATTTCTGCATCAATTTTAGTAGTTCTTGTTATGCTGACACATCGTAAATTATTTGACTTTATTGTGTGATGTAGCAGTAAGTATTTTGTATTGTTTCTTTACCAGTTTTAGTATTGAGTTGTGTCAGTGCTTTGTTTTAGATTTATACCATGTGTCTCCTTAACAAGGAACTTTGAAAATCTTGTAGAGAATAATCTATAGGGGTTTAGAACCCAGTTGGGCAGAAAAGGGGACTGGACAAAGGGAGCAGGTGACATGCAGATTTAAATGTTAACCACACCTGAAGCAGACTAGGTCAAGCATAAAATGTAACATTTTGTTTTTAGAAAGCCCTGTTAGTGGAAAGGTCTCTCTGACTCTGTTTTCTCCATCATACCTCCCCCCAATCCTGATCCAGCATGCCCGAAAACCCTCATGAGAGAGATGTTTCCTCATACCTGGAAGAAAGGAACATCCTCGTCTTTGAAGACACACACACACACACACACACAAATAGAATCTGAGCCAACGGTACTGTTGCGTAGCTGCCGTCCACAGTTCGTTGCCATCAAGACACATCCTCTTGGTCCAGTCGCACCACACACATCCCCACAACAGCTTAATTTTCCATCCAGTATGCCTACCAGGTTGTATACAGGTTCCCAGTTTGAGACTGTCTGTCTCTGTCTCTATGTCTCTCTGTGTGTGTTTTCTGAGACAGGGTTTCTATGTGTAGACCTGGAAGTCCTGGAACTTGCTTCCTAGACTCGCCTGACCTCGAAATCAGAGATCCGAGTGCTGGGATTAAAGGTGTATGCCACCACTGCCCGGTAAACTGTTATTTCTAAAGATTTCCCGTATTGCATGTAGCTTATATTAAATAAATGGCATGTGTTTCTCCTGCTAACCTGTCTTTGTTATGTAAGAGTCTCAGTCACAAATGTGTGGTAAAGGACAAATTATTTCTCTGCACATTTTATCTTCCTCGTAGGCTGGCAGGATGAGTGCGGCGTTCTCCTTTGTAGCATAAAATGACTCGCGGCCAACACACTGCGATAGTAGCAACTGGGGAAAATCCTGAAGGCTGTGCAGGAGCAGGCAGCAAAGCCAGTTCAGGAGCAGAGAGCATCGGGAACAGTGTGCCAGTACAAGGCTTTGCGATGATTAAGAAACATTTTAAAATTTATTTTTAACTATGTTTGTGACTATGCAGGCATTGCATGTGACTACGGGTGGCACAGAGGTAAGATTGGGGCATCGGAGTCTCTGGAGCTGAAGTTACATGTAGGTTTGAGCTGCATCATGTACCTGAGAACCAAACTCAGCCTCTGCAAAAGCTACATAGACGCTGGATCATGGAGCGATCTCATTAGCCCCTGGTACAACGTTGTTGTTTAACCAACACTAAGAAATCCAAACTGTATGTTATACAGAGGTGTTGCGACATAAATCAGAGTGCTTGTTTTATAAATTGGATGCATTTCCATTCTAATGTCCTATTGGGTTGGGTTTCTAGAGTGGCAAAGAGTTTCAAGTTCTCCCGGGCTGTGATGTGATTTAAAGAGCATAGTGTGAGCTTCAGTCCTCACCCCGACGGATCCCTCTGGTCCTCTCTAAAATCCCTTATGTGTGATTTCCCCCTATGTTTAAAAGTATAGATTTTAAAGTTTTAATGTATTAAGTCAGATGAGAAATACATTTCCACCAAAGGATTTGAAGATTAATGTGATATATAAATTCTACTAAAATCTGAGTAAGGTCCATAAAGGGTTTCCAGGAAAGGGTTCTTACCAGGGTGGGTAAGAAGGGAAGCTGAGTAATCAGAGAGCTGCAGGATGGAGCTTCAGAGGTGACAGGGATTAGGAGAATTATGTTCATGAATCATAAATAGCAAAGCCTGGCGCTTTCTTTGAATGGACTCCCTGTGCTGAACCCAGCGTGAAGCAGGATCCAGTTGTGGGAATCCAACTTTAAAAAGCTTGCTGACGTTCAACTATGCTTTCAACAGAGCTCATGGTCATTTCTAGGGGCTTCTGGCAATGTGGATGAAAACGCTGCAGCCTCATTCAGAAACGTTAGTCAAAGAGGGGGAAGTGGCTCAGCCGGTGAAGTGCTTGCTGCCTAAGCAAATGGACCTGAGTGTGCAAAAAGCTGGGCGTGGCTGCATGTACTTGCAACCCCAGCTCCAGCAAGGGTGAGACAGGAGGATTCCTGGGGACTTGCCAGTCAGTATAGACCTTTGGCTTTCTCAAGTGTATGCATGTACACACACACACACACACAAACACACACAAGGTGGGGGGCAGGGCAGGCAGTTTACTACTGTTAAATCATAACCTTATTCCCAATCATGATTTGCAAAACAAGCCATAGAAGATTCTATTTTCTATGAGTCCTTGAGTTTTCTTTTCTTGATAGACTTTTCTTTGCATACTGTATTAATTTACTTTGGAAGGGGTTGGGGGAGAGGGTGCAAGTGTCTCGGCACACATGCAGAGACAAGAGGACAATTTTCTTCTTTCTTGTCAGGCCCAAGGATTGAACGATGGTTGTCAACCTTGGTGGCAGGTGTCTCCACCCATTGAGCCGCCATGCTGATGGCTCCCATGTTAAATAAATGTGTGCATTTTCTTTTACTCATCTGTTTACTAATTCTTACTATTCTCTTGTAGAACAAGGAAGCATTTGTAAAACCCAAAGAATCAATCAGGAACTGATCTGATGCAATCACACTATGGTCCTCATTCACAAACTCGAGCTTGGGCTTAACTCACCACTTAACCACAGGACCATTCCGGTGGACAAGCCCCGTCCTCTCATCAGGACAAGCTTTTATAGGAAATTGCAAGTGAGGGGGTGAGCATTTCTAGCCTGGCAACTTAACTTCTGCTTTTTTCCTAATTGGTGGTTAGGAAGTGAAGTGCCAGAAACAGGCTTGTAACCTGGAGGTGCAGATTTGTTGGGGGGTAACCTGGGGACTGGTGCTAGGTACTGGCCTGTGAGTCAGTTTGAGTTCAACCTTAGGGTCTTTAAGGTGGAGGCTGAACCAAAAAAATTTCAGTCTCTCACTCTTTGTTATGGGTGAGAAGATACTACCTTTTCTCCTTTACAGAAACCAAGTGAAAAGTATAGATTAATATCAAATGCTTTTCTTCACAATCAAAACCAGGAAAAATTTTATTTGTATATTGCAAATTATGAAGTATTTGGTTTACAGATGTTGGTTTGAAGCTGAATAGAAGGTCGTATCATAGCAAGATAATTTGAACCTATAGATCATTTTGATTGAAAATATGATTTGAACATAGACTGTTATTTCTAAAATTGTTTTTCATTTTAATTTGGTGTGTGTGTGCACAGGCACATGATATGGGCACGTTAGCGGAGATGACAGCTCATGCCCGGAGGTGGAGTAAGCAGTCACGAACTGCAGGAAGGATGCTGGGACCCACACTGGCCCTCTGCAGAGGCACTATTTCTTCTCTGTAGACCATCTTTAGCTCCTCTTTTGTTAGGAGCTACAGTGCCAGCCCCATCTTTTGTTCTCTTTAAATACTGAATATTTTTGTTAAGTTCATCTCTTCTTAACAATGACTACACTGATGCTAAAAGTACATAATTCTCTTTCATTTAGAGTTCCCTTGGTCTCGTCTTAGAGGAAGACCTATTAAATAAAGGAAAACCAGGTCCTGTTCATACTTGAAGAAAGCAGTAAAATGTGTGTAGTAAGGCAAAGCATCATGAAGGCATATTGTTTCCCACTGACGATAAAGCAAATTCCTTATCCAGCCTTCATTCAGTGTGCTGTGCGGAAACACACGCTTGGCTCAAAGTTGTAACGGCATAATATAGAAATGTACATGATCCACTATTTCCCTAATATGTAAGAACTCCATTAGAAAAACCCTAAGTGTACAATAGGAGAGCGCTCAGGATAAGTGTAAAACAGTGGAACGTTCAATTATGGTATATTTTTGTGTGATAATGTAGAACTATGTAGCTAGTGCCCCCCAAATTTTCTATTTCACCAAAATCTTTCCAATTTCATGCTTTGCTTTATTCTGTAATTAATAAGCAAACGTAACTGAGGTCATTTGCTATCCTTTGGTAATTTAATTAATTCCCTTTGTGTCCAGTATCCATTTTCTGGCTAGTTCTTAGCCCAAAGGGCTTGACAAAGTAGATACAGATGTTTTCACTTTGGATTTGTTATTTTTAAGGCCAGATAATTTTCAGTGGCTACCAAAGTTGACAAAACCAGTTTGACTGCATATATTTCCCTTGGTTTCTCTTTTTAATTAAAAATGAATTTCATTCGTTCCCCTAGCTTCTTGATTCGTTAAACTGAACTGTTTTTAAAGCTAGCTCCAGAGGATGGAGAGATGGTTCACTGGTTAGAAGCACTGAGTGTTCTTAGAGATGCCCTGAGTTCAAACCTGAAAACACACTTGTAACATCAATAAAAGCCAACAACAAAACCCAAACCAAAGCAACTTGCCACTGAGCTACGCCCAAGGGCTGAGTTGGTGGTTTCTTTTTATTTCCTTTAGATGTTTTATACATATAAGATGCTTATCTTTGTTTTAGTGTCATTTTTCTGATAAAGATGTACCTGCTATGTAGCTCTGGGTGGCTATACATTGGCAGTAATTACAATTTTAAAATGTATGTATATCTATATTTATACATATATATATATATGTATTTATGTAGTAGAAGTTTTTTGTTGTTATATAAGACCTGGCTAATTCATCCTTAGGTCTCAAGCACTAATAAAAGGACATTCATGTAGAGCCTTGCTCAGGAATGTCTGTTTCACTTTATTCTAAACTCTAGCCCCAAACTGGCAACAGTTCATGCCTCTCAACTGGAGAATGAATGGATACACAAACTGCGGTATAAACATGCGGTGGAATGCTTCTGTGCACACAAAAGGAATGATTACTAACACATGTAGCAATGTGAGTGAATTGCAAAAACATGTGCTGCATGAACGAACCATACACCAGAAAGTGCATTCTGCATGATTCAAATGAGTAAATGGGATTCTGGAAAAGCACGCCTATGGTGATGGGAGGCAAGCTGGGTGTCATATGACAGTGGAGGGAAGAGCACATAGAAAGGGACAAGAGGACAGTTTCTGTGTGATGGAAAATGGAACTGTCCTGCCTCCTGGCTTTTATGGTTAGCTGTTCCTCCACTGCGTTAAGGGCACTACATGAGTAATGTTAGAAGAGACTGCCAGGCACCCACTGTGGTGCATGCTTTTAATCCCAGCACTTGCAAGGCAGAAGGAGGTAGTTCAAAGACAGCCTGGTCTACACAGTGACCCTCTTACCTTGTGAGAGGGTAAAATGTGTGGGAGGGGCTGGAGGGGAATGAGGGGTAGAAGAGGTAAAATGATGTAATCTTTCCTTCTCCAGTCCCTCCAATGCATTTCCTGATCATCTCTCAAATCCATGGCCTCCCCCCACCCCCCAGAATGTAGATACATATATACCTTTGTATGTCTGTGTGTGTATGAATACATAAATACAACCTGCTCAGCCCATATAATGTTTCCTGTACATAAATGACCTCGCAGCTGACTATGTGGTACTGGATAATCATTTGGAGTGCTCTTCTGCAGGAAGAACATTTCTCTTGCTCTCAGCATTCCCAGTTTACCGTTAGTTATTTGTGTAGTATTTGGAGTCTTTCCCCAGGTTTCTCTTGCTGTGTACATGAAAAGTGATCTTGACCTTCTGGTCCTTGTGTCTTTACCTCTCAAATACCACCACCCCATTGTTGTATAGCACCCAATCTGCTTTCTGTCACTTAGGCGTGCTTTTTTAGAATCTGTTTTATTCACTTTGATCTGATGATTAAACCCAGAGTTTTATGCATACCAGTCAAACCATATACAAATTGATCTACACCCTAACTCCTGTCAAACTTAAAACAGAACTGCACAGCTTTTCCTGTCATAGTGAAGCATGCTTGTAATCTTAGCATGAGAGTAGGAAGGAGAGAGGGAGAGGCAAGGGACTCAGGAGTAGAAAGTTATCATTGGTGTCTTAGGTACTTCTCTATTGCTGAGATAAAGCACCATGACCACTGCAGCTAAGCATTTAATTTGGGAGCTTATTGTTTCTGAGCATCATGGCCACCACAGCAGGGAACATGGCAGCAGGAGATAGGCACAGTACTGGACAGGCATCTGAGTACCAACCTGGTCCACAAGAGGAGAGAACTAATTGGGAATGACATGGGCCTTTCAAACCTCAAAGCCCACCCCAGTGACAAACCTCCTTTAAGTCCACACCTCCTAATCCTTCCTAAACAGTTCCACCAACTAGGGATCAGGTATTCAAACTCAGGAGCATAGAGAGACTGTTCTCATTCAAACCACCATACTTAGCAATATTTTGGGTTTGAGAACAATCTTACAAATAAAAACAAAACCCTTTCCAGGTTTCAGTTTGCATTCCTGTTGAAACTAGTGTGAGTTCTGGCTTCTCAGTCTTTGTAAATTCCACCATTCCCTTGGCTGTATAAAAATAGTTTATTCTGACATGAATTAGCATTCTTCAACAGCTAAATATGCAGAATATGTTTTATGTTCTTTTTTGCTTTCTGATATGCTCACTAGTAAATTGTCTCTTCACATATTTTAATTAGGTTGATTGTAATTTTGTTATTGTATTATAAAAGCGCTTTATGTATTCTTGCTATGAGCTCTTTATTAAATATACGTTTTCTATATTTTTCAAGATTATAGCTGTTTTGAATTTAATGTGAAGTGCACATAAAATTTATTTTGAATTTTTGTAAAGTACAATTTATTAGTTCCTTTTTTAAAAGTTTTGTGCTTATATAAGACATGGTCTGTTGCTCTCTTACTGTCTTGTTCTCTTGGCCTCTTGCTCTCAACCCCCTTCCCCCCTCTCTCTCCACATGCTCATAGATGGCCTCTACTTCTCTACTCCTCTCTTCTCTCTCTCTCTCTGCCTCTGCTACCCTCTTAACTCCCTTTGTGACCTGATTAAACTCTATTCTGTACTAAAACAAAACAAAACAGAATGTATTTATGGATTAGCAAGATAGCATAGAGAGTAAAAGTGGTTGCTTTCAAGCCTAATGGCCTGAGTTAGATTCTCAGGACCCACATCATAGAAAGAAAGAATTGACTCCTGAAATTTGTCTTCTTGGTTGATTCAGGACATCTCTCTTACACATACACACAAATGCATGTGGTGATAATGGTGATGATGATGATTTAAGCATTTTTGTTTTGAAATAAATTCTCTTCAAATTATTACATCCATGCAACACATTCTAGATTGAGATTCCAAAAGGATTCTTGTGTATATTTAGATTGACAGCTAATCTAAATATACACAAAAATGCAAAGAACATAGAACAGCCAAGGCAATTAAAAGCACTTTATTTAATTTTATTTTATATGCATTGGAGTGGGGGTATCAGATATTCTGAAAATGGAGTTACAACAGTTGTGAGCTGCCATGTGGGTGTTCGGAATTGAACCCAGGTCCTCTGGAATATTAGAGAGTGCACTCAGCCACTGAACCATCATCTCTCCTGCCCCAGCATTTTTTTTTTTTTAATTTCCAACATAATACCTTTATTAGTTATTTGGCTATTCCACACCATGCACCCAGATCACATTCACTTTCCAGTCATCCGAGGTCTGCCTCCCAACCCTTATATGACCTCCCCCTTCAAAAAGAAAAAAGAGTCCAATTTGTGTTGCTCATATACTCACTGAAACATGGTCAAACTCCCAATATCCAGCCCCTTAAAGAAAACTGTCCTTCCCCATAGGTTCCCCTGCCAGGAGCCATCAGTTGTAGGGAGCTACCCTTCAGCAGAGCGAGCCATCTTTGCTGGGCAATTGTGGTGGAAGCCTTTAATCCCAGTACTTGGGAGGCAAAGCCAGCTTGGTCTGCAAAGAGAGTTCAGGGACAACCAGGGCTGTCACAGAAAAAAATTCTGTATCAAAAATTTTCTTTCTCTACTATGGTTTCCTGTCTAGGCTGTTACTTTAAGGTAAGGTTGAATGGGAATAGGGTTGTCACACAGAAGCCTTCTGTGTACCTCTTTCTCAACTGTGGATCTGCAGTTATCAATACCATTTCGAAGGTAGCTTCCTTGCCCTTTACAGTGAGCAGGAGCCTGAATCTGATTAAGGAGAAAGACAGGGAACTTGGCATAACTTACTTAAGTGATGTCTCATACAGAGAGACAGTGATTAACCAGGTTGAACAAACATAATAGCAAGTGGATCAACTTTTT
Organism: Micromys minutus; assembly: GCF_963924665.1. Taxonomy (NCBI): domain Eukaryota; kingdom Metazoa; phylum Chordata; class Mammalia; order Rodentia; family Muridae; genus Micromys; species Micromys minutus. The sequence goes on along the minus strand of NC_137983.1, from coordinate 27,118,204 downwards.
GTGACACATGGTCACATATAGTTGACTTCTGACACAAATATCAAGAGAAAGAAAAAGAATAATTTCCACAAACAATGCATGAAACGTAGGTTAGAAAGACATTTCTGTGGCTGGGAAGATGGTTCTGCAGCTAGAGTGAATTCTGCTCTTATAGAGGGCCTGACATCACTTCCTTCCTCCCACATTGGGCTGCTCACACCCACCTGTAACCCAGTGCCTCTGGCCTCTTCGAGCCCTACATTCCCACTCGTATACCCACACACAGGGAGACAAGCATGAACATATTTAAAAATAAAAATAACTCATAAAAACATTCCTATATTAAATCATACCTTAAAATTCAAATTTGCTAACATACACAAAGCAACCTCAAACTTGACCAGAGATGAAAATGTAAACATAAAACTCTGATTTTTTTTTTCTTTTTTCTAAAGACAACCCAGAAGGGAAGGAACTTGTGTTTGTAAGTTAGACTAAAACAGGAACTGGCAAACTCTGTCCAGCAGGCACAGAGTAGTCCCTCAACTGTTCTTGTGGATAAAGCTTAATTGGAACATAACTGTGCGCATTCATTCACACACTACCTCTGGTTTCAATGCTCCAAGGGCTGGATTGAACAGCTGTGGCAGAGATAACAGAGATCATGAGCTTTGGACTATTTACTGTCTGTTCTGTAACAGACAAAGGTTGCTGATCACTGGGACAGAACTCAGTCTTCTCTCCTGTCTACAGAGGATCAGTTCCAGGGCAGCAGAAGATATTTATGTCCCTATATCCGCATATGGCATATCAGCATCTTTCATACGCACAAGTCCTGTTTCAATTGCTCATAGCACTTAATACAGTATCACAGCTGTGCAGATAGTTGTTATCTTGAATTATGTAGAAGACAATGACAAGAATAATTCCTGTATTATTTGGTTCAGGGGCAGGTACTTCTTTCTAATATTTCCAATCTGTGATAGCTTGGATCTACAGAGAGAAACCAATGGCCATATAAACCAACTGCATTTAAAATGGATGCAGAGGTACAGAATAGTCAGGGATATATTTGAAGCGCCTGTAAGAGCTTCTATGGCTCCCCATCACTCTGTCTCAGGACCATCCTCTGCCCCTTCTGCTCATCCTCAGGCTGCAGGTGTTATCTTGTATAACAAACCGAGTTCATCTTGACCTTCTGACCCTGGATGTCCCTTTGCTTTTATAATCGACAGCTATCCACACGACCCTTACTCAAGTCTCAGATCAAATGGTACTGTCTTAGCCAGGCTTGTGTTACCTAACCTCTACCTTTGTCTCACACTGGCTCACTCCTTCAAGTTACACTTTAAGCCATAAACACATTTTTTTATGCTCTACAGTGCTTAATCATCTTTTAATGACTGCTCTGATTTTCTTTTCAGGGACAGTTTTGTGCAGTGGAAAAGAAAAGTCATGAGGTTGTTGAAGTTTGTTTTATGAAGCACATAGTGTATTGCCTTGGATAATTTTTGTTTGTTTCCAGAGTAGAGAGTAACTCACAGGAGGTAGACCCCACGGAGGAGGTATGTTAGCTACAGTGAGTTCCTGTTTCACGGAGAGGGAAATTATAAAAATCTAGCTGTTCAATTTACATGGTAGCAAGTAGAGGTAATTTATAATTGAAGTTTAAAGTGGCTCTCTGTCGAGAAGGTTCGACCAGCAAAGCACACAAGTGTGTCAGCTCAGAAGCTCTCAGGAAGCTGGTGAGTGCTACTGCTGTTGGTCAGTTCCGCTTTGGAGAATTGCTGCAGGCTTAACAGTGAGAAGTCCTGTCTGTCAAAACCAGAAAGGTCTGAGAGGGGTAGTGAGGCTGGGGACTCACATATGCTCTTCCCGTTTCCAGGGAAGGGGATTATAGTCCCATTATTTTCACAAAAACGTGTCATTCCAGTAACAAATCATGTGTTTGGTCATGTCAAAGACATGTAACAAAAAGTCATTCTGCCACCCCACTCAAAGAGTAAGCGCCACAGCTGGGGGTACTGTCTAATGAAGCACCAGAGTCCTTTTCACGTCATAGTGACAGGTTTCACTTTAACCTAATATTTATAGAAACACTTATCTGGCTTATACTATTTGCTTTGACAGAAAAAAATTATTATCTCTTTATGTAATCATTCCATTCAAAAGGAGCCAGCATCTGTGCCTTCCAAAGGCCTTATGTTGTTATCCAATTCTCATTGCACCTTAGACACCAACCTGTTATCATAACCTTACAGAATTGCTTGGTGGTTTGCTCAGAGCAAATCCACACTCTAAGTGGATCCCTTGACATGTTCATGTTTCATTCAGTGTTTCGAATTCCAGGTATGCTAAAGTCTAGACCCTAAGCCAGGAAAACTGTTGATCCCAGAGGCCAGCCACCTGGACTTGAGATGTCTCTTAGGAACAGTACTACCATCTCTAAAATCTGTGCCAACTGACACAGATTTGAGGCTCTACAATTTCTTTAAACAGAATATTTGTTTCTTTAAACAAATATTCATTCCTAGAGCATGAATATTTGCATTTAATAGGTATACTAGGTTAGTTGTTAACATGTTATTACATAGATTAATTGACATATGAAATAGTATAAGTCAAAATCCCTTAATCCAGATTGCATTCAAAGTAGAAAGTGGGTTCTTGGAGCAAATGATCATATATATATATCATCTGTGAGTGCTCTAAGGGGGACTTGGAGTGCAGCTTGATAGTTGTAACCCTTCTTCAGGAAGAGGTATAAATAAATGTCTCACTTAAGGAGTGCTAAAAGTTTCCTTTGTGTTTTCTCAACAAATGAGGTCAGAAGTTTTAGCTCCAGCTCCTTGGCTGCCAGGAGGAAAGCCTTATCTTCTGCATCATTTCCCAATCTGTGTGAAGGACACTTCTGTTTTAACATGGAGAAAATGTTTCAGAATTTAGAGTCTGCACACAGTCAGTGCTCACTAAGTGATGGCGAATAGTCTGCGTCCTCTGGGGCAGAGAATGAGAACCAGCAGCTGGAGTTCCTCAAAAGAACAGCTCCAGTACTGTGTGTGTTGTCAGAAATGCCAAGGAGTTTAGCACTGGAGTACCATACTGTTTCCTGTTGATCTGAATTCTTAATTCATGGATAATTAATACAGAGCTGGGGATAAGGGCTCGGTGGGTGCAAGAGCTTGCTACACAGAGTGATGACTGAAGTTTGAATTTCTAGAACCCAAATAAAAGAAAATCAACATCTCAGGCTGTCCTCCACATGCACATGCATTCCATGATTCATGCATGCATTCCATGGTTTATGATGCTCACACTTACACATATGTTAAGCTGTTTTGTTGACTAAATTCCAAAAACTCATTTCATGAATATATTTCTACAGAAAACTGAAGCTATAAATTTTTTGATGAATTTACACAGAATACAGTGAACCCTCTGCTTCAGCATGCATGTTACAAGCTAATGTTTATGTTGTATGTATACAATATGTCCCTTTAGGCCATGGATACAATACTAGGTGAAAGTTTAATAAAGCAAAGTCTAAGCAGACAGTATCCACACATTTCCCCAGAAATTAACTATGAATGCCAAAGCAAAACCATAACTTGCCAGTTGAGAAATGAGGCTGATACAACCTTAACCAAATGCTCAAAGATCACATAATCTCTGAGCCTAACAACCTTGTGTACTTTATAATTAACACAGTGTGAAAGTCAATATGACTGTAGTTATGCTCAAGATGAATAATCTGGTCCAATCACAAGGAAACATTAGAAAATACAAAAGAAGGGAGACACTGTGCAAAGTAACTGGCCTGCCTGTCTTCCTCAGCAATGCCAAAGGCAAGAATAACAGAAAAGGTTAAGCCAATATTCTGTGTTTAAAGAAAAAAAAGCAGTTGTTGAGGCACACAACATACGATCCCGTCCAGGTATGGTGATGTATGCTGCAGTCTAGACTTTTGAAGGTAGAGGCAAGAGGATCAGGGTTTCAAGGTGGCAATCAGCAGTAAGCTAGTTCCAGGCCACCTTGTTCTAGATCAGAAACCATGCTGGTTAGTTATGGATACCTTGATTGAAACTAGAGTCACTTGGGAAGAGAGAACCTCAGTTGAGAAATTGCTTCCATCAGATTCTCTATGGGCATGACAGTGGGGTGTTTTCTAGATTAAGGATTAATGTGGGACAGTCTAGCCCACCCACTGTGTTAGTATAAGAAAGGTACCTGAGTAAGCCCGGGGAAGTTCCTGCCTCCATGTTCTTGCTTTGAGTACCTGCCCTGGCGTCCCTCACTGATGGACTATAAGCTGTGAGATGAAATAAATCCTTCCCTCCAGAAGTTGCTCATTGGTCATGAGATTTATCCCAGCAACGGAAATTAACTAGAACCAATATGATTGATCAATCAATACACGATTCCTAACACAATCCCTGACATCATCCCTGTTTGGATCCTCAACACAAAGGAAGAGCAGTGGGGCAGTCGGGGACATTATCTCTGAAATGCTGCATGTACCCACACACCCCTTACTAGGAAGCATCTATCCAGATACTCAGAGGCAAACCGGTTCAGTTGAGAATAGAGAAAAATAAAGGAGGAAAAGACAGAGAATGAGAGCTTAAAATAAAAAAAATGTAGAGGGTGTGTAGCTGTTCTTATTCTTTCCAGTGATAATGTTTTGTGAGCATAAACATTTTACCAAAACAAAACATTAACTGCAAAAGGCTATCCTCTGAAATAAGTCATGCAGTCTGATGTCAGACATTCCAATATAATATTTTAATGGTCAAATGTTCATCATTTCCTTCCCAATATTGCTTAATGATGTCAACAGTTCCCATTAAGTAGCTCAGAAGAACATACAGTTATTATCTCTTGATGATTCCAGATATAGCATGAGCTATATTAGTCCCTCCACATCTTGGTACCTAGGCTGAGGTCTCCATTTTGCTTTAGCTTATGGGAAGCTCCTGTAGGTATAGAAGAACCATGAAGACTACTCATCTCCTGAATTTCTCCACAGGAAACTTTGGCCTGAGTTTCCTTGAAGCTGGATGTAAATTCCCAGGGAGAGGAGCAAATTAGTGCTCACAGTTTTGAAGCCTGGGCTTGAGTGTTCTGCAGCATTCATTTGTGGAAGCAAACATCACAGTACAGAATAGAGAGAGTCAAACCAAACCAAAAGGAGTTTGCTTTGATTCAGTTATGGTTTCCCAAGGTGGGAAGAATTTGTGACCATATTTAAAACTATTGAGCACTGACAGTGCCGAACTAAAATAGCTGGAATAGCTCTGAACACATTTCTCTATGAAGAAATACTGCTTGGGCATATTAGCATATGTAGTAAGTGACAGAAAGGTTTTGATTGGGATGGAAACCACCGTCATTGGTCGTGTATGTATGTGGATTGAGAACATCATAATTTCAGATTACATGCAGTTTGTTATAAATTATTTGTTTGGCATAAGGGGGTCAGGGCGTCCTAGCTTCAGCCATTTGTCAGGTTTTACATTTGTTTGGTTCTTGACACCTACTAAGGACAATTCAAATAATTCACCTCTGTATTCAACAGAGAAAGAAGTGACCGTGCAGACACGTGGGGTGGGGATGATGGGGATCCGTGTGCTATCAGACATTGTTACTTTACTAGCCCCTTGGACTCAAGTCAAAGAACTCATTCAATTCTTCCATCCAGCAAGGACATTAAACATTTCTGTATTAGCACCCACTCCAGTTACTGCAGCCAGCAACCGATAGACATCTTCCTGTTTCGAGTATCTTGTGACACAATCTGCTGGAACTTTGCGTTTTAATGGTCTTCTGTTCAGCTCAGAAGCATGTGGATATGACTGAACACACATTTCAAGGATCCTTGAGTTCCACACACTGGCAAGATTTTTAAGTTTTCTACTGACCTTAACTTACAGGATGCTTGTCAGTGTTAGTGATATAAATGGCAATCCTTATTTCATTCTAGGAACCCCTTGATGTGTGTGTATGTGTGTGCATGTGTACCTTAAAAAGATATGCTTAGTGTTTTAAAAACTTACGTGTGTTTACTTGTGCATGTAGATTTCTGCTCAGCCCAGGTGAAGCTCTTATGCTATGGAGCTGCCAGAGAATAGTGCAGAGAACCCAGCTCTAGTCCTCCCAATAGGAATATTCTGTACAAACGGGAGCCTGGCATCGTTGTCCTCTGAGAGGCCCTACCAGCAACTCTGACTGAGGCAGAGGCTTAGCTGTAAGTAATACTTACACCCAACCAGTGGACTGAGGTCAGGAAGCCCAAAGGTTGAATGAGAGGAAGGATAGAAGCAGCTGAAAAGGAAAGCGACCCTATAGGAAAACTAGCAGAACAGTCTCAACTAACCCAGACCCCAGGGAGCTCCCAGAGACTGAGTCTCCAAACTAGAGCATACAGGGGCTGTCCCTGGCTCATAGCTGACGTCTCCCTGGTCCAGCCACAGCAGGAGGTTTGCTTAATCCTCTAGGAGACATGAGGCCCCAGGGAAGCGGGAAGACTGGGAGAGGGGAGCATCCTCTCAGAGGCAAAGGTGAGGAGGAATGGGTTGAGAAACTGAAGGGGGGGCAATGACTGGAATCTATGTATGTATGTGTGTATACACACACACACACACACACACACTATGAGGAGCACATGCCTTTCTTTAACTGCTGAGCCATCTCTCTACCCCAGTATTTTTGTGTAGTGAGGAATTGGAAAACTACATAGTAGAAAAAAAATAAATAATATGGTATCTTTTGTGTCCTTATGACTCAAAAGTAACAACAGTCAGTATCTGTCTGGATGTTTCTCTCGCCACCACTCGCTTTGCCTGAATACCTGTATGTATTTCTAGCACGGAAATCCCAGCTATGGCAAGGTGTCCGTGACAGCACCAATATGCATGACTAAGAGATGAGAACTTTTCTCTGTGTTTCTTCAGTTCTTTAGAACTGGCTGGCCGGGAGCTCGTGGTGACCCTCTCAGTTTCAGCCTCCTGAGAGCTGGGATTAAAGGCATGTGCCAGGACACCTGGTTTCAGTGGACCCAGAAAATGAATCCGGGGCTTCATCCACGGTAGCCAAGCACTCTACCAAGCAAACCACAGCCCCAGTCTAAGAAGTGTGAGCTCTCAAGATACACATCTTTTTTTTTTTTTTTTAAATAGTATTTATTTAATGTATATGAGTGCACTCTAGCTGTCTTCAGACACACCAGAAGGGGGCATCGGATCCCATTACAGATGGTTGTGAGCCACCATGTGGTTGCTGGGAATTGAACTCAGGACCTCTGGAAGAGCACAGTCAGAGCTCTAAACCACTGAGCCATCTCTCCAGCCCTCAAGATACACATCTTAACTACATTTGTGTGCCTGAAAAATTAGTAATAATTCCTTTACAGGTAGTTAGTGCGCAGATCATTCTGGCTATCCCAGAAATACCTATATGGAGTAATTTCAATCTAAATCCAAACAAGTCTCACACAGCAACTTTTAAATATTTGTAGCTTCCCCCTTCCCTCCCTGGGGTTTTGAAGGGAAAACAAAAAAAAAAAAAAAAAAAAAAAAAAAAAAAAACAAAAAAAAACAAAAATAACAAACAGGCTATTTGCTGTGTATAATTCCCACTCCTGTCCCAATGGTTAAAGTACTGGCTGATGGCCCCCTGCAGTGCCCTTTATTATGTTTTGATGAACACAAGTTTATTTAAGGGAGCAATTTAGGGCCAATTAGTTAGATTCCAAAGGTCGGAGTCATTAAAACTTTCAGTGTTGGGGAGAGGACCAGAGGAACAAGAGAAAGGGAAATGTGTCATTGTCTTTGTGATTACAAATCAGAGGGTAACCTGGAATTAATCTCTCAGTCAACAAGTTTCAGGGTCACCTCTGTTATATCACAATGTAGTCGATGCCTATTAATATATTTATATTCTTTGAGAATTTCATATACATTTATTTTACAATGTATTTTATTATTCCCATTTCCCAACTTTCCCATATAACTAACTCCTTATGAATTTCACCTTTCATGTTTCTCAGTTTTTTTTTTTTTCTTTTTCTTTTCTTAGAAAACAACAACAAAACACTGGAAGTGGTGGCTCACACCTTTAATCCTAGCACCTGGTCCACAGAGCAAGTTCCAGGACATCCTGCCTACACAGAGAAATCCTTGAAAGAAAGAAAAATAGAGGGGGGGAGGGAGGGAGGAAGGAAGGAAGGAAGGAAGGAAGGGAGAGAGAGAAGAGAAAGGCGGCCGGAGGGATGGCTCAGCAGTTAAGAGCACTGACTTCACAACCATCTGTAATGTGATCAGGTGCCCTCTTCTGATGTGTCTGAAAACAGCTACAGTGTACTCACATAAATAAATAAATCTTTAAAAAAAAAAAAAAGGAAGAAGGAGGGAGGGAGGGAAAAAAGAGAAAAGAAGGAAGATGGACAGATGGAAGGAAGGAAGGAAATTTTATAAAGGAGAACTTGTCTCTTTATTGCCCCCCCACCCGCTGTAGTGTGGAGCAGATCAATGAGACCCGACTCTCTCCACCAGCTGCCCTCTCCTGGGGATTCCTTTCCCAGGTGGTTCACTCTGCCAAACTGCTGTTTCTGTTCAGGGTGGATACGACCGCCCCATCGAGTACAAACATTACTGCAAAGCCCAATTGCTTTTCATGGTAGCTTTATATATTAAATTTTCAATCTACCAACCCTGTACACAATAAGATTATATCTAATGGACTAAAATACGAAGTTACCTGGCTGAGCTAGCAGCTTTTTACCTTAGCCTTATAATTCACCTCACCTAAGATACTCTTCTCTATGAGATAAAAGACCTATATAGAATTCCTTAAAATACATCTACCTAGTGCCAATTAAGTCCACCTGTATCTAGGTTTGTTTTCTCCAGCGCCATCTATGATTTCTCCTTTTCCTACACACCCTCTTCCATTTTCCTACCTTTTCTCTGCCTACCTCTCCACTGTCCAATCATGTATCACCTTAACATCAATCCACAGGAAGGAAGGAAGGAAAGAAAGGAAAAGGAAAGGAACAACCAACTCCACTGAACCTAATGCGTGCCAATATAGGTGCACGGGTGTGGGACTATGCACTGTTACACGGTCAGTCTACCACAGGCCACATCCTTAAAGACAAACTGACCCCACTCCCACTGCAGCCTCTAGTCTGTCAATAGCTAGCTATTGGAGCCCCTCTTCTCCAGGCCTGAATGCTGATGGGCTTGACTTCCTGCAGTTCCCAAACAACAGCCACAGCTTCCCCGCTCCCTTCAGATGATAGTCCTTCAGCAAAATAATACTAGCAAGCTCTCTCCTACAACTAGGAACTCCATGGTCATTGTTTTTATTAAAAAAAACAAACAAACAAAAAAAAAAAAAACAAAAACAGATTTATACTTCTAGTGAAATGTTTTTTCCTAGTGGTTCCTTTGTATTCAATTGAATACATAAATATAATTTTAAAAATAAAAAATAATGGTTAAATTTTTATATGTAATATTTATCCATTTAAACTTAACTAATATTTATACCAATAAAGGTAGGGGCTGAGGTAAAAAGCTACTAGCTCAGCCAGGTAACTATTCTCTTAACTACATACACTACATCCAATAGTGATCTTACAACTAAACTAACAGCTCTTTCAAAATCTCTTCTTATCTGTGTCATTTCTGATCAGTCTACCTTTCTCTTGAGCCCTTCTGTACTGGCTGGTTTTGTGTTATCTTGGACAAGCTGGAGATAGCAGAGAGAAAGGAGCCTCAGTTGAAGAAATGCCTCCATGAGATCCAGCTATAAGGCTTTTTCCCAACTAGTGATCAAGGGGGGAGGGCCCAGCCCATTGTGGGTGGTGCTATCCCTGGGCTGGTAGACCTGGGTTCTACATGAAAGCAGGCTGAGCAAGCCAGCAAGTAGCATCCCTCCATGGTCTCTGCATCAGCTCCTGCTTCCTGACCTGCTTGGGTTCCATTCCTGACTTCCTTTGGTGATGAACAGCAATGTGGAAGTGTAAGTTGAATAAACTCTTTTCTCCCCAACTTGCTTCTTTGTCATGATGCTTGTGCAGGAATAAAAACCCTGACTAAGACCTTCCAAACCCATGAAGATCCTGACACCTGCTTCTCTGTGGTTCCTTCGAGCCCCAAGAGAAAAATCCCTGTCTTACCGGGAGCCTCTTCTAAGCAAAGCAAGGCAAGGGGAAGAGCCAGCCAAAAGAGAGAGACCTGAAACAAAAGTCCAGTTGCTATACAGGAAGTCTCTAGCTTGTGCCCTGAATCCATGGCAGGCTAAACCATGTCGTGGGAGCAAGACTCCAAGCCTTGTCGGGGCTGAACTTTTATGGTGAGGCAGCAAAACCATCAGTTAACTACCTCACTTCATAAAACAAGACCTCATCCAAGCAACTTACCTTAAAATAATCAGGAAGGCTCTTTTCCAGCTTGCACTCACCTGCTAGCAAGTCTGTTCCTTCTTTGAGATTCCAGCTTATACTGAAGAGGAGAAAAGACAACCTAAGGAAAGGTCAGTCTTGTGCATTGAGCAACTACTGGATTTTTGGACTCCTGGTTCACAGCCAGCCAACTTAAACTCCTGCGCCATGAGAGCGAAGTGGCGGAAGAAGAGAATGCGCAGGTTGAAGTGTAAGAGAAGAAACATGACGCAGAGGTCCAAGTAAAGCAGCATGTGCACCCACGAAGCCTGCAGGAGAAGGGATGCTGAGGGCCCGTTCACCGGAACAAGTTGTCGGACTGTATGCTGCTGTCAGTAATGAAGTCTCCATAGACCTAGAATGTCGCCTTACCGAGATCACCCAGGGAAAATGACCGCCTTTCTTACAACCAAAATAGTCCCGCTGGACCTCTGGCATTCTGGACTTGTTCTGTTCTCTCTTGTGGCCAAGTATAACTTGTGTACAATAAATCCTCTTGCTATCAGCTGAAAAAAAAAGTCAGGAACTTTCCATTTTTTAGCATTCTTATCTATGGAGGCTTATAGAAGCACATCCAAACTGCATCTCTTCAGGACATACGTAACCGCATCTGACAAATGCAGTATATTTCTAAGCTTGTATATTTTGCTAGAAAGTATGCTTCCTAAGTACCATAATCAAATATCCAGTAACATTTATTGAAATTTGTTTTGGTTTAGATGGCAAAGGTCCATTTATTAAAGCTCTGGTCCTTGGTTAATGGTGCTTTTGAAAGACAGCAGGACCATTATGAAGGAGGGCCTAGTCATGGTATCATTAGGATTCTAGCCCCTTCTTTTTCTTCTTTTCTGTTCCCAGCAACTAGAAAATGAATGGCTTATTCCAGTAAACACTTGGGACCATGACATACTGTCCCATCATGGGTGAGGAGAAATAGGAACATTAACCATGGACTGAAGCATCTCAAGGGGTTACAGTACAGAACCTGATGAACACAAAAAACTTAGGGAGATAACCTATTCACCAGCTTTGTAAGTAGCATTCTCTTGTGCTGCTGCTATTTCTTTTTTTTTTCCTTTTTTTGCAGAAAGTAAAAAAATTTCTTGCTATTTCTTTATTTAAATTTTTAAAAGTCCTGAAATATGGAAAATGACATCTATAGTTGATACTGGATACAGCTTATCAAATATATATAAATGGAGAATAAATTTTGGGTCTTGGTAGGTTTTCATTATCGGTTTTGACTCAAGGACATGTTGAGACTTCCTGCAGAATTAAAAATCAAAGCCAAAGAACAACAGCCAAGTAGTTACAAACAAATGTAATCTGCATTGTGTCTCTTGGAGAAAGGCGTCACAGACAAGACACTACAGCATCCTTTGTGGGATACCTCAAAGGTTGTATTTTCGTATTACACCTAATCTCAGGCCATTAACAGATTACCAGATAAAATTTCCAGAAATTCATTCATTTACCTGACTTAACACTTACCGTGTAACTACTGAGTGGCCTTAGCATTATTACTTGAGTTAATACAAAGTTACTGAAATCATACATGTATAAAAGTGAAAGATTATTTCTGAATTAGTGGAGCACCTCACAGAGTCCATATTCCAGAGGGAAAACCAACCGATAAGTCAAAGGGATTCTGACGGCTTCCAAAGAAGGGGAATCAGAAGGGCTGGCACATAGCATCTATGAGATTGGGGTGAATCCCCAAGAGTGGAAAAGATGTTGAATAAAGAAAACAAGAAAGAAGAGAAGGTGACACAGAGCAAGGAAGTTCTATGTGTAGTGCCAGACATGGTAGTCCTCACCAGTAATACCAGCACCGGACAGGCAGAGGCAGTAGAATAAGGTGTTTAAGGTTACCCTTGTTTACACAGTGAGTTTGAGCCCTGGATGGAATAAAAGAGTGAGCCCTGACTGGAATATAAAGGTCAGTCCTTGCCTCATTAAAAACAAAGCCAAACAAGAACAAACCAAAGCCTAACTACATAAATGAGATTCTGCCATATGCAGCATGCTTTGAAAAGCAGAAGAAAATCATCAAAAGAATGAGTAAGACCAAGGGGACAGAGTGCAGAACCTGGGCAGAGGAGCCAGCTCGGTGGGAGACAGAAGAATTACTGCCTATGCAGGACAGAAACGGACAAGACTTCTGGTAGGTAGACTCCTTCCTTTCTTACTCTCTTTCATTTAGAAAGATACGGTTCTCAAACAAAAGAGATGAATTATCTTTTTAAAGGAAATGTTAAAATAAAAACCCCAATTTGGATTAATTTGTGGATTGTATCTAGAATACTAAGAACATCCTAGGCTTTTTTTTTTAATGTTGTATTGATGTTTAATGGATTTTAGATAATGATAACCTGGTTATCAAAATGTAAAAATATACAGCAAAGCTTATGCTATGCATATGAGAGAAAAGCTTAAAAAGAAGAATCCTGGCTGGATTTACCATTAACACTTTTAAGTTTTCAGAAAAGTGCTAAAATTTTTGTTTTCTATTTGAGCAATTTCTTAGGCAAGCATTATATATATATATGGATAAACAAATACATGTATGTTAGATGTATACATACACACACATATATGCATAACATTGTGTGTGTGTGTGTGCTCGAATGCCATGCTACATATGTGATATCAGAGGACAGCTGACAGCACTCAGTTCTCTCCTTCTGCCATGTGGGTCCTGGTGATCGAACTCAGGTTGCCAAGTGTGGTGCCAAGCACCCTGACCTCCCAAGCCATCTCAGGCTGCAACTTTCCATGTAAAAGGGGAAAGGGGAAATGAGGGTGAAAGAGCAAAGTAGAGACGAGAGGGTTGAGGGAAGCATCTTCCCAGCACAGCATTGCAGACAGAAGGGATGCGGGTTCAAGTAGTGGGTAGTACGGGTGATAAGGAGACTGCTCTGCTCGAAGTAAAGGAGCCAGCGGGTCATCAATAGGCCATGCACATTCTAGTACGGCACACAAAGGGCCATGCAAAAGTGCAAGGGCAAGGAGAGATATGACTACCGTTTTAAAACCCAGAGTCCTTTTTGTAGAAATGATTGTAGGGCACAAGGTTGGAAGCAAGAAAAATACTGTCTTAAAGGTGGCATTTCAGGCATAGTGAAAAGAGGCAGAGTCTTTTCTTTTTAAGATGTATTTATTATATTTATATGAGTACACTGCAGCTGTTTTTAGAAACACCAGAAGAGGGCATTAGATTCTATTATAGATGGTTGTGAGCCACCATGTAGTTGCTGGGAATTGAATTCAGGACCTCTGGAAGAGTAGTCAGTGCTCTTAACCGCTGAGCCGTCTCTCCAGCCCCATTGTCTGATTTTTCAATGATCAGTGTGGAATAAGAAAGAAAAGAAAGGGGTTAAGGATCCTCTCAAGGATGTTAACCTGAGTCACTGGTTTGTTGAAAGAAAGAACTTGGGCACAGAGGAGGCTTGAGGATGGACACTGTGATTGATGGTTTGCATATGTTAGGGCCAGCGGGAGGCAGTATTAGGAGATGCGGCCTTGTTGAATAGGTGTGTCACTGTGGGTGTGGGCTTAACACCCTCACCCTGGCTGCCTGGAAGTGAGTCTTCCACTAGCCAGCTTAAGATGAAGACATATAACTCTCAGCTCTCCTGTTCCATGCCTGCCTGGATGCTGCCCTGATCCCACCTTGACGATGATGGACTGAACCACTGAACCTGTAAGCCAGCCCCAATTAAATGTTGTTCTTTATAAGAGTTGCCTTGTTCATGGCGTCTGTTCACAGTAGTAAAACCCTAACTAAGACAGACATATTTAGTAACAGTCTGCAGAACTCCGCTTCCTGTCTCTTGCCCACAGAATTCACCAGTGTTCCTTTCATTTCTACAATTCCCTTTGACAGAATGTCTGTGAATAGTGGAATTTTAAGGAGTCATTAGTGCAGTGAAGGCTTGTTTCACTTCCTCAGCCACACATGTACCACAGATTTTTATATTTACCAACTCTTCATAGGTTAACTTTTGTTGTTATTGATGCTTTTGAGGCAGGTGTACAAGCAGCCTGGACTGGCCTCAAGACTTGCTATGGAGCAAAGGATGACCTTGAGTCCCTGATCTTCCTCATCTGTCATGTGCTGGGATTATAACTTGTACCACCACACTTATCAACATTATTATCTCCTAAAACTCTGTGCCTGGGAGTAAACATATTCCTTTTGGTATCCAGTACAATTTCTAGTGCTTGTTAAATATGGAACAAATTTTGATTAATAATTAGTACAACACATTGTTTGTCAAGGCCTGTGGCACATATCTATAACCTTATCACTTGGGAGGTAGACACAGAAGGAGCAGAAGTTTAGGGTTAGCCTCAGGAACTTAGTGAGTTCAAGGCGATTCTGGGCACTTAGGAGACTCTCAAAAATTCCAAAAAGATAAAAGAAGAGACAAAAGAGAAGGACAACTTCTTCCTTCCTTCCTTCCTTTTCCCCCTTCCCCCTCCCCCTTTTCTTCTTTGGGCATCTCTGAATAGCCTTAACCATCGTGGAACTTGCTCTGTAGACCAGGCTATCCTTGAGCTCAGAGATTCTGTCTCTGAATCTCTGCATCTCTGTATCTCTACATCTCTGTGTGTCTGTGTCTGCCTCTGCTGGAACTAAAAGCCACACCACAGTCTGAGACAGGCAACTCTTTAAAGGAAACTCCTCTCACTATGAAAAGCTATTCACTAATATATTCTAAGGCAAGTCATATTCATATCCAGAGAGTAAGAAATTTATTAGTAGTGTGCAGTGGAAGAAACATACATGCTGTTCTTTAGCAGACATAACAAAATATTCATTACAGTTGATTTCACAATAGCTCAAATTGATATGCTTCCCATATGCCACCCATAGGACACTCAGTCAGAAGAGTGGCTACCCTTTCTGGAGGGAAGGAAAAATAAATATGTTGAGGGTTAGGGTTTACATTTACAGTTTTTGCATTTTCACTGTCTAATAAGTAGGCAAAAATGTTAAAATTTATTTTTAAAATATCTTGCTTATCCCTCTCCTAGAATTGAATTTCCTAGCATACAGTTAGTTAATGCAGCATATAGTCAGTTCTGTCTTCTATGTGTTAGAAATTAATAATCCTTGGAAATGGTAACAAAAGATTTCATTTCTGTCTCTCTTATGTGTGTCTGCATGTGCAGCCTGTATATGCATATATATAAGCACTTCTGTGAGTGCATATGAATATATGTATCACATGTGTATGTGGAGTCACCAGACTTATATCTGAAGTGTTCATACATTTCCTCAACTTTGCTCACTTAAACAGGGTCTCTTGATTGACCCAAGGGCTCACTGATTTGAAGAGGATTCTGGCTAACCAGTTTACTCCAGAGGTTCCCAGTCCCTGCCTTTGGAGTACTAGACTTATAAGTAGTTCACCATATCTATCCAGCATGTATGTGGGTTCTTGAGGTCTGAACTCTAGTGTAGATAGCTGTGTGCTCAGAACATTATAGGTTGAGCTATATCCTCAGCTTTTTTTTTTTTTTTGCATGGAGTGTTGATGTAGTTTATTTGCTCTGGGGGTGGGAGTGGGTGGAGACTTACTCTCACTATTTCAGTATAAATCTGAATCACATTCATTAAAGGAATGTTTTTTTTTTTTTTTTTTTTTTTTTTTTTAACATAGGCTAACCTACTTTGGGTTCTATTGCTATGAAAGACACCACTGGGGCTGGCTTACAGTTTCAGAGGTTTAGTCCATTATCATCGTGGAGGGAAGCATAGCAGCATTCAGGCAGACATGATGCTGTAGGAACCTGAGAATTCTGTATTGTGATCCTGAAGGCAACAGGAAACTGTGTCATGGACAAGTCAAAGCTGCCACCCACAGTGACACACTTCCCCTAACAAAGCCACAAGTCCTAACAGTGCCACCCTCTGTGGGCCAAGCATTCAAACACATGAGGTTGCACTGGGTGGGACAATTCCTATTCAAACTACCTCTTGCCCCTTCCCCTTTAAAAAACTTTCAACACTTTTCTTGATCCAGATAGCATACATATATGACTGTCCTCTTAATCTTTGGAGGTTAGGATGTCAAATTGATCGTTTGTGAGATATTTAAATTTGATCATTGGTAACGGCTTCGAATGGATTGGATCATGCTCTGTTGAGACCACATTTCTTCTGATCATGTTTGTTAATGAGTGATTTGTGGAAGTGCAAGGCTCTGCACTTTCATCTTTTAAGACTTACGGGAGACACTATTGGTTCCCCGTATTTCTTTCCGGACACAAAAGGGACATCATTATCCACTCCCTTATCTTTAAAAGGGAGAAGCATGTGTCCAATTAAACCCAGGACTGCTTCTTCATTGTTCTGGATGAATAATTAACCTTTCTAAGTGCTGACATCAGGAAGCTCTGGAATCCTCTAGTTCTTCCTGGGGACTGATAAAATAAAGAACAGAACTGGGCTTTTTAGCATTTTCTTTTTAATCACATATTTAATATGTGGAGGATATTTGATAACAAGAAGTGAGTGCTAAAATCTTTATGTTGGTCCTGTATTATAATTTTGTTTATTCTTTGGTGATAAGGATTTTATTATTAATGAGCACCTCTTGCAAGTGATAATGTTCTCTAATGCAATCATTTGGAACAATATGGCCACCAATCTTCTTTCATTAGTCACAGGGGAACACTATAAATCAACTTATATGATCTTTGCAATTGGAATTTGCTGGATGCCAGCTGTGTTAATTTCCGTTAATTATCACTCTTTTGAATCTCATTCTTTCTGTAAGTAAGATATGCACTTTAGGACTTTTTAATATATAGTTTAAATTGTCTGCTCATCCTCCTGCAGATCTCCTACAAGGTCCCTGCCCCTCTAAGTTGATTTATAAGGTAACCTTGAGGCAAGGAGACGAATTTAGTTGGCTGCTGTTTTAATAAATGACTTGTCAGCTCCTTTAATGCTATGGTTATTTCTTCAGCTAGAGAAGTTTCTAGATAGCAGGCCTTTGAATCCCTAATTATCTCAGGGGCTTAGCTGGACATTCCTAATTATGTCTGTCTTCCAGCAGATACATGCCCAACTGCTAGAGAGAGCATCTTTGATTTGTCTCCAACTTGTGATTTTGTCAGACGTACTGGTCACTTGTGGAGCTGAAATGTGATGCAGTCCCTTTATGTCTCACATGCTCTGCACTGTGCGCCTCTCTTGTTTATGCTTTTGTTACAGGAGGCAGATTTTCTCTGGAATTGGAGTTTTGTTCACCTCAGCTTCCCTGGGCAAATTCATTAGATTTCCTCTTTCACAGTGAGTTTTCACCTTCAGTGTGCATAGAGTGAATCTTACAATAAATTACATGGCTCTCTCTCCTTTTTGCTGTTCTTTAGCAGTCCTAGGTTTTTTCTTAATTGCATCACAATGCACAATGGTACCCAGCTAAAAACCTCAAGATGCTACTCCCGTTTCCCTGTGCATCCCAAGGCCAGATGGGCAGCCTACGTGTTGTTTACTCTTCTCTTTTGTCCTTAGCTCTACAGTAGCTAGCTACCGGTTCTAGACGTCTAGAATTTCTGTCTCTGAAGATGACCTTTCTCCAGTCTTTCCCTCACTTCTGCTTCCTACATACTTACGTGAACAATTACACAATACTTGGTATAACATACAAATTTGAACTTAATGTTCACTTGATGAAACTGATAGTTTTTAGTTTTTAAGATTTTATTTATTTCTATTGTTACATGTTGGGGCAGCATACCATGACAGGGACATCTCAAGCTCCTTGTTAAAAATGAAAAAGGCATCTGGGACCCTGAGAAACAGGAGCCACATCTCTTGAGGGGCTCTGCCATCTTAAATAAGGGACTGCCTGCAGTGGGCCAAGATGAAGTCACCTAGTAGCCCACGGCAGCTCTTTGTTAAAAAAGAAAAAGAAAGAAAAAAAAAAAAGTTGTTCCCATTTGAGGTTAATCTTAACCCTGGACAACAGCTGTATAGATTTCATTTGTGACTGCTTTTCAGTTGGCCTTGGTGTGTATAATTATTCTACTATATCTGACTTTCCTATTTCTTTCTCCCTCTGCTCTGGTGAATTCTGTGAAACATCAAGATATTCCGTGATGTAATGATTCTTAAACAATTGGAAATTGAAGCACAGGGGCACAGCACAGCACAGTCCTAATGGCCCAGGTGCATGCTGTGTGTTCTCATCTTAGAAACAATGTAATAATTGCACAATGGTAGTTCCAGATTAATGCTTGAAGAAATTATTAGAAAATGAATTAGAGCCAACATTGGGACCCCAAGAAAGGAAAAAGTTATTGAAGTTATGAAATATGTTTTGCACAATAATTGACAGTGGTTCCTGGACAAGCAAGTATAGAATACATAAAATCTTATGCTAGTAAAACTAAATCAAAATACTGGGACTCTTAGGAAAGTCACTGTGGGCAGTGTGCAGAAGCAGAAAGCTAGTGGAACTACTGAGTCAAGGGTTAACTTGATTCTTTCTGGCCACTGCCTGGCAAATTTGCCCATGCCATTTATCATTAGAGCTTCACGGGAAAATGCAAGTAGACCTCGGAGCTCTGAAGAATAATAAGTCAAAAGTTAAAGTTTAAATAATGATAAGTTTGCAATTATTATTATTTTGGCCACAGGCCTGGGAACAGGGGAAGCTTAAAACTTTGGGTAGCAACTGTAATTCTTAATTCTTTGTGGGATGTGGTTATTCTTTTAAATTTGATTTAGCAATAATTATGCAGTATCTTTTTAAACCTGCTTTTGGAGTCTTAGTCAGGTTTCTATTCCTGCACAAAACATCATGACCAAGAAGCAAGTTGGAGAGAAAAGGGTTTATTCAGATTATACTTCCACATTGATATTCATCACCAAAGGAAGGCAGGACTGTAACCCAGGCAGGTCAGGAAGCAGAAGCTGATGCAGAGGCCATGGAGGGATGTTACTTCCTGGCTTGCTTTCCCTGGCTTGCTCAGCCTGCTTTCTTATAGAACCCAGGTCTACCAGCCCAGGGATGGCACCACCCACAATGGGCTTGATCACTAGTTGAGAAAAAGCCTTACAGCTGGATCTCATGGAGGCATTTCTTCAACTAAGGCTCCTTTCTCTGTGATAACTCCAGCTTATGTCAAGTTAACAAAAAACCAGCCAGTACAATTGACCCCTTGTAAACTTTACACACAAACACAACACTATTAAGCCTTAACCCTTACTTTCTTATTCATCCCCAAGATCTAAATAACCTTAAGAGTTCCACAGTCCTTACAAATTCTTACACATTAAAATTGCAATCCCTTTAAAATAACCAGTCTCTTTAAAAAATCAAAGTCTTTTTCACAATTCAAAGTCTCTTAACTGTGGGCTCTACTTCTTCCTTCAAGAGGGAAAAAAATATCAGGGCACAGGCAAAATCAAACTCTAACCATCCAATGTCTGGGATCCACTCACTAACTTCTGGGCTCCTCCAAGGGCTTGCCATCTTTGCCCTTTGTAGCACACACCTTGTCTTCTGGGCTCCAGCTGCCTGTTCTCCACTGCTACTGCTGTTCTTGGTGGTCATCTCATGGTACTGGCATCTCCAAAACACTACTGACAGTCCTGGGGCACTAACTGCAACTGAAGCTGCCCCTTCACCAATGGTCTTCTATGGCCTCTCACAGTGTTGTGCCTCAGCTGCTCTTCATGACCCCTTCATTCCTTCAAAACCAGTACAACCTGGGTGACTCTTACACATTACTAAGTCCAGCCACAGCATGAGGTACAATCTTGGCTATCTCTGGAACACAGCCTCCTTGTACTCACAGAAAACACTTCCCAGATTACACCTCAATGATGATGTCTCTTCTTAATCACCACAAATTTCTTGGCTCCGACTGACTAGCATCAATAGTTTCAGTAATAAAGGTTTTGCTTTAGTAGTTCTGGTATCTTGTTAATCACAGCTGATTCTTCAGCCCCAGCTAATCCAAACCACAGAATCTTCACAATCAAAACAGCAACAGCCCTGGTAAGAGTCTTTAATCTTCCCTCTGAAATTTCACAAGCCAGGCCTCCATCTTCTGCACTGCTCTCAACATTATCTTCCAAGATCCTACAGAACATCCCACAGAGTTCTTACAATCCCAATGGCTCTTCTAGCTCAAAGTTCCAAAGTCCTTCCACAGTGTTCCCAAAAACACAGTCAGATACCCCACTATGCTGGTACCAATTTGTCTTAGTCAGGGTTTCTATTTCTGCACAAAACAGCATGACCAAGAAGCAAGTTGGGGAGGAAGAGGTTTATTTAGATTATACTTCCGCATGGCTGTACATCACCAAAGGAAGTCAGGACTGGAACTTGAGCAGATAAGGAAGCAGGAGGGATGTTACTTAGTGGCTTCCTTCCCCTGGCTTGCTCAGCTTGCTTTCTTATAGAACCCAGATCTACCAGCCCAGGGATGGCACCACACACAATGGACTGGGCCCTTCTACCTTGATCACTAGTTGAGAAAATGCCTTACAGCTGGATCTCATGGAGACATTTCCTCAACTGAGGCTTCTTTCTCTGTGATAATTCCAACTTGTGTCAAGTTGACACAAAACCAGCCAGTACAGAGTGTCAATAAAAGACTGGGGCTAGAGAAAAGCTAGAGAGCATGTGTGAGCATGTGTAAGCATGTGAAGAGCAAGTGGAGAGTGAGTTGTGCATGAGATATGTGTGTGTATGTGTATGAGAGAGAAAAAGAGATAGTATAAGAAGAACATTTGAGATGAATGTGAAGAGAAAATGAGAGCACAGGAGAAGAGCGTGTGAAAAGTGAGGAGAGAATGAGGTGTGTATGGAGAGTGTGTGTTTGTGTGAAAGGAGAGCCAATGTGGTGTATGTGTATGTGTGTGAGTGTGTGTGAGCTGTGTGAAGAGTATGTGTGTGAATAAAAAGGGAACTCGCAGAGGTGTGTACAAGTGTGGGAGTTCAAGAACAGAAAAGCACACAGGCAAAAAGCAGAGCCCACAAAGGAATACAGAGTGTGTGCAGCCTCAAGCTGCGAGCGATCAAGAAAGAGAGCAGAGAGAGTAGTTTTACGCCTTTAAAGACTGCCTGTCAGGTTGTACCCAAAATGTGGTCTGTGTTTATTTATTATGCACCTTCCATAGATCCTTGCTTCCACTTGAGAACTCCAATCCTGTGTTGAGGCTGGACGCCAACATTTATGTTTGAGTGTTTTGTTTGTGGCTATACCTACAAAGTACTGTGTGTGGTGCCCATGGAGCCTGAAGAAGATATTAGATCCTCTAGAACATGAGTTACAGATGGTCATGAGTCCTACGTGGGTTCCAGCAACTAAACCAAGGTATCCTCTGGACAAGTAGCTGGTATCTTTAATGAGTCATCTATGCCCAAATAGATAGTTTTTAGGAACACATTCACTAAAATGTCCCCACCTATTTGTTCATTGGATTTTATGAGACACTGTATCTCTCTGTAGCCCAGTTTGGTCTCCAACTCAGTATGCTCCTGCCTCATACTTCTAAAGCTAGAATTATAGGCCTGAAATCAGATTAGGGTAATAATATCTTTAAAGAAGACTTGAAGCAGGGAGGTGGATATACTCAAGATGGATACACTGTATACATGTATGAATTTTTCAAAAACAAAATAAATATGTCGAAGGATGAATATAGGTTAAAAGGTTCTTTTTGTTGATGGACAGATCAAGGGTAGGCTTGTGCCTCTGCAAAATCTCCTGGTGGCCAGGCTCAGGGTTACAAAGATATTAGAAGAAAAACCCAGAGACCATAACTTACATCAATGTAAATGCAATGCGGGTCATTCTGAACAGAGCATAGTCATTGTTTTAGACATAACATGTCAATTATTTTTGACTCGTATTTTTTCTATTTATTTTTGTTTACTTATTTTGGTTAATAGATATGATTAATATTATTAGTTCAGGCCAGGAAAATCTCAAAATATGTTGCCAAGGCAGATATGATTATTGAGAGAGGGGAATAGAGAATTGTCTAGGCAAACAGAGAATGGAGTCAGATGCCCTCTGTTATCCACCCAGAGACGAATGGATAAAGAAAATATGACATTGACACACCCAGTGGAATGCCATTCCACTTAAAATGGAGGGAGTCACCATATTGGGTCCAGTGGATGAACCTGTAGAACATCATGTATGTGAAATCAACCAGTTGCAGGAAGGCAGATTGAATATGAGCTCATGGACACATGGTATCTAAAAAGCTTGAACTGAGTGGAGTAGTAGAATTCTGATAACAAGAGATGAAGAGGACAGGGGAGATTTCACTGAAGAGATGTAGGAATCAACTTAGATTTACTGTATCAGATGGTGACTGTGGTTAACAGAAACAATGTATCCATGTCATATAGCAGGAACCTGGTTGAACCTTCCAAGTTCTAGCTGCAAAGAAAAAGGCAACTGTAAGAAAGAGTATGAGTCATCTCATTTTGCTATTCTAATGTATACTAGGATATATGTGCTTTAAAACAACGCCTTATACCTGAGAATTCTAGTATTATGTGTCAATTAAAAATCAATTCTTAAAACTTAGCTTTGGCTGTCCTGCTACGTTAAATGTACCTATTAGCATACTCTGCATATTTCCTGTTGTAGGTCCCACTTGTAAAAGTTGCACCGGTCCTTTTCAGTGACCTAACCCTTGAAGACACGAGGAAGAAGAAGGAAGGGCTGACTTGAAGTTCATATAGGATAGGTGATTATCCAACCTCTACATGAGGGCTAATATTCTTAAATGCTCAGTACCCTCACATGGTCTCTTTCCCCTGCCCAAAAGACGGTCAATTTCAGAGTGCTCTCATTTGTTGGGAAGACACCCATGGTAAATGAAGAGCCATCGGATGCTACCGTCTCTTGTATGACTTCACAAGTTAGTTAATGGCTGTCACCAGCAGTGGCTGAGGGTATAATTTCCTCCACATTTGGACAAACATTTGCTAGTGAAAGCCAAGTGACTTCAATCATGGTTTGATGTGCATTTCCCAAATGACATCCACCAGTGAACATCTTTTCTTTTGTCTACTATCTGTGTATCTTTTCTGCAGAAAAAGTCTACTCAAACATTATGGCCATTTTAAGTTGGATTATTTGTCCTTTGATTGCTCTGTGTCACTGACTCTGAGTTTAGGGCATTTGTAATTTTTCTATTTTTATGGCTGCTAGAACTCTTTTCAGTTATGTCTAGTCAAGCACTTATTTAAACATCCATTAATCATTTATTGTCTTCTAGATCTGTGTTGGAAATACAAAGCCCAATAAGACTTGTCATCTCCCCTCTGGGTTACTGCAACAGCTGCTTGTTTTTGTTCCCACCGATCCGTCTTCAGTCGGCCTCCCAGATGACTTTTCTCAAAAGTGAATTTGATCATGTTGTTCACTTACTTAATCTCTCTTGTGCTTCCTTTATGGACCACAAGATAAAGTCTTAGCCCTTATGATGGTTTAAAAAACCTTCACTCTGTGCCGCTTGCCAGCCTCTGCAGGCAAGTTCTCCCTAGAGTTTGTTTTCCACGGCCATGTTGAAGTTTTAAAGGATTTCTAATTAAATGCTCTAATACATTTAATCCCCTGGAGGAGTTCCAGAAGAGAAGTCCATACATAGTATAAATGAGGACTAGGAACTGAGCTCAGTAGGTGGAATGCTTGCCTGGCGTTTAGCCTTGACTTTGATCCGCAGCACTAACCCTGGCATGGTGATGAACTGCTGGAATCTCAGTAAATTCAAGGTCAATGCTGGCAAACAATTTCAAGACCAGCTTTGGCTATACCAGTCCCTGCCCCGCCCCCTCAACATGCTCCAAGAGTACGTGCATTTATGTATATTGAGGCTGCCAAGTTGCAAGTATTTTTAACACAGTGAAATGTGAAGTCACATGATTTGTGGCTATAAACTTTCAGGAAAGAAACATAGTGAACAAACCAGGAGAAAACCCAAAAATCAGATCTCAGAGAAACATGAATTAGACGTGCTTTTTGGTTAAGCTCAAATCCTAGGACAGATAGCTCTGTCTTAAGACTGTGACATGGAAAAAAAGAAGTTCTATTTTATTCCTGCCTTCCTTTCTATGGAAGGGCCAGGTGCTGTGGCTTTGGTCAGAGTGATAAAGGAGGGACCTGGCCTTCAAATCATAGCAGCAGTGATGTTGGAGTTCTCTGAGGGAGAGGTGACCCACACAGTGAAACTGAACGAGTGTTATGAAGAGAAGCTGCGCGTCCCAAGTGGAGATCATCCCTGCACTAGTCTTGAGTGGCAAGCCTTAATTTTGGTAAAGGCAACTGACATTTCCTTAGACCACTTACCAAGTCTTGCCAGTTTTGCAAGAGAGGACCCTCCAGCTTACTGTATACACAGGTATACCTCTAAAACTGTCAAGGACATAGATTTTGAAATTACAATAAGCTCTCAATATCTACTTGACTCCACATAAGATTCAGCAAACCTCAGGTTAAATACATTTTTCTAAGAAAAAAAATTATATGCCACAGCTTGTTGGGTGCTTCTCTGGCATGTGTGAATTCATGGGTTCTATCCCAGAGCACATAATATTCTGAAACACTCTGAAACAAGGACATAGAGGCAAGAGGAATCAAAGTCTAAGGACTTTTCCAGCTATATTCTGAGTTTAAGCCAGGCTGGTTGCATGAGATCCTGTCTCAAAACAAACCAAAGCAAAACAAAAATCCAACCAAATGACCAACAAAACCTACAAAAAATCATTTACAATCAATGTGACAACCGTTTACAACGCATTGGCATTGTGGAATGGCTGAATTCAGACAGTGGGTCTGTGGACAGAGAATAATGAAGATTTCCACTTGACTTTAGACATTATGTATAACCCATGTCTGTGTGTACAAATCAAACAACTGTAAGGCAGAGACCAAACCAAATAATGACCCTAAGTGAGGTTGATCGATTGATGTTGTTTGCTGTTATATAAACTAACTCTCAAATTTAAGCATCTGGAAAAGCCATTTTATTTTGTCACTTAGTGAGTTAGAAATTTCACAAAGGACCCAAGTCAGACCAGGATACCTTGTGGGCTGGTGATGGCTGTCCATCCCAAAATGGCTCAACTCATATATGTTGCCCCTTAACCTTTGGCTAATTTCTCTGTCTACTTCCCCCACACATCTTATCCAGTCAAGGTCTTAGACTTCATCCAGAATGCTATTCTTAGTGTTTCAAGTGAGAATATTGACTTGGGATCATATACACTAAAAAGTGGCAGGGGAGCTAGATTTTATAGCCTCACAAATACTAATAATCAGGCTGATAATTTTCCATTGTATAAACATGTGGCACAAAGTGATGTAATAAGATGTGGGCTGATTAAATTAAGCTAGTTAACACACATACCCAGAGACTAATAAACTCTTATTTGAAAAGTTATCTATCTACCTACTTATATTTGTGTATGAAGTGCTAAGGATAGTTCCCAGAGTCTTGAAGATATTAAGCAATCACTACTATTGAGCCATCATTCCCAAATCAAGACTTTTTCTTTTGGTGGACAGAGCTCAGAGCCTGTGAAAGGCAGACAAGGGCTTTGGTACTGAGTATCTCTAACTCTTACAAAATTTTGAGAAAAGGTCTCACTAAATTGCCCGGCTTGCCACTGAATTCATGGTCTTTCTATCTCACCTTCCAGAATAGTTAGAGTAGGCATGGGTTGTGACAAGACCTTATGCTTTAATAGGAGGAATGGCACAGGTTTTGCTGCCACCGTCGCTAAATCGAGGATGGAAAGTCCTAGAATGCAGTCTTGATAGTCCCAAAGTATTTCCACACTCAAAAAGAGTCCCCACGCTTAGTGGTCAGCAGTTTGGACATGCACCAATTTTCTTAGAAAATAGGATGTAATTACACATAGTGTGCAGCATTTTGACGTTTAATGGTGATGATTATCAAAACTCTTCCCAGTTTTATTGCTTCTTTCATTTGTATGTGTATTTTATGACCATCATTTTGAGTTGGAGGGAGCATGTACTATCATTTTATGGCACGAAACTATGATCTTAGGAGTGCTAAGAATAGTTTATTAATGCCCAGGGCATCATTGAAGCCTACCTAATATCTTTGATTTACTGAAGTCACAAAAGTTATGTTAGCTTGTTTTATGGATATGACTTTAGCCATATGGTAAAGCACAGCTTGGTACAGGTGTTCTTCATATCTGGTCCACTGACATCTAAGAAATTCAACTCTGGGGTCACAGAGAAAAGGAACAAAACCCCTAATAAAACCCACATGCTAACGATTAACATTCATTTACCAAAGCTTGCTTAAGCTCTTGTACTCTTAAAGCTAATTTCATCCAATTGCCTCTTAATTATGGTCTCTTGCTTGGAGTTGCAAATATAATGGGTTTTTAATGTAACTTGCACTGTTCTGTGTCCAGTGCAGGATGTAATCATGCAGTTTATTCAGTCAGAGCCATTGCATGCATGGGGTGATTACTACAGGAGTGCAGAGTGCATTCGAATGTCTGCACATGCATACACAGGGCAGTCATATAGGAACTGGACAAGCCGGGTGTGGTGGTGCATAGATGATCCAGGGCAGCCAGGGTTAAAGAACCCTGGTGAAGTGGAACAGTGTGCATGTTTCACAAGCTAATCATCCTTTAAAAAAATTGTTTGTGTATACATGTGCCACATTTGCACAGGTGCTCACTGAGGTCAGAGTGACTTATAGACTGTTGGTTGTAAGCTGCCTGATGTGGGTGCTGGGCTAAGACCCTGAGCCCTCCGCAGAGTGGTACCTGATTTATCTGCTGGCCCATCTTCCCACCCCCTATGCATTAGTGCTAGAGAAAGGATCTACCTTAACACTGATTTTTAGTTTGTCCAATTACATTTCTCTACCCTGGCACTAATCTAGGAAAAGACTACTGCTATTCTTTAGGGTTATGTTAAAGTATTTAGGAAGAAATTTAACCAAGGAAAGAACCATACAATGAAAATTATAAAACTGAGAAATATGTAAAATAAAGATGTGCCTTGCTCGTAGGTTGGAGGAAATAATGTTAAAACAACAGCAAGAGCTGGGGCACTGAGGTGCTCCTGTAATCCCCGCACTTTGGAGGTGGAGCGAAGTGACCCCATTCTTGTATCTTGACTCCTTTGCCTATTAGGCTGCTCAGAATACCCAAGGTGTAGAGCAACACATGCTGGCATTACTTCCTGAATGAAATGCCTTTTGTAGTGTGGAAAATCTTGGACACCACTCCATCAGAAGAAAAAAACCCACACTGATACGTATTAAACCACAAGATACGTATTAAAAATTAAAGAAAATCAAATATAATTTATTTGGGGATGGGGAAGAGTTCAAGATGGGGTTTCTTTGTATGGCCATGACTGTCCTGGAACTCACTCTATAGACCACGCTAGCCTCAAACTCAGGGATCCACGTGCCTGACTCCTAAGTGCTGGGAGTAAAAGCATGTGCCACCAGGCTAGGCTGAAATCCTGTACTTTGCATCACTAGATGTAGGGAGGAAGACGGAACAGGTGTTGGCAAAATAAGCTTTCAGTTGTGAAGGAAAATCTAATATGGCTGTTCACGTGGGCATGTTTATTAGCCAGCTGTGAAGCTGATTGACTGGCAGTATCTGGCAGTATTTTTATTCATGTAAAAATCTAGATAACCTGACTCCTTTAGTTTTGCTTGGATTTTTAAATATAAAACATAAATGTGAAAAGAATGTGTGCATTCGTTTGTAAAACACTAACAAAAGGGCTGGCTGGGGACTCACCCAGTGGTTCCTAGCATTGACAGTTCTTCTAGAGGACCTGAGTTTAATTCCCAGCATGCACATAGCCCTTTCTAACTCCAGTTCCCAGAGAAGCAATGTTCCATTCTGGCATCCAGAAGCATGGCACTCACATGGTGTACAAACATACATGACGGCAAAATGTCACACATTAAAAAACAAAACATGTAAGGGGCTCAGTGGTTAAGAGCACTGGCTGCTTACTCCTCCAGAGGCAGCTGTAGTACCTGCATGGCAGCTCACAACTTCAGCTCCAAGGGATCCAACACTCTCACATGCATGTAAAACCACCAATGCACATGAAATAAAAACAAAAACACTAGAAAATATTCCAATATCTAGCCTCTTTTCCATGCCTTAATCTTCTTACCCCTTTGCCATTCTATCTACATCTTTGGGGAGAAAAGAAACAAACAGGTCAGGGCAGCCACGTGAAATCTTATTCCTTCACAGGACTTTCTAGGCCTCTAAATCCAGATATGAATGTCTTATAACTTTAGAAACTTTTTCTAGTGAAATGAGTTTAGAGCAGACCAGCTTTTATAAGGAAAGCCAATCTTGATCTGAGGAGTTTGTACCCTAATCTTTGCATCTCTTGATTGGTGTTTAATCTTTACTCTGAAACTAGAATCCATAAAGGATTGAGTTAAACACAAGGCTGGCAAAAATAAACACCAGGTAGACACATGATCCATCACCTTGATTAAACTCGCCTTCAGTTCTGTATGCAGGTGTTAAGACTTAGAAGAAAATGGAAATTTATGAATGGCTTTTGTGTACCATTTTACTGGTGTTAATCTGGAGTTTCAGGATCCACATTCCTATAAAAAATGGTAGAACTGTCCTACCAAATTCATTCTAAATAGTTAGCATTCTGTAATAGTTCATATTAGCAAAAACTTCACACTTAAGTCAAACTATAAGCTCTAATTTTCAAAGACACGCTGCTTTTAAACTTTGGCATTTATTAAGAAAAATCAAGATTAATCGTCATTCGTTCATTCTTCTAAAATGTGCTTTAATTTCTAGGGATATGATAAATCTTCAAAATCAAGTGGCATTTTTACCAAAACCAAATAACGTACACTGACTGGTGAGTAGGGGTGTAGGTTTGATGGCTGCTCATTTTCTGGCCAGATAACTTTGCAACTATCCAAATACAAGTAAGTTAAAAATGCCACAGAGTTAGAGTTTTATTCTGGCTACCGTGCCTCTTTGCTCTGAACTCCTTCCCTAGCATGCACACAAGTTTATCCTACCCATTAAAAATAACAACCACTCATTTATAGGTACCCTCTAGACATGACCCTTTCTCCCATTTCCCCTCATTGCTTCCTACTATATTTGCTTATTTTTCCATTGAGATGTAGTAGGATTTAGGTAAATGTTTTTACTTGAGTGGACATTTGTGTTAGGAATTGACTCCAATCCAATAGAACACTTCCTTAATATCCTTGAGGAAATACTTTCAAACACGACTGTAAGCACTTCTAAAGAACTTGAGAAATAAAAATTACTGGGCCAAGAGTATTGCACAAAATGTATAGGTTTGTATCCCTCCACAGTATTCAGACATTAAACTCCCAGTACCTCAGCCCCAGAATGTGACATTATCTGGAGGTCTTTATAGGTAGTTAAGATGAAGCCTTCAGGGCAGAGGGTTACTCGGCGCACAGGAAGTAGGAAGGATGGCACTGGGTGACACAGCAGTAAGCACGCTGGGTGACCCTCCGTTTGGACTGGCAGCTTTCTAGTCCCCACATCTACAAGAACATACATTTCTGGTATTTGAGGCAGTTTTTTGTCACTGTGGACTTCAGAACTTCTGGAAATACTGAGATAGCATCTACAACTTCTCTCTAATGGACTGGGATGTCAATAACGAATACCAGTAACTCTCTTTTCGGAAAGTCTCGTTCCTCAAAAGCCCTGGCTGAGCTGACATTTGCTGTTGTGAACTAGGCTGTCCTCAAAATCAGACGTCTGTCTGCATATACTTCCCGGATGCTGGGATCAAAGATATACCACCCCACCCTACAGAATAATGAAATGCTGTCTCTTGAGGCAGGGTACCTCTATTTAGTTTTAGCTGGCCCCACAGCTAGCCTCAAACTCAAAGACCTGCCTGCCTCTCCTCCCTGAGTGGCATGTAGCACTCAGACTGGCCATTTTCTCAGAAATTTAACTCATTTCTAGTGTGTTATGTTCTTTTTTATTTTGAAACACCTAAAATCTTCAGATGGATCAACTTTATTATGTAACTATTCACATTTAACTATGATTAATTTTACACAATGAGAGCAATCAAAACTGTAAGTACTCATTCATTTATGCTACTGTCAAAGGTCCACATTCTTTAGGGCTATCACATTTACCATGAAGCACATTCTTAAAGGTAAAAGCCAGGCAATTAGGAACTGCATAATTAAAAACAAATAAGTGAATTTCTATGAGGCATGAGGAAAAAAAAGAATCACCTTTAATGGTGTAGCACATATATTAAAGATTATGCTTTTGAACTTTCACCATTGACTTTTCTGTTGGAACTATGCTATGGAATATAGAAGTTCTTAAAATTGTATAGTGAAGTAAATAAAATATACACGCATACCTTCTAGAGTTGCAAAGTAATTTTAGCCATAGAATTCATCCCTACAAAAAGTAATCCACAATGCATGTATCCGCAGCGCCCCTGTCATTAAGCCTACCCAGCCTGAGGATAATCTGTCTTGGCTTTCAGCATTTCTTCCCTGCCTTTGCATGGCTTAGGATGTGAATCTTCAGGTTATTTGACTGAATAAAGCTCTTCTCGCAGCCATCAAAAGGACACACAAAGGGCTTCTCCCCGGTGTGGATGCGGACGTGGGTGCGCAAGTTGAAATCCAGCGAGAAGCGCTTCCCGCAGCCTTCGAAGGTGCACTGAAAAGGCTTCTCTCCGGTGTGAACGAGAAAATGCCGCTTTAGTTTTGAGCTCTCCATAAAAGCTTTCCCACACTCTGCACACACATGCTGACGGGGACCGTGGACCAGCATGTGTTTCCTCAGGGCCGTTTTATCCCTTAGCTTCTTCTTGCACCCAGCTTGAGGACACTCCAGCATCGATATGGCACCACAGTATAGACTGCCCTTTGGCTTCTCTCCAGTAAAGCCTGCAAGCTGCTTATTATGACAGGATAAATCAACTTCCGAGGTTTCTGCAACAGGAAGATTCCTGCTAGCCACGTAGTCTGAGCAACCAGGTACTGAGTTAGCTTCAACAGTCTGCTGAGGCACGTCTTGCGTGGCCTCTCTTTTCTCTTGTTTTGTACCCTTTGTCATATACTCTAAAGAACATTCGAGAAGGGAACTTGCTTCCAGAACCTGGCGAGAAAAGTTTTGCTCTGCTTCCTCTAGGCTTTCGAAGGCTTTAAAAAGTAAATCCTCTTCCAAAATGGGTTCAGAAAACTCGCCTCTTATGATGCACTCTAGGTATCCTTCAGGGAAATCATAATCCTCAGTCTCAAGGCTAATATCTTCGTCATGGACGGTGTATGTTACATGGGGAGGCTCCACGCTGGTATTGTGGACTGGCATCAAGTCGTCTTGCTTTAGGGTCATTCTGTCAAGGGCTCTTCCACCCGGCCCTTTTTGGCCACTTATCTTTTCCATTTTCTTCATTTGTTCATTCATGTTGTCTTAGCTGCTTCCTTCTTGAACAGTGACTAGGAATCACTTCCAGGCAACACTGATTCACAAGAGTCACCTCAGACAAACACCTGCCTTAGAGAATAACCCAAAGTTTAAAACATATTCCAGTACTAGAGCCAGGGTGAGAAAGTGACTTCAGTAGACTGCCTGGAATCTCCCAGGTAACTCTAGTGAGGAGGGCTCCTATCTAGTAATCTTCAAGTGGAGGGACTGAGACCTCATCCTATCTATATAACTTCAGACTTACAGGGTATCCTGCTTGAAAAATATTCTGGGGAAAGGGGGCTCAGAACCTGTGGGTGTGGCCAACTAATGACTGACTGGACTAACTTGAGGTCCACACAAAAGGAAGCCCACGCCTGACACTGCCTGGATGACCAGGAACCAGACATTGGACAGCCTAGAGATTGAGGGTAGAGCAGAACATAACAGATGCAAAAATAAAATTAACTATAAAATGCTAAAGAAATGGCTCAGTGGTTAAGAGCACTGATTGCTCTTCCAGAGGTCCTGAGTTCAAATCCCAGCAACCACACAGTGGCTTACAACCATCTGTAATGGAGTCTGATGTCCTCTTCTGGTATGTCTTTATGAAGACAGAGACAGTGTACTCACATACATAAAATAAATCTTTAAAAAAAAAGTTAACCAAATGATTCTTAATGATACCCTGCTAAATTCATAGATCTGTGCCTAGCATAATCAAAAAGCTTCCTCTGGCCGCTTATGAGAACAGATAGAGTCACACTCAGCCAACACTCAGACAGAGGTCGGGAACAGCGTAAGGGGCAGTTAATGTAGCAGCCAGTGAGGTCAAGGCACCAGGAGAGCATAACCACAGAATCTACTAACCAGGACTTACATAGGGCTCAGAGACTGAAGCAGCAATGGAACCTGCATGGGTCTGCACTGGGACCCTTGCATACATGTTATGGTTGTTCAACAAGAGGTTTTTGTGGTAATGCTAACAGTAGGAGTTGGGGGGTGGGTATATGTTTGACTTTTTGTCTGTTCTTGAGATCTTTTATTGCCTTTTCCAGCCTTGATACATAAGGGTTTGCATCTTGTTATAAGTTCCTGAGCTATTCGGACCCCTGCCTCAAATAATGCAATAAGCAGCGCATGCCAAACATTAAGTTGCAAAGAATAGTACGAAAGAGGAATAAGGGGGCTTGCAGAAAATACGAGTTTTAATTGGAAAAACTAAGGAAAACCTACTATTTGGTCAGCAGTGGTTGATGGAAAACGAAGAGGCAACAGTGAGAAGGTCCGGCTTTTTTCTGTGTGCAAGAGCTGTGAAAGGAAAAAAAAGATATCTGTGATGTGCGCGGCATGGTTCATGGCACGCAGTAAATGCTGGGCAAGGTCAAGAGTTGGTATCACCATTCATTATTATGTTTATTAAATTGTTTTTGTACAGAGCTAGATAAACTTGGTAGGCCACCATGTCTGTCTAAACCATTGTCTCTTGATGAAGTGCAAAGTAATTAGTGAGAAAAAGGACTGAGGATGTAAAGACAACCAGACAAGGAAAGGCAAGATTTCATTCCTGGCCTGTAGTTTCCTGGCTCACTATAAGATTCTCTGAAATCCAAAAAATAAAGTTCATGGCATCCCAATGTCTTATGAATTCTAGACAAAGTAAAGGTGCAGGGTAAAATCTTGCTCCCTATTTTCCAGTCATTAAAAAACAACAACAAATAAACAAAAACACCACCACCCACAAACAAAACCAAAACCAAAAAACAAAATCTGTTCCCAGCTGCCTTTGCTTAATGTTCAAGCTGTGTTCTGGATAAGACTTTATCATTGTTCTCACGTCTTACCTCGGGAACAGAAACTAAACTAAACGCTCTTTTATACACACATAAAGGCTTGGGTTATAGCTTAGTGGTACAGTCACATGCTTGTCCAGCATGCCCAAGGTTTAGGCTGGATTCCCTGGAGAAAATAAATCACCCCCCACACCTGTTCTCTAAACTGATGATTTATCACTGCCATATCTAAGACTATTTAACTAGCAAACTCACACCAAGATCAAGTCTAGCCTGGTGAACAAAAGTCAGTCTTTCAATACATTTATTTACAATGCAGTTGCAGCTTGGTGTGATCCTATTTCTTCTTCATGCTCATTTCTTGCCATTTCTATTTCTCCTAGTTCTCCTTTGATTGGAAAAAGTTTTACCAGGACAGGCAATGATGGAATGCAACTTTAATTCCAGCACTCAGGAGGCAGAGGCAGGTAGATCTGTGAACTCTAGGCCAGCCTGGCTTACAAAGTTAGTTCCAGGAGAGCACAGGCTACAAAAACAAAACAAAAAAACCAACTTCTGGAAGTCAGTTTAGTAATCCCATGGTAAGGTCAGCCACACCCAAGACTGTTTGAGAACAGGAAGTGAGGGTACAGGGAAAAGCTTAACAAGCCCGAGCAGGGGCTCATGAGGTCAATTAGCATTTCTAAATTCCCAACTAGGATCTGGGGCTAAAATAACCAGGCTGATACAAATTCTGGCAATAAAGCCTCATGTCCATGGTACTCATCTATGAGTGGTCTAGGCTACATGGGAATAATAACCAAAACCCCTGGAGAGATGGCTCAGCAGTTAAGAGCTCCAACTGCACTCTTCCAGAGGTCCTGAGTTCAAATCCCAGCAACCACATGGTAGCTCACAACCATTTGTAATGGGATCTGACGCCCTATTATTCTGATGTGCCTGAGGACTGATAAAGAATACTCATATATACATATTTAATTTGGGATGAAGAGATGGCTCAGTGGTTAAAAGCACTGACTGCTTTTCCAGGGATCCTTAGTTCAATTCCCAGCAACCACATGGTGGCTCACAGCCATCTGTAATGAGATCTGATACTCTCTTCTGGTGTGTCTGAAGACAGTGTACTTGTATGCAACAACTTTCATAATAGAGGCCCAAGCACAGCACGATGGTTCAGTAGAAAAAGACACTTGCTGTTGCTGCCACACCTAAGGATAGTCCTTGTGACACACGTGGTAGAAGGGACGATTCCACTTGCACTTGAATACATGCATATACAATAAATGTACAAAATAAGAAACCAAAGCAACTTCAAAAAGAGAAACTGGGAAGTATTCCTTTGTAGCTTACGGGGTTCCTAGAGTGCCTTTTCCCCACCCATATGCTTCCCAAACACTGACAGCAACAAGTTCCCAGCATTTACAACGCTTCCTAGATAAGAGTTAGGGCACTCCTCTAGTCCTTACATGTTCTTCTCCATCACTAACATACCACTGTTTTCTCATACTGTTAGTATGCATGAACATACCCACATAAATACTTCATGTCTGTGCTTAAACCTCACTTCCTCAGAGCTTCCTTCCTTTCTTAGGATCCCATGCTCAATGTTTCCCAGCTTCCATTACACATAAGAGCACGCTTCTTGGTATTGCCTGGGAAATACTTTTAGCCTTACCTGCTGGCTGCACTGTACACTCACTCTACTGCCGAGAGCAAAAGCCTGTCTTCTTTGCCACGAGTCCCAGCACTGAGTTCGTTTCTCTAGAGAAATAAGTTCATGAATATGCATTAGCTATAGTTTTGGTGAGACCCGATTCAGAAATTTTAAATAATAACTTACCAGGCATTTATACAGAACTTTAAACACTTAATAAAAAAAAAATCCAAGAGTTGCTTGCAAATGGTATTTAAGTAGAATGGTATTTCCTATGGATCAAAGCCATAGAAATAGCATTTACTTTTCTTCATTAGGTTACTTATCAGATGTTTGGCATTATGTTGTCCCCTACCAATATGCAACCTCGTGAGAATAGCAAATAAAGTTAAATAATCTACTAAAGTGTTAATCTATGTGATCAAAACTGGCTTGAACTCTTGATCTTCTGCCCTACCTTTCCAAATTCAGAAATTAACAGACATGTGCCACCAAGAATGGCCCAATAACTTCTAGTTAGTCAAAATAATCATCCAAAACACCGAGCAAGGCAGAGAAAGACAAAATCTAATGGCATGAAATAAAACTAATGGATCATTTCTCAGACAGGAATAGAAATAATTCGATCACATGACAATGTTCAGGTGCATAACATAGAATGGAGAAAAAAAAAAGTCCCAAATCCATGGTTACAACAGAGCCATGCTTTACAGTAATGAGTATATTAACAAAATGGTTTCAGATAGAGAAAAAGGATCAGGAAAAATTCAAGTATGTGATTACGTACAGAGAGGCAATGTCTCTGTAAGAACTCTCCAGGACACCCCTCCTCAGACAAAAGTGCTAGCCCCTTGTACTGTCCCCCCTGGGAGAGAGGTTCCCCCAAATCCCCGACTTTCGCAAGCAGTATGCAGTCATGGTTTAAAAAAAAAAAAGAATCTGATTCAGGTTGTCGGGGAAATATAGTTCAGGATGAAGTTTTAAGTACGTAAGGGAGCCATATTTACTACAGAAGGACGCCATATTTAACTACAGGAGGAAGCCATATTCACCACAGAAGCTGACGTTCTTTTTCCCCTCTGGTTTTTCAGGACGTGGTTTTTTTCTCTAGGCAGCCTAGCTGTTCTGGAACTTGCCTTCTGGACTAGGCTGTCGTCCAATTCAACACAGATCCTCCTGTCTCTGCCTCCTGAGTGCTGAAGTTGCAGGCGAGTGCCACCGCTGCTGCCACCACCCGGCTTGAAATACTTCTTAGAAAAGCCGGTCAGTAGTATGGCGGTCAGCAGCCAAGCGCAAAGGAGGCTGGGATTTCTACGGAAAGTCATTTGCGTTTTAGTTTTGCTTCAACGCCAAAGGAAACCATTATTCAGTTGTAAAGAAGCAGTAGGCTCTGTTTTAATTTAGCGACTACTCTGGATCTACTATTGGGGAGTACTCCTCAGGCAATTTGATAATCAAGAGATCTGGAGGGTGGAATGTGAGGGGTGAGAAGCAAGAGAAATTTCTTTCCGCCTTGCTGTTTAATTGGAAAACGGAGTGAGAAAACTGGAAAATTAAGAAAAACAATAATTTTAAAAAAGCTGTTCTACTTTGTATTTCTGGAACAATCTAGTGAAATTTACAGGGGTAGGTGGAGAGAAATAGGTAGGTAACTTCACTAATTTAAACATTTTAATATAAAACAGATCTAGGTTGCTGGAACGAAATAAAAAAACCCATGAAATTTTGAAACAAAAAATTAAAACACAATTTCAAGGAGATTCCAACCTGAATTTCAACTTTCTTTAATGTACATCTTCTCTCTTCCCTATCCTAAATAAGAAAAAAACAAGACTTACCTGATGCACTCTAATTATTTCCTACTTGCTTGGCTTTCGGCCCAAGAGCAGCAGCGGAAATCTAGACGGCCCTGAGTTCGGTCCTTGGACTTCTCCCTTTCTAGAAGGACAGATTCTGTTCTGGCCACACCTATGGAGTAACAAACTCCAGGCTGTGGAGGCTGGAATGCGCAAGGAGAAACACTCAAGGGGGCGGTAGGCGGGGTGGCGGGCGGGGCGGGGCGGGGCTCCCTTCAGGTGGACCACCCAGAGAAACTGGCCCTAGAGGGTCAGTTTGGGAGGGCGGGGCTTGCAAATACCTTTCCAGAATCCGGATCACCTGGCCTGGAGATACAGTGGAATCTCAATACTGTCTATTATACACATGTAACCAAATTTACCCTTTTAATACCTAATAAAAAAGAAAAGCAAGAAGAGGATGCAGTTTCTACCTCCACATACAGGCATCCAAAACTTCCTTCACACGTTAGTCCTGTCCCCAATCTGGATCCCAGCTTCGCCCAGACCACACCACAGTTAATCTACTTTATCTGTCTTAACCTTTGCAGTCCTTAATGTGACTGTTGGAATCACACAAAGCAACACAACTCATTTTGATAGCATGGGTCAAGCAGCGTTCACCACTGACTACTATGGTCTAGTGAAATTTAATGGTTCGTATAAATACACCGGCACCATTAAGACAAAAACCAAATCAATATTTAAGATCCTCTTACATTTAACCTGAAGTTTTTCTGTAATTTATTTATCAGGGAGTAACTGGCCGTTTATTCTAGTTTTTTGTATTTTTTTAAAATAAAATTCAACTGTGAGTTCGAGAGAAAATTCGACTGCTGAAAAGTTAGTCTATTATGACTACTTATGAAGGCGCTTCCACTAAAAGTCTTTCGTTCCTCTGAATGGAAGTAGGATAGACTTTGCTTCTGTCTTCCCCAGAGCAGGTCCTTTGATGTGAGTTTGTGGCTGAAGGGAGACAAAGGAATGGCTTTCCACCAGGTCTCCATACCATCTTATTAAGGCGTTTTAAAAAAAATGCATTGGCACATTCTCACAAGTTCTCTGAACACCTTTGCATCGGTCTTCTTTGTGAGGTGACTGTGTGTGGGGGGGGGCGGGTGTTGTGTGATAGATTTTTATTTTTAAAAGTTAATAGATGAAGCCAGCCCGGGTTACATAGTGAGGCCCTGTTTCAGTCCCCTCCCCCCACCCCCTTAGGTTACTGTTTAGGTTCCAAGGAGAAAGCTGAAAGCCTTTCTTTTCACTTAGTCATTCAGAGCCTGAGCCACACCCTTTTGTTATCAAGACCTTAACCTCAGCTGTAAGACACGGGACAAGCTCGATTAATGTGTAACCGCTCTTTTGGCAGGATTGTCTGCCCTCTCATTCCCATCAGACAATATCTGAGATCCATGCTCCACCTCACACACCCATTCTCCTTATTCATCCCATTGCAATGTTGCTGTCCTTTCCAAGACCCTCCTCCCCACACTGCATTCTGTTGACATATGAACTTTTCTTAAGGGAAATTTTGTTTCTCCAAAATAAGTTAGGGAAGCAATTGATCCACAAAGGAGAAGTGGGCTGCCTTTACAAGTGCGCTGGAAAGAGAATGTTTCCACGTTTGGTGGGTCTTACTTGCAAACCCAGCGTTTGGGTGGCTGAAGCTGTAGGAAGATTTTTTTGAGCTGAGGCAAAACATAGCGAGAGCCACCCTGGATTAGAGAGAGAGACCCTGCAGCAAGCAAGCGCATAAACAGCTGGGGAAATGGCTTAGTGGTTTAAAATAAATTTTCCTCTTCTAGAAGACCTGGGTTTGTTTTTCAGGACCCTGATAGCAGCTCACAACCAATCTAAAACTCTGTCTCCTGGCTCTCCTGGTCCGCCAGCCACAGACACATGTGATGTACAGACACACACGCAGGCAAATCACTCACATACATAAAATAAAAATTTTAAATGTTTTTGCAATGTATGCGTGTGACTAGGCAATATTTTTATTCAACGTTTAAAAAGCAAAACACTTGGGAGAGGGAGCAGTTTCATGGAAGCAAGGGGAGGTAGGAGGGGAGGAGGAAAAGGGATAACTTTTGAAATGTAAAAACAGAATGTCCAATAATAAAAAAAAAAAATTAAAGAAAAAAAAAAGAAAACACTATCCATTGACAATAGTCAGGCCAGACAGGTTTGGCTTCGTTCCTTGTCCAAGCCCTGGAGATAAGATTCCTGGAATTCACTGGCCAAATTTGTAGAGCCAGAATTAGGATTAGAGTGGTAATTTGGTAGCCTTCAGGTAATTTAAGGGCTCCGAGAAGAATTCATCGATCATCATGAACAATACTTAGTTCCATTAAAAAAAAAAGAGTTGAAGTTGAAGGACAAAAATCCTAACTAAATATTCAAACAGTAGGTCAGAGCGCAAAGTCAGAGAACGTGAGCCAGGCATGACAAGGAAGCGTGGAAACCGCCCTGTGAGAGTGGCGCAGTGAACCGAGGGATACGTGTTCGGTACTTTGATGGGATCGCCCAGGAGTTTGGGGGGGCTTTTCTAGGAACTGCTGTGAACTGAAGGAAGATTGAAGAAACCGTGAGTGTAGAAGCCAGAGTCTCCCTCACAGTAGACTGAAAACTGTAGTTAGAGCAAGAGCGAGGAAGAAATTGGGAGAGAGGAAAAGGGATTCGGCCTCAAAGTCAGAGACTTCTCTGTCCTTTGACCTCTATCCTAACAGTGATGGGAAGGAGAGAAAATGACTGGGCAACGTGGCAGGGCGTGCCTGCAGCTCTTGCACATGCGCGGTGGAAGAAGGAAGTTCATTGTACAACCTTGTCCTAGATAATGAGTTTTAGACCCTGCCTCAAAAATGTGAAAGTACAAGCAGGAAAATAATTTATGGAGGGCAGTCAGAGAGGAGAATGAAAAACAACAAAATAGAGTGCCGTATATGTACGGGATGACTCAGTGAAATATCACTTTGTATACTTATTTAGAAAGTACATATCATCTGTGAATGCCAATTAACCTTGTAATTTCGAAATGACACTTTGCTGTTAAAGCTTAGTTTGTCTCCAGTGGTTTTATTGGTTTAGCTAATGTCAATTGAATGTATTATATGG
Source organism: Micromys minutus (assembly GCF_963924665.1). Taxonomy (NCBI): domain Eukaryota; kingdom Metazoa; phylum Chordata; class Mammalia; order Rodentia; family Muridae; genus Micromys; species Micromys minutus. Next base: position 27,077,897 of record NC_137983.1, on the reverse strand, counting down.
CGCTTAGTCCATTGAATACATAAACTGGTTTTAGTATTCTCATTAGAATTTATCTGCATTTATAATGATGATCCTGACCCACCCAAACTCCATGTCTGGAAACTTCCTGTTTATATTCAAATTAGAATTGTTGTTTTACCACACTATGTAAATTACGATATTTTACAAACCTTATGAATCCTTATTACTATCCTATGGATGAGAAAACAGAAAGTCATTAATGATAAAATGTTATGCAAAGCCACAGAAATATTAAGGTTATGGAGCAGACTTTAAATCCCACGTCTTGCTATCTTGATGCAAACATTAAATGTAAAGTTAATTTTTCTAAGTTCAGCCAATTGTTTAAAGAGCTTGCTATATGCAGTTTCAGTTTCCATGAAGGGGAGAGAGAGGTCTACCATCTCATAATTTATGTTTCTACTGGAACTTGATATCTTCAAGCATAATTTCCAAGAGTGTAGTAAGGAACATTTATCTCTAGGCTTTGCCCCTTTATTGTTTTTAATCTAAATGGAAAATGTTTGGTATTTCATGCTGAGGCAAATGAAACTTCTCATTACATTGTTGTATCTTTTCAAAAAATGTTAATGTTGTTTAGATGAAAGCTATAAGCATTTTTTTTTCCTGGAAACTTCAGCAATGGGCTAAGTTCAGAAGCTAGAGAGTCGTTTTTTAGATGTCAGATACCCTGACAGTGATTTGCTACTGGTACATTGAGGAGGGGGGTGCATTTTCATACAATATTGTTCATGAACTCTTAATCTGTCCAAATGTTTATGCTTTTCTAGTGTTTACACATTGAAATATATACTGCAGGAGCTGGAGAGGTAGCTCAGTGGTCCAAGAGCTCTTGCTGCACTTCCAGAGGACCAGAGCTGGTTCTCAGTACCCACATTGGGATTCAGAGATCCAAGATCCTCTTTTGGCCCTCACAGGCACCCACACATAAGGAGTTCACATCTACACAGACACATATATACATAAAAAACAAACAAACAAATAACAGAATAAGAGAGAGATGGAGACAGAGAGATAGAGAGACGGACAGAGAAACACAGAGAAGCAGAGAGAGAGACAGAGAGAGATCCAAAGATGGTAGTAGTGAGGCACCTCTGATTTCAAGAATGTGACAATAACCTCCCAACCTATCTATCTATCTATCTATCTATCTATCTATCTATCTATCTATCTATCTATCAAAGGATTTTTTTCCCTCTGAGTATCTTTGCTTATGCTGGAACTCATTCTGTAGACCCAGCTGGCCTTGAACTATGAGAGCTCCCTGCCTCTGCCCAGAAAAAGGTGATTAAATTCCTAGCACTAGGGAGGCAGGGGCTGGTCAGGCAGGGGTGGGGTGGAGATCTCTGTGAATTTGAGGTGGAACTTGTTTACTGAGGGCATTCCAGGGAAGCATCAAGGAAAAAAAAATCTATGTAAATAAATAAATAAATAAATAAATAAATAAAGAGATTCTTGAGCAGGGTGGTGGCACGTGAGGAAAGGTAGAAAGGATATGGCTTTGAGCAGGCAATTAGCTCCTAAGAGCTCTGATTTTATGAATGTGAACAGTACCCTTTTAAAAAAGTTGTTTGAGCGAAGGGACAGTGAATAGCAGAAGGGGTGTCATGTTGAGCAGGTGATCACCTCCTGCTTTCATATTATGAATGTGAACTGAACTCTTTAAAATATGCTCGAGGTCTGGGTGGTGGTGCAGGAATTTGAGCCTAACCTGATTTACATAGTGATCTCCAGGTCCTCAGTTTTGGGATAGAGGTGGTGTGGGGGCTGGTGCCTAGTGAAGCTTTGTGTCCAGGGAAAGGAGGAGAGGTGCTTTAGAGAGCTCTTAGGTGACTCAAGGACACGTAAGATGCATCTCTGAGAGGAACTGGGCTTGAGATCCTTATGATTTTGACTCTGAGGTTGCTATGGTCTGAGACTTCTTAGCCTCCAGAAGTACAAATGAATTTCTGTTGCTTAAGAATGATTTAATCTATTATGGAAATAGTAGCCTATGAAGACTTAGACAACTTGTTCAAGTGACCTCCTTCCCTACTACTCCGAGATGCTCTGCTGAAGACCCCACTAAAACCGGACTCACCTGGGGACTTTCCTGAGCTGACTCTGACTTATATCACTTCTCATACTTTCTTCTCAGGGTTTTGAATTGAGCTCAAATAGATGGTCTTTCAGCTATTATTGTCTTTCTTTTTAGTGTGCTGTTGAATTCGTGCACGGATTGAAAAGCTATTATAAAGAGTTTCCATGCACACTTTAACCAGCCTGTCTTAAGTTTAACATATTATATTGCCAAGTTCCATTTACTATAAGAATTTCACAATGGCATAAGGCTACTAAGCAAACTCTAGACTCTTGGACTGAAGTCATTTTTCCATGAATGTACTTTTATCTGATCCAATCCAGGATGCCATTTTGCATTTAGGATCAAGTTATAAGGCAGACATTCGGTTCCACCCCCTGTCAAATCTCAGTCCAAACTCAGAAAAACGTAACTTATGCCTTGGAATATATGTGCTTGTACCACTCTTATAACAGTTAGCCCTACCTATAATCTCAGATTTAATCTCTTAGCAAGCATCTCAGTGAGAATTGAGAATTCCTAAGAACCTTTGAGAAGCTCAATGCTGTGTCTACCTCTACTAAAACAACTGGAATTAAATCATTAAATTTTATATCATATAGCCTTGAAAAGAGAGTTTGTATGTGATATGTGAGAAGTGAAAAATCAGTAAGAGTCACATCTCTCTAGGCTTTTCTGGATTTCTTAAGGTCCAGAATGTGAATAGGTTGATAGATAGATAGATAGATAGATAGATAGATAGATAGACAGACAGACAGACAGATGGCTTCCCATACATGTTGAATTTTAGAATATCAATTTTCTTCTTTTCTTTCTTCCTTCTTCCTCTCTTTTCATTCATTCATTTATTCATTCATTCACTGGTTTGTGTATGATATTTGAAAAGGTAACAATGCATGATGTTCATAGTTTGTTAGTGATAGTAGCTAACCTTATTCCAGCACATCTAGAAAGATGTAGAAAACAAACACTTTGGCAACATGTGATTACATATAACCTTTATAGTTATTTAGGTCTGCTGAGATGGTTCACCGAGTAAGGAAGGGTACTTGCTGCCAAGTCTGAAAATCTGAGTTCAATTCCCTGGACCACATGTTTGAATGAGAGCAGTCACCTTAGCAAGTTATCTCTGAGTTTTGTATCTGTGCTATGGCACATGCACTTCAATAAATAAACAAATAAATAATAAATAAATAATATATAGATAGATAACCTCTCATATATGTTGAATTTTAGGATCTCAATCTTTCTTTCTTTCCTTCCTCCTTCATCTCTTTTTTTCTTTCTCTCTTTCTTTTTTATTTATTCATTCATTTATTCTTTTTTTTTCTAGGTAGGATTTTCAAGATCCTGGAACTCATTCTGTAGACCAGCTGGCCTTGAACTCAGAGATCTGCCTGCCACTACCACCTCAGTGCTGGGATTAAAGCCTGCACCACCACCACCTGGCTCAATCTTCTTTTCAAAGTGAGGTAGAATTAATGGGCAGAAGTTTGAAAACATGGCTCTAAGAATTTGATTATGTATATGGTTATACAAGAAAAAGTGTCATGGATGATTAAACGGGTCTGTTTATGATATACTTTATATTTGAAACTGTGCAGCTCCTCAATTCTCCTGGCTCCCCACCACCCTATTCCCAAGGAAGTAAACCATCAAAATTGGAATGCACTGTATTATATTAAAATGTCAACTTTCATTTATATCTACATTTAACATCTTACTTGCTTATTTGTTTAGTGAGACTCTATCTTAGTAAAACTAAAATAAGGGCTGGAGAGATGGCTCAGTGGTTAAGGGCACTGACTCCTCTTCCAGAGGTCCTGAGTTCAAATCCCAGCAACCACATGGTGGCTCACAACCATCTGTAATAAGATCTGATGTCCTCTACTGGTGTGTCTGAAGATAGCTGCAGTGTACTTACATATAATAAATAAATGAAGGAAGGAAGGAAGAAAGAAAGTAAAGAAAAAAAGAAAGAAGGTTAAAAAAAACCTAAAATAGAATTGCAGCATTTGAATGGCAAAGAGCAAGTGGAAGCAAGTGGAATAGGGCCTGGTCTCCTCCAGAAGTTGGTCACTTCTCCTCATTCTGCTGGAAGGATCTGCTCTGACAATTACCTCACGTCTATTTGGTTAGTCTCAAACTTGCTGTGGAAAGGAGGCTGGTATTACACTTCTGATTTTTCCTGCCTCAACGTTTGAAGTTCTAGAATCACAAAGCTATGCTGGATTGTCTGCTAGAAAACAGGGCTACAGGGCAAGCATTGTACCAACTGAGCTACATACCAGCCCCAACCTTTAATGCTTTAAATATAATTTATTAAAATGATGAAAGGATAGATAAAATGCAACATAATAGAGCCTAAAACAGACCCCAGACCTGAGGTGACTTGACTCACAACTATGGTGGCCCAAAGGATTCATGTGAAATGAATAGTATATATAAGTATTCATTATATAAGCCTAGCTAGTCAGTGAACACTTACGTATACTATATTTCTAGTACTAGGAGATAGAGATAAGAGAGTAAGGCAAGGCTAGTCAAGACTACCCTCAGCTACACTGCAAGTTCAAAACTAGCCTGGGCTGCATAAGATACAGTCTCACTAAAACTAATATAAAATTTTAGTATGCAAGGGCAATCAAGAAGCCAGTGGAGTGGAGTGGTCCTAGAGGACTCTAGGAGCTAGTCAACTTTTTACTTTGCTAGAAGGATCTGCTTTGACAAATACTATCCAGGACTCCATATCTGATGGAAGAGGATCTGGGGTATGTCTTAACTCATTTGAAGGGTTGGCAGAAGTGTTTATTTCAAATTCAAACCAAGGGCTCAGGAGTGAGTCTTTTTTTTTTTTTTAATTGAAGAACTTTATTAAAAAAACAAAGATAAATGTACAAATTTTAAACATTTTTGCATAAAAGTATGCAAATACATTTTGTCATTGCTTAGCTTTTTTTAAAATAAGATTTGATAGTGGGCATTAAGATCTTACTAGTTACAATGACCATAAAGTACATGTAAAACAGGATGTAACCTGGAATTAGTCAAGGTTTTCTTGGTGTGTAAGGAGTAAACATAATGGTTTTTTGTTTTGTTTTGTTTTCTTTTCTTTCTTTTCTTTAGCCTCACACAGTTTCTGAGTTGTTTCTGGGGTGTTCAGAGCTTTCTGGGGTTAGTATCCAATTATCAGTGACTGCATATTACGTCTGTTCTTTTGTGACTGGGTTATCTCACTCAGGATGATATTCTCTAGATGCATCCATTTTCTTAAGAATTTCGTTAAGCCATTGATTCTGATAGCTGAGTAGTACTCCATTGTGTAAATATACCATAATTTTTGTATCCATTCATCTACTGGAGGACATCTGGGTTCTTTCCAGCTTCTGGCTATTATAAATAGAGCTGCTATGAACATTGTGATGCATGTGTCTTTGTTGTGTGTTCGAGCGTCTCTGGGGTAAATGCCCAGAAGTAGAATAACTGGGTCTTCAGGTTGCACTATGTCCAATTTTCTGAGGAACTGCCACACTGATTTCCAGAGTGGTTGTACTAGTTTACAACCCCACCAACAGTAGAGAAGTGTTCCTTTTTCTCCTCATCCTCGCCAGCATCTGCTGTCATCTGAATTTTAGATCTTGGCCAATCTGACTGGTGTGAGGTGGAATCTCTGGGTTGTTTTGATTTGCATTTCGCTGATGGCTAAGGATGTCGAGCACTTTCTTAGATGCTTCTCAGCCATTCAATACTCCTCAATTTGTTTAGCTCTGTACCCCATTTTTTAATAGGGTTGTTTGATTCTCTGGTGTCTAGCTTCTTGAGTTCTTTGTATACCTTGGATATTAAGCCTCTATCTGATGTGGGGTTGGTCAAGATCTTCTCCCACTCTGTTGGCTGCCGTTTTGTTTTCTTGACAGTCTCCTCAGCCTTACAGAAACTTTGCGATCTCATTAAGTCCCATTTGTCAATCTTAGAGGTGCCTTGCTGGCAAGAATCAGTTCTGACCTATAGGTGGTGGAGGTCCCGTTGTCCTTCCTCCACTGATGGTCACTCAAAAAGCCAGAGTGTTTTATGAAATTGTAGATTGTAAATTTCAAACCCCAGAGGAAATAACTCGAGCACTGGTTCCTGGCTGGACCATGTTGTGGATCTTTTTCCTGAGTTGTTCTTTGTTTTACTAGCAGATTGTTCTGTTGGACAAACCTGTGATGTCACTGAAATTCTTGTCTGCTCTGTCTCTGTGTCTTAGGTGTTACTCCCCCTGCCTGCAGCTTTCACATTTCTAATTCCAGCTACTGGATTTCTATCAAGACATTTTTCTTCCTTGTTGTATGCTTAGAAAGCAAATAAGCATATTATTAAAATAAAATGTATTATCAAATTATGTTAAAATGCAAAATTAAATGTATATTTAACACTATTTTCATTATGGTTATTTTGCTTTTAATGATACTGGATTGCTTAGACGTTCTGAAACCAAAGATTCTCTGAATAGGTAATTATGCTTCCTCTACAAAAGTGACCAGTCTCTTTTGTTTCCAAATCAGCCTTCATATTTGTCTGTCTGTCTGCCTGTATGTCCATCTGTTCACCAATCCACCATCCATCCATCTATCTACCTACCCAGATCTATCTATTTCTGTCTTTCTGTCTGACTACCTACTTATCTCTATCTATCATCTATCTATATTATATCTATCTATCTATCTATCTATCTATCATCTATCTATCATCTATTTATCTATTTATCTATCAATCAACAGATTTCACTGTGCATCCCAGGCTAGCTGCCTATTTATAATTCTTTTGCCTCAACTTCCCAGAATGCAGGCATTCCAGTCATGTTGCCACCACATCCAGCCAACCACTTATCTGCTTGAAGCACCATTAGATAATATTTGCCTCTCTGATCATTTTGATTGAATTTTTAAAGTATAATAAACTTCCCTCAAAAGTACAAAATTTCAGCACTTTTTTCTTGTAATTTTATCCTCAAAACATATATGTATGAATGAATGAATGTATGTATGTATGTATGTATGTATGTATGTATGTATGTATGTTTGTATTTTATTGGTGATGGAGAAGGGACAGAAGTACCATAGTGCACACGTGGAGGTCAGAGGACAGCTATGGGAGTCAGTTTTCTCCAACCACGTGTTTCTAGAGATTGAGCTCAGGTCTTTAGGCTTGGCTGTAAATGCCTTTGCCCCGGAGCCATCTTTCCTACCCTCCTTTATTTCCCCTTGGCCAGGTGACCTTCAGCTCACAATCCTCCTGCCACATCCTCCACCCTGCTGGGTTTTCAAAGACTCTGACAATGTCCTGGGCTTTAGTGATTTTTAAATCCACCTGGGTGACTCTTGAGCTTTAGAGTTTACCTCAACTATTTCTGTTCATTCTTAGTTCACAGTCCAAGTGTCACTACCTACTTCTGGTTCCTCTTTTCTTTCTTTTTGATAATTTTTATTGGATATTTTCTGTATTTAAAGTTCAAATGTTCAGGACCGGAGAGATGGCTCAGTGGCTAAGAGCACTGACTGCTCTTCCAGAGGTTCTAAGTTCAAATCCCTGCAACTGCATGGTGGCTCACAACCATCTGTAATGAGATCTGACGTCCTCTTCTGGTGTGTCTGAAGACAGCTACAGTGTACTTATAATAAATAAATAAATAAATAAATAAATAAATAAATAAATAAGTAAGTAAATAAATAAATAAATAAATCCTAAAAAAATAAACAAAGTTCAAATGTTATTCCACCCCCCCCCACTCTCCTCCTCCTCTACTTCCTTCCATGAAGGTGCTTCCTCTTCAAACCCCCTCTGCCACCTCAGCTCCCTGGTGTTTCCTCTTATTCTCCATTAAAAAGTCTGATTTGGGGCTAGATGGCTCAGGGTTAAGAGTAAGATCTTTTCAAGAGATCCTGAGTTCAATTCTCAGCAACCACACAGTGGCTCTTGAATATCTGTAATGGGATCAGATGCCCTTTTCTGGCATGCACCATATGTACACACAGAACACTCCATCCATCCATAAATAAAAATAACAATAATAAAAAGAACAGCAGTTCTTTAAAAGACATCTAATTTAGTTTATTTTTCTCTCCTTCCCGGCCCTCACCCTTTTCCTCTTTCCCTCTTCCTTCATTCTTTCTTTCCTTCCCCCACCCCCAATATCTTATATATCCCAGACTGGCCTTTAACTGTCTATATTACCATAGCTGACCTTGAACTCCTGATTTTCCACCTCTAATCCTGAGTGCTGGGCCAACATACCTGCTTACAATCTTTTTTTTTTTAAACCACTTTTTATTTTGAAAGATCTCTTGGAACTTTGAAACTACACGTGGGGATTGTACACTCAAACCTTAAGCTTCCTTGATCCATTTCCTGTCCAATTATGCCCCAGTAAAGCTGCCACCCTGTTGAAAGACAGCTCCATCTCCTCTGAGTTTGCATTCAAGCTCCTGAACGAAATATATCCACGTGCTAACATTTCCCTCTGAGATTACCGTGGATGCTCTTCTGTGGACCATTGGTTAGATGAGGGGCTAAGACTCTCAAGAGTAGTGTCGCCCTCTAGAGGACATTAACATGTTTCTGGATATGCTTAAAATGGGCAGCCACCTTGGTGAGTTCCACCCTAGCAGGAAGAGATCCAGCTATTCCACTTCTGGGCTTATACCCCAGAGACACTCCAATATACATCAAAGATGCATGCACCACAATGTTCATTGCAGCTCTATTTATAATAGCCAGAAGCTGGAAAGAACCCAGATGTCCTTCAGTAGATGAATGGATACAAAAATTGTGGTACATTTACACAGTGGAGTACTACTCACTATCAGAAACAATGACTTAACGAAATTCTTAAGAAAATGGCTGCATCTAGAGAATATCATCCTGAGTGAGATAACCCAGTCACAAAAGAACAAACATAATATGCAGTCACTGATAATGGGATACTAACCCCAGAAAGCTCGGACTACCCCAGAAACAACTCACAGACTGTGTGAAGTTCAAGAAAACAAAACAAAACAAAACAAAACAAAACAAAACAAAAACCATTATGCTCAATCCTTACACACCAAGAAAACTTTGACTAATTCTGGGTTACATCCTGTTTTACATGTACTTTCTGCTCATTGTAACTAGTAAGACCTTAATGCAGAGTATCAAACCTTAAAAAAAAGCCAAGCACTGACAAAAATGTATTCGTATACATTTATGCAAAAATGCTTAGAATTTGTTCTTTTATCTTTGTTTTTTAAAATAAAGTTAAAAAAAGAAAAGAAAAGAAAAGAAAATGAAAAAGGGAAGGAGGAATCTTATAGTGCCAAGAGCAACTTCCTTAGCCTTTGTGCCTTCTCTGGAATATTCCTTACTGTCATTCTTTCCTTAAGGCTTCCTCTTTGTTGTCTTCCGCTTCTTCCTCTTCCTCCTCCTCCTCTTTTGATTGTCCAGGATTCGTTTTGTAGACCAGGCTGGTTTCAAACTCTGAGATCCACTTTTGGAGTGCTGGGACTAAATGCAAGTGCCACCGTACCCTGGCCTTAACACCTTCTTAATCTTATCCACGAAGTGTCATATTACAGTGAGAAACAAAACCGTTCAGAAAGGAACTTTCGCGAGCTTTACTTTCCAGCATATCTTCACCTGCACCTGGGTACTTGGCTCGCCCTCCTGGTACTGAGCCGCCGGCTGTGCTCACCTCTACTGCTTAATCTCTTGTAGTCTTCTGTTTCAGGCATCCTGTTTAATTGGGAACTTTGTTCAAGAGAAGCAAAGGCAAGGGAAGAAAAAGAAAGCGAGTTATCCCTTAGTTTCCTGCTTCGGCTTCTCAGCATCAGGTCTTATGCCTTACCCAACTGGAAGGAGCCCCAACCCTCTATTTTTGTTCCCCTGTCTCAACCTCGCGGTCCCCTTCAGCATACAGAAACTCATGCAGTGACCTCGAACTATTGGAGGCATTTCCCTTCATCCAATAGCCTACCCCACTCAGATTTCTCATGGCCTTTACCACCATTCACTGTTTAAAAGATTTGTTTTTCAATTTTAACTATGCGTTTGGGTAGACTTAGGGGCATGTATATGTGAGCGCAGCTGTCTACAGGGGCCAGAAATGTTGGAATTACTGGTGTTGTGAGCCTCCTGATATGGGTGCTAGGAACCAAACTTAGGCCAGGAGCAACAAGCACTCTTGTTCTTTTGTTGTTGTTCGATTGTTATTATTATTATTATTATTATTATTTTCTTGAGACAGTGTTTCACTGTGTAGCTGTCCTGGATCTCGCTCTGTAGACCAGGAGGTCCTGGAACTCCCTCCTAGTGCTGGCGTTGAAGGTGTGCACCACCATACCAAGCTTGCAGCAAGTCTAACAGCTGAGCCATCACTCGGGTGCCCTGCATAGTTTTTTTCTTACAGAAAGACTCTGCTAAAATGAGAACCTACCTGCACCATGGCATCTCTTGATAGAATAACACCTCTTGGTTCTGACCCAGCACCCACTGAGTCAGAACCTGCTCTTTAGCAGGGTCTCTAGGATCACAGTGACATTAAACCTCCAGGAGCCCTAATTGGTCACTTCTACTTTCCAATTTAAGTTGTGCCTCAGTTCCATGAAGACAAAATCTATAGCTCATTTACCTCTGTAGTTCACCTTTCAGTCACAAGACAGTTCCTTAGTGCTTATGAAGATTCAGTAAGGGCTTATCCAAGAGAATGTTCCTACACACACAAGGGCCTTGGACTCCCAACTGCATGAGCTGCCATGCCTGGCTTAGCCCAGCTGCTGCTTGGGTGCTAGAAACCTGTCTCCAGCAAGGTGATCACATAGCCAATCTCCTTTATGGTGCCGTGTAAAGACTTTAACGACTGTATGAGAGATGGTTCGATACCCACTGGGTTTGCAAAGTGACACCCAGTGAAAGCCCTAGAACACCCACCTGAGCTGCCACGAAGATCTCCGTTGTCTAGTGACTGATGAAAGCTGTGCCGAGACAGCATGTTTTCAGTCCAGCCAAGCTGATGAGGGAGTCTTTGGCCTGGAACTTTTGTCGAGAGTTAAATTTAATATTTTATATTAACTGAGGTGGGAGACGCCTCAGTTGGTTAAAGCACCTGTCACTGAGCTGGGTGACCTGAGCTCTGTCTTCATGGTGAAGTAAAGGACAAGGTCACTGTTCTTGAACACATGCCCTGGTACATTCAATGTCCCCCCCAAGTAAAAAATAAAATAAAATAAGGAAGGAAGGAAGCATGTAAGTAAGCAAATAAATAAAATGAGTATAATATAAATTTTAATAATACAAATTTTGTATTAAAACTTGGTGTTGGTCATGGTGGCACACACCTGCAATCCCGGCACTCAGAAAGAGAACTGCAAACTTGAGTCTAGCCTGGGCTACATAGTGAGTTGAAGCCTAGCAAAGACTACATGATGAAACATCATATCAAAAAACAAAACAAAACAAGCCAGGTGGTGGTGGTGGTGATGGTGGTGGTGGTGGTGATGGTGGTGGTGGTGGTGGTAGTAGTGATGGTGGTGGCAAACTCCTTTAATCCCAGTACTTGGGAGGCAGAGGTAGGTAGGTCATCAAGTTCAAGGTCAGCCTGTTCTACAGAACAAGTTCCATGATAGCCAGAGCAGAGAAACCCTGTTCAAAAACAAACAAAAAACAACAACCAAAACCATCTTCCAAATACAAACCCAAACTCAACCATTAAGCAACACCCCAACTTGGTAATGAGGAAATCAATGAGTGAGGAGGGTGCTGATGACTTCAATGAATGGGCGATGGCAGACAATGATAATCTTGGTGAGGCGTCTTTCATATCTTGAAATGGCAAATGTATTAAACACTACCTGTCAAGCTAAGATGGAAACATTTTACTACAGGCTTTGTACCTTGTATTCAACAAATATTGATTAAAGACTGATTTGACATTAATGACATGTAAATAATCAGCATAATTTAAACACCATTTGGGCTGGAGCGATGGCTCAGTGGTTAAGAGCACTGACTGTTCTTCCAGAGGTCCTGAGTTCAATTCCCAGCAACCACATGGTGGCTCACAGCCATCTGTAGTGAGATCTGATGCCCTCTTCTGGTGTGTGTGAAGACAGTGACAGTGTACCCACATACATGAAATAAATGAATCTTAAAAAAAAAATATTGACCACCATTTGTTTGGAACTTCAGAAGAGAACAAAAGACAATACACAGTATTTTTTTCATTTTCAAAAGTCTTTTTTAAAATTAAACCAATTGCTTGTTAAGTTACAAAGTATTTCCCTTTTCCAACATGAGGTTTCTCTGTAGACCAAGCTGGTCTTAAACTCAAAAATCTGCTTGCCGCTCTGCTTCCAAAGGCTGCCTGGCTAAGCATTAAAGTATTAAAACTTCTCGCTTCCAGGGCAATCCTCTTGTGGCATTTTCCCAACAATTGTAGACCAAATCGTGTATGATGGCATCTGCTTCACTGGTTACACGGCCTTTAAAAAAAACAGAACTTAGCAATAGTACTACCCAAGGGCATTTTTAATTCTCAAATTATCTCATTCTACAAAGAGCCCGGGCATATTTGAATCTGGTCTGATGCTCTACACCAAACCGCATCACTGTGAAGCCAGCTTCGGTGTACTCTTCGTCCTTGACGACCATCAAGACCAGCGTCGAGATCCGATGGGAAAGGGAAACCGGAGGGTCAATACACAGTATTTTTTCATTATTTATTCATTTTTCAGGCCGTATCGCAGCTACAGTTTCCCTTCCCTCCTCCCTTCTCAGGTCCTCTCCTTGAATCTCTGTCTCCTTACAATCCACACCATCTCCCTTTGCCTTCAGGAGAGGGCACGCCTCCAGGGATGTCAATCAAACATGCTTGTCTGGTCGCAGTAAGACTAGGCACCTCCCCTCACATTAAGACTGGATGAGGTAACCCAGCGGGAGGAAAAGGGTGGATCCTAAAGCAGGCAAAAGCCTCAAAGATAGCCTCTGCTTCCCCTGTTAGGAGCCCCACCAAAACACAAGCTAAATAATTATTAACATATATGCAGAGAGCCTAGGTGAGACCCATGCAGGCTCCCGATTCAGTCTGGTGAGTCTCAGGTTAGTTGATTCTGGGGGTTTTCCTGTAGTGTCCTTGACCTCTTCCCCATCTTCTGAAGGACACCCCTAGCTCCACCTAGTGTTTGGCTGAGGCTAGTGTTTCCATCAGTTGCTGGATGAAGCCTTACAGCAGACTATCATTAGGAGTCCTTTTATTGCCCCCTTCTCTCTCTCTCTCTCTCTCTCTCTCTCTCTCCCTCCCTCCCTTCTTCCCTCTCTCGCTCCATTCCTTCTTCCCTCTTTCCCTTCCTCTCTTTCCCCCTCCCTCCCTTCTTTCCTCTCTCTCTCCATTCCTTCTTCCCTCTTTCCCTACCCCCCCCCCCCCCCCCCGTCTCTCCCTCTCTCTTTCCTTTTTTTCTTTTTTTGCCAGTCATGTTTGGTTCTACCTTAGGTCTCTAGGCTATCCAGCCTCTGGGTCCTGGCTTTCCAGGCAGTGTCAGGGTTAGGTTCCCTCTCATTACATGGGTCTCAAGTCTTTAGTTGACAACCGCACTCCATCAATTTCTATGCCACACTTACCCCAGCACATCTGTTTTTGTGACTGGGTTGGTGGCCCAATTCCTCCTCTGGAAGCCTCGTCTGGTATAGGAAATGGCCGGTTCAGGTTTCCTATCCCTCATTGCTAGGGATCTTAGCTATGGCCACTCTTGTAGATTCCTGGGAGTTCCCATTGTGCGAGGTTTCTACCTTACCCCCTAAATGCCCCCCTTATGTCAGTTGTCTCTCCCAGAACTCTCTCCGTCTATGCTTCCCCGACCTGACCCCTCCTGGTCCTGTACCTGTCCCTATTCACCCTCAAGTTCACCCTTAATAACTATTTTGTCTCCTCTTCCCTGGGAGGTTCATGTTTGTTTTTTAGTCCACGTTGTTAGTCTCTCTGAGTCTACCGTATACACAGTATTTTTAAACCAACATGTGACCTCAGGTGAACAGTTTGGCAGCACCTAGGAACTCATGTGAGTGTGTATGTGTGTGTGTGTGTGAAGATTTTATACTGCTCACCAGACTTGCTGAGGTTGATCCTCAATTGTAATAAACCCTGCAGACACTAACAGAGATGTGCATCTTGGGAGCAGAGTAATAGATCTAAGTCTACAAGGGTGTTAACTGGCTCTAAGGAAGAAATAAGCAGTGGCTGATTCTATGATCGCAGTGGACAGCAGGACTAACTCTGACCCGAGGAGTGTCTCCACAGCGAGTTAAGGGGAACAAATAATCAAAACAAGGCTTAAAGCATTCATTGTCACGTTGTGCTAAAAATAAGGGTGGAGACATAGATGTCATTGAATCTAATGACTAGTCTAAGACAGGTGCTTGCCATTAGACAGAGAATGGAAGGCAAATCTATTTTCTGACTTGACAGTAATAAAACACACATTTTTGTTTTTCTGGGACAAGGTCTCACTCTTGTAGCCTAGGTTTGTACACAACTGTCTTTCCGTATGCTGTTCCATTTCCTGGGTGCTTCAATTTATAGCTATGAGCCACCAGGTTTGGTCTGAAACACACATCGTCCTTGTTGAGAGTCTTCATTCAATGCTTAATGGTGCCTCATCAATTTTCTTTCCTTTTCTTCTTCTTCTTCTTTTTTTTTTTAATTCTTTTTGGTGTGTACATACATACACATGTGTGAGTAGAGGTGCCTTCAGAGTTGAGAAGAGTGTTAGATCATCTGTTGCTGTACTAAGTGGTTGGGAGCCATCAGATGTGGGTGTTGAGAACTGAACACAAGTTCTCTGTAGAGAGCTAAGCTACCTCTTAACTATCTCTATTTGGAGACAGGCTTTCCCATGGATGTCTTGTGGTTATATAGGCTAGCCAGTGAGTCCTCAGGTTATGCCTGTCCTGATCTTCCCTCACTCACAAACTGGGCTGACAGATTTTCTGTCTCTTACACCTTTTTTATTTTTTATGGAGATGCTGCAACTCCTGGGCTCTTGTAGCCCACACCCTACTCACTGCTCCACCTGCTCAGCCCCGTGCTTCAAAACATTTCCACAAGGCTTTAATCCACTTGGATCAGAGAGTGAGTTAGAAGGTAAAAGGTTTGTTCTTTGTGCAGTTGGCCAGCTTTGGGCACAAAGGAGACAGAAGGAACATGTTGTAAAAAGTTGGCCTGGTAGAGGTTTTATGGGACAAGGACTGTTGAAATGGTGTCAGATTCTTATGTGTTTATATATAAGAAAAGGTTTGCTTTCCACCTTACTGAGGAGAATATAAGTTATTTTATATATGTTATTTGGGAACAAAGGAAAGAAGGAAAATTGTGTTCAAGTAGACCTTCAGAGAGGGCAGAGGACTCATATCCCAAGATAAAAATCCAACATGAAATAGATTATGCTTACTTGCTTCGATCTGGGGAGTTAGGGTGATTTACTTATGCACTATATTGCCCTGGCATCTTTATGAAGTCACTTTAAGTGTTCCTATATTTTTAATTAGAAGTCATTTTGCCAGTCCCTCTTCCCTTGGCAGCAATGGACTTAAATGGCTATAGAATAAAAAATGAATAATGAGCAGTACCTTCCCTTCTAAACATCCCAGGTAGACCAAGGAGAAAGAGTCACTGCTTGAATATTTAAAGTTTTTCTTAGGCAAAGGTTGAACTAATGAGGTTTTCCACTTCATCCCCCGGGTTCCCTTCAGTTTTAACAGTTTGCAGGACAGGAGTCCAGCTGAGAGCTTTGCATTCAGAGGTGGTGGTGGGGAGACAACCCCCTACTGTTCATCCCCCCTAGTGAGCCTCCTTGAATCCTCCTGACTTTGAATGAGAAGACCTAGAATCCCAAGAGAGGAGTGTGAACTTCAAGAGTGTTGTTTCTGTTTGATATCTTCACTGGGATCCACCGCTGTCTATTCTTCATGCATTCTAGCCTAGGATGGGGGAGACCGTGAAAGAGCAAAAGATGTTTTACACAGCCCTACTGCTGACTTTCTTTCCTGCATAGGGTCTAGTAGAAATCAGAAGACAATTTGTAGGAGTTGCTTCTCTCTTTGAGTCCTGTGGATCCTGGGGATGAAAGGTCTTCTGGTTTGGGAGCAACAGCTTATACCTGCTGAGTCCTCTTCCTGGACCTATTTTCATACTAATGAGTGAAGTCACAGGTGTAACTTCTTCCTTTGTCAGAGGATGGCGCATATGTAAAGCTGTGGTGACATTAACCCAGCCTTTACATTTATGTCACTTGTCTCATTTCTTTTTTTTTTTAGATTTATTTATTTATTTATTATATATAAGTACACTGTAGCTGTCTTCATACACACCAGAAGAGGGTATCAGATGTCAATACAAATGGTTGTGAGCCACCATGTGGTTGCTAGGCTTTGAACTTAGGTCCTCTGGAAGAGCATTCAGTGCTTCTTAACCACTGAGCCATTTCTCCAGCCCCACATGTTTCACTTCTAAGGCCAAAATCAATCACACATGCACTCAGTCATGACAACATCTGTTATTAATGCATTGGTAACTACCATTCTGAGCTTCTCTACAGATTGATGAATGAAATATTTAAGAAGTGCATTATAGGACAAAATGGCAACCAACAGATTGGGAAAAGATCTTTACCAATCTGACATCTGATAGAAGGCTAATATCCAATATATACAAAGAATGTAGGAAGTTAGACTCCAGAGAACCAAATAACCCTATTTAAAAAATGAGGTACAGAGAGCTAAACAAAGAATTCTCAACTGAGGAATATTGAATGGCTAAGAAGCACCTAAAGAAATGTTCAACATCTTTAGACATCAGGGAACTGCAAATCAAAGCAACCCCAAGATTCCAAATCATACCAGTCAGGATGGCTCAGATCAAAAACTCAGATGACAGCAGATGCTGGCAACAATGTGGAGAAAGAGAAACACTCCTGAGTTGTTGGTGAGATTGCAAACTGGTATAATCACTCTAGAAATCAGCCTTGGCGGTTCCTCAGAAAATTGGACATAGTACTACCTGAGGACCCAGATATGCCACTCCTGGCCATATACACAAAATATGCTTCAACATAAAACAAGGAACATGCTCCAGTATGTTCATAGCAGCCTTATTTATAATAGCCAGAAGCTGGAAAGAACCCAGATGTCCTTCAACAGAGGAATGCATACAGAGATTGTGGTACATTCACACAACTTTTAAAAACAATGACTTTATGAAATTCTTAGGCCAATGGATGGAATTAGAAAATATCATCCTGAGTGAGTTAACCCAGTCACAAAAGAACAAACAAGATATGTACTCACTTATAACTGGATGTTAGCTCAAAAGTTCAGAACACCGAAGATACAATTCACAGACCATATAAAGCTCAAGAAGGAAGACAAAAAATGTTGATGCTTTAGTCCTTCTTAGAAGGGGCAACAAAATACTCACAGGAGGAAATGCAGGGACAAAGAGTGGAGCAGAGACTGAAGGAAAGGCTATGGAGAGACTGGCCCACCTGGGGATCCATCCCATATGCAGCTACCAAACCCAGTCATCATTTGCTGATGCCAAGAAGGGCTTGCTGACTGGAGCCTGATATGAATGTCTCCTGAGAGGCTCTGCCAGAGCCTTACTGATAAAGATGAGTATACTTGCAGCTAACCATCAGACTGAGCACAGGGACCTTAATGAAGGAGTTAGAGAAATTATTGAAGGAGCTGAAGGGGTTTGCAACCCTATAGGAAAAACAACAATATCAACCAATCAGACCCCAGAGCTCCCAGGGATTAAACCACCAAACAAAGAGTACACATGGAAGGACCCATGGCTCCAGTCACATATGTAACAGAGATGGCATGCTCTGACATCAATAGAAGGAGAAGCTCTTGGTCCTGTGAAGGATCATTTTCCCAGTGTAGGGGAGTACCAGGGTGGTGAGGTAGGAGTTAGTGGGTGAGAGGGGAAGCATCCTCATAGAAGCTGAGAGAGAGAATATGGGAGGGGGGAGAACCAGGAAAGAGAATAGCATTTGAAATGTAAAAACATAAAATATCTAATAAAAATGAAAAACAAGTAGTACATTATAGTTGGGTATGGTGGTTTACACCTCTAATCCCAACAGAGGTTGTAGGATCAGGAATTCAAGGCCAGGCTGTGCTATATAGTGAACAACTTTATGCTTTTTTTCTTTACCCTGCCCCCATTCACCCTTTTATCTTATTCTTACGCTTATGCCTCAAAAGCGATTAGACATTTATTTTATAAATGGATATTATTAGTTCATGGTACACAGAAAGAGGAAAGGAAAACTGTAACACAGGATCTCTTTCCTATTCTTGATCTTCAACAGTGGAACTGTCTTCCCCGGGGAAAACTCATTGTAGCCATTATCTAAGTATTTTTGCTCCAACTTTGAAAACTTACCTTCCACAAGCAACACATTGCCTACATGGTTAATTATTCATTCATTTGTACTGGCTTATTTAACTCAGAGAAACCCTCATTGCTTCCTAGTATTCCTGAGTAAGAGCCTGGGAGATGATTCTTGAAGTTTGGCATTTTGGGAAAATAAACAAAATGATGGAGATCCCTGAATGCACAGGTCACCCCTGATTCCACTTATTGCCATTGAGACAAGAATTCTGAAATAGGTGTCCCACTCCCCATACCAGGGTACCATCAAAAAAAAAAAAAAAAAAAAAAAAAAAAAGAAAACAGTAGCTTCATGACACACATCTTCCATTCTTCACAATGACATTTAAGAGATGTTTCTGATGAGGTTAGGCATACACAAGGATAAGAGTTTGTAATGCTCTTTGACAAAAAGGATGAATGTTACTAAGTTCTTTTTTGTTTTTGTTTTTTTAATTTCTTTAACTAATGTATATGAGTACACTGCAGCTGGTTTGAGACACACCAGAAGAGGGCATCAGATCCCATTACAGATGGTTGTGAGCCACCATGTGGTTGCTGGGCATTGAACTCAGGACCTCTGGAAGAACAGTCAGTGCTCTTAACTGCTGAGCCATCTCTCCAGCCGGGAAACTCTTTTAAAAATATGACATTATTGAGTATATGTGTGTGTACCTCTGGGGCACAACATACTTGTAGAGGTCAGAGAAGAAATTGCTGGAGCAAATTCTCTTCTTCCACCACTTGGGTTCCAGGGATCAAACTCAGGTCCCATCTTGCTGATCCTCATATGCACTTTTAAAGGTTAGTCAGAAACCTTCAAAGAAAACTTCTGTTTGGACCACACTGGAGGAAATCCTTGGAAAAGTTTGGCAAGCTTTATACATAGTTGAATCTCCGTGGGACTAAGCCTATGTAAAATGTGGAGCAAAGTGTAGGTGTTAAAATTGGTGTGTGGGAGATGAGCAGTCCTTCATTGCCTCAGTCAAATGAATTCAATTTAATGATGTAGCTCTGCATAATTTAAGGAAGAAAACACAGATGAACCCCGACCACAGCGAAGAAGGTATCTTTTTAAACAGGATTTTTTTCCCACATGCAATGCAACAAGAATATCTTGCACTTCTAAAATTAAGATAATTTGAAAATTTCTGTCAAACAGATGTTGAATTAAAAATCATTATTACCACTCTGAAATACAACATTTTACTAAAGGTTTGAAAAGGTTAAGGTTAGTCCTGTTATCTACAGACAGCTAATTCGTTCTTTGCTTGTAGAAAAAAAATAATGACAGAGAAAAGCAAGAAAGGACAGAAAAGGTATGAAAAAGAAGTTAGGTTTTTTTTTTTCTAGTGTCAGTATTTAAAATACCATGATTTTAGCTTTTTTAAAATGGCATCCTGAATTTATTCAACTTCTTTGAACCCATACTTTACTGACAAAATTCTATCACTAGGTTTTATATTAGTAATTTAAATGAAAATATTTTAGTATGCTTCCAATATATTGATTTTCACATGGCTGATTTATAACATAATGTGCGACTAAAACAGAATGTAGCATATATGCTTATACATTACATATTATTTTACTCATTAATTCCAGTCAATAACAAATTGAACAATTAGAATCAGACCCATCAAATTTCATATAGTAAAGTCTAGTCCACAAAGGTTGTAAACTGAAGAGGAATTGCTTCTATTAGACTGCCCCATGGTCGTGTCTGTGAGGTATTTTCTTGTTTAGGGATTAATGTGAAAAGGCATCACATTATATGGCTTTTTTCCTGGTAAGATGATATTACCAGAATTGATGGGCTCAAATCTAACTTTCTTTCATCTTTATAATATATAACTTTCTTTCTAATACATGGCTTAAAATGGAGCCGTAAGGTCATGGTCAATAGAACAAACTGGAATTCAAGAATATTAATTATTAAGTACTCTTGTCTAGTTGACTATGTGTTGCATCGATGTTAAACATTTAAGTTTAAACATACCAAAGATGCTGGTCTGTTGGCACAGGCATGCCTGGTCTGTAATTTCAGCTACTTAGGATGCTGAGGCCTGGTAGGAGTTCAAGGCTTCCCTGGGCTTCCCTGACTCAAAACATTTTTAAAATTAAAATTAAATCAAATAAAGGAATGGAGTGGTAACTCAGTGTGAGAACACTTGCCTAGCATAGGCAATGCTTCTATCAATACCCAGTGCTGAAAACATAATAAATAAACAAATGACCAAACCAACTGGACAACATCTGCTGGTCTAGCTCTGCGAGTGTTCCATGTGTGTCTTTCAATGCTGAGTGGAGCCTTCTGTATAGTCTACTGAGGTCAAGTAGTCTACACTTCTTGTCAAGTTTAAACCTTATAGATTCTTCCTATGGTTTACTAACTACTGAGGGGATGCTGAAACCTACAGTTAGTACCATCTGTTTGCTACCTTTCGTTTTATCCGCTTTGGCTTTATATTTGGTAGTGCTGTGATTAGCTGACACAGATTTAAGGTTGTGACTTTGTCTCCATGAATCATGTGCTTTTATCCTGGCCATGTGACCTGCACTAAAGCCCGCTTTAACTATATCCACACAGTGACTTCACTTTGTTGTGCCTAAGATGTGGACCATGTAGGTTTCTCCTTTGTAATAAGAGTTTCAGAGATTCTCGGTCAATAGTGAACGTCTCTACCAAGAAAATCTGGGGAATATTAGAGAGGAAGTAGTTCAGTCTCAGATACCTTACTGTCACCTAGTCACCTAATAAGTCAGCAATAGTTACTATTGTATTTAACAAATGGGTGCCCAAATCCATTTTCCAAGTTCAGAAAAATTTAGATGTATTTATTTTACTTTATGTGTATGAATGCTTTTTTGACACATTAATTAATTTTCTAATGGTTTGATAAAGCACCATGACCAAGGTATCATACAGAAGGAAATGTGCTGACTAGTGTTACATCAATCTGACAGAAGAGTCATTTTAAAAGAGAGAAGCTCAGTTGAGAAAATACTCCTGTCAAGTTTGGCTGTAGCCAAGCTTGTGTGCATGTTTAAAATTAGTGATGGATGTGGGAGGTTCAGCCCATTGTGGGTGGGACCATCAGTGGGCAGACAGTTCTGGGAGCTGTGAGAAAGTAGGCTGAATGAGTCACACTCCTACACACACAAGCCAGTAAGCAGCACTCCTCCATGGCCTCTGCTTCAGTTCCTGTCTCCAGGTTCCTGCCTTGCTTGAGTTCCTGCCTTGACTTTCCTCAGCAACAAAACATGACCTAAGAGTCATAAGTTGAAAACAACTCTTCCCTCCCTGTACTGGCTGGTTTTGTGTAAACTTGACACAGGCTGGAGTTATCACAGAGAAAGGAGCCTCAGTTGAGGAAATGCCTTAATGAGATCCAGCTGTAAGGCATTTTCTCAACTAGTGATCAAGGGGGGAGGGCCCAGCCCATTGTGGGTGGTGCCATCTGTAGGCTGGTAGTCCTGGGTTCTAAAAGAAAGCAAGCTGAGCAAGGCTGGGGAAGCAAGCCAGTAAGTGACATCCCTCCATGGCCTCTGCATCAGCTCCTGTTTCCTGACCTGCTTGAGTTCCAGTTCTGACTTCCTTTGGTGATGAACAGCAATGTGGAAGTGTAAGCTGAATAAACCCTTTCCTCTCCAACTTGCTTTTTGGTCATGATGTTTTGTGCGGGAATAGAAAAGATTCAGCCACAGATACTATTTTGCTTTTAAAACAATTGTATAAAACCTAATATTGATTTTCCTTGTTAAAACAATAGAATAGCTTTTGGAATTCTGTTATATATTCAATAGGATATCTGTTCAACTTAATGAAATATTGTGTCATAATTTGTTTGGGGAGAATGGAAGACTAATAGGAAGACTTAAGCATAGGAACTCTGTCAACACAATTTTCTCTTTCCTTTTCTTTTTCTTTCTTTCTTTAAATTTTAAACAGGTTTAGAATGCTGTAAAAAAAAATTCTGAAATTACAAAGCTGTTCCCACAAAGCACTTAGGACTTAATTCTCCTACTTTCTGTGCTAAGGAAGTTATTAGAGGAGAAAAATTAACACTAATTTTAGGGGAAACGTTCTTTTGCAATGAAAGGAATACCCTTTGTTAAAGAAGTCGCTGTACCTCTTGTTTCTCATGAACATAATGTCTTCATTCTACTTTACATGTCAAAGTAAAATGCAGATAATCATTGTCGGTTTTCATCCACATCCTCCACGAGATTACAGCATTCTCCCGTTGGCAAAGCTCAATGTCTAAGTAAACAGCTGTTGATTTATTTCCTCTCCTCCTAGGAGTTTTGATCACACTTCTTACATTTTAAAATTTATTTGTAGATGGCAACCCAAGGAAATAAAAGACCACCAAAGATGTGAGTAAAAAGAACAATTAAAATGAGATTCTAAATGTGAGGGGGAATTCAGACAGAGAAAGATTTGGCTCTTTATTTCCACACACTGTGAAACAACCAAACAAAAGAGGATGCAGAAAATGGACTAAAGATCCATATGGCTAATGTGGCATTCATTTTGGCACCAGTCTCTCTGTCTCTGTTTCTCTCTCTCTCTCTCTCTCTCTCTCTCTCTCTCTCTGTTTCTCTGTCTCCTTTTGTCTGTCTGTCTGTCTGTCACTTGATTGTGCTCTCTCATTCTTTAATCTTTGTTACAGTCCAGTCGCTATCCCTTCTTGTCTCTTATCCCATTGCTCCTTGCCCTTCTCCCAGAGGAATTCCTACCCCCTCATTTCCACCCCATCAGACCTTCCCACTCACTGAGGCCTCAAGGCTCTTGAGGGTTATGTTAGGTAGGCCTCTCACTGAAGCCAGACCAGGCAGTCCTCTGTAGTAAATGTGTCGGTGAGGCCTGTATCAGCTAGTATATGCTGCCTGGTTGGTGGTTCAGTGTCTGAGAGATCTCAGGGCCCAGTTTAGTTGAGATTGCTGGTTTTTCTATGGGTTTGCTGGACCGATCTCCTATAGGCATGTTGTGATGGGCAAATAACAGGAACTTGAGTTTGCAAAGACATTGCAAGACATTGGGTATAAAGTGTTGAAGCATTAATGACTTAAGTCACTATTCCATGAAGAGAGTTTGGGGCATTGTATGTGATATGTGGTAATGCCACACAAAGGGTGTTCCTTTTTAGTTCTAATTAACAGCGTAATGTCCCGAGGAGTCGTGAAGCCCCACCTGCCTCATTGCATACTTCCAATGATCTTCATGTCTCTAGAAGGGTGCAGAAAATCAACATTCCTTTTGACAAGTCAAAAAACTGCAAAATGTAAGCAGTAGAAGACAAAATATTGATGGGCTGGAGGACATATTTCCAGAGACGTTGATGGATCTGACTCTACAGACAGCTTATATGTTGAGCAACATCATGGGGACAGAATAAATGAAGGCTGTAATGTATTGCTCTTGTTTTGCTTGGTGGCCTAATATGTTCCCTCTGTCCAGTGCTACACGGTCTCTAGGGTTAAACTGGCCAAGGAAGTAAAAGTTCTGTAGCTCACTCACCACAGGAACTTGCCTATATGTGTGTGGGCCAGTTAGGGCCAATCCAAACTTTTCTGGATCCCTGGAGGCTGGAAATGGATCCACCTCCCCAATTTTGAGTCAGGAGAGTACATATTAAAAGCTATCACTATCATTCCTCCCATCAAACGCAGTCAACCTACAGCGCAAGGCCAAGGAGACATGTGAACGATAAGAAAGGTTTTGGTTGTATTGAACCCTCTCTTGCAAGGATCTAATTTTCTATCTTATGAGTTTCCTCCACATTTTTCCTGAAGTGTTATGAAACACCATATTGTTTTCTGTTGTATGATTTGGTTTAAATGAATTTTTTTCTGTGCTGTTTAAGGTGTCCTGGATAATATGGGCATGGAGCCAAGTATAAAAGTGATATAGATTTGGTCAGTACAAAGATTAGTTTGTTAGGCAGAATAGCTGAGTACTGTTAGTATTTTGGATACTGAAGTAACTACAAGTTAAGATTATAAACCACGTAAGCCTCTACTTATTGTAGAGGACAATATATATGGTGATTTATATAATTATCACCACAAATCTGTTTGAAATACTCCAACCCATCACTGTAATGAAAAAAGTATTTTAATTTTATCAAGATTATAGTTGTAAAACACTCAAAACAGGATAATTATTAAAAAAATTCCGATTGATTTTTCACTTAATAATTGAGGATAATCCAAGATTAGGCAAAAATCAATCATCTCATAATTTGAAAGAGAGTTTGATAACTTTCCAATATAATAGTAACCTGCATAGCTGAGTCCATAGCTAAACTAAGAAAAAAGTCCCCCCCCCCCCCAGGCTACATAATGTTGCCTCCTCTCAACGTGAACCTGTCCTTTACCCATCTTCTATCAGGCTGTCATCTGGCACTTCTTCTTGAAACCTGGCATTGGCAGAGATGCCAGTATCTTCAGAACTCCTCACCCACTCTTCGAGAACTTTACTTGTCATTCTTACGCTGAGGGTTTTTTAGCTCATTAAAGACTGGCTTCTGTCTGTCCAGCCAGCTCCCAGAAGGTACATAGTCAGTACTCTTCAAAGGACCAGAGAATATTGGCAGGTCCATTTCCCACAACGAAGGGAAACATTTTAACGGTTAAAGTCTGATGGCTTTCAGAAGGGGCATTATAAATCATGACAATATTGCTCCCCGAGTAAGCTAGAGGACACTGGGGGACTTCTGGTTTTAGAAGGACGAGGGAAGGAAATTGAAGAGTAATTGGGCCTGTTCTACTTGGAGATTTGTCCTTAGTTGATATGGCTCTTGTGTATGAACAAGTAATAATTACTATGTCTAATTATTTTCATTATTTGGAGGATTGTCGTTACGATCATTTATCCCCTGCCTTCTTATGTATTAAGAAGACTTTACTCAGCAGCTGAGGAGGTGGCTCAGCTGATAAGAGCACCAGCTGCTCTTCTAGAGGACCTGGGTTCCATTCTCAGCATACACCCTATGGCTTACAACCCTTTGTAAGTCCATTTTCAGAGGATCCAACACTCCCCTCTGGTCTCTGAGAGCACCAGCTATGGAGGAGGTGCACAGACTTACATGCCTACAAAACTCTCATCACATAAAAAATGATAAAAATTTAAAAGAATATTTCCTACCAGTGGTGGTGCACTCTTTTTTTAATCCCAGCACTCTGGAGGCAGTGGTAGAGGGACCTCTGTGATTTTGAGGCCAGCCTAGATACAGAGGGAGCTACACAGAGATCCTTATAGAAAATGACAAAAAATGAAGAAAGAAAGAAAGAAAGAAAGAAAGAAAGGAAAGAAGAAAGGAAGAAAGGAAGAAAGAAAGGAGGGAAGGAAGGAAGGAAGGAAGGAAGGAAGGAAAGAAGGAAAGAAGGAAGGAAGGAAGGAAGACCTTGGGTCTCTCTTCTGTATCAGCTAGGAAGACCTACTGAGGTGAAATGAGGGAAAGGGAGTAGGGAAGCAAGACTACAAGGAATTTTATGGTGTGTTTCTTAAGTAAACAAATTAAGCAATTAAAGCTATACAAATTTAAAAATCAAGGGCAATTGGGGGCAACAATTGTTTCCTTCCATAGTGAACTTCAGCCTTGTGGGACCCATTGGGTCTCTGTAGTCTGTTCTTTTTTCTTTCTTTGCTCTAGTAGTGTCACTCTCTCCTGCCTCACCCCCTGTACTGGCTGGTTTTGTGTCAACTTGACACAAGCTGGAGTTATCACAGAGAAAGGAGCCCCAGTTGAGGAAATGCCTCCATGAGATCCAGCTGTAAGGCATTTTCTCAACTAGTGATCAAGGGGGGAGGGCCCAGTTCATTGTGGGTGGTGCCATCCCTGGGCTGGTAGACCTGGGTTCTATAAGAAAGCAGAGTGAGCCAGGGAAACAAGCCACTAAGTAACATCCCTCCATGGCCTCTGCATCAGCTCCTGCTTCCTGACCTGCTTGAGTTCCAGTCCTGACTTCCTTTGGTGATGAACAGCGATATGGAAGTGTAAGATGAATAAACCCTTTTCTCCCCAACTTGCTTCTTGGTCATGATGTTTGTGCAGGAATAGAAACCCTGAATAAGACACCCCCATCTCTGTCTCTGACTCTCTCTCTCTGTCAACAAACATGTATACACACATGCACACACACATCCAGATTCTCTTTCCCTATCTCTAAATTCTTGATAAAATATACTCATAAGAAAACAATGTTTCAGATATGAGAAAAAGATTGGGAGCTTAAGTTTTTGGGTTCCAAACTAAAATTCCAGAAAAATTTGTATAAATGTATCTATATAAATATTTATCAATTGATTGATTGATTGAGACCATGTTTTGCTGTGTAAACCTGACCCTTTGACTGTCTTGGAATTCCCTCTGTAGATCAGGCTGGCCTCAAACTCACAGAGATCTTTCTGTATACACCCATATTCTCCAGTGCTGGTACTAAAAGGCATGTGCTACCTTTTCCTGCCCACTCCACTTTTATATAAATTTCTACACACTAAAGTATTGTGGCCAGCCCAGTCTCAACCATTTGCTACTAGTGTTATATTCCAGCAATGGACACTGTGAGTTATAAACAAACAGACCCACATGGATGGAGATTAAAGTCATAGAAATTAACATAGGAATAGAGTAGTTTAGGAACTCACTATAGGAACTACTGTGCTTAATATGTTACAAGTAATTTAACACTAACAAGAGAGAAATGAAAAAAAAAAAAAAAAAAAACTCACCAAGTAAATATTGTGAAACTAGGCACACATGGTGGCACATGCCTTTAGTTCCAGCACTCTGGAGGCAGAAACAGCTGGGTCTCTGAATTCTAGGTCAGCCTGGTCTACAAAATGAGTTTCAGGAAAACCAAGATTAAATAGAGAGACACTGTCCCAAAAAACAAAACAAAATTTTGAAACTACCCAGAAGCTGAATATGTTGCTACCATAATATAAATATAATATTTGATTCTTTGGAAAAATCCATTTGCTCAGATTTTTAATCCCTCTTGGAAAAAGCCACAAATACTCAAACCCACTGAATGAGAATTGAGAAATTGGACCCAATTTGATGTCTCCTTTAATTGTTAGGCTATTCCTGCATGTGGAAAGATGTCAGCTGTCTTTTATCTTATTTTATTTTTTAAAAATATTTATTTATTTTGTATATGAGTACACTGTCACTGTCCTCAGACATACCAGAAGAGGGCATCAGATCACATTACAGATGGTTGTGAGCCACCATGTGTTTGCTGGGAATTGAACTCAGGACTTTTGGAAGAGCAGTCAGCACTTTTAACCATTTAGCCATCTCTCTGTAAGCTGACATTTTAAGCTGAGCTAAGGTGATTGAAATACCAGCCGTCACCAACGGAAACCTTACCCTTTGGTAATCTCTAAGAATATGTAACTGATCCTTGCTCTTCTTTCAGAATTTATTCTTCTTACCCAACACTGTGCATGTTCCTCTGTCATCACAGATTGCTCAAACATGTACTTATAAATGTTAACACATTTAACTGTTGCTCTCCAAGCTATATCAAAAGACCTTTAAGACAGACATCATGTTTATTATACTTACTCTGTATCAGAATTGTTATATGAAAAAGCATCTGTCTTAGTCAGAGTTTCTATTTCTGCACAAAACATCATGACCAAGATGCAAGTGAGGGAGAAAAGGGTTTATTCAGCTTACATGTCCACATTGCTGTTCATCACCAAAGGAAGTCAGGACTAGAACTCAAGCAGGTCAGGAAACAGGAGCTGTTGCAGAGACCATGAAGAGATGTTACTTACTGGCTTGCTTCCCCTGGCTTGCTCAACTTGCTTTCTTATAGAACCCAGGACTACCAGCCTAGGGATGGCACCACCCACAATGGGCTGGGCCCTTCCCCCTTGATCACTAGTTGAGAAAATGCCTTACAGCTGGATCTCATTAAGGCATTTCCTCAACTGAGGCTCCTTTCTCTGTGATAACTCCAGCATGTGTCAAATTGACACAAAACCAGCCAGTACAGCATCCAATAACTGTATGTTGAGTGAGTACATTTCCTTACAAAATTCTAGGAGATTGTTCTATTTAATTTAAGTCTTTCTTCCTTTGGTTCTTAACTTAAAATATCACATTGGCTATTAAAAATACAAATTGTATTTGTGTCCCATGTTCCTTTAGGTATGACTCACTTTTCAACATTTTTCTCCTCTTATCTAAGTTATGGGTAGAGGTTTCTACCTCAGCTGTTCATGTTTATGACTCTTCTTACAAAGAATAAGTGGTTTTGTTTCTTGATGCTGGAGAATTAATATAAGCAGTCATATAAAAACAGTACTTCATTTCAGCTCCAAGGGAAAAAACACACACTTATTTTTCCCCTATATTGTTATGGCCTAAATTAAACTGTGTAATTCATAGCAAAATGTGGAACAAAGTATCACTTAAGAAAATGAATGAGCAAAGCAGTTTCTATGCTGGCTAATTTTAGGGCTCATCTCAAGGAAGTTCGAATCATGTGAAGACACGCATTATAGACATCACGTTTCTGTCTCTGCTCTTGAGCTAGGGATAATCTAGAGAATAAAATATCTTAAAAGAGATTTAATGACTCTTTTACTTCTTTTAGCCTATCTATTATTACTGATACAATTTAATAGATAATGGAGTCGAATGCTTTAAAATTTTTATTTGTCATTATTTGGTATATGACTCACCCCAACTCTCTCTCTAAAATACTGAATATTTATTTTAAAATATTATTTAAATTACTGTAAAACAATACTGAAAACCATGGATTAAGGGCTGGAGAGATGGTTTAGAGGTTAAGAGCACTTCCTGAGGTCCTAAGTTTAATTCCCAGCAACCACATGGTGGCTCTCAACCGTCTATAATGAGATCTTGTGCCCTCTTCTGGCCTGTAGGCAGGTAGAATGCTGTATGTGTAATAAATTAACCTTTAAAAAAGACCATGGGTTAATAGAACAACAAACCTTAGTTCACATGAAATACAAACTCCAAAGTATTTTTTATTTACAAAATTCTATCAATATACCTCTTTTCTTCTTTTTATATGAAAAATAGACTTTTTCATACAATATATTCTGATTATGTTTTGCCCTACCCCCAGCTCCTCCCGGATTCTTTTGACTCCCTCACAGACCCAAGTCCTACTTCCCTCCCTCCTTCCCTCCCTTCCTCCCTTCTTCCCTCCTTCCCTCCCTCCTTCCTTCCCTCCCTCCCTCCTTCCCTCCCTTCCTCCCTCCCTCCCTCCCTCCCTCCTTCCCTTCCTCCCTCCCTCCCTCTTTTCCTCCCTCCCTCCCTCCCCTCCTACGGTTACTTCTGAGTCAGGGACAGGGTCTTGTGTCCATTTCTTTTTTCCCAGAGCTGTGCAGGACTGTGCATGCTGCCATAGGAACTTTCTTACTCATCCTTTAAATGTCTTAGAAACTCAACCTGCAACCCAGGCAAAGCTCACACGTGGTGCTGAGACAGAGTGGGGTGGTCCTATGTGTTACATTGAAAAGGGAATTTACCACGAAGATCAAACAGTGATAGGATATTCTTCATGTCCTTCATTATTAGTGAGAACTATCGAAAGAAAGAAACAGATCAATCCATTAGACTCTTGGTAGCCAAAGTTGACACATCAGGACAGCTCTGCACAAGGTCAGGCACAGTGAGGCTTGGTGCCTGGTTCTCAGCTCACTTACCTGTCTTGGAGAGGATTTCAGAAAATATGGAAAGCCTACAGGCATGTTTACAAGAGAGCCCTGTTGAAGTTAAGCATGGGGAACAAACTGAAAGGCACTATAAAGCCAGACTGAGGGAGACAGAGGTAGAGGACAGAAAGAGTTCACTGAAGAAGACACAGATCTCCACATATCTTGCACAGGGCAAACACAAGGAGGGCTGAGGCTGTAGACTGTTTGGTATAGTGTTTGCTTAGCAGGCAGGAGGCCTCAGGTTTGAGTCTGGATATGCCTGCCATCTCAACACTAGGGAGCAGGAGCTAGGAAGATCAGAAATTCTAAGTTATTTTTGACTGTACGGTGAGGCCGAGGCCAGCTTGTGACATTGGCTGGGTGGGCGGGTGTGGACCACTTGGAAACTAGAGGTCCTTTCATGAGACTGAGCTGTTCTCTAGATAACTTCTAAAAGCTTCGGAGGTGATCCTAAGGTATAGTGGCCTGCTGCCTTGTTCCTCAAGTGTGAAGTGCAGAGTGGCATTGTGGGTAATGAGGCATGAGAGGTCTGGTTGGCCCAGGTGCAAGAAGTCTTCAATAGTGTTCTTAGAAAACTAGTCCCTCAGGTTTCCTGAGGCGCAGGGGATGGATCATTTCATCTAATAATTTTGTCAATTGCTTTTATAAATTTACCATTTCCACATTGATGCTGGTGAAGTACCTTAAAAGTTTACATCTTTTTAACTTGATTTTTAAAGAAACAATCTCTTTGTTTTATTTTATTATTTATTTAGTCAGTTTAGTATTGGTTTTTTTGAGACAGTGCTTCTCTGTGCGGTTTTGGCAGAGCTAGAATTCACTCTGTAGACCACCAGGCTGGCTTCAAATTCAGGGACCTGCCTGCCCCCGTCTCTAGAGTGTGGGGATTAAAGGCACGTGTCACCACAGCCCAGCAGAAAACCCTTTTCTGAGGTTAATATTGGCCTATATTCATTATATATTATAATGGATTTGTATGTTGTTTTTCATAGAATTCACTCTGTAGACCACCAGGCTGGCTTCAAATTCAGGGACCTGCCTGCCCCCGTCTCTAGAGTGTGGGGATTAAAGGCACGTGTCACCACAGCCCAGCAGAAAACCCTTTTCTGAGGTTAATATTGGCCTATATTCATTATATATTATAATGGATTTGTATGTTGTTTTTCATATATCATACATGTGTATGATGTATTTTGATCATATTTTATTCCATGATCATTTCTTTCTTTTTTAAAAAATAGATTTATTTTTTTACTTTATGTATATGACTACACTGTAGCTGTCTTCAGATATACCAGAAGAGGGCATCAGATCCCATGAGCCACCATGTGGTTGCTGGGAATTGAACTCAGAACCTCTGGAAGAGCAGTCAGTGTTTCTAACCACTGAGCTATCTCTCCAGCCCTCATGATCATGTCTTATTCCCTCTCTTCTGCTTCCCCCCACAGCCCGGTGTACTACAATATAATAGAAACTGTACATGCTAACAGACAATATGATACACAAACAGGGTAGGAGTAGGCAGGAGAGGGCAGAGGCCAAAGCTTTCACCAAGAGCCTTTCAATAGACTGCTGAATGGACTGGATCTGCTGCTTTGCTTGAGAGCCTTCTTTGATGGTAACAGACAAGGCAATGCCCGGCCTGGGAACTCCACAAGCCCATCTTAAAGCCTGCTTGGAACGTACAAATACGTAGGGGACATTCTTCACAGCAAAAGGAGGTGCAGGATGAAAAGGGTTTTGGTGGCTTTCTTGGCCCCTTTCCGAAGCTGCTTGTAGTCGCACCACTGTTGAACAAAGCCGGAGCTTATTGGTGAGGTGGGCATCTGCGAGGGGATAGGCCTTCGCATTTACATCAGTGTGCTGGCCTCACGGCGACTCGGTAACAGCCCCCTGCCCCTGCCTTTTAACTTTCTCTTTCTAACACTGTCCCCCTTCTACTGTGTGTTCCTATCTGTCCTGATGATTGCAGTGTTGCTTACATGAAAATAAAGGAGGAGTTACTTTTAAGAACATGGACATAATTTCATGGCGACACTACTGTGAAAAAGGCTGGCTCCTTCCCCAGGAAGGAAAAGCACCCCGTGTTAGTCTATCCTCTGTATGTTAGTCACTAACTTCGGGGTACAGGTGATAAGATTACATAATGTTAAGATGAAACGTGCACATGATTTTTCTCAGTTCTCTTAGCCACGTTTTGAGGAGCAGTATGATGTCTAACAATAAATCATCCCGACAATGCAGGAGCACTCTTGGCAATGTTAGGGAAATCTGTGTCTCCCGAGCTGACTAATGAAAATGAATGGGGTGACGACCACGTTCCCACAACTCTCCCCAACCTTCGCTGCTCTTCAGTAGACAGCAGCTGGAATTGGATAGAACACGGAGATTGATGTGGGGACTAAAGGTTATGAGCTCTGAAGACAGCTGAACACTTAGACTCTCGGAGGATGTGAAAGAGAGTCAGGCTTTTGAGGTAGAATTTTGTGAGCTCTTTTTGTTTCTTGCTGTCTATTGTGTGTCCAAGGCTAATTATACTAATTAAATCATAGGGCACAAATAAAAATTCAAGAAAAAGCCATTCAGAAAATAAAAAAAATAAAAAAAAAAAAAAAAAAAAGAAAAAAGAAAAAAAAAGAAAGAGGTCTCAGAATCACTTTGTCGGTTGATACAGAGTCAGGGAGCTGTCTCACATTCCACCAAGTGCTGTAAGTATATGGAGTGGAAACGGACTTCTTCCACACAGGAGCTCGTATTCTATGCTCGTACCATTATAGCTCTTTGGTCACTGAATTTGAGGACTGAAGATGGAGTAAAATAAGCTCATAAAGAAATAAAATGTCATATATAAAGGATCAGGAAATCCATAAAATAGAATCAAGATCATCTCTGGCTTAAGTATTTGTCAAAAATATCTATGAGATGTCAGCCATTCCACAGAATCAAGGCACTTCCCTGCTCACTCCCCTTCAAAAGCAGTAATAAAAGTGTCAGGGTGCAGAATATGTGCACATGCTATGTTGTGAGATAGCCCTCACAGGAGAGCAGGATCTTCCAACCATTGAAACATTCGGTGTTTCACGAAGTCACTGGAGCAAAAAGAATTACCAAGAGCTAAGTTGCAAACTCAGACCCACCAGTGTGTTCTGTTTTTTGTTTTAAATTTATTCAGGAAGGATTTATTTAGAGCTGGTTATATCCCAGCAATGCATTAGTTGGAGGGACCGTGTTAGAATGAGGTTTATGCAAGAACTTAGGAGAACCCGGAAAACCTATGCCTGGCTTTGGAGGAAGAAAAATTGCTTTAGAATAGGATCAAATGTCGGTGTGTGTATTAGCATGAATTGATTTAGGCCAAATTGCTCAATACTTAGAGCAAACATGAAAAAAATAACAAAAAAAATCATGTAGGTTTTTACAGTTCTAGTGAGAGGGAAGGCTGTCAGAGGAAGAACTGAGATACCAGGCAGAAATGTGCTCAGGAAAGAATTTCTGAGCACACCATGTCAAGGACTATTAGCTTCAGCTTGAAGCAGAAAGGAGCCAAGACACATTTAAGCAGCAAAAGTGTGAGACATATTTAGAGGTTACTTTTAAGAACCAACTTACTGCTATGGAAATTCTAAATAGGATAATAAAGCAATCTGATCTCAACTCCAACCTGACTCCCAAAGTTATCCTAGAATAATGGGTTTAGATGTGCCACATAATATGCTAGAGTGAAATGTGCACTTTTCCCCCAATTTTTCTTATATACTTAAGGCATGGACTTACTGTGCACCAAGGTTACCAGCACACTGACAATCCTCCTGCCTCAGCTTCCTCTAAGCTGGGATTACAGGTTTGTATCACTGTGACTGGCTTGGATGTATTTTGAAGGGTATCTGTATGGGAAATGACAAAACACTGCTTTAGGAGTGACCAGTGGCTAAATCTCTGAGTGACGGAAGGGAACTTTATAAAGTAATGTATGACTAACTTAGTGTAGCTTTCACTAAAGTCAATAAATAATAGTGATGACAATTAGAAGTTATAAATAATAGTGAGTGTCTAAAGGGCAGCAGACACAATCTATGAACTTAGAGTTAGACACTTGTCTACTTAGCGTATTTCTACAAACATCCTGTCCTCTGGAAGTCTTCATGCTAATGGATATCTACTCCCATGGGTAAAGAGGAATCCTGATGCCTGCAGCTGGAACAGCCAATTGAAAGATGATTGGATGATAAATGCTACATAAGAAGAAAGAGGCAGGACGTGTAAGCAGAATGAAGATTAAAGTGAGTAGCAGTTTTAAATTGGCCAAGGTTAGAGATGGTGTTATTTGGGCCAAATGTTCAGGAGGAAACATTTGCCGACTCACTATTAGAAGAAGAAAACTTTAGGACGTGAGAGGAGCAGGTGTAGCCTCAGAAGGAAGTGCGGGCTGGCCACCCTTGAAAAGGTGGAAAGGCAGGGGTGTGGGAGATTTAGTCAAAAAGATAAGAGAGGACATTTGAAATTAAGGACCTGGGCTTCCTTTTTGGTTTTTGTTTTTGAGAAAGGGTTTTGTTTTGGCTGCCTATAACACTGCGTCAAAAGCTGGCATGGTGATGCATGCCTTTAATCCTAGAATGCAGGAGGCAGAGGCAAGCAGATTTCTGTGAGTTCAAGACCAGCCTGGTTTACATAGTGAGTTCCACAATAGTCAACAACATGTAGCGAGACCCTTTGCCCCCCCCCCCGCAAAAAAATCTGCCATATGTTTTTTATTATACATATCAATATTTTGCATTAATGACTCTGACTTAAAGATAAATATGCCTCAGGTAATTATTTCTTACCATTGACCCTTTGATTGTTTGGTGCCGTTGGTCGCTCTTTGGGGGAATGAAGATTAGGAGAAAGTAAAAATAAAATATGTGGGGGCTGGCAAGACCGCTTAGTGGGTAGGAGTTCATATTGCTTCTGTAGAATACCCAAGTTGGGTTCCCAGCATCCATGTTGTGTAACCAATAGAATTCTGATGGGATTTAAGGGTGCTTTTACAGGAGGATACACATGCCTTGTGCTACTGTGGTTAGGGAAGGACATAGGCCCTTGGGAGAGCTCACTGCTATTCCTCAGCTAAATGGACATAGTATGAAACTGCCTTCTAAATCTGTATATCTGTGCCTGTAGATTAGTGCAGCTCCCAGCGCTAGCAGAGAAGCTTACGTATAAGTGGACCACAGTCAATGCAGACTCATTCCTGGCAGAAACGCACAGAATATGTGTCTGTGGAGTGCTCAGCCATACATTGGACATCTGTATTACATACTCTTGACCCAAAGCTTATTAGAAAAGGCTATGGACAGACTGTAAGAGCCAGAGATCAGAGAGGACTAAGGCAGCAAAATGTATTCTGAACAAGACAGGACTGTTATACCCATGAGTTCAGAGCAGTTTTGGTTACCTACACAAGACCTTCACAAGGTCTGCAGAAGACTGAGACAGCGAATATTTCAGCTTGGACAGGGAGAGACAGATAACTTCTCAATCCTAACCATATAGTTATTGATAGCCGATGAAGACCAGGGGAAGATTTCTATAGGGTGTGGTCCCTGTTGATTGGCTCATTCTCTACTACAGTGGTTCTCAACCTTCCTGATGCTGTGACCCTGTAATATAGTTCTTCATGTGGTGGTGACCCCACCCTCAAACAGAAAATTATTTTTGTTGTTACTTCACAACTGTAATTTCATTTTGATATAAGTTATAATGTAAATATCTGATATGTAACCCCTGTGAGAGGGTTCTTTGACCCCCAGAGGGGTCATAACCCACAGGTGGAGAACCACTGCTCTAGCGGATATTGTGACAGCTATGAACATATGAGTGTTGCAGATTATACCCAGTGTGTTGTTATTAAAGGAATGTAGATGGAAAAAAAGGAAAAAAGAAAGGAAGGAAGGAAAGGAAGAAAGAAAAAAGAAAAAAAGATGGAAAAAAGAAAGGAAGGAAGAGAGAGAGTGAGAGAGAAAACACGCAGGCAGACAGGAAGGAAAGGGGAGGAAGGACAAAGGGAGGGAGTAGTGAAGGAAGAAAGAACATGAACATGAATTTGGGGTTATGTGTGGGAGGACTGAGGAGTTGGGCGTGTGAATATGATCACAATACATTATCTGCTAAATTCTCAAAGAATAAATAAAAACATTATTTATTTATTTATTCATTTTTCAAAGAATGTCTTCCATTGCAGAAATAAAAGAAAAACTCCTGATGATTGTATGACAACTCCAAATGATTAACTTTAGCTATAGCCGAGACCCATCCTTCCCTTTGTCCTCCTGCCTACTGTGCTGGACCTTTTAATACATGGTGAATATGAGTCATGGAACTCTGCCTAGGCTCTACATTTTCTTTTTAAAATGAATCCATCAGTCAGTTAACTGATTAGTGTTTTTGTGTGTGCGCACTTGTTCTATTCATTTGTGCCCGGAGGGTAGAGAGCCACATTGGGAATCTTCCTCAGTAACACTCCACCTTGATGTTCTTTTTACTGGATAATTTATTTATTTACATCTCAAATGTTATCCCGTTTCCCAGGGAGTAAATCATCCACCTTGTTTTTTGAGATACAGTTTCTCACTGAACCTGGAGGGTTCATAAAGCCCCAGAGATCTTCCTGCCTCTTTGTTTCCAGTGCTGGAATTCCAGTTCTGGACCAGTGTGCCTGGCTTTTTCATGTGAGTACTGGGGATTGGACTCCAGTCATTATGCTGGTGGGACACAAATGTTATTAACTGACTTCATTAACTAAATCACTAGCCTTGGGCTCCATGTTTAGTATTTTCAGTGTACTCACTAATAAAGAAACCTCAGGCAGGATGGTGGTGGCTCATACCTTTAATCACAGCACTTGGGAGGCAGATCTCTGTAAATTCCAGGTCAACCTGGTCTACAAAGAGAGTTACTGGACACCCAGTGCAGTTACACAGAGAAACCTTGTCTCAAAAGCAAACACAAACAAATGAACAAACAAACAAGAAACCTACCTGGGGCTGGAAAGATGGCTCAGCAATTAAGTGCATTAACAATTAAAAGCATTCTAGATGATCAGGGTTCAATTCTCAGCACCCACATAGCAGCTCACAACTGTCTATTACTCTAAGATTTGACACCCTCACACAGATGTACATTCAGACAAAACAACAAAGCATATAAAATAAGGATACAGTATTAAAAATGAAGCCTCTATTATGCTAGAAAGGAACAGACACAAATGCTGCAGTAAGTATATAATCACATTTAACATAAATAAGAACCTTCCAATATTATTAATAATTGTTTAGTATCTAGTCTGACTGCTTCCAAGTATGTTAAAATATTGAACATGCTTCAAAAACTGCAGTCTTACAATTTGCTGCACAGTCTTGGTATTTAATAATATACTGCAGACATTTCTTCTGTTTCCTATGAAGAGTTCAAAGTTTGCTGCTAGGATACATATACATTTCAATTTAATTTAAAATAATCTTGCTATATATGGCAGTCGACATAGTCTATGGGTTGGAGGTAAGGGAGAACAGATCCTGCACCAAATAACCAAATCCGAGGGTGCTCTGGTTTCTTACTAAAGATTTATTTTATTTAAAAATTGTGTCTGTCTGTATGTCTATCTGTCTGTCTGACTGTCTACGGGTATATGTGCAGGTACCTAAGGAGAACAGATTGTTGCATTCTCTGTAGTCATGCTCAGAGGTTGTGAGCTACCCAGTGTGTGTGTTGGGAGTAGAATCCCAGCTCTCTATAGGTGCAGTACAAGTTCTTATGTGCCACTCTCTCTCCAGTCCCCTCTTGCTCTGTTTTCTTGTCTTGTGCCAAATGTTTACAAGCCACTGTGCTGAGATGTGCAGATATGTGCACACATACTCTTCCATTCTTTACAGTGTGGCTTATGTTTTCCCAACCTTTCTTCCCACCACTCATAGCTTACAATGGCCCTCTTTGACATTTGTATTTGTTCTCCTTAAGCATCTTTCTGGAAGTCATCTTTATTGACGTTTTGTGGAAATAAGTCTTGGGCATTTGATTTTGTAGTGTCTTTGATGACAGCTATAAAAGAACTTCAGAAAGAGTGATCTGACAATTTATTAAACTAATTGTGACATTTTAAAATACAAGAACGGAGAATCTCAGCAAATCAAGTATTAATGCAGGTTATATTGTAAAATTGTGTGTGTGTGAGTGTGTGTGTGTGTGTGTGTGCGCGTGCGCGCGCACGCGTGTTGGCACATGCATCAGCAAGCATGTGTATACCATGGGGGATTCATATATATATGACTGTGATATATGATTATATGTATATACACACATGTTAGACTGTGCTGATGTGATGGCAGACAACTTTTGGGAGCTGGTTTCATCATGGACTCTGGGGATGTAATTCATAATGAGTCTGCATGCAGCACTTTCATCTGCTGAGCCATCTCTCCAGCTCCATTCTCTCAATTTTATTGATATTTTAGATAGCAGTCTATCCCTCTCCCCATTTTTCCTTCCCTCATATTTTGCCATACATAGAAACAAATAAATGGCATTTAAATTTATTAAAAGGCTCTCAAAAGATATGTATTAGAACCATGAAGATATGTCAATCACCTCTATTTTGTTCTATTCTGCAGGATTAATCCAGCCTGGCCTATTGGATGCTGTCTACACCCTTTGTCCACTTTAGTACCTGTATCTCATTACACGTTTGGATAGCTATTTAACCTTGCACAAACACCCATATGGCAAGGTTTGCAACCTGGTGCACAAGATAAAGGGAAGTAATTACTGCTCACACTTAACGTTTTATCTTCTTGCCATTTAAAGCTTTTTATAGACACGCTGATAATCTGAGTGATTAAACAATGGCTGGGCTTTTCCATTCTTCCTGTGCATCTTTACAGTCTGAACTCAACAAACCCAGAGGTTTTAAAAAAGTTATAGTTAAGATCTTATCTGATGCAGAAAGACCCTTTATCATATCTGCAGAAATGGAGCTCACACAAAACAGAAGAGGAGACAGCGGCACAGTGAACTGAGTGTTTTATCTCACTAAACACAGGCCCAGCTCACAGAGTAGAAACATTATCTATTAAAAATGACTTAAAATGTCACAATAATGCTCCCTTACTTCCTTAATAAAATCATCATATTAAACCATTCTCTGAGCTCATTTTTGTGGGTCTGGGGCTGGAGCATAGTGTTAAGGCATTTGTTGACCATGTACAAAGCTCCGACTTCCTTCTGATCTCTATCACTAGAACACCAACCAAGCAAACATCACAGTGTAGTGTGTGTATGTGTGTGTGCTGTGTATAATCACATACCACATACCACAGCATTCATGTGCTCATGTAGAGGTTAGAGAAAAACTTGAGGGAGTCTGTACCCTCCTCTACCACATTGGTCCTTCGACTTGAACCCAGGTTCTCAGACTTGGTGGCAAATGCCTTCATTGTCAGGCCATCTTGTTGGCTCTGCACTGGGGTGTAATGAATAGCAGAAACTCCCCACTAGAGTGAGAAGTGTACATGTGGAAGGGTGAATGTGTCACCGCACTGATATCGCTTAGGTCATAACCATAAAGTATGAAAGCAATCACTTTCCCGAAGTCTCCTGCATGGCTTTTGTTTATACGGTGAGTCACCAAAACAGTCATACCAGGAAGGAATGAACTGTAATAGAGAAGGGTTCAGCATTGACAGGTTGACCTATTGTCTTGCGGCAGCCCCTTCTGTTTATAGGGACTGAGGTTAATATGTCCAGCATACATAACAATCTAGGGACCTTATTGTGCAGAGATATCACTGGCTAATTTTGTAGGCAGCAGCTCCTCACAGAAATTGCTTACCTCCCCCACACAAGGACAATTTCCAAGATTAGCTGGCATCGGGGAGGGACGAGAAATCCCTAACAGGCTAACAGGCTCCTTCCTCATCCCATACCAGACGTTTCTCTTCTACTCTTGGCCTCATTTCATATCCAAAGGGCTGGAGAGTTTAGCTGTGGGCTCTGGAGAAGAGTGAAAGATGAAACAAGATTGCAGGCTTTCCCCATTCCAGTTTGCCCACTGATGGCACTCTAGGGCTGTAGGAAGTACCTGTCCTGTGGAAAGAATGGAAGCATGAATATTAATCTTTTGAAATCCACAAAATGCTTCTATTGATACAAAAATGAAAGCTAACAAACAAAAGATCCATAGCTCTTAACTTAAAGGAAATAAAAAAAATATTATGGGACAAAATTTGAGTGATCTTGACTAAGAAAGGGATCTAGGTTGCCCCAAATTTCATATTTCAATGTGGAAGCAGTTTCATCAAGTTTTATAATTTTACAGATCGAAGGACGTCTTAAATCAAGGCAACTTAAAAGTGCACCAGAGAGGCAGTTACAGAGATGGGGGGATCTCTCTTATAGGTTGAAGCTATTACTCCTGACATTTTTAGACTTTCGGTTGGTGGAAGCTAGTGGCCTGCTAAGTTAATAGATTCCAAAAGTTTCTTAATCTATTAATCACAGAATGTTATTTCTACTACAGAGGTGGACAAGGGATGGCTATACAGTGGGCTAACGCTAGCCTGCAATAAGCTAATTTGGCTCTAGGCTTGTAATATTCCAACCTCCTCTCCATAATATTGAGTTTCAAACTGGGCAATCTGCAGATGCCCAGGAATTCTCATTGACATTTGTAATATTTAATTTTCTCAAAAAGGAGCTCACATAAATGCATATACATGAACACCTGCAGTACATATGTCATGGTATGAGCATGCGAAAAGACAAGAGCCCAGACTGCTTTTAGAATTGCAGCGAAGGCAAAGGCAGATTTGCATAGTTTCTTTTTAGAAACTTTGGGTGAATTGCTTTTGTTGAACCGAGTATTGAAAAGATGCACATTAGAATCAAGAATTAAAAAAAAAAATTCGGTAGCCTCTTTACTGTCTCCTGGGAATGCAAAAGTGAATGATTTTTAGTGTGTTCAGAGACTGCACATCAGATATCCTGCATAGCAGATAGTTACATTACAATCTATAGCAGTAGTAAAATGTGTCTTGTGTGATGGTGGTGTTCGCCTTTAATCCTAGCACTTGGGACTCAGGGGCACACAGATTTCTCTCAGTTTGAGCAAATTTCAGGACCTGTTAACACAGAGGAACCCTTTCTGGAACCCCCCTCCCAACAACCCAAACAGTAGCAAAATTAGTTATGAAGTAGGAATGAAAATATATTTATGGCTGTGAGTCATCAAAACGTGAGGAACAGTATTAAAGAATCACAGTATTAGGCAGTTTAAGAAGCACTGCCATAAGGAAATACTTTGCCCAGGCCCCTTTCTTAAACCTACACTATTCCAACATACAGAAATATCTTCTCAAAACTCTGACATCCTCCAATCTGGTTACTAAACATTGGCTCAGACATCATAGCAACTTTACTTCTGCATCTCAAATTGGCACCCTGTCTATTTTTCTTTCCTTTTTTGGGTGGTACTGCTATATTATTCAGTCTGGTGTGGAATTCACTATTAGCTTAGGTTTTCCTTTGTCTCAACATTCTTCTGTATCATCCACCAAGAGTTCTGGAATTATGGATGGGTGCTACCACATATGACTCAAGTTAAATATTTATACTTGTGGATCTCATCATGATATTTACCATATTCATCCCTACATTACACTCTCTTGTGCCCTCCCATCACCTGATCCCCTTCCTCTCCCAACTAGTTCCCAGTTTACGTTCATCTTTTTGCATTTTGTGATGCAATGAGTTTAGTTAGGGTTGCTTACAGAAGCATGGGTAAAGGGTTGATTACAGAAGCACGAGCCACTTCACACAAATACATTATTAACTACCCATAATGCTCAGAGAGGGGAGGGGCCACATGAGCCCCACCCCCTTCATTGCAGGACAGTCTAATCTTGTGCAGGTAATTGTTAGTTGTGTAAGTTCAGGAAAACCTCTAGCTCTTAGATTCTTTTTATCCACCTCCTCCAGCTCTTAGATTCTTTTTATCCACCTCTTCTGAAATGTTCCCTGATCCTTGCGGGATGTCTTGTACAGGACTGAGCATTCGAAAGACACTTATTTTCAGCACTCATTTCTTTTTTTAAACTTAAGTTACTCTTTGGCTTTGTTTCTGTTTATGATCATTAACTGTTCATTATTGCTCATTATATGCTCTTCAGACAAACCTTTTGTGTGTTTATGCACATGTGTGTATGTGTGTGTTTCTTTTTCATTTTTTTTTAGGCTGAATGTTTTTATTTGTTCCTGTTTTTCTTCCTTCCACAGCTTCCAGCCATGAAGGATTCCCAAGCCAAATACTGAAAAAGAACAATTCTCTGATAAATTCTGGATCAGCTTTGGTAATATTTCAGTTCTCTGATAAAGGCAGCTTATGGCAGGTGATAGTAAAAATATGCATTAAAATATCTGATCATATGATCAGCCTTTCCTCCTAAAAGCACTGTGATCAGTGTTCACACTTTCACACCTG
Source organism: Micromys minutus (assembly GCF_963924665.1). Classification (NCBI taxonomy): domain Eukaryota; kingdom Metazoa; phylum Chordata; class Mammalia; order Rodentia; family Muridae; genus Micromys; species Micromys minutus. Next base: position 27,035,128 of record NC_137983.1, on the reverse strand, counting down.
TGTTAACATTTTCCTTCTTTGGTATCTTGAAAATCTGTGGCTGTAGCTTTAGTAAAATGAGCATTAAGGCAAGAGAGGAACTGTTTGTAACCTCTGCTAGCATGAAGGAAAGCAACCGTGTCCTTGTGAGTGTATAGAAGGCTGTGTAAGAGAGGCCACAGTATGGCGGCCTCTACTTCATTCCTTTACTCTTTTGGTGGAAATTAGAGTTTACCAACCATGGTGGAAGCTTATTATTATTACTATGTTAAAATTTCTTTTCTGATCTTGCATGTCCCTGGCTAACTTCAAACTCACTAGGAGATGAAGGTGACCTTGCACGTCTCACTGTAGAGTGCTGGGATTGTGGGTTTTGAGACCTTGTTCTTATTTCGCGCTGTGTAAGCGCACTACAGCTGAGTTCCACACCCAGATCTCCTCTGCTTCTAATGCTCTTCTTTATAATAAACATATTGATTCTCCTTGACTTTTCCATGTCTCTGTCTCCATGTAGATGCCGTAGTTTTGAGCAGTATAGTCTGGGATATGTTTACTATTAGTAAATTATATGTATACTATTAGTATAGTGTTACTGGGCATGGGACCCTTACATTTCCACTATACTTAAAGTGTACAGTAGTAAAAATGTACGTGCCATAGTATTTCCAATTTGGTTATGTGCCATAGTATCCAACTTTTCTTTGCATTTTTATTTTTTGTTTTTGAGTCACCATGTGGTTGCTGGGACTTGAACTCAGGACCTCTGGAAGAGCAGTCAGTGCTCTTATCCACTGAGCCATCTCTCCAGCCCTATTTTTTCTTTTTGATATGGATTCATGTTACTCAGGCTGGTCTCAGATTCACTTTGTAGCTCTGGTTGGCTTCAGATTCCTCATTATCCTGTCCCTAGCTCCCAAGTACTTTGAATAACAGAAGTACACTACCAGACTTATCCCACAGTTATTTTGAAAACAGCTCTCTTCTAGCTTCACACTTTCCCTGGCATTCCCTTTTATTGATTGGCATTATTTATTCATCAGCTTCAGTATTGTAGAATCCCAACAGAAAATGCACTTTGGAATTTATGTTTTAGTACAACAGTATGTCCACCATTGAGATAAGAACTGATAGGACTTCAATGGACCTTCCCTAGCATTAGTGACTTTCCTTGGATTTGCTCCTGTACTGATAAAAAGTTCTGTTATTGTTTGGAACCACAGTAACTAAGATTTGGATATAATGTTAACAATTAATTAAAGCCTGGATACTGAATTCTGCAATTGGGAGAAGTGGTTCTATCTCTGGGGTTGATAATCTTGTTCAGGCTTTTCAAGATCATTATCAACTTATGATTTCCATCTACCATGTTACTGTGCATCTTTTCTACTGAGAACTTAATCTTCCTTGTCTCATTTTCTTTGAGTAATTTACATCTTCTATTAATTATCCTGAGTCTAATTTATCTGGGGGCTTCTCAACTCACTGTCTGCCAAATCCATTTTCCTCCCATGGTTTTTGGAGTCTTTCTGAATTCATCTAAAGATGAGCCTTTCCATCATTCCTATTTCTATCACAAACATAAAATGAGGGTTGGCAAATCATCTGTTCTTAAGGATTACTGCCAGGAAGATTTGCTACAACTTGCTTTGGTGTTCTTTAAATAAATATTCATTTCCGCTTCAAAAATTTTGTGAGCACCTTTTAGTAGTAAACAGAAAGCAAACACTGTTTCTTATATTATTCTTTACCACATTCTTGTTAAAAAAAAATCTGTGTTTTAAAGTGTATTTCTTGCAGGGAGTACTGGTACTAGCCTTTTGTCCTAGCACTCAGGAAGCAAAGTCAGGTGGGTCTCTGTGTATTCATGGCCAGCCAGGTCTACAGCGCATATTCCAACATAGCCAAAGCTACACAGAGAAATCCTGTCTTAAAAAATCAAACAACAATAAAAATAAGTGCATTTCTATTAGATTATTAAACAAGTCATGAGGGACATACAAGGATGATTTATTTTCTTCCATGTTCCATTTCCTGAGGGGTTTTGCCATTAGCTATAGTTCCCTCGGACATCTTACAGCATCGCGGGACTTAAGAGCTGGTACAACTTCATTGGTTCCTTCTTAGGTCAGCGCCTATTAAGCATTTGTCTCAGGGAAAACATTCTGAGAAGTATTGACTTAGTAGGACACTCCTGTGTCCATGAAAATGGGGTCTTGCTGAGTATCCCCTTGGAGGGTTTCAAGTTGGGTAAATAAAAGCGCAGGAACTGGAAAGTTGGATCATTGATAAGAAACTTGCTGTTTTGTAAAAGACTTGGGTTTAGTCATAAGCACCAACAAGGCTCACAGTTGTGCGGAACTCTAGTTGCAGGGGATCTGTTGCTTCATGGAATCTGGCTTCCATGGACACCAGGCACACATTCAGTACACACACACACACACACACACACACACACACACACACACACACACACACATACACACACACACACACATGCATGCACTCACATACATACACATATACACATGTACACACACATACATACACATGCACATGCATACACACACATGCACCTGCACAGAGAGAGAGGGAGAGAGAGAGAGACAGACAGTGAGAGACAGAGAGAGAGACACACACAGAGAGAGAGAAGACAGAGAGACACACAGAGAGAGAACGAACAAAGAAAAGGAAAAGGACACTCAGTAAACATTTGATTCAATTCAAACAATGATGTGGAGTTCTTGAAAAGGTAAAATTGTGTGTGATTGGTATTGTGTGATTTCTTGAAATAAAAACTTCATGCAATCCTAGTAAACTGCTTTTTCAATGCTATGTCTCCATAACTTGACATCCAGCATGGTGAGAATCACAGCGTGTGCTTGATATAGGGTTAGGGCTAAGCAAGGTACTTCTTTTACTCAGATAATCTTAACGGAGTCTAGCATTGAATAGTATATAAGTATTTGAATCTTAGGCCGTTGCCACAAAGTAAAAAACTGGGTGGTATAGGAAAGCATTTGGTTTTTTTTGTCACAGTTTTAGAATCCAGAAGTCCAAGATCCAACAGGATCACGATACCTCTGAAGGAGCCCAGGAAGGATGTTTTGAGGCAAAGGACCCTAGCCTTCGACAGTCTTCTCTTACAGATGAAACTCATTGTCACACAACACTGACTTCTCCTGCTGCTCTGTATGTACTTCATCCTTACCCTCTTTCCTTCTCTCACACTTGCTGTATTGGATTCAGGACTCAGTCTCTAGGTCAGTGGTTCTCAACATTCCTAATGCTGAAATCCTGTAATATTCTTCCTCATGTTGTGGTGACCCCCCACCATACAATTACTTTTGTTGCTAGTTGTTTTACTAGTTATGAATAATAATGTAATTATATGATATGCAGAAGATCTGATGTTTGACTCCTGTGAAAGGGTTGTCTGACACCTGAGGGGCTGAAACCCACAGGTTGAGAAAAGCTGCTCTAAGCTAACATTATCTTATTTGATTACATATAATGACACCATATGTTGGTTAGTTTTATGTCAACTTGACAGAAGCCATAGTCATTTGTTTGGGAAGAATTCACTTTAGAAAATGGTTCTATAAGACTGACCTATAGCAACACTGTCGAGCTTTTTCTCGATGAGTGAGACCCTCTCTGTAGATAGTGTCATTCTTGGATAGGTTGTCTTGGGGTTGTATAAGAAAGCATGCTGAGCAAGCCATGAGGAATAAATAAGTCACTAAGCAAGCAGTGGAATCATGGAATCTGCTACAATTCTTGCTTCTAGTTTCCTGACTCTGATCAGTGATGGTGTGACCTGAGAGTTGTAAGATAAAATAAACTCTTTACTTCACAAGTTCTTTCAGTCATGGCATTTCATCCCAGCAACAGAAACCTGTAGACACACCATGTCAACATAAGGTTCCTTTATGAAGGACTGTAGTTATGGATTTCTTTCTTTCTTTCTCTCTCTCTTTCTTTCTTTCTTTCTTTCTTTCTTTCTTTCTTTCTTTCTTTCTTTCTTTCTTTTCCCTCCCTCCCTCCCTCTCTCTCTGCCCCTCTCTCTTTCTTTCTTATTTAATGTTTCTTTTACAGTCCAAATTTCACCCCCTTCTCAGTCTAACTTCTGACTGTCCATGTCCCATACCTACTCCCCCCATCTCTATAAGAATGTCCTCATCGCCCACACTCCACCCCACCACACCTCCCACTCCTTGGGGCTTCCAGTCTCTTGAGGGCTACGTACATCTTCTCTGACTGAGTCCATACCTGCTAGTCTACTGCTGATATATGTGTTGGCTTCAGTGTATAGTTTTGAATGATGTAATCCAATGTACATAGAATATGAGGAATTAAAAAGTTGATCTCAATATTATTTGCACTTAGTCAATATTACAGCCCAAGGATCCAGTAAGTTCATGTACAGTAAATATTCAAGTAAACTGAAATAATTTTTATATAAAATAAAAATCAGTTCTTAAAATTTGAAAAGGATAGATTAGTCAATAGTAAGCAGTTATAGCTATGCAAATTATATTATATAATTTAATTGAATGATAAATATTTATATTATATTAAATGTATATACTTTATGTAAACATATTAATTTAATTGAGTAAATTATTTTCTGCTATATCAGCTATATGTTGAATATCCAAGCATTCAATCTATTTGTACTTATAGTCTAAAAGGAAAAAAATAATGGTTATTACAAATATTAATTTGTAGCAATTGTAAACATAATTCTTGTGGTAAGAATAGAATATCAATAAATTTGTCTTTATAATTGCATGCGTTAATGGCCGAGGAATCTGGGGTACTTTAGAAGGAAACAAATAATAATGAGCTATTTATATTTTGAGGAAAGCTTATTAATAGAAAATACAATTATGTAAATGTATGGTGAGGGTTAAGAATGTAGTCAAGTCGGCAGAGTTGCTACATAGTATGTGTCTTGGGTTTAGTCTCCATACTCAACAAAGCCTGTTATCCTAGCCCTTTGGAGGATCAGAAATTCAAGATTATCCTCAGCTACATATAGAATTTCAGAATAACTTGGGCTGAATGAAACCTTGGCTGGCAAATGAGATACGTTGATAGATAGATAGATAGATAGATAGATAGATAGATAGATAGATAGATAGACAGACAGACAGACAGGGTAGAGGAAGAGAGAGAATTCTACAAATGATTTGTGGGAAAAGTAAACAATGGCTTTAAGCTGCTTTTACTTTGTGTTCTCTTAAATGATTACCTACCTAAATAGCTTGTGCATTCCATGGCTTCCTACAGTACTTGGCAGAAAACCTCACCTTCTTGCTACAGCTTTCATATTCTCCCTTTGTAGTCCTTGTCTTCAAACTTTAATCTAATATCCAATTGTAGTTCTTCTGTTCTCTAATAGCTTTCTATTCTGCAGCCACATTTGTTTTCCTTCTTCTCCTCAGGTATGCCAAGATTGTTCTGGCACAAGGCAACTGGGCTGGGTGTTTGTTCAGTTTATCAAACACGTCTCCAATATCTCAGACAGAAGACTTCTAGAGGGAGAGTCCATAACAAACAAGCTAGCTTCTATGCCAGAATCTATTAGCTGTATCTTCTATGAGTTTTCCGTTTTAAATCTCTGAAACCATCTAGTTTAAAAATAAATTCATACACTCCATCTCTCCTCCCAAGAATGGCAGCTTGATGACAGGAATTGCTGTTTATAAAATTAGCTGGGGACACATTTTCCAAAAAAGCATTTTTATTCAATAAATACAGAGATTTAGATGATGTATTTTTTTTCCCTGAGACTTTCAGAGAAGATCTAAAAAGAAACAGTGGAATAATGAGACTTGGGATAGACTGAAGTGATGGCAGAATCCTCTCACCAAGGTGCGCCTAGCTCTGGCAAGCTTACACCCCCCAGGGGAGAACACACTTATTACTCTGTCAGGACTCAGTGCCAGTTAAGGAAAGAAGGACTCACCTCTGTTCATTTGCAGTCACTGTACAAGTACTTCGTGCTTCCACTGTCTCCAAGCCGTTTACTCCCTAATCCTAAGAATCTACACAGAGAGCCGAAAACATTCTTTTCTGTGTTAAGTAAGGCTTTCTTCTGTGGCAAAAACTAATCTTAAGAAGATATTTCTATTTCAGAGTTAAGATAGCATTTGGATGGTGGTGGCACCACCTTTAATATCAGCACTTAGGAGGCAGAGGTATGTGAATGTCTATGAGGACATCCTGGTCTACAGAGTGAGTGCCAGGACAGCCAGGGCACAGGATTTGGTTCAAGTCATTATTTGTGTGCCATCCACCTGCTCTTCTCAGAATTCTTTTTGTCAATCAAATAAAGATCAGAGTTTTCCATGGCTGTTCAGGAAGACAGTACACATGCTGTGTTCACAGACTGCCAAATGCCCATGCACATCCCCAGGAACTCTTTGAATTTTTCTCTTTTCCTTACTCACCCAAACCTAAATATTTAATGTGTGAGATGCTGTTTTGATGCAAGGGGCTCTGTGCCAACTCTCGGTTATTACCCTGCCGGAGGACATGAACCTACTCTTCTAGACTATGGAGAGAGATGCCCATACCACGCTGTCAGTCTCACTTGTAATAATGAATAGGCTTTTTGTTTTTGTTCTGGTCTTTAAACCAGCATCGGCTAGATCCAAATAATAAAAAGGGAATGGGTTTTTCCAACTGTATTTTATTACCTCTTCAGATTTGTGCTTGAAGATCAATATTGTTGCTCAGTTGATTGTATCTCATTGCCACTGGTCTGTTTTCCCCATAGGCTCCTTTTAATTTGCTGAAATTAGCTGCAATGAGAGCTTCTTATGCTTCTCTCTAAAGTCCACATTCAAATTAAAAATGTGTTCTTCCCTAAAAATAGTTTAACACTTTTGGATGCATCCTACTCACTACCAAACTCTACACACACACACACACACACACACACACACACACACACACACACACACACACAAAGGAAAAATCCAACAACTCTCTGATCTCCTTTTCCAACATAGCTTAACATTATTCTTGGTAGTAAAGGAAGAAGAATGATGCTCAAAATGGTCTAACAGCATCGTTGTTTGTTCAATAGCAAGTGGGCTATATTTTAACAGGAATAAATACTCATTGTAAAGTGGGTTAATCTTAGGATTAAAAGGATATGAATGTGATGCTCTGGGTAGTTGGATGTAGCCACGGTTAACTCATATTTTGGGGAACTCTTAACTCATATTTTGGGGAACTCTTGTCTTTGGAGAGTGTGTTTAAAAAAATAAATAAAAAAACAGAACAAAATAAAAACCCAGGAAAACAAACATAATGAGAAGAATAGTATACTCTACAAATAAAAGAGGGTTATATACTTACTGTCATGGTTTGCCTTCTGTTGTTGGGCTTTTTTCCCCAAGAGAAACGTGGGAGAAAAGGGTTTATTTTTGTTGTCCATTGTAGAGGGAACCCAAAGAGAAGTTTGAGCAGAAACCAGGAGCAAGAACAGTAGCAGAGGAAAAACATACCCCTATGGCTTGCTTTTTTAAAAAGTATGAGCCAGGAACACCTGCTTAAGGGTTGTACCTCCCACAAGATGCTGGATCCTCCCCCATTAATTATTTAGCAAGAAAATGTGCCATGGACAAACCCATAGGCCAATTTGATAGAATCAATTTCTCAATTGAAGGTTCTTTTTCCCAGGTGACTCTGGTTTGTGTAATGTTGATATAAACTACCCACACTTCTGGAGATTGAATATGAGGTTGTGCAAAGTAGGTAGATGGAAGCTTCTGTGGGTGTGAGGAAGGTACACCCTAGTGTGGATTCATGAGCAGATTCACTCATAACTGTTGACTTAATTTTCTTTCTGCTTATAAGTCTTAGTTGGCCAGATACTGCTAATTCTGGTTCCTGAAGACTTGGCTCCCCCAGAGATGAGAGAATTTGTAGACCCAAATGATGCTATGTTATTTCTGATTGGTAAATAAAGATGCCGACAGCTAATAGCTGTCAGAAAAGACATAAATGGGGTTTAGGATTCCTGGGCTGCAGGTCAGAGGAAAACCACAGGGCAGAGGAAGAAGGTAAATGAAGGAGAAGTCACCATGGGATAGGTGAATCATAAAAAAAAAAATAGTGGTCCTGGGGGCTGGCCAATTGGAGTTAAGAGCAGCCCAGATGAAACATAGTAATAACTCGGGGTTATCAATAGGAAGGAAGATCCTAATAACATGGAGGGTCAAGCTCTTGTGCTGTTTAAGGCTTATTGTAAATAATAAAAGCTGTGTGTCTTTTACCTGGGATTGGAATGATCACAGCAAGGTAGAAATTCCAGATTATGGTTAAAAATGTCTACAACAGTCTATGGCCATACTACCCTGAATGTGCCCATCTTGTCTGATGTTGGAAGCAGTGTCTGGCCTGGTTAGTACTTGAGTGGGAGACCACCTGAGAATACTGGGTGCTGAAGGTTTAAAATTTTTTTTTCTACAAAATAATGCATTTAGTTTGCAATAGCCTTTCAGTATTGATTCTCACTTCACTTAGGAACTTCATGTTTAAGTTCAATTGGATGATGGTGTTTTATTTCATCATTATGTTTAAGACTGCATTATAGGAGTTTTTAATTGTTACACACAGAGTAATCACTACAAGTTTGTGGAGAAGATTCATTCCTTTGTGTCCAATTAGATTTTTGAAGGTGATCACTATCTAGACAATTATGTTCTAAATGTACTTAAAAATTATCTTGGAGATGTCTAGTCTTTGTCACACATCTGAAAGCACTGTGTGTGTTCCTAAATAAGTATGGAGAAGACATGAGAATGTATAGGGGTGTGCCTTCATTCACATACAAATAGGGGCCAGAGCAAGGCTTCGGGCATCATATGTTTGGTTAGAGTAGCTGGTTGGAAAGGTTTGGGATGTGCCTGTCTCCACCTTCACAGTGAAGTTCCTTGAAAAAAATCAGAATAGTGATGGTATTGACATTCATGAATCAATGAAGTCAATGAATCAAAGACATTCAGAATTACTCTCAAAAAGGCCCTTTATGGTCACAGTGAGAATTCTAGAGTACCTTTTGGGGTAATGAGCTCCATTTTTAAAAAAGGTAACTCACATGTTACCTACCATTAAGAGATAGTATTTCAGTCCTTACTTGCTTTCTGTTTTTATACATGTAGCTAAAGGAATAATATAAAAATTCAGAGCTGTGATACATAAATAGAAAACAATTTTATAGCTGTTTATTGGCAACATCTACTGGACATTTACTACCACTACCCATGTTCTAAGTCAAGTCTAAAGACTGGTATCAGACAGATTGAAGACAGTCAACAGGCTTGAAGTATAGGCTTCCTCAGCATAAACTGATGGCTGAGTGGAGTATGCTTTGTAATATTTGCTCAGCCTAGCTATCTCATATCTTTCTGGTGTCATGTGCATTGTAAATGTTTTCCTGAGTGCATAATGGGAATGGAAAAAATGTGTAAATTCTATTTAGAAAGAGAGCCAGTAGCAATGGCTTTGCGCCAAAGTTTGGATTAATCACTAAACAGCCATGAGATTTCACAGTGTGAATTTCCTATTGATTGGCTTCTTCCTTTGTAATTAATGAGTAGGACTAATTCTTTCAGCTATTGTAATTATCTAATTTTATATCTCTCTCCTGGAAGATGTCACACTCGTGAAGGGTGAAGACCACCTTTTTATCTCTGATTTTATTGGATATATTCTATTTACATTTCAAATGTTATCCCCTTTCCCAGAGTCTCCTCCATATTCCCTATTCCACCCCCTGCTTCTATGAGGGTGCTCACCCACCCACCTACCCCTCCTGCCCCTGCACCTTTACATTGCCCTACACTGGGGCATCAAGCTTTGGCAGGACCAAGGGCTTGTCCCAATGATGCTCAACAAAGGCCATGCTCTGCTACGTGTGTAGCTAGACCCATGGGTGGATAAAGACTATCTTATTTTCTTAGATAATTTAGAACCTTGGCAGTGTTTGACATGTGGCAGGCATCTAGTAAACATTAGCCGGATTAAGAGTTTAATTGATTTTTGTTTGCCTACAGTCAACTCTTCTCTTCTGTCTCTGATCTTTATCTTGTTGCTAACCTATGAAGCAAAGCTGTTCTATTCACTGGATAAAAGCTTATACTTAACATACCTGATGCAACATTGCCTGTGCTATTAAAAAATCTTACGTTTCTAGTCTAAAGATCTAAAGGCACAGCCCATTACCCAGGACAAATCTTCAATATAAAAGATGTGAAAGAGTAACAGGAAATTTCATGGAGGCTCCCGGTAATCATCTTTCTTTTCACCCTACTCTTCCCCCCATTATAACCAGCATCTATTATGTTCTGCTGCATCAGGCCTTTTCAACACCGAATGATTGTTGGGAAAGAGGCAACAATCCGAATGTGAACAAGCATTCGATGGCTGAGGTTTGATAAAAAGCTGAATTGTTGCTAAGTGAAGACTAGTAGGCACATTGTTCTTTCAAACACGATGAAGGTATTACGTCCCATTTCGTGCTGGAAATTTAAAGCAATCTTTCAGGTAAGAGCAGACACATCAAGGAGCTAGAGTCATTTGAAAATGACCAACACTGCATGCCACCTTTCTTTCCTACCTGCAAATGATGAATGACATCATTCTAAATAACCCTGTTTGGTGTGGAGTTTCTAGGTCAAGGGAAGAAGATAAAATAAAGAGTCAGGAAGGAAGAAAAAAAAAGAGAAGAAAGGAGGGAATGAAAGGAAATGTCCTCCTCACCTCTGTGTACTTAAGTGTGACACGGATCTGTGCAGGGGTGAGTAGAGCATCTGCAAGCACTGATCACCTTGTCAGTCCTTCAGTTCTCTATCTAATCCACATGCTGACTGTGTCCCCTTTTGTAGTCTTAACTCCAGAGTTTATTTACATTTCTAAAACACATTTTTCCAAAGGCTCTCTGTAAATGGATGGTTGTTTTCTACACTACCAACCAAAATGATTAGTGTCCCATTAGCAACCATTGTTCTTTGGCTTGCTGTGTTATACCTATAAGCAATCCGATCCTGTCCCCCCTTTGCCTCCTCTATCCTTGCTAGATTCCTCTCTCCTTCTACCTCCTGAGATTATTTTCTTCCCCCTTCCGAGTAGGACTGAACATCCATACATTGTTCTTTCTTCTTGGGTTTCCTATGGTCTGTGAGTGGTATTGTGAGTCTTCCGAGCTCTTTTTCTTTTTTTTTTGGGGGGGGGTCTAATATTACTTATCAGTGAGTTCATGTGTGTTCTTTTGTTACTGTGTTAACTCACTCAGGATGATATTTTCTAGTTCCCTCCATTTTCCTGCAAATTTTATGAAGCCATTTTTTTAAAAGTAGATCTTCGTTTTAAAGATTTATTTACTTTTTCTTATGTATTGGAATACACCATCACTCTCTTCAGACACACCAGAAGAGAGCATCGATGGTTGTGAGCCACCATGCAGTTGCTGGGAATTGAATTTAGGACCTCTGGAACAGCTGTCTGTGCTCTTAACCACTGAGCCATCTCTCCAGCCCTGAAGTCAAGTGTGAATGTACCACATTTTCTGTATCCATTCATCTCTTGAAGGACATTTGGATTCTTTCCAGCTTCTGGTGATTACAAATAAGGCTGTTATGAACATGGTGGACTATTTATCCTTGTTATATGTTAGAGCATCTTTTGGGTATATGCCCAGGAGTGGAATAGCTGGGTCCTCAGGTAGAACTAGTTCCAATTTTCTGAGGCACCACTAGATAGACTCCCAGAGTGGTTGTACCAGCTTGAAATCCCACCAAAAATGGAGGAGTGTTCCTATTTCTTCACATCCTTACCAGCATCTGCTGTCTCCTGAAATTCTGATTTTAGCCATTCTGACTGGTGTGAGGTGAAATCCCATGATTGTTTTGATTTACATTTTCCTGGTGACTAGGGATGTTGAACATTTCTTTAAGTGCTTCTTAGCCATTTTAGATTCCTCAGATGCCAGGCACCTAAGAGGTTCCCAAGACTCAACAGGAATTGCATTTGCCAAAATATTCAATAAAGAGGAGACAGAACCTGTAGAGACCATATCCAGCAGATAGACATGGCACCCAGTTGAGGGATGGGGCTACCCACCCATTTCAAAAATATAAATTCAGAATTGCTCCTGTCAAAATGAAATTCAGGGACAAACAGTGGAGCAGAGACTGAAGGAAAGGCTATCCAGAGACTACCCCACCTAGGGATCCATCCCATCTGGAGACACCAAACTAAGACACTATTGTGGATGGCCAAGAAGCACTTGCTGACAGGAGCCTGGTATAGCTGTCCCCTCAGAGGTTCTGCCAGAGTCTGACCAATACAGCTGCAGATGTAAGCAGCCAATCATCAGACTGGTTGTGGGGACCACAGTGGAGGACTTAGGGGAAGGACTGAAGGAGCTCAAGGGGTTTGCTACCCTCACAGGAATAACAGCAATATTAACCAGGAACTAAGCCATCAACCCATGGCTCCAGCTGCCATGTAGCAGAAGATTGCCTTATCTGGCATCAGTGGAAGGGAAGGCTCTTGATCCTATAGAGGCTTGATGCCCCAGTGTAGGTGAATGCTAGGGCACTGAGGTTGGAGTATGGTGGGTTGGAGAGCACCCTCATAGAAGCAGGAAGGAGGAGGAAGGGATAGGGGGTTGTGGAGGGGAAACTGGGAAGGGGCTAGCATTTGAAAGATAAACAAATAAAATAACAAAAAAAGGAATAAAAAAAACCCTAAAAACAAAATCATATTGAGCCACAAAGGACTCCAAATATTTAAGGTACTTTTGAGTTAAAAGAATAAAGCAGCAGGAATTAAACCACTTGATTTAAAGCATATTATGAAGATATAGTGACTAAAATCTACCAGCATAAAGCCATCTGCAAATTCCAAGGGATGATAATTACTACCAAAGTTATCCAGACAATGGACTGCTTTTAAATATAGCTACATGATTAGAATATATAATGGGAATAGGATTTGGGATGGTAATCTTTTGAACACATATTCTTGAAAGAATGAACTATTCAATGTAGAATAATGTAATTATTTACCTATGTTTTTCATATGGAGAGAGGAACTCCAAATAGATTAAGGAATTGAATATAATTTTTGAAACTATGAAGCTAACAAAAGGAAACATAGCAACAGTGCTCCATCACATTAGGCAGGACACATGTCCATTGTATAGTGTCTCAAAATCCCAGAAACAAAGCAAAACTACATACGAGATTATGTCAAATTGAAAATCAAAAGAAACAATTCACATAATGAAGAGACAACCACCAGAAAAGGTGTTAGTATCTATAATATTGAGTAAGGACTCAATAGCAGAAGTTCTTTTTTTTTTTTTTTTGCACCCTTTCCTGTATTGCTTTCTGAGCCTTTTGAGGAGGGGATGTGGCACACACACACACACACACACACACACACACACACAAAGAATACCCACAACCACATACACACTTATACATCTATTCCATTTAAGGCTTAGCATTTGGCAATCTTACTTGCTGCACTTTGTGAGGTGGTGGGGCTCCATCAAACATCTTCTGAAAACTTCTCCATTGAATCTTCTCTTATAAGGCTGAGAGATGAGTTAATCTATGAGTAATGATAAGGCAGTAGGAATTGGCATAATACTATGTGTGATACTTAGTCAAATGATAACAGTAGGTTCTCTCCTAAGGTTTATTCTGTCGAGCCATAGTTTGTTATGATAGTGCCAGGTATAGGTTTCATTTTGTGGGACAGGATAAAATCCAATCAGAGAGTAGATGGTTGCTCCCTCAATACTTTTGACACTATGGCCTCACTGGACATGTCTTGGAGGTCAGTTTTTGCCCACAGATTTTACAAGTGGCTAAGACTGACAGCTACTTCCCTATAGTAGCATGCATACTGCCCTCCAGCACGATGAAAGATAGCCAGTAGGGATGAAGTGTCTATGTCTGCACTAGTTTTGTTTCTCCATGTTTGACTAGTCATGTAGGTGGTGTTTTCATCAATAAGTCTTATCATCAAGTTCTGGAGAATAAACAAAAATATTGGAAATAGCTTGAATTATTTGGGGGCTTATAAGACCTCACTCACCAGTTACTCCAAAAGAAGTAACCCATTACTGGGACTGGGCTTTTACATTTTGTAGCCTATAGGATCATTGTTTCCTATGTTTTTGGAGGAAACACCATTTTAACTATTTAATGTATGCATAAAAACATATGAAGCTTCTAGACCAGTAAGTGTCAATAAGGTTGGTTGTTTTGAAAAGTAGTAATATTTGTTTCTCTCAGTTTGTCTTCTATCTTCCTCTTTCCCACCCCGATTTATCTCTCCCAATTTTATTTTATCTATTTATCATAGTACATTCCTTCCACTACCATCTCCTATTCCTTGAGAGTCTTTCCCCGTAGTTCCGTAATAATTTCCTGAATTTTAATGGACATTTCTCACAACAACAACAACAAAACCAAACCAAAACCAAAAAAAAATCCTCCTGAAGATCCAAATCTAACATCCATTGTCTTCCTGAGCCTGGGTTACCTCACATAGAAGGATTGTCTCCCATTCAATCTGTTCCATCCATTTATCGATGAATTTCATAATTCTTTTCTCAATAGTTAGATGATAGTCCATTGTGTAAACATACCACATTTTCCTTACGTAAATAAAACAGAATGAATATGGATGAGCAAGTATCTCTAGAGTAGTATATAGAATCCCTCAGGTATATGCCCCAAAGTACAAACAAACGGTTTAGAATCCATCCTGCCAGAACTCAGGGATCCAAGGAAGAGATGTAGGGTTGGCAGCTTGGTGGCTGAAGTAAGGTTTCAACAATATATTTTTTTTTCTTGTTCTCCCAAAGCTCATATTTCCTATCAAAATCTTCAGAGCCCATTAAAATTACAATTTGGCTATATTCTATTTTTCTCTAAGTGAATGCTTATAATGAGTCTAAGTAAAAAGACAGCATGTTCCCCAATATTTGTGCATTACAGGTGAAAAATGAATTATTCCTAAGGATCCACCACATTCATGCTTAAGCAACTTGTTATAGATCAACAGTGCGAGCAAGCAAGGTATTTTTCTCAGCCAGTTCTCCTTCTGGCAGGCTGCACTTTCCATTTGAAAAGAAAGAATCATTTTCTTATTTATCTCAAGAAGACATTGTATAAAAAAAATCTTAAAAAGAATCAGATATCTAAACTTTTATACATAAAAAAGCAACCAACCACTTCTACTTTAAGTTTTTTATTCACCAACAATAAATTCTAAGTTAATTTTGTTTCAACATGATCTGTATAGTAATAGGGCCATATCATATATAATTTTTGTGTCTGATAACATTGATTAAGTATTATACTTGTGATATTTACCTATGTTTTTTACCTAATAGTAATATGTTCAGTTCAGTTGCTTACAGGACTCTCATATACAAGCTCATCTTTTAAGAATACATTTTAACACTAATAGATATTATTTGAAAAATTATTTTTATTGACTCCTTGAGGAATTCACAAATGACTGACAGATCTTTTTGATTGACTACCAATTTGGTCTGCTTACTGCACACAGTGCTGCCCTGAGCATTCTTGGACATCTTTTGCTGTACCGATTTATCAAGGGGTGGGTGTGCACATCAGCTTGGGTGGAAGCTCCAACCAGGTTCCAAAGTGGTTGTATGAACTTCCAATCCCATTAGAAATGTAGTGTGTTCTAGGTACCCCATTGCTTCATCAACACCTTTCCATATTTGAAGCATTAGGTTTTTTGTTTGTTTGTTTGTTTGTTTTTGTCTGATTGTTTCTATTAGAATGTGAACCTATTTAAAGAATATACTTCCACAGTGGCTGAAGTGGAAATTCTTCAGACAATGTCAAATGAATGAATGTATCAGTGGCAAAGCTCTAGGGAAAGGGCAGATTCCATCCCCAACTCGAAGGCCCTTTCTTTACTAGCCTTAACTCACCCTACTGTTGCTTGTTTTCACACAATGTACCTGTATTTTCTATTTTTTAAAGCTGTATTTATTTATTCAATGTATGTGAGTACATTGTAGCTGTCTTCAGACACAACAAAGAGGGCATTAGATTCCATTACAGTTGGTTGTGAGCCACCATGTGGTTGCTGGGAATTGAACTCAGGACCTCTGGAAGAGCAGTCAGTGTTCTGAACCGCTGAGCATCTCTCTAGCCCATACCTGTATTTTCATAATGCCATTTATATTTTCACACAATGAGTTACAGATTTTAATGTCTATTTCTATTCTCTCTCTGTGTCTCTCTCACTCTCATTCTGTCTCCCCGTCTCTGTCTCTCTGTCTCCTTTTGCTTCTCTCTCTCTTTTTTGAGTATGTGTATAGGCAAGGCTTCTCACGTGGGTTCAGCGGTTCTCACTCAGGCCCTAAAGCTTACATGGTAAGCAGTTTACCACTGAGTCATCTCCCCAGCTTCCTAATGTACTTTCTTCTTCATCCTGCTCCCATTATACTTCTCAAAGCTGACATCTTAACGTTTGTACTTCTTGGTGATGCAGGCAATCTTATGTGCTGCATGTTCCTCAGAAGCATCACAGCCTTTACCTACTGAGGTAGTGGTTTCATCTTCCCAAGGTTCCTCCCTGCCCTTACTACAGTAGTGTCTCAGAAAATGTTCCTGGACACTAACATCTGTATCCTGTCAACAAATTCATTCTCAACTGAGAATCCCATGTATATAGGATTAAGAACCACATGATGATAAGTGTAGCGTGAACTTTTCCTCCCTCAAAGTTAGCTATGCATTCTATATGGAAAAAACTTTTCAACAATTAAAGCTTTACTAATTCAGTTTTTGTTGCGTATGCTAACTACCTAGCAAAATTTAAAGAACTACATGTTCTTGGGATTAATACATCTTGGTTTGCAAACAGAACCTCCAAGAAAGGTATGGAGTCTGGAAATGGAGAAGTTTCTAAGTTCTCATAGTCTGAGAAATCCTTTAGATAAGTCACGGTTTCTCTTTTAATGATGCTAGAGATTGAAGCTAGGGCTGTGCACACGCTATGCAAACGCTCTATCACTCAGCTGCATCTGCAGGACTTATTTTATTTTAGAGACAGGATCTCAGTAAGGTGTCCAGGAATCTCTTAATTTTACTTCATAGTTCACAGTGGTGTTGAATGTATTTTGTGGCATACAGTGTTTTTGAATTTACTTTGCTACTCAGCCTGGCTTTGAATTCATTGTGTAACTAACGGAGGCCTTGAATTTATAATCTTCTCTAGGTATCAGCGGTCACAGGACTCCAGCTCTAATGACAAATACTTTACTTAAAAATTGATATATACATACACACATATATAAATATATAATTATACATAGGTATGTATGTATATATGTATGCATTATATTTTCAAGACAGGATTTCTCTGAGTAACAGCTCTGGCTATCCTGAAACTCACTTTGTAAACTAGGGTACCCTCAAATTCACCATGATTTGCCTGCCTCTACCTCCTGAGTGCTAGGATTAAAGGTGTGTGACACCATACTGGGCTTATTTTGTCCAAATAATTCAAAGTAACCATCACGTTGTACTATGCATTTATATGTGCATATGATACAAAGTTTCCTCTTTAGTCCTTGTTGACAACTGTTTCATCATATCCCTCAATTATCTAAAGAAGCATGTTCACTCCAAGCATCTTGTGTGGAGCAAGTTAGCCTCTGCATCCTGACTCAGTCCAAGCATCTTGTGTAGAGCAAGGTAGCCTATGCATCCTGACATTTGAATTTTGATTCTCAACATTGTTTTGAAATGACCCACTGGCACAACATTTTTTTTTTTTTCTCCACGAATTCCACCTTCCTCTAAGAGATGCAATGACAGAAAAGCTTTGTTAATTATACTATCCCCACACTGCTACAGTCACCTTCAGGGGTAAACCATGAATAGTAATCAGAACAGATGGCAGGGGAAAAATATAGTGACTGCTTGAGCAATAGAAGAAGGAATCAATGCATAAATGTCTCCCCTTCAAATTGGAAGAAAACAACACTACAGAGAACGAAATGCTGTATTTTGTAATTAGTTTTCAAGTGAGATTTTATATATATCTATATATATATCTATATATTTACCATTTTAGTAATAACAGAAAGGCAACTTTTATATTTAACATTTAGCATGTGCTGACTCTTGGCATAGTTAATCGCTAGGTGTCTGTTTATATCCTTATAATTCCTATACTTCTGCCACGTAAAGGGAGACATATTTTGACTGCTGTCACAAGTTGCAACATTGGTGATCTGGTGCAAATTTTCTTTTGTAAAAATTCTTAATAGAAACTTGTTATTTCAGCAGTAAAGAAAGGCAGGCACTCATCTTCCGCCTTCTTCCTTCCTCTCAAACTCCCTTTGTTTGCTCCCCAGACTTAAAGGTCACAGCCACACAAGTGACACAGAACAATGATTAAATTAAGGGTCTCCTCCACTGTGAGCATTTAAGCCACCAGAGATTGAATTGAATTGAATCTTTAGCCTCTTATTGAAGCATCTCAATTTTAAAATCCTTTCTGATATATGCTGCTAATTTCCTCCTCAATAAACATGTCCCTTTCTTGAAACCACAACTTTGATTCTTTCCAGAGTAGCAATGACTGTGGCTTAAAAGGCCACACACCTCTACATATTCCTTGATGCAACCTATGGCTGTAAGACACAATTCTAATTAATAAAGAATAAATTCTTTATAATTTTAAATTGATTGACCAACATAATTTTTATTATAATAAAAATTTGATAATAACAATCTATGAAGGCTTTTAATTCTTCTGAAACAAAGAATATTGACATTACCTCAGAATTTAATACCACATATCACTTCAAGTCTTTATTCATTTGTGTGCTCAACAAATAGTACATACTTAGCAGCCAAGAATTAAATACAATGACAGAATATCAGTCCTCCAAAACTGATATTGAAATAAAAATTCAAAACCAACAAAAAGAATAAAATATATATAGAAAATATGATAGATAGACAAATTTTAGATGGATAGATCATAGATGATAGGTAGATGAATGATTGATAGACAGGTGGGAGGGTGGGTGGGTCAGTGGATAAATGGATGAATGGGTTGGTGGATAGGTAGTTGATCAAACATTTATTGTTTTATCTTTGGTAACAATAAAAGATAAATTAAAAATAAGTTAATAGAGATTTAGTTTTTAAGGTCTTTTTTGTTAAAAAAAAATCTTTTCTTAGTGTTCTGAAAACCCCACAAGCTAACCTCCCAGGTCTTCCGTGGATGATATGAATACATTGTCCTTGTGTTTGGAACCATGCTGGCCATCACTGAGCACTCTCAAAGCTCACATTGTAAATGTGTACTTTTCTGGCTTCCAGTATCGCTTGCTTCATCTCAGTATATCCATTAGAGTGACCCTTGTGTCATCTACCCCAGAGGACAGATGACAACCCTCCCAGACTGCAGGAGAGATACTGATGACTCACTGCAGGGTAGAGGAGAGTGAGGTGGGGAGTTTCTACCTGCTTCTTGTATTCTATTACCACCAATATCTGAGGCTTTGGGAAGTGTGTGTGTGTGTGTGTGTGTGTGTGTGTGTGTGTGTAGTTTGATATTGGTTTTCATGGAGCAGCCACCGGGTTAGAGACTTTGTACAGCAATGCTAACATAAGCCACATACTTCCCAGTGGGTTGGCTTACTTCCTGGTTTTGGCAACATGCTAAATGTATTTGGACATTCCTGAATTTCTCTAAGTCATGATTTTGTCTTTTAAAATGTGTCTGAAGCTGGTTGTGGTAGACTAGGCCTGTCATCTCAGCATTGAGAGACACATAGAAGCACAAGAATTAGGCATTTAAATGTATCTTTGCATATACAGTAAATCTGAGGCTAGCCTGAGCTACTTGAGACAAAGGTTAAAATGACCATCCCACGCTAACTATGTGTCTGGCATGAAGTGTGCTCGTTTCCAGTAAGCCTCCCTGTTTTATCACGATGTCTGCAGACAGCAGATGCTGTGGCGAGCCACTCCAGAGGGGAAAAGGAATGCTGCCACCTAAACATTTCACCTTCTTTCAAAGACACTTTCTTAGTTGTTTTTGACAATTTTATACTTGTATACAATGCATCTTGATCATACCCACTCATCTCTGCCCCCCTCTTTATAACTTAGTCACTTTCTAAACTATGCAAACCAGATTATTTTATCAGAATTGAGCTTCAAAGACTCATTTCCTTCTAGAACCAACAAACCAACCAAATTCATTGACTTTACTCATCATCATTTAAGGTTATTAATCATGGAATATTGCAGAGGCTCAGAGTTCAGGGACCAGGAGTCCTCTACAACATCTGAAGCTCATGCTTACATGTTTTTCTATGATTCTCCTCTGTTCTGTTTCCCAAGTATTATACTTAGGTATCGACGCGATGGATGATCACATTGCTCTTTGGGCTAGCCTGTGAGGTCCTTGAGAGCGGAAACTTCCTTTTTGAAATCTCCAATATCCCTCTGAGAAAGTTCCAGGCATACTTTCCAGCCAATGGTTGGGAGAGGAAAATTAAGAGGAGAGTGCTTCAAAAGTCTTTGCTAGTGTAGGGCACTGTGTAGCAATTCCTTCTGTGCAGGGCTGTGCACTGGGTAGAGTTCTCCTACGTATGTTGCTCATTTTCCTTAATTTTGCATCTCTTTTATCTTCTCCCAACTCTTACAAGAGCAGATATACTTGTCTTACTCATGTAGAAAGGACTTGGTGAAAGATACAGGATTAATGATAGCAAATTGCAGAAATAGCAAAGACCCCCGTGCAGTTCACTTAAGCCCGGGAAGAGTCCTTGTTGAGTATATGCAATAGCACCTCTCCTCATTGGCTCACTAGACAGAGGCTCATTTAGGGCTACTTCTTGGACATCACTGAAAGTTTAATAATCACCCAGTGCCTACTTATCTTTAATCATCCAAGAGAACTCATCAGAACTTCGTGTTTAATAATTTAGAGCTGTCTTTTCAGAAAAACAAAAGCCACATTCCTATTATAATGAAATGTTCTAATGTTTGTTTTGTTTATAACTTGTTGCCCTTACAGTGCTGGCTTCCCCTTAATTTTCCATCTCTCTTAGCTATAATCTTTTTACCTTTAAATGATCCTTTATCTTCCCTGGAAACAGCTGACATTGCTGTTTTTCAGTTCAGGACTTTTTCATAATTACATTTTTAGCCTTGAGGGAAAACTGGTATAGCTCATCAAACCCTCTGGCTTGGTTACTGAGCCACATAAATGGCCTGGGCATTACTTTCTGCTATTATAGCTTAATTAGGAATTAGGAAAAACAAAACTGCTTTCTGACTTCTGACTGTGGTGAATTTTCTTTAAAAACGAAACATCTACAAAGAATTTTTGTTATTACAGACATGCCAATAATGTGAATTAGGAAGCGTTCAGCTCTAGTGAGAGGGTTTGACCCAGAGATCCAGGATCAGTCAGCACATACTTAATTACTTTTCTTTTCTGTGGTGGAACTATTGCTCCAAATGAGACACACTTCTCTCTCTCTCTCTCTCTCTCTCTCTCTCTCTCTCTCTCTCTCTCTCTCTGTTGTTATTTGAAATCATCTTTATTTGTAAATTTGATATTTTGGTAGCATGTTTCATGGGAGCTGTTTTCCACACTGCATGGAAGGTAGGGGGACTTTTTAGAGAGGTGTCTGTGAGGCTTTCAAAGGTCACGCAGAGTCAAGGAACTGTCTGTATAGTCAATCTGTCACCTCCACTAGACATGGAGAAGCCCCTGTTGTGCTGTTCACGAAATATTTTGCCCTTTTGTAATATTTGGCATTCATCATGGCTGCATATGCTTCCACATTTACTTTGGAGAAAACTTTTTTTTGTTGAATATGTTAATAGATTCCATTTATGGTGTCTTTGTTTGTCTGTTTGCATCCTCATCTGTTTCTCTATTTTACTTTTTTTCTATTAAGTTGTTTGGGTTAGCTATTAAAATGAAGTGATTTATTGTCATACTCATATACAGACACATAAGTTTTTATTTATATTCACAACCTTTCTTCTCCTTGTTTTTGGTCCCATATAGCCCTCTTCTGTCTCCAAATTCTGACTCAGGCATCTTATATGTAGAAGTAGTTGTGGTGGCCCAGGGAGTGGCACTATCAGGTGTTGCCTTGTTGGAGTCACTGTGGCCTTTTTGGAGGAAGTGTGTAACTTGGGTGGGTGGGGAGATGGGTTTTTGAGACCCTCATTGCTGCCTGTGAGCAATCTTCTCTTGTTTGCCTTTGGAACAAAATATAGAACTCTCACCTCCTCCTAAGTCATGCATGCTAGGACGCTGCCATGATCCCACATTGATGATAATGGACTGAACCTGTAAGCCAGCCCCAATGTTGTCTTTTATAAGAGTTGCCTTGGTCATGGCATCTCTCTTCAACAACAAAAACCTAACTAAGACAGTAGAGCACATTTGGTCTTTGCTCTCTGATACCTGCCCAACTTATAGTCTATGCCCCAGTTACTTTTCCTTGTAAGTCTTGATCTTTTGCCAAGCTGTGATTCCAGTGAATCTATGGAGGAAAGTTACCTCTGTCTCCAGGGCCTTTCCCATGTTCTCTTTTCTCTAATAAAATACCATTGTTCTTTAGTAACAAAACTATCCATCTGCCCTCCACAGCCAGACTCTGCTGCACCACTTCTTTATCAATAAAAGAAGGTTCCAGTAGTATCTCATTAATAGCAATTAGGAAATGCCATCACATTCATATAGTGGTTAGTAAATGCTATCTCATTAATAGTAGTAAATGGTGTTTTATTAATAATCATATATTATGGTTATGTTTTTCTAATACACACATAGAAATTAATCATATAAAAATAAATTTTCCTTTTAGTCACAATGCTACTTATATTGCACATATTTTAGTATGTTTATAGTATTATATTTGATCAAAATATTTTCTAATTTCCCTTGTAATTCTTTCTTTGAGTTGGGCTATTTGAGCCTGTATTTGTGACTTATAATTTAGATCTTCCCTTACCGCTGCTGCGTGTTGTGGTCAGTGCTAGGCTGTCTCTCTAGCTTGGGTGGAGGATGACTTTCCCATCTCCTAAATTCTCAGAGGAATCTGGGTAAATTTACTAGATTTCAGCTCTCAGTTGAGTGCACATGAGTGTGAGGTGCTCTCAGAATCCAGAAGAGGGTGCCAAATTCTCTACAACTGGAGTTACAGTCAGGTGTGAACAACCTGACATGAGTGCTAGAAATGGTTCTTTATATAAGCAGTATAGGGCTGGAGAGATGGCTCAGTGGTTAAGAGCAGTGGGCTGCTCTTCCAGAGGTCCTGAGTTCAAGTCTCAGCAAACACATGGTGCTTCACAACCCTCTCTAATGAGAGCTGATGACCTTTTCTGGTATATCTGAAGACAGCTACAGTGTACTTACATATAATAAATAAATATTATAAAAGAGAGACATACACACACACATACACTCTTAACACTAAATCACCTCCTTATCTGCTTTATTATTTAATGTCCTTATTTATATTTTTTCCCTTTTTTCTTATTAGCAACATCATTTTCATAGGATTTACAACATGTATCTTTAACTTAACACTTCTGCCTTTAAATCAAATTTTACCAGTACATAATTTTTAAAGATAAAAACTTGTGTATGTGTGTGTGTGTATACATGAATGTGTGTACACACATGCTTGCATGCACACATGCACATGCTTTTACATGAGTGGATGGCTGAGAATGTCAGATGACCTGCTCTGTTACTCTTTGCCTTATTCCTTTGAGATAGGGTCTCTCAATGAACTTAGAGCTAGGCTGATGATCAAGCCTTCTTAGTCCTAATGCCTCCAAGCACAAACGGGCTGGGATTACATGCATGTGGATCTATGTCTGTCTTTCAAATGTGGGTGCTAGACATTTGAATTCAGGTTTCATGCTTGTTTGGCTAACACTCTTGTTGAGTCATCTTCTCTGTCCCCCACTATAAATGCAATGTAAATATAAAAGCATGTATTAGCAGTTCTGCTTCCTTGTTGCAAATGCTCTCCAGGGTTAAATGAACAAGTGAAACAAGCATATTTTTAAAGGTAAAGAGTGGCTCTTTGGCATGTCAATTTGGAACTTAAATATGGACTATTATAGACTTTTAATATCTTAGGGTTTCTATTGCTGCAATGAGATACCAGGACCAAAAAGGAAGTTGGGGAGAAAATGGTTCATTTGGCCTACATTTCCAGATCATAGTCCATCATGGGAAAGAGTCAGGACAGGAACTGGAGCAGAGCTGAAACCTGAAAGTAGGAGCTGATGCAGAGCCCATGGAGGGGTGTTGCTTAGTGGCTTGCTCCCCATGCCTTTCTCAGCCTAGTTTCCTATAAAACACAGGACCAGGGATGGCATCACCCACAACAGATTGGGCTCTCCTCAATGATCACTAATTAAGAAAATGCCTTACAGCTGGATCCTAGGGAGCCATTTCCTCAATGGAGGCCCCTTCCTCTTGATGTCTCTAGCTTGTGTCAAGTTGGCATGAACCCAGTCAGTACAAACACAAAATATTATAGATGGTACATCAAATTACTAGAGGTCCAACAACTAATTTGTAGAGAATAATTCATTAATTGTGCCACTAATACTTTACCCATAAAATAAAGCTGGAGATTAAACGTACTTTGGTGCCATTTTTGCTGGGACTTGCACTTTATGTTTGAAAAATAATCTCTATTGCAAATACTTTATAAGGACTACATTTTATCTCAGAATTGGCGTAAAAGAAATAGGATGTCTTGAACAGGTGAAAAAAAAATTAAAGTAATTTTACATTCAGTGTATTTGGGAGAGAATTCAAATTGGCACCACTCCTCTTCCTCCCTCTCAAGAAGCTTGAGTAAGCCCCAGAAAGAAAAAGCAGTACCTTTTCCCAGGTACAGAAGAAAATGTCCCTGAAAATTTCCAATCTATATTCTCCCTTGTGGACACTGCTTCTGGTATTAAATCACAATATTGTAAAATGTATTCTCACTACCATCTCTTCTTTAATATGGCATTGATTTTGATCTGCAATTTAGAATTTCTTTCTCCGAGTGTGTGATATTTTATCTAAATGTTTGCTGAGAAATGACTTATTATGCTAGAAGAAAATGAAACAAAGCTGTAGATCTGGAAAGACAAATCAGGAATATTTATTAGTCCAGACTCCACACTTCAAAAGTCTCTTTCTCTGACACATGCACACACACACACACACTTTCCAGTTTTCAATTGATCTTCTGCTTTTCTATTACCTCCTTGTTTTAGTATTTTCTTTGTTTTGCTTTTATATTCTACCATGAAAAAGAGTTAAAAATTATATAAGAAATTCCTATGCACCACCTACCTAGGCTCACTGTGTTTACATTTTTCCCCAGTTGGTTAAGACATTCATTCATTCTTCCTTTCTTCCCTTCTTCTTTCTTTTCCCCATTCTTTTAAGCTATTATTAGTCTTTGCTATCTGTCTATTATTTATAATAAATCTATCAATATCATTTGTCATTGATCTATCATCTATTTATCTACCACCTATCTTTCTATCTATCTATCTATCTCTCTATCTATCTATCTATCTATCTATCTATCATCTATCTATCTATCTATTCATCTTCTATCTATCATCTATCTATCTATTTATCTATCTATCTATCTATCATCTATCTATCTATCTATCTATCTATCTATTCATCTTCTATCTATCATCTATCTATCTATTTATCTATCTATCTATCTATCATCTATCTATCTATCTATCTATCATCTATCATCTATCTATATATTACACACACACACACACATGCTTTATTTTCCTGAGTGTCTTCAGAGTGAATTGAATACATGATATCTCTTATCCGTAAACACTCCAGTGTGCATTTACTAAGCAGAAGTATGTTCTTTTATTTATAAGCATAATAAAAATTTCAAAGTAAAAAAATTAATCAGTTTCATACTGCTGTTCAATAAACAGTATATCTTTAGACTTTACCAGCCATGTCAATGCTCCCTAAAGTCACGTGCTGCACTTGTTAGTCCCGTGACTTCAGAAGTCTTCAATTTGGACCCACTTTGGCTTCTTGTGTTTCTGACACCGACACCTGTACAAACCCACCACTATTAGGCTTTCACTGATATCTCTACTGAGATACCTCTACAGGACTCTGTATTTCTGCCGTCTCTTTGCTTGGCCTTTACTGCTGACAGCCCGCTCCGGGCAAGCGCAAAGCATCCGTTCTAGGACGTCTTTCTGCTTATGTTCATTCCCTTCGTGATCTCATCCCGACTTAATGACTTCAAACCCATCTACACACTTCCAGATGTATTCTTCCCATCCAGAAGCTTGCTAGTCACCATGTCCCGTCACCGCTGGAGTTCTGCTAAGATAAGCAGGGCTTCTTGTCCGGCTGCCTGAACACAGTTCCTGTGTTCCCTCCGCGGACCTCAGTTTGGTTTGCTTTGCTTCAATTACTCCTACTGACCAGCACCATTATTGTCAATTTGAGTTCTTTTGTGTCCTATATTGCTGTGAGGGGAGGACCGTCCCTATTTCTTTCTTTCTTTTCTTTTTTCTTTTTGTTTTTCTCATTGTAAGTTGAAGAATTTTAATTGTGTATATTTATGTGTTAGAAAGAGATGCTATACTCTGAATACAAGACAGAATAGTTGAATAGTAGCTCTCCAGACTCCTTTGACTCTATTATTAAGCTTTATTTATATTTTTCCCTTGGTGACCTGAAGTTTTCTTTAAATACTTGAATAGAATTCTCACGATTGAAAATGTTTATGTTGATCATTTCCAAATATATATTTTCCTCTTTCTGTAGAGCAAATATTCAAGAACTGAATTTACAGTTAAGAAGTAAAGAACTACCTGGGAAGCAGCCTGACCCTGGCTATCTCTCTTAGCCTGCCACCTGAGTCATTCTCCATCTTCTACACCAGTAAATTTTATTTTCATATCTATTTGCTCAAGCAAGAGGTGGTAGGACATTCTAAAACCTTCTTTCCTCCCTTCATCTGATACATTAGAGAGCTTGGCTGGATTTGCCTCACAGAAAGGTTGCAGTCCCTTCCCTTTCCCTGTCCTGAACACTCTCTTAAACATCCCCTGCTAATACACTAAGGCAATTACCTCCCACTGCCCTTAAAACTGTTTCAAAATTCTCTGAGCTACCTTAGCAAAGATCCAGAAGATGTGTAAAGCACAGTTTTATCAACACAGCTGGTGAGCAAACCACTCTGTAGTAAGGATCCTTTTGTTTTCAGGTTACATTATTATGCTCTCAGTAAGAGAGTTTTTCTTTTAATAGACAGCTTAAATAACCTTTGATTTCCATTCTCCACTTTAAGAATAGATATGTATTTGATTCTGTCAGACACTGAGCAATTATGCTAAAATAACTAAGAGTTGGATGTTTTCCTGAGAAGCATTTTATTTAATTCTTACGTGTTTTTATATGTGAGCTATGTTTAGCATTATTTGCTTTTGCTATAAAACTTAATTAAGTTAATGTGCTTCTAGTAAGAAAACAATGTATTTCTTTTCAGAAATCTTTGTTGGCAAGAATAAAAAGATTGGAAAGATAAATTTTAGAAAATTACGCATAGATTTTAAAATTTATTTTTAAGTTTCCCTAAGCTAGTCTCCTCTTTGATAAATAATATTTGACCACAATCTGCAGTTTTGTTTTCTTTGCCCTCATATTTTTGTTTTTTTCCTTATTTTCTTTCTTCTATTATTTATCTGTTTTTTTCTTTTTTTATAATAGATCATTATTTATTTTTTATTATTAAAAAACTTTATTTTAAAAAACGAAGATAAATGTACAAATTTTCAGCATTTTTGCATAAAAGTATACAAATACATTTTTAAGGTTGTAATTAAGTATTTGTGAGTACATATACATACACATATGTATATATGTAACAATAATATAGGAAAAGAGGCTATTAATTTGAGGGGATAAAAGAGAAACTGGGAGGGGCTGTAGGGAAGAAAGGGGGATGTGATACAGTTCTATTTTAATTAAAATATATTCTTTTATTTATATTTTTTCTTGAACTCAATACAGTCTATGAGTTGTTTCTGGGGTGTTCAGAGCTTTATGGGGTTAGTATCCAAATATCAGTGACTGCATATTATGTCTATTCTTTTGTGACTGGGTTATTTCACTCGGGATGATATTCTCTAGATGCATCCATTTTCTTAAGAATTTCGTTAAGTCACTGTTTCTGATAGCTGAGTAGTACTCCATTGTGTAAATGTACCAAAATTTTTGTATCCATTCATCTACTGAAGGACATTTGGATTCTTTCCAGCTTCTGGATATTATAAATAGAGCTGCAATGAACATTGTGGTGCATGTATCTTTGTTGTATGTTGGAACATCTTTGGGGTAAATGCCCAGCAGTGGAATAACTGGATCTTCAGGTAGTACTATGTCCATTTTTCTGAGGAACCGGCAGACTGATTTCCAGAGTGGTTGTATCAGTTTACAGCCCCACCAACAGTGGAGAAATGTTTCTCTTTCCCCACACCCTCACCAGCATCTGTTGTCATCTGAGTTTTGGATCCCGGCCAATCTGACTGGTGTGAGGTGGAATCTCAGGGTGGTTTTGATTTGCATTTCCCTGATGGCTAAGATGTTGAGCATTTCCTTAGACTGTTTCTC
Source organism: Micromys minutus (assembly GCF_963924665.1). Lineage (NCBI taxonomy): Eukaryota > Metazoa > Chordata > Mammalia > Rodentia > Muridae > Micromys > Micromys minutus. The sequence continues at coordinate 27,006,379 of NC_137983.1, read as the reverse complement.
AGCCATTTGATATTCCTCGATTGAGAACTTTTTGTTTACGACTGTACCCCAATTTTTAATAGGGTTGTTTGATTCTCTGGTGTCTAGCTTCTTGAGTTCTTTGTATACCTTGGATATTAGGGCTCTATCTGATGTGGGGTTGGAAAACATCTTTTCCCACTCTGTTGGCTGCCATTTTGTTTTCTTGACAGTGTCTATAGCCTTACAGAAACTTTGCAATTTCATTAAGTCCCATTTGTCAATCTTTGACCTTAGAGCTGGAGCCATTGGTGTTCTTTTCAGGAAATTTTCTCCTGTGCCTATGAGTTCTAAGGTTTTCCCTACTTTCTCATCTAATAGTTTCAGTGTACCTTGTTTAATGTGGAGATCTTTGATCCACTTACGCTTGAGCTTTGTACAAAGAGATAAGAAAGGGTCTATTTTCATTCTTCTGCACGCTGAGTGCCAGTTGGACCAGCACCATTTGTTGAATAGGCTGTCCTTTTTCCATTGAATGTATACAGCTCCTTTTCAAAAATCAGGTGACCATACAAGTGAGGGCCCATTTCTGGATCTTCTATTCTATTCCATTGATCCATGTGCCTATTTCTGTACCAGTACCACATAGTTTTCAGCACAATTGCCTTGTAATATAGCTTGAGGTCAGGGATAGTGATTCCTGCAGATGTTTTCTTGTTGTTGAAGATGGATTTTGCTATTCTAGGTCTTTTGTTATTCCAGATGAAATTGCACATTGCTCTATCCAACTCAATGAAAAACAGGGTTGGACTTTTGATGGGGATTGCATTGAATCTGTAGATTGCTTTTGGTAGGATGGCCATTTTTAAAATGTTGATTCTCCAATCCATGAGCATGGGAGATCTTTCCATTTTCTGAGATCGTCCTCGATTTCTTTCTTTAGAGTTTTGAAGTTCTTGTCATACAGGTCCTTTACTTGCTTAGTTAGAGTCACACCAAGGTATATCATAGTTTTTGTGACTATTGTGACTAATTTCTTTCTCCACATGTTTATCCTTTGAATATAGGAAGGCTACTGATTTGTTTGAGTTAATTTTATATCTGACCACTTTGCTGAACTTGTTTATCAGCTGTGGGAGTTCTCTGGTGGAATTTGTGGGGTCGCTTAAGTACACTATCATGTGATCTGCAAATAGTGATATTTTTACTTCTTCCTTTCCAATTTGTATCCCTTTTATTTCCTTTTGCTGTCTAATTGCTCCAGCCAGGACATCCAGTATTATGTTAAATAGGTAGGAGGAGAGTGGGCAGTCTTGTCGAGTCCCTGATTTTAGTGGGATTGCTTCAAGTTTCCCACCGTTAAGTTTGATGTTGGCTGTTGGTTTGCTGTATATTGCTTTTATTATGTTTAGGTATGGGCCTTGGATTCCTGTTCTTTCCAAGACTTTTAACATGAATGGGTGTTGAATTTTGTCAAATGCTTTCTCAGCATCTAATGAGATGACCATGTGGTTTTTTTCTTTGAGTTTGTTTATATGGTGGATTACATTGATGGACTTCCATATATTAAACTATCCTTGCATTCCAAGAATGAAGCCTACTTGATCGTGTTGAATGATCATTTTGATGTGTTCTTGGATTCGCTTTGCCAGGATTTTGTTGAGTATTTTTACATCAATGTTTATAAGTGAGATTGGTCTGAAGTTCTCTTTCCTTTGTTGGTCTTTGTGTGGTTTAGGAATTAGGGATTTTGTGGCCTCAAAAATAAGTTAGGCATTGTTCCATCTAACTCTGTTTTGTGGAATAGTTTGAACAGTATTGGTATTAGGTCATCAATAAATGTCTGATAGAATTGTGCTCTGAAAGATATTTACTGTGCCTCTTAGTTGATGTTCTTTGCCCTCTTCTATTCCCATTATCCTTTGGTTTGGTCTTCTCATTGTGTCCTGTATCTCCTGGACATTTTGGGTTAGGAGATTTTTGGTTTCTGCATCTTCTCTGATTGTTTTTTTCTATGTTTTCAATGTTGTCTTTGGCCCCCTAGATTCTCTCTTCCATCTCTTGTAGTCTGTTAGTAATGCTTGCATCTGTGACTCCTGATTTCTTTTTAGGTTTTCTACCCCTAGGGTTGTCTCTTTTAATGTTTTCTTTATTCTGTCCATTTCCATTTTAAATTCCTTCTTCCATTCCTTCATCTCTTTGGTCTGTTTTCTTCTAGTTCTTTGAGTTCTTTGAGTGTTTTTCTTGTTTCTTCTTTAAAAGCTTCTAATTCTTTATGTTTTTCCTCCCGTTCTTGTTTAAGGATCTCTATCATCATCTTGAGGTAGGATTTCGGGTTTGAGTCTTTTTTTTCTGGAGTGTTTGGCATTCTGCTGTTTGTTGTGATGGGAGAGCAGGGTTCTAGTGTTGCCAGGTTGTCTTGGTTTCCCTGGGGTACGTTCTTTCGCTTTCCTCTTGCCATCTTGCTGTCAGTGATTGGTTCTCGCCTTTCCCTTGTACCTGGCTTGTGTCACTGGATCTCTGCTTTTCCTGGTGGCAGATGGTCCGAGCACCTGTTGTGCACCCCAAAAGCAGCCGGCTGGGAACAGAAGGCCCAATGCCGGTTTCCTGGGTCGCTGGATCAAGCCAGGCAGGTATGCACTTTCTTCATGCTCAGCTGAGATCTCTCTGCCCCCTGGCTAGTCAGAACCCATTCTTACCTGGTTCTCGCCAGTCCTGTGTGTCTGGGTCTTGGCTCTTCCTTGTTTATCGTTTTTTTAAAAATAAACAAATAAACTAAAATTGACAATTTTAGTAAACTAGTAAAGAAATAACCTTTCTATATTGGTTTTGTGATCCACAATAAACAAATTAATATAGAAAGAACACTGGATAGCCTTTTGCAGGAACTGGCCACAAGGGTGAGGACTAGGAAGTACGCATATCTTTTGAGTTGTTAAAATGCCCAGAATCGAATACCAGCAGTGTTTGCTCTCATTTGCTTATATAGTAAAGCCTAAAGTACTACACACAGAGACACAGACACAAGCACACAGGCACTCATGCATGCACAGAGACAGAGACAGAGAGATACAGAGAGACAGAGAGACAGAGGGACAGAGAGAGAAAGAAAGCTAACCAAGATATCCAAATGAAAGAGTACTACAATAAAAACTTTAAGACACTGAAGACTTGAAGACAGTCAAAAAGATAGTAAAAGATCAAAATACCTCCTATGCTTATGGCCTGGAAGAATTAATTTTGGGAAAATGGCCATCCTATCAATATCAACCCATAGATTAAATGTAACCCCCTAAAACTTCCAAAACCATTCCTCATAGACATATTTTGAATTCTTAAGTACAATGAGAACTTGCCAATTAGTTATCCATTCTGTGATGAGGTCAGCATCTTCTGGGTACATGCATGCAAGTACAGTCTTTGGACCAGTGCTGCAGCTGTTTAAGGGAGTACTGACTTATTTGTTTACCAGTATCATTGACCCTAGGACAGAGACATTACTTTCTTTTGATATGTGAAGACTTATCAAGCTGAGGTGATAATAAACCTTGGGACAATTAGAGGTATAAAATCTTAAAAAAGCATACATCAAACTCTCTGGAATTATTAGCTACTTATATTTCTGGCTAAATAGAAAATTCATCATTCTTCAGGAAATTTAATAGTTTAACCAGTGGTGATATTATAAAATGGCATAGATGGTCACTTTTGAAGAATTATGACCAACAGTATTTTGAGTGGTGTGTATCTGATTTTGCCTAAAAACTTGCTTCTATAAAACATGTTTATCTATTTTAGTATCAACTATGATATTCTGCTTTACATAAAACTACAGTTTATCAGGAAATTTATTAGAGAAACTTTGTTTTATAGAACACTTCATTATTGGCTTTTATACTAAACTTTTCAAGTCCATCTAAAATTATGTATTCCACCCTCCTCACAAGACCGATAGGGAAGACCTTGACACTGAAAATTATATATATATATATATATATATATATATATATATATATATATATATATATATATATATATATATATATATAATAATAATTAAAAGAAAATGGAAATAGTATTTTCTTAAATATATTGAATATTTATGTTTTGTAATCCAAGGGGCATCACATTGTATGAAAACTGTGCAGCCTTTTTGCTGTGCTTGCTAACCCATGACTTTTGACCAACCTTCCAGAGCATAGTGTTGCCTACAGACACAGGTGGAACCAAACAAGACTCAGTCCTCTCTGATCTTGATGATTTACAAGTCTTAATTACTGAGGCTAACATCAGTTACTGCAATATAGTGAGGAGGAAAGAACCTACTCTTTCAATTCAATGTTGAGTTTGTTACAAATATCTTGAATTCAATTAATGACAAAGGAAAATTTGATACTGACACATAGCACTTTGACAAAACACTTCCAATATGAAAAATGAAAGATTTCCAAGTTTAGTGTGAAATATTAAAAGTGCCTGTGGCAGCACACTAGGTGTTTGACATTTAAACCTTTCAACAGTTGCCCCTGTCAGAGATGATCGAAGCTTGGGAGTAAGTGGAAGCTTTCAAAGAATGTGGAAACATATACAAATGAAGCTTACTTTATTAGTCAATTTAGTATCAATTAAGGTGTCAGTAGAGTACCCAATGTTGAGTGCAATGTAACGAAATTGACCGGAACTAATAGAAAAACTCATAGCAGCTCCTGTGGTTTCACATAAAGGAGCCTATTGACTGAATGGTCCTTAAAAGTTCGTGTACTTGACTTAACATTCATTCCTCTCTGGTTTCTAGTGGGTTCCACTGAATGATTAAATGTAAAGAATATTATTGGACAACTGACCACAGATGGAGAAAAGCTGGGTGACCAGTGTTAGGCAACACAGGGAAGACACCAAAGGTCTCAGGATTCATTTATCATGTATTTAAGAAAATGCATATTTGTCATTATGTTAACTAAGCTAGTTTTAAGCTAGTTTATTACCATGGGATAGCCCCATCCTTAGTATCTAAAATTCAAAATTTGATGGAATTTGTAGTTTTACATTTAGAGAAGACATTTTCAGAGTAATTTTTATATCCATGGCTTAAAATATGCCCTGAGTCTTTAGATTTTGTTTATTTTTCTTTTGAACTTTTCTTATGGCTGACTATATTCCTGTTTTTATATTAATGTTCACACAATAGCATTTTCATAATGTTCTGGTTTGTTGAGTTGCATGTTTTATAGATTATTTCTGTTTCTTCTTGAGATATGGGACAGTTTATTTAGATTTTTACAAAATACAGTTTCAAAGTTAATATATTGGTTGGTACTTTAGGATTTTTAGTTAATTTATCTGCATGTAATTACTACTACTACTACTACTACTACTACTACTACTACTACTACTACTACTACTACTACTACTTTAAAGCATCTCTCTTTCAAATACCTTACTGGTATAGTCTGAACTCAAACTCTCTGTAAGTGAATGTTTACCCCGTTTGAGTTAATAAAGATTAGGCTGTTTGGAAACATAAATACACCCACAGAAAGATGCTAATAAATAAATGCTGAGCCCAGAAGAAATTCCTGATCTATGAAAATGTTACACAGCAGGTGCTTTTTTTTTTTGTTTTTTTGTTTTGTTTTTTTTTTTTTTGTTTGTTTTTGTTTTTCTTCCTCTGACTGTCAGTGGTTCCACTCACTGGAATGAAAAGGTTTGGATTTTTGCTGAGCACAAAGCAATTTCTTTGGCAACTTTCTACATAGGGTCAGAGAGCAAAAACTGCAAGCTGAAAGTGACTTTGTCTAGTATTCTCAGTAGCACAAAGATGCCATTGAATTGTTCCTCTGTGCAGTGAGGAACTGTTTAGCTGTATCATGGCTTTTAGAAGAGAGATTTTAATTATGCATTTAGTACTGGTGCACATTTGCCCAGCTTCCCAGATCCTCTTGCTTTATTTTTGACATGATAATTCACTATCAGGGCATTTAGCTTCACATTCCCTAACAAATGATTGAAACTTTTGAAGACATGGTAGCAACAGGCTACTTTATCATGGATCTCTTTATATATATATATATATATATATATATATATAAAGAGATCTCTTTATATATATATATCACAGACCCTACAATAGGTTTATTTAAAATTTTAACCCTTAATAGACTCTTACAGCAGTCAATATTTGACTTGGCAAAATTTAATTAGGAAAGATTTATGCAGCAAAAGAATTAACATCATATTGGAGAAGATGCGCTGAAATACTTGATTCATGTGGAAGTCAGTATTCTGGGAGCCCAGTGACCTAACATTGAGTTTTTCTAGAAATGTCAGAATTTGAACTAGGGGATATAAGTAGCTAGAAAAAGGAAAGAGGAGGGTATGTTTGATTTAAGCACAGGAGTATATATTTTCTCCATTAATTATTTTTTTATAAAGATATTTTATTTTTACATTACATCCTGATTGCAGGCCCCTCCTCCCTTTCCTTCCAGTCCTGCTCTTACAAATCCCTCCTTAAATTATCCCCTTCCCTTCTTGAAGGGCAGGGCCCTTTGGGTACCACCCCACCCTGGGACATATAGATTGCACTCCCTCTCCTACTGAGGCCCAACCAGGCAGTCAGGCAGGAGAAGGGAATGAAATGTCAGTCAACAGAGTCAGAGACAGCCCCTGCTCCAATTGTTAGGGGACTCATATGAAGACCAAGCATAAGAATATCATCCTGAGTAAGATAATGCAGACCCAGAAAGTAACATATAGTATGTACTCATTTATAAGTGGACATTAGTCATATAATAAAGACTAGCCATGCTGTAATCCACAGAACACCCTGCCCCCAACAAAACCCAAAATTGGGTAATAAGGAGTGTCCAAGGGGGGCTGTGTGAATCTCACTCAGAAGAGAAAACAAAAACAATCATCGGAGGTGGATAGAGAGAGGGAACTAGATCGGAGAGGGAATGATGAGGGGTATAGAGATGATGATTAAGTGTTGGGGGGATGGCATGGGAGAGGGCTGAGAGTGAGTGTGGAAATGGGGGGGCATCTCTGGGATTAACTGAAGACCCGGAATAGCAAAGACTACAGGCACTCTATAGGGGTGATCCTAACTGAGATTCCTCCCAGTGAGGGATAAAGAGACGGAAGTGGCCACCTCCTGAAACCAGGCAGTACTTCCAGGGTAAAGAGGGAGGCATCAACTCCTCCACAAAGACTTCAACCTCAAATTTTTTCTGCCTACAAGATGTGCAGGGATAAAGGAGGAACAGAGAATGAGGGAACAACCAACCAACGACTGACCCAACATCAGACCCATCCCATGGGAGAGAGCCAACCCTTGACACCATAAATGATACTCTGCTAAGCTTGCAGACAGGAGCAGTCTCCTGAGAGGCTTCATCCAGCAGCATATGGAAACAGATGCAGAGATCCACAACCCAACATCAAGCAGAGCTCAGGGAGTCTTGTGGAAGAGTGGGAGTTAGAACTGAGACAGCTGGAGGGGTCAAGGACATTAAAAGAAGACCCACAGAGTCAACTAACCTGGGCCCATGGGGGATCACAGAGACTGAAGTACCAATCAAAAGGCTTACAGGAGTAGACTTTGTGTAGATGACATTTTAGAGATCGATTTCTCTGATGTAAACATTCATCCTTCCCGTTTTTTACTTGTGATCACTTTTGAGCATTTTCTCAAGTCATGCCAACTAAAAGGTACACTGATCTCTCCTTTGAAGCAAACAATATTTCTCCTCAGACCATATTGTCCAGTCCTGTGGATGCCTCTGTAGTGGGGCCTTTTAGGGTCTCATGTTAGGCTTTTCCTAAGAGCTCCTTAATGGGCTTCCTGAGCCTAGTATGCCCCATCTTAAATGCATCTGGCATACTAGAACACATCAGATAAATGGTCCTCAAATGACTCTACATCATCTCGTCATCAACCACCACTACCAGAATTGTCTTAAAAGCCTGGACTGTCACTTAAGGCTCTCTACCTGCTGACTGCAACTGTAATTTCCCAATCACTTTTCCCACCTCATGGAAATAGTCTTCCTCAGTGAGGCTCATCTATGCTTTTCATAAAACATGACTTGGACATTCCTGGCTCAGTGTTTCTCCTCACGTTGTAATGTATTCCTTCTGCCATTATAAATGTGATCTCTTCTCTGTCATGCTAATTCACATTTTTTCGTTAAAGCTGCATGTCTTTTCTGTGCACTCAAGGAAGAATGTAAAAATCGTAGTGATTCTTGTATCTGTGAAATCTTACAATACTATTTTATTGACTCATCCATATTTATATACACGATTTGCCCTATTATTAACTTGGATATGTGTCTATTCTGCCTGTTATTTTCTCATAGAACAGTAATGAATACTAAAGACATTTGTTTGAATATTAGATAGTTTCTAACTGATGTCTAAATTTAATAAGTGCTTAATTAAATACTTCCTCAGCTAATCTAATGGAAAATGAGATGGGATCTCCTAAGGCAGAACCAGATTTGAGGATTTTCTTTTTCTTGTTAATACGTGAGCCAGTAAAAGTTAGTACTACTTCCGAAATTATGACATCAAGTTTGAGTCTAAAATTTAAACCTCAAACACTGAATCTATCCCACTCCATCCACAGTCTCATTAGCTAAGGTTCAGCAGTACAAACCTAGCCAGAAACTGAAGTAAGGTCTTCAAACTACAGACATTTGAAACACGAAAGTCCCCTTCACACTCTCCAACCATTTCATATGACTGCCTGGGTCGGAAGCACAATAATGAAAGAGGTATTTATTTATTTTTCCCACAGTCATTTTGGGTAAATTGCACACCACCGTTTAGTTTCTCTTCCTATCGGAAGCTTCTGCAAGAGTATTTCTTTATCTCCTCACTCAGTACTCTCAGGGAGCCTCTCGTGAGAGAAGAGAGATGCACAAAAGAAAGTAACAAACATGAGTCTTGCCTGTGAAACACCAAAAAACCAAGAGCGGCATTTCATCAGATGAGCGTTTTTTTTTTTTTTTTTTTTTTTTTTTTTTTTTTTTCCATGCCATCTCATTTATGTCTTACATAGAAAATCTACTGCCATCTGCATGTGACACTGTTGTTATAGCTTCTGTGAAGTGTACCAAAATATAGTTAGGGTTTCTAAAATAGTCATTCTCTAAGGACAAAATAAGATAAAAAGTAAAGATTGTTCTCAGTGGAGTAGAGAGATGGCTTAGCAGGAAAAGGTGCTTGCCACCTCAGAAACTCAGTAACTAGGCCACATATTAATGGTGGGAGAGAGAAGTGAACTGATTCCATAAAGATGTCCTGTGACTTCTAGGCATACATACATGTAGCAGCACATACATCACATATACACAATAGTAATGATGAAGAAAAAACTGAAATTAAAACATTTTTGCAAACTGACTCTCAATAGGAATCAATGTATATAGCTGTCAGGTTAAAAATCCCTCCCCCAACTTTTTTGGTTTGGTTTTGAATTAGGGTCTGTATTCCAGGCTTGTTTCAAGCTCATTATGTAACACAGACTGGTCTCAAACTCCTGTTAATCCCCTTTCTTCAGCCTTCTGAGTCCTGATATTATGGCATGATCTACCATGCCATTTCTTCTTTTCCTTTAAACTCTGCCATTATTTAATAAAATGTGGAAATATTCAAAAGACTTTAAGATCAAAGCACACATATTTTGCTTCCTGCTTTATGGAACCTTTCCTCATACTGAATAAGATGATTTAATTTTTAAGTATGAATTTATTATAAATACACTAAATGATTCTATACTAAAAGCCATAGTTTTTAATCCCTTTATTTTTGGTTTTAGGTAATTTATTTCCTTGTCAAACTGTCTACCTTTTATAAAATTTCTTTGGTCCCCTTCAAAGTCTTACCTTTTCATGAAGCCAGAATGATACTTCCAGCTGAAACCACTTTACAAGAATCCCATTTCTTTGCATATTTTATTCATTAATTGTTTTAAGACTATGGAATTTTACATAACCAAATAATAGAATTTTTATTAGACAAGATCCTACCACAACAAGCTGGTAAAGAAAAGAAAATCTCATTTGTATTATACAAAGCCAGCATATATTTTTGTTCACAACTGATAATTTATGTAAGGCCAAATAGATGTAGTTTGTTTGGTATAATTAGATGCATTAACCATTTTTCTATTCATACAACAAAATGTCCTGAAGCTCAGTAACTTATAAAGAAAAGAGGTCATAAAGAAGTTCCACTTTTTAAAAAGTACCAGCTTTGGTGAGGGTCATCATTGCCAAATCATGCTGAGAGTAGGGGACAGAAAGAAAGCAGACACAGAGAGATAGGAAGCCATCGACTGGAGAAAGGATCACTTACAACAACATTCTCATGGAAACAAATGGGGCTACTGTAATCCCTTCAAATGTCAGGGATTCCTGATGGCTAAAGAGCCTCACCAGTCCCTGCCCCTTAGAGGACATACCACTCCTTGCATTATAACACTGGGAACAATCTTCTAACACATGGGCCATTAGAAAAGATACACAAATGATAGTTGTAGCTTTCTGATGTATAATGTGTCCAACAAGAAAGAAGGAAACAAAGGCAGTGATAAGCAGTGACTGCCACAGGTATGTAATAAAGGCAGCAGTCCTCCCAGAGCACAGCGACGATAACTCTTTCCTTGGTACAGGGTTGGCCTCGAGTTCCTGTAAAGTGAGATGGATGTTCATTTCTCTAATTTGCTTTATCTAATGAAGATGGAATCTTTGGAAACCAACTTCAAGGAGGAACTGTGACTTTCTGCCATCTGCAGCACTCTTTGATGATCTGGCTTCTCTAAGAATATACCAATGCTTCTTTAGAATCTCCATGAAATAGCTACTTAATACCGGTTCACATCTGTAATGAGGTTAGCAAGCTTTAGTGAGGCTCCAAACACTACTATAGATTTGTAAACCACACTAGTCCATCAAGGCAATTGAACCACTTAAGTGGCATTAGATATAAAAGGGACGGAACCTGCATTAGTTTTAAATACATGAAATATGTTTTACTTGTATTCTCTTCACAGTCTACATGTGCCCTGTGTGTAAATCATGCAGCAGTCTCTGGTTTTCAATGACTGTACAGTAACATAATTAGGAGGAGCTGTGGAAGGCCCCGTCTTGGTGACTAGTTACACAAATGTCTATGTTTAACAGGCATCCAGTTGTGAACAAACATAAACAAACCTTTGGTGAACTATGGATAATGTGACCATTAATTTTGCAGCCTCATTGCATGCATTATTCATCGCTTGCCGCTGTGTGCCATGCTGATTGGAAATGCACTCAGAGCTGTCTACTCACAGGTGAAATCTCTTCCTGTGTGGTCTTGTAATAGAAAGGATGAGATAAGTCTGAAAGCTATTATTTCTGAGTTATAATCACTGATCAGCATAGATGACAATTTGTAGGCAACTTGCCTCAGATGCAGGGTATCCCCACGGTGTATATTCACTGTCTAGGTCAACATGGAAATTCTGAGGTTTGCTTACAGAATGGACATGCATCAAAAATGAGTGACTTGTGCTCCTTGGAAACCACAAAGAGCATTTCTGTTCCCACACTTGAGAGTCTACCATGGTTGAGACACTTCAGTGATGTTACCTATAGCTACCGGCTCTTGTTTGTTGTTCTGACCCTAGGATTTCTCCTCATCACCAGAATCTAATCTGGGGTGTACATTTAACAAGGAAAAATTGTACAAGACACAAAATCCTGTGGGTGGCATGCATTTAGGTTGCTTTCCTGAAATAAATTCTGTCGTGTGTGTTTGTGAGCAGAGAGGTCTCAGTATGTTCAGGCCTATTCACTTTGACATCAGAAACTGACCATGGACATCTTACTGAGGATTATGTGAGTGCGTGCGTGTGTGTGTGTGTGTGTGTGTGTGTGTGTGTGTGTGTATGCTAATGGTGGCACAGATTTCTTTAAAATTACTTCCTTTGAAGCAGTTGAATGCATGCCTTTGGTTTTCAAACACACAGTGTTTCTTTGTGCCAGTCCAGTCGGCCCTTTCACCCCATCACAGAAGTCTGAAAAAGTAGAGTTGAAGCAAAGGTGTAGAGGAGACATGGTGGAGAAAAAAACGACAAGGGTAAAATCAGCAGGGGACAGCAGCAATAGGAAGTCCAGGAGGAGTTCTTTGGAGGGCTCTGCATAATTGTGGCTTCAAGAGGAGGACTGTGGATGCTCTGGAAACACAGACCCTCAACAGCAGGTGGTCAACTGCCTGCTTGTCAGCACACTTGTCTCCTAGGGGCTGTTCACTGACATTTAAATGATTGTTTTACATTTTCCTTTACAATAATTTCTAATTATGCAAATTTGAATAGCACTCCATTTCTTCTTCCACAGCACAGCTGTCTACTATGAGCTTTTCATGCTTACTTGTGCCTACAGGAAACAGCTATGTATCCACCATCCTCACAAAGTGTTAAAGACATGTGGTTCTGCAGCCTGGTAGTCAAAGTGACTGTTCACAAAGGAAGGGTCTTAGATTGTTCAGCCCTTGTACCTCATGTAACGCTATGCACGGTATGACAGAAAGAATTCACCGTCTGTATAGAAACTCCGTATTTGCAGTCGAATCAAAGGTAGAATGTTCTGTAAATTAATTTTTTTTTACAAAAAAAGAAACAACTTTAAAATCTTTCTTTACAAGGTGCTAGAGAAATGGATCAACAGTTAAGAACACTGGCTGCTCTTCCAGAGGAAGATTCCCAGCACTCATAAGGCAACTCACAAGCATGTTACTCCAGGCTCAGGGGACTCAATACCCTGTTATGTCCTCTTCAAATATTGCACACACATGGTACAAAATAGTCATATACAAACAGACAGACAGACAAATAATTTAATAAAATATCTAGAGATTATTTTATAATACTCTCTAACTGTAGAAAGTTAAGACCAGACACGTCTATCTGTTGGTAGTTTGATTTGCGCACACATCATGGTTTGATAAAAACAAGTATTTTTTGGTATAAATCGATAGGAAATTACATGTACAATGACATGAATCTGTGACTTTAGATGCTAGGAAAGATGGAAGGCCTTAGGCCTCAGAATAACTAGGATGAAAATAGATTTTATTTTTGCCTGACTATTTCAGTATATAGGCAATGAAGAGATAGTCATTCATTTTGTTCACCACATGTCCTAGGTTCATATTTTCTAGATCTTTCTGGATATTTCCTTCTCACTCACTCATCACTGATTTTAACTTTCCTTTCCCTTATTGTATAAGAACAATCTTCAATGACATTCAGCTGCTCACTGTCTAGATTTTGAGTGTAGAAAAAAAAGTTACACACTTAAAATGGATTAGAATGTTTCACCACACATTGTCTGGGATAAAAAATCCTGCCAGGAGCAGACAACTCTAATTAGAACGTGCTCCTGTGGCCAGGGATTTGATTAGAAATGAGAAAGTTATAAATTCTTCATGGCAAAAAGTTGTCTGATAAAATTAAAAATTACCTGTATTTCATAGATATTCTTTCTGCTTTTTATCCCACAGTGTCCCTGGTACTAAACTGTGTGATACAAAGGTATATTATCAAGCATGAAAAAATTAAATTGGTTAACAGAAAATGTATTAAAAATGCATTAGATTAAAAATAGATTTAAAAGGACAATCGTTCAATATAAAACCTAGAAGCAGCCATTTCTTCTGCAATTGGTTTGTATAATAAGTTCATGTCACAAATCAAAACCTACCTCTCTTTAAAAAAATATTACTATCATGTGTGTGCATACATTGCATACACACACACACACACACACACATACACACACACATACACACACACACACATACACACACACACACACACATACACACACACACACACACATACACACACACACACACACATACACACACACACACACACACATACACACACACACACACACACACATACACACACACACACACATACACATACACACACACACACACATACACACACACACACACACACACATACACACGCACACACACACACACACACACACACACACACACACACACACACGCATTATACAGGATCAAACAAGTTGCTCAGATTCCATAACAAGCACATATTAACCTTCTGAGCTATCTCACTACCCTGAGACCTCTCTTTGGAACTTCTCTTTAGAAGTACGGGAGTTGAAATGCAAATCTAACTCACAATATGATCTGACACCACACCAGTTAGCCTCATTAGTCACATAAAAACCAAAAGATAACAATTGTTAGGGAGAGTAAGGGCTAATACATAGATAGAAAGAAATTTTATTCAGTCATGAAGAAAACTGAAATTGTAACCTTTGCAAGGAAAGGGATAGAACTAGAAAATATCATAACAAGTGCAGTGACCCAGACTCATAAAGACAAATACCACATATGTGTTTATATGTGGATGCTTAGCTATCGTTTTTATATGTACATTTTAATGTGGAAGTGTATGCAATTTCCAAGAAACTAAAATGGGGCCAATGGGAAGAGAAATGGTGACTTAACGGTGAAGAGCTGGGGATAATGGAACTCATGGTATGAATGCCAAGCAGAATTATCTGAAGTGGAAGAGTTTAAGAAGTACTTGGGGGGAGGGTACGGATTTGGATGAGTGAAGTGAGTGGAGGAGGGTCAAACTCAGCTAAGTATGTAAGAAAATGCCACAGGGAAAATTTCTATGTTGTAGGCTAATTAAAAATAAAACAAGCTAAGTGAAGTTGTGTGAATAAAATATGTATGGGGAAAAGGGACTCTTGCATTGTTCCTTCTATGAGAGTGTAAACTATTATACCACTATAGAAAACACGTTGAAAATTACTAGTACTACTACCTTATGGTTCAGTGATCCTATTTAAGGGGACACACTGATAGTACTTAAAATCATGGTCTTGAAGACATGTCTATACCACCATACTACTGAAGCTTTTGATACCAGAACAAACCACCCAGATGTCCATAGACAGATGGATTGATAAGGGAAGTGTGGTACCTGCACACTCTGAACATTCTCCAGTCTTTATAGCATGAATAAAGCTGAAAAAAGCCAGACAGAATGGCAAGTAAGACATAATTCAACTTATACCAGAAATTGAATACAAACCCATTGAAGTAGAGAATGTAATGCCAGTTGCCAGGGTCTGGGGGAAGAGGTAGAAGGGAGATATGGTCAAAGGGAAAAGAGTTTGACATACAAAATATTGAGGTCTCAAGATATACATAACATAATACACATAAATAAAATTACATAGAAAGATTAAAGATTAGTTGAGGGCAGATGTTATGTCAAGATTCTTGTTGCATAAACATTCATGGAAACAAAAGAGAATTTTTGGAAGTTATGGCTAACTTTATAGCATGGTTTCTAATCTATACTCATCAAGATGTCTTTACATTAAGTATATACAGCAGTTGTTGCCATCTCATCATACTTCAACAGAAAGACAAAAATCATGTGACCAGAAACAACTCATCACAGGAAGAGTAGTAGAGAAAACCAGAATGTGATGAATGTATATGCCCATATAAAAAGAAAATGAAGAGTTGGAGAAATGCCTCAGAATTCCCATGTTACAGGTTCCCCTCCAATGAAGGATCACACAAGGGGGAAATATTTCTATTATTAGGTGGATGCTAGGACATTTAAAGCAGATTCTGAAATCCTTAAGACCATTTGTTCTTTGTAAATTTGGACAAAACTACAACAAACAACACCACAACTCCTTTGGTTTTTTTGGACTTGGAAAGTCCTGTTTATTTATTAAGGACCATAGTACATTTAACACTTTTTTAAAAGGTCTATAAACTTGAATCCTACATGCATGATATTTTTATTTTTTTTTATTTTAATAGACTTTATTTATTTATTTATTTATTAATTTTTGCTTAAAATTATACATTTTTGTCAGTACTGTTTTTTCAGACATTAAAATAAATTTTACATAAAACCATGTGAATATGTTTTTTAGTCAGTACTTGATTTTTTTCAAGGGCTTGACAGTATGCATTGAAAACGTACTAGTTGAAATAAGCGTAAAGTACATGCAAAACAAAACGAAACATGGAAATAGTCAAAGTCTTCTTATTTTGTGAATATATGTATATTTTTTTGTTTTCTTTATTTCTTGGACTTCATACAGTCTGTGAGTTGTTTCTGGGGGAGTGCAAGCCTCTGGGGTTAGCATCCCACTATCAGTGACTGCATATTATGTCTGTTCTTTTGTGACTGGGTTATCTCACTCAGGATGATCTTCTCTAGGTGCAGCCATTTTCTTAAGAATTTGGTTAAGTCATTGTTTCTGGTGGCTGAGTAGTATTCCATTGTGTATATGTACCACAATTTTTGTATCCATTCGTCTTCTGAAGGACATCTGGGTTCCTGCCAGCTTCTGGCTATTATAAATAGAGCCGCTATGAACATTGTGGTGCATATATCTTTGTTGTGTATTAAAGTGTCTCTGGGGTATATGCCCAGAAGTGGAATAGCTGGGTCTTCAGGTAGTACTATATCCAATTTTCTGAGGTATCGCCAGACAGATTTCCAGAGTGGTTGTATTAGCTTGCAACCCCACCAACAGTGGAGAAGTGTTCCTCTTTCTCCCCAGCCTCGCCAGCATCTGCTGTCATCTGAGTTTTGGATCTTGGCCAATCTGACTGGTGTGAGGTGGAATCTTAGGGTTGTTTTGATTTGCATTTCCCTGATGGCTAAGGATGTCGAGCACTTCCTCAGATGTTTTTTGGCCATTCGGTGTTCCTCAACTGAAAATGATTTGTTCAGCTCTGTACCCCATTTTTTAATAGGGTTATTTGATTCTCTGGTGTCTAGATTTTTGAGTTCTTTGTACACCTTGGATATTAGGCCTCTATCTGATGTGGTGTTGGTAAAGATCTTTTCCCATTCTGTTGGTTGCCGTTTTGTTTTCTTGACGATGTCCTTAGCCTTACAGAAACTTTGCAATCTCATTAAGTCCCATTTGTTAATCTTTGACCTTAGAGCTTGAGCCATTGGTGTTTTGTTCAGGAAATTTTCTCCTGTGCCTATGTGTTCTAAGGTTTTCCCTACTTTCTCATCTAATAGTTCCAGTGTATCTGGTTTAATGTGGAGATCTTTAATCCACTTACACTTGAGCTTTGTACAAGGAGATAAAAACGGGTCTATTTTCATTCTTTTGCATGCTGAGTGCCAGTTGGACCAGCACCATTTGTTGAATAGGCTGTCCTTTTTCCATTGAATGTTTACTGCTCCTTTGTCAAAAATCAGGTGACCATATACATGAGGGCTCATTTCTGGATCTTCTATTCTATTCCATTGATCCACTTGCCTATTTCTGTACCAGTACCATGCAGTTTTCAGCACAATTGCCTCGTAATATAGCTTGAGGTCAGGGATAGTGATTCCCGCAGATGTTTTTTTGTTGTTGAGGATGGATTTCGCTATTCTAGGTCTTTTGTTATTCCATATGAAATTGCACATTGATCTTTCCAATTCCATGAAGAACTGGGTTGGAATTTTGATGGGGATTGCATTGAATCTGTAGATTGCTTTTGGTAATATGGCCATTTTTAAGATGTTGATCTTTTCAATCCATGAGCATGGGAGATCTTTCCATTTTCTGAGATCCTCCTCAATTTCTTTCTTTAGAGGTTTGAAGTTCTTGTCATACAGGTCCTTCACTTCCTTAGTTAGAGTCACACCAAGGTATTTCATAGTTTTTGTAACGATTGTGAAGGGTACCTTTTCTCTAATTTCTTTCTCCACATGTTTGTCCTTTGAGTATAGGAAGGCTACTGATTTGTTTGAGTTAATTTTGTATCCGGCCACTTTGCTGAACTTGTTTATCAGCTGTAGGAGTTCTCTGGTGGAATTTTTGGGGCAAAGAGTGATGTTTTTATCTCTTTCTTTCTGATTTGTATCCCCTTGATCTCCTTTTGCTGTCTAATTGCTCCAGCCAGGACTTCCAGTACTATGTTGAATAGGTAGGGAGAGAGTGGGCAGCCTTGTCGAGTCCCTGATTTTAGTGGGATTGCTTCAAGTTTTCGCCATTAAGTTTGATGTTTGCTGTTGGTTTGCTGTATATTGCTTTTATTATGTTTAAATATGGGCCTTGGATTCCTGTTCTTTCCAGGACTTTTAACATGAAGGGGTGTTGGATTTTGTCAAATGCTTTCTCAGCGTCTAGTGAGATGACCATGTGATTTTGGTCTTTAAGTTTGTTTATATGGTGGATTACATTGATGGATTTCCTTATGTTAAACCATCCCTGCATCCCAGGGATGAAGCCTACTTGGTCATGATGAATGATGGTTTTGATGTGTTCTTGGATTCGGTTTGCAAGGATTTTGTTGAGTATTTTTGCATCAATGTTCATAAGTGAGATTGGTCTGAAGTTCTCTTTCCTTGTAGGGTCTTTGTGTGGCTCAGGTACGAGGGTTATTGTAGCCTCAAAAAATGAGTTGAGTAATATTCCATCTGATTCTATCTTTTGGAATAGTTTGGCAAATATTGGTGTTATATCCCCAATAAATGTCTGATAAAATTCTGCACTGAACCCGTCTGGACCTGGGCTTTTTTTGGTTGGGAGGCTTTTGATGACTTCTTCTATTTCTTTAGGTGTTATAGGGTTATTTAGATGGTTTACTTGGTCCTGGTTAAACTTTGGGACCTTGTATCTGTCTAGGAATTCGTCCATTTCCTCCAGATTTTCCAATTTTGTGGAGTATAAGTTTTTGTAGTAGTATCTGATGATTTTTTGAATTTCCTTAGTTTCAGTTGTTATGTCCCCACTTTCCTTTCTGATTTTGTTAATTTGGATACTCTCTCTTTGCCCTTTAGTTAGTCTGGCTAGGGGTTTATCAATCTTGTTGATTTTCTCTAAGAACCAACTCTTTGTTTTGTTGATTTTTTCAATGGTTTTTTTTTGTTTCTATTTGGTCTATTTCTGCCCTAATTTTGATTATTTCTTGCCGTCTACTCTTTTTGGGTATATCTGCTTCCTTTTGTTCTAGGGCTTTTAGCTGTGCTGTCAGGTTGCTGATGTGAGCTCTCTCCAGTTTCTTCTTGGAAGCACTTAGGGCAATGAGTTTTCCTCTCAATACTGCTTTCATTGCATCCCATAGGTTTGTGTATGTTGTGTTTTCATTTTCATTGAATTCTAGAAAGTCCTTAATTTCTTTCTTTATTTCTTCTTTGACCCTGCTACATGATATTTTTAAAACTTATTCTTCTCTTATATATTAATTCTGATCACAGTTTGTTTTCTCACCATAGCCCCCCTCCCCTTGTGGTGGATCAGCTCTTCCTCTCTTACTTTCAGGAGGCACCCGGTAGGCCTCCCAGTAATATCAACCAAATATGGCACATAAAGGTCATGTACCATATGAAAATACACTTTAATAAAACGTTGACTGAATTCACTTTAACATGGAAGCATTAGCTGGAGCAGCAAACTACTTCATTGCTATGAATCCATGACTAGATAAAGAAAAATGTGATATGGCACTAGCCATGTCAGATTTAAAAGGCAGTGTTCCACACAACTCCTCCCACCATCCTCTAGCTTTTAGCTTCTTGCTTTCCCTTTATCTGAGGTGGAAAGGAGGTACAGACATCTCAGTTACAGCTGAGCACTCAATAGTCATTTATTTTCCTTGACCAGACATTCTCCTCTGTAATGACCACTGTGAAACAGAGCTATTCTGATCAAAGCTGCCAGCACTGTTGATATGAGAATGAACATAGTCATCTATAAGGCAATTTGTTGGCTAGAGTTGGCTTCAGTCCCAAGTTAGTCACAAGGAGATATGCTTGTTCAAAGACATGTATGTTCATGTGTGCCTTCTTGGTATCTAACAGTTGGGGACCAGCTTACTAAGCCACATCCTTCAGCGCACAGGGAAATCCCAAACAGCAAAGGGCTATCCATCCCATAATGTAGCTCGTCCCTGAATTGGGAAAACTCTTCTCTAGGGAAGAAACACCATAGAATCACACTCTTATCTCTTTGTAAATAATCTGTGCCCTTCAGAGGACATTTTAGTGTTTGTTTCAAGTGACTTTTCTTGATCAGCTGACTCTGCAGTGGGATTGGCAGGTGGGGTATTTATTAGGGGACAAATCTCGGCAAGTGAAAGAAGACTGGGCATAAACATAGTGGTATCAAAGTTCCACAGAAAGCCCAACCACACTCTGGAATGCAAGGAACTCTCAGCTTGTCCTATCAATGAGAAGATGTGTGCTTTATGCTCATGTTGGTGTTAGATCACTGGGTATCAGCTGTTCCAAAAGGAAACATGACTTGTAGAAGAAAGTATTCTCCAGTTGACACAATCTCTGGGGAGGAATGACAACTGAGAATCATTCTCCAGTGACATTCATTGCTACAGGGAAATGATTTCTTCCTGAGACAGGGATCTACTTTCTAAATCACAGTGCCACAGACATTTCCTACAGACCTGCCCATCTCATTCTGAATCTACCAAATTAAGGAGAGATTAGCCATCCTTGTATAACAGTAATACTGATTATAAGGTTCAGTTTTGTAATACTAAAGACATTCAAGAATTTCAAGTGCACTGTATCTTTATGTCACACACACATATGGTTATACACACACACATACATACATACATACATGCATGCACTTACATACACATGTAGATTGTTCTAAAGCTGTTCGTATTTTAATGCTAATTCCACTTTCCCAAGAAGTGCTACCTAGTCACATACTCAGGACTTCACCAAAACCTTCCTATTTTAATTATTAAAATAAAGGAGAGAGCCTGTGATTGGGCACGGTAAATGGTGGAGAGTTAGAGGGTCAGAAGTCAGAGGACAGGAGAGGAGAGAGGGGGAGGTTCCAAGATGGAGGTTGAGAAGGATGAATTGGATCTCGGTGGTCTTTATTGGCATTAAGTAGCTATGGACATTAAGGATTTTTTAGTTCTTATATCTCATATAGAAGGGCAGTTGGCCATAGAGTGTGTTTTTTGGGTTTGGGGTAAAAAAACACCCCAGGACAGAGGCATGGGACAGGTGGAGTGAAACACCAAGGGAATGGAGTTATGTGGACAGAGTGAGACCTTGGGGGTGGCTTGGACCGGGTGACAGAGTCTGTGCATGTGACTCCGTGGAGTGAGACCTAGGGCCAATAAAGAGATATTTTAAATATTTACTGAAACATACACAGACACTCCCCCCCCCACACACACACAGAGAGAGAGAGAGAGAGAGAGAGAGAGAGAGAGAGAGAGAGAGAAGGAGGGAGAGAGGGAGAGAGAGAGAGAGAGAGAGAGAGAGAGAGAGAGAGAGAGAGAGAGAGAGAGTGATTTTGTTTGATATGTAGCCCAGGTTGTTCCTGAATTCATGATGCTTTCCCTGCTTCAGCCTCCCTAATGCTAGGATCAATTATAAGTATGTACCAACATGACTGGTCCATTTTACTTTTAATTAATGAATTCACATAAAATTACAGTGCTTTATAAGAATGGATATATATATACCATGATCAAACTGATTAATAAAAACAAACTAGGAATACAGAAGGCAAAGAAAGCTAAATCATTAAACCAGCTAGTTTTACATCAACTTGACACAAACTAGAGTCATTCGGAAGGAGGGAATCCTTAACTGAGGAAATGTTTCTGCCAGCTTAGTTTGTGGACCAGACTGTGTGGCTTTTTCTTGATTGATTGTTGATGGCAGGAAGGCTATGTTTGATGGAAGCTCAGAGTGAGTGATGACAATCTGTTTAGTGGTCTACAGTGAGATAAGTAAGCTGTGCAGCTAAGCCATAAGGAGCAAGCCGGCAAGCAGTGTACCATCTTGGCATCTCTGTTCCAGTTCAGGCCTTTAGTACCTTCCTTCAGTCACTGCATGCGATCTGAGAATTACAAGTGGAAATAGCTTCTTTCCTTCTTAAGCTGCTTTTGATCTTGGTGTTTTATCACAATAGAAACCCAAACTGAGACAATTATTACCTGCTATATTATAATAAATTGTGGCAGAGACTTAAAAATGAGTTTTTCAGTTTGTATCTTAGATGAGTAACAAATTCTAACATCAACACATTCAAACTTAAATATCTTATTATAACCCATCGTTGGTCAATGGTAAGAATTCTGCTTCCCTAGAGCACGTCATTCACTCACAATAGAGCTTTCAACATTAATGCAAAACTCACATATATATATATATATATATATATATATATATATATAATGTATAACATGTATATTTTAATGATGACATGTTAAATAGATAAGTACAAAACACACTGGTGGAGAGAAATTTAGAGCCCATTAGCATCATAAAATAGTACTTAAAATATGATGGTGAGGATAAACCCCAGAGCAGTCTGTGTTGTCTCAGGGTTTTGATAGGAGACATTGTGTTTAGACTTAGGAAAATTAGGGAGAGTTCCAACAAGGAAGTATCCATTGAAATTGGTTTTAAATATAAATGGGATTTTTGATATGGAAGAAATGCATAATCCTGTATCTCCCTTTCCTGGGACCTCAAGTGTCTACATGATCAGGTTCATCCTCTCCAACTGAGACCATACAAGGCAGTCCTCTGTTACTTATGTGCTGAGGGCCTGGGACCAACCCTTGTATGCTCTTTGGTTGGTATCTCAGTCTCTGGGAGCTCCCAGGCGTATGGGGCAATTGAGACTGTTGGTTGCCATCCCCTTCAGCACCTTCAATTCTTCCTCTAATTCTTCCATGGGGATCCTCTACCTCAGTCTAATAGTTGGCTATAAGTATCTGCATCTGTCTCAGTCAGGACTCTCAGAGGATGACAGTCATGCTAGGCTCCTGTCTGCAAGCACAACATGGCATCAGTAATAGTATAAGGCCTCGGTGCCTGCTCATGGGATGGACCCCAAATTGGGCTGGTCACCGGATAACCTCTCCTTTAATCTCTGCTCCATTTTTGTTCCTGCATTTATTTCAGACAGGAAGAATTCCAGATCAGAAATTTTGGTGGTGGGTTGGCTACCCTGTCCCTCTACTTGGGTCCCTCTTTGTTTACTGTAGGTGGTTTCTTCAGGTTCCCTCTCTCCACTGTTGAACATTTCAGCTAAGGTGACCCCCATTGAATCCTAGGAGTCTTTCATATCTCAGTTCTCTGATGCTTTCTAGAAGGTCTCCCTAAACCCCAAGGCTGCATATTTCCACTCATTCTCCTGGCCCTCTGGATTTCTCTCCTGTTTCTGTCCCTTAACTGATTCTGTCTCTCTTGCCCCATTCCCTTCTCCTGCCCAGGTTGCTCCCTCCCTCTAACTCTCCTGATTATTTTGTTACCCCCCTTTTTTAAAAGAAATATTATTTTTTATTAATCATTTTATTTGTTTACATCTCAAATGAAATTCCACTTCCTGGTTACCCCTCCATCAACCACTCATCCCAAGATATCCCACATCTCAGTTACCCCTCCACCAACCCCTATCCCTCATTTCCCTCCCTTTGCCTGTATGAGGGTGCTACTTCCCCCACCCACACTCTCCCACCCCACCACTCCATCATCACTCTACGATGAGGCACCAAGCCTCCCTGGGACCAAGGGCTTCCTTTCCATTGCTGTTAGGCAAGGCTATGCTCTGTATGTATCTGGAGCCACGGATCTTTCCAGGTACTCCTTGGTTGGTGGTCTAGACTCTGGGAGAACTGGGTGGTCAGGCAAGCCTATGTTGCTCTCCCAGTGGGGTTGCAGTCCCCCCTCAGCTCCTCCAGTCCTTCCATCAGCTCCCCACCAGGTTCCCTGAGCTCAGTCCCTGATGGTTGGTTTCATGCATCCACATCTGTATTGGTCGGTTGCTGGCCAGACTTCCCCAGAAACTGTCACACTAGACTCCTGTGAGCAAGCACCTCTTGACCACAGCAACAGCTTTGGGTTTGGTGTCTGCAGACATAAATGATTCCCAGGTGGGACAGTCCCTGGTTGGCCTTTTCTTCAGTCTCGGTTCCATTTTTTTGTCCCCATTCTTCCTTTAGACAGGAACATTTCTGGGTTAAAAATTTTGATATGTGTGTGTGTCCCCATCCCTTGACCGGGGGCCATGCCTATCTTCTGGAGGAGGTCTTTACAGGATCCATCTCTCCCTTTTCTGCGCGTTTAGGCTAAAGTCATTCCTGTTGGGTCCAAGGAGACTCACATTTCTCTGTTGTCTGGGACCCTTCTTGATATTCTTAACCCTCCCTCCTTGTAAGTCGTTGTGATGTATAACTTGCTTCTAACTTACAGAGTACAAGAAAATGGGTGTATGCCCTTCACATGATCATATTCTATCACATTTTAGCCTCTAACTCGCTGTTTTGCCTCTTCTCTCCCTCTCCTTCTCCGTGCCCACCTCTTCCTCTCTTGACTCTCCCACCCACTGTCACTGGCTCTGATAAAGTAAACTGCTTAGTGTGGGAGACAAAGCAAGAAACCAAGTGCCATCATCCAGGAAGGACTTGGGGCCTTCCCTCTGTCACCCTTGAAGGAGCTGAATCTTGAAATTGCACATATTTGGAATGTATAAGTTTCCCCTGTAGAGCCTAGCTTTCGACCTCCACCATGGGCGACAACCTGATTACAGTCTTTCAATAGATGACTGAAGTGAGAAGCACAGCTGAGCGCTGTCCAGGTTGTTGCCCCTAGAAACATGGAGACAGTAAATGTGTGCTATTTTAAGGGCTGACTGTAGTTTTGTTTGTTCGTTTTTGTGTTACACTGCAGAAGATAACTTACATAGACTTTGAATATCTGTGAAGCATAATCAGATATTGGTTTGAATGTCGTCAGAGGCCAAAGTTGGACAAAGGAGAAAAACAACGTTTGGTTAAGGATCTCCCAGTCCAAAGTGGGAGAAGGGGAGTGAAGCCATTCCACACACACGCACATGCAATCGTGCACATGCACAGGAACACTTATGTGCACACACACACACTTTTGCCATGATCTCCTCATTTTCCACCCACACTGCTCTTCTGCCTTTTGATCCCTCCACTTTCGTGTACGCACATTCTGATTATAAGGTATAAACCAATTAGGGTACGCTACAGAACAAACTTTCTTTCTTTTAAAGCAAATAGTAGGTCCAGTTTCACTGCTATTACTGTCAGGTAGAATTCTGTATTAAGTGTAATCATGTGGAGTTCAATTGGAACAGCTAGAACAAGAAGAGTATTTCCTACTGATGATCAGAGATGGGCTTAATGTTCTCTGTGAATTTAAAAATAAACTTCGGGTGCCCTGCTTAAAAGTCTTCATTTTCAGCTGATTCTGATTTTCTATCCCCCCTTTTCATCTTTAATAGAATCAGTGATTTTTTTTCCCCCTGCCATGCAGATATATGGAAAGGCAATGTGAAGCCCTGATCCCCAAGGGTTTTATATTCGAATAGCTTGTTGGGAGAAAACAGGGAGGCACATTTGCTCTCACAATAAAGAGAGACTTTATTTTAGGAAGAGAATAGAAATGAGGCTCTTAAGAAGCACCGTGAGGTCTGTGTTTTAAATTACCTTCTCCTTCTTCCACTGACTCATATTTTAACCTCGATAAATTCAGTATCAATGTGTGAATTTTCAAGTGTTTGGGAAATAAAATGTCATGTGAACAAAAAAGCCTTTGGGGGAAAAATGAGTATAGTGTCTTATATTGAAATGCCTATTTGAAAAAGAGATCATAAGATCTAAACCAGCAACAGCAATATATATATATATATATATATATATATATATATATATATATATATATATATATATATATTGTGTGTCATGTTGGTTTCTCATAATAGAACTATATTTTCTATATTAATAACTATTTTTCAGTGTGCAGGATGAAAATATCATTTGTTTCCTTTGAAACTTAGTTATAGCTAGGCAGGTGGTACATACCTATAATCCCAGTGTTGAAGGCTGATGGCAATGGGTCATTATAGGTTTGAGGCCACCTTGGGATTTAAAATAAGCTGTTGGCTAAACAAACAAACAAACAAAAGCAAAGAAACAGCAGCCGCAGACAGGGCAGATATTTTGCAAATATACTGGTGAATACTCATATAAACCAGATATTAAATTTTTCTGAGTTATTCACTTTTGTTGAGGCATAGCAGCACATACTTTAATCTCAGCACTCAGGAAGCAAAGGCAGGTAGATGTCTGTGAGTTCACAGTAGCGTGGTTCATATATTGAGTTCAGGCAAACTAGGGCTACACAGTGAGACACATCTAAAATATTATCCATTTTTTGTCACCATTTCTCCTTGTGAGCATTTCTCGTCTTCCTCATTCTCCTCCCATTGTCCTTCTCATTTTTGTTATCATCATCGTCCTCTTCCTCCCCCACTCCCTTTTTAAGATCTATGTAGCGTTGGCTGTCCTGGAACTCACTCTGTAGACCAGGCTGGCTTCAAACTCACAGATCCTTCTCCCTCTGCCTTTAAAATACTGGGATAAAAGATGTGAACCACCACATCCAGCTCTGACTTTGACTTTAAATAGAGCTGCTAACATGACCACAGGTATGAGGTTATTTACTGGAGCATGGCAGACTTATTAGTTGGCTACACACACTAAAGAAAGAGACACCACATGCCTCAGCAACCTCATTAGTTGCTAACCATCCCTGAGAGTGTTGTGGGGATAAACCCCTATCTATCCAAAATGAGATGTTAACAGACCTAGTTGTGTGAATATAACCACCACTGCAGTGAGTATCTGTTTCTCCTGTCATGTGCTAAGTCTTTTAGACAGCAAGCACAGTTCACAGTGTTGGGAGACTTTTTGATAAGATGGCAGATGAGGGAAAGAAAATATAACTAGAGTATTAAACCTCATACCCACAGTGACACACCCATTTCAACAAGGCGACACCTAATAGTGCCACTTCCTGGGCCTAACACATATAAACCATCGTATTTTGTTCTCTGATTCCTATAGCCTTGCTCAAATATACTAATCTTGGGGGCTATACCTACCCTTAACATAGGAAAAAATACATTTAGTCCAACTTCCATAGCATCCATAGTCTATAGCAATCTGGACAATGTTAAAAGTCCAAATATCAAAGTCTTTTCTGAGATTCATCCAATTACTTAACTGTAATCCCCAAAGCAAGACAAAAACAGACAAACAAACAACAACAACAACAAAAAACAAACAAAAACAAACCCACAAAAAAAACCAAACCACAAAACAACAACAAAAACGAAAACAAAAACACACCGCAGCTGGGAAAACTCCAATCTCTGAATCTCCATGTCAGATGTCAAAGAGACATCTCAAACTTCTTCATCTTTGTTGATTGCAATGAGGTTCTTTGACCTGGGATGGTTCCATTCCCGGTTACCAGCTTTCCTCAGCAGATCCTATGGCTCTGGAATCTTGAAAATTTTGAGATCTCCACCCCAAGTTCAATGTTACAGTTTCTTGTTTCAATGTCTTGGATCTATTTATGATCTTCTGGGCTCCTCCAAAAAAAAAAAAAAAACAAAAAAAAAAAAACTGGTGTCATTTCTCCAGCTTTGCCCTCTGTAGCACTCTAAGCTCAGCTTGATTCACTCCACTGCAAGGACTGTTCTTGGTGATCATTCCATGTTAATGGCATCTCCAATACACTGGGGTCTTCCACTGTAACTAAGCATCACTAATAGCTTCTCACAGGCTCTCTTCATGCTGCCAAGCCTCAACTATTTTGCATGACTCCTTCTGACCTGGGGCATCAACTGCAACTGAAACTGCACCTTCACCAATGGCCTGCCATGGCTTCTCACAGTGCCAAGCCTCAGCTGTTTTTAGGACCTCTCCATGCCTGCAAAACCAGTACTACCTTGTTGTCTCTTATACATTACCAAGTACAACGTTAGGTAATTCTGGAATACAACTTCTTTGTGCTCTCAGAAAACACTTCCCAGAGGATTTCACCTCAGTGATGCTGGTCTCTTCTTAATAACTAGCTTTTTAGTTCCAACTAACCAGCATCAATTGTCCCAGTAGTCCCTTCTATTGTGGAATCTAAAGCCAGAGACACGTGTTGAAAGCTGTTGAATTCTGCTGCTTGCTGGGGTTGGAACATGGCCCCTCTTTTTCTATTACATTATCACCAACTTTCTGTTTTCCAACTCCTTCACCGCCTCAGCATGGCTGTCCCGGAACTTGCTTTGTAGACTGAGTAGACTGCTTCTTTCAACAGTATTTGTGTTTCATTAGTTTGCTACCAACAGTAAATCAACAAATGCCAGTACATACATGCATATGCATATTCCCTGTAACATGCATCATCTTGAATCATTATAGTAAACCATCATGTATATTCAACTTTTCCTTTATGTTTTCTAATTTTATTTACTTGTATATTTAATGTGTACATGTATAGGTGTGTGCAGGCTACATTGCACATGAGGCCATTAAAAAACATCCTTAAACTGGGTGGTGGCGGCACATGCCTTTGATTACAGAACTCAGGAGGCAGAGGTATGTAATTCTCTATGAGATCGAGAGCAAAAAAAGGGACAGTTTTCTGTCCTGGGATGATTTATTTTCCCATGAAACAGTGGAACACATGGTAATATAATTAAGGATATAAGGACACCAATACATTTTATAATTCTACAATAAAATATGAACCCACAGCATCCACGTGTGAAGGTTCAAATAGAAGTCTTTTGTTATATGAAATATTGAAAGAGGGGACCAACTTCGTAGTTCATAATGTTAAGGTGCTGACTATGAAACTTGCTCCTTGGTTCCATTCCTACAACCCACATGGAGGAAAAAGAGAAACAACCCTAGCATGTTTTCCACTGATCACTACTTCCTGTGATACACTCCCTTCAATATGGGAACACACACAGAAAAAGAAAGAATAAATGTAAAAACTGTTAAAGATTGTAGAAGAAATAACATATGAAGAAATATTCTTGTCTTTAGTGTTCAGCTCAACAATTTGGTGATTTTACATCATCATATGTACACACACAGATTTAAGCATGTATGTGGTCTTAATACATAATTAAATGATGTTTTCAAGACTACAGACATTTCCCTCTTTTGTCTCAAAGTTAGTACTGGTTGCTTTTCCTGAAGAAAATCACCCCTTTGAACTCCATGTCTATAAATCTAGTTTCTAGTCTCCTGTAAATGGAATGAAAATGACGTGGGTGGTAAACACAGCCTCACAAAGGTGGACATAAACAGTGTACAGAGTGTTGAAAATCATGTTGCTACCAGAAAATGACAATTTGCAACTTTTAAAAATTGTTTTCTTGACTCATTGATTTGGAGAGAAACTTTGGCCTCTGATGAGAGAACATAAGATTGTCTTTTTCACAAGGGCTCAAATATTGACAAAAAGAACAGTACAATACCAGAATAAAATAACCAATAATATGAATACTGTAACACAAAGCCCCAACAACTCTTTGGTATAAATAAAGAATTTCTCTTTGAATTCGAATACTATCTTTAGAAGTGATCCAAGAAGAAACCATGTATCTTCTCAGAACTATCTTTGTATCCAATCACAGGGTAGAGAGATGCTCAGTGGTTGAGAGTATTGGCTACTTTTCTAGAGAAACCTGGGGTTCAGTTCTTACAACCATGTGACATTTCACAACTCTGTAACTCCAGTTACAGAGAATCCAACCCTCTCACTCAGACATGCAGGCAAAGCACCAACTTACATACAAAATAAAAAATAAAAAATAAGCCATTAAAAAGATTTGATTAAAAAAATTTGCTGACAACAAATTGAAAAAATTAAAAGTAGGAAGATTCAAATGTAAATTCAAATTTTAACATGACCTTAGATGACTTATCTAATAAAGTCTTCATTTCCTTGTACCTGAAGCATTGTTATTCTGAGAATTGAGGCATTCTTGATAAAACATTTAGAAGGACATATAGTTCATGCTACGAAATAACACTGGGCTTCACTGGTATCTGGAATTTACTCTCTTATGGGTGAGATATGTGTAATTGATTCTCCAGGAAAAGTCTTGTCATACAACAAGTTGGACTATGAGTTCCAGGCTGCTTAGGAGGAAAAGTGAGATGCCATCTCAGAACAAATGATTGAGCCCAAACAGGACAGAGTCAAAAATAAGGCCTTATGTTACTTTATTAACACTTTCCCCTGAAACAGAAAAGAGATTATGTCTGCTTTGTTTTTTTTTTTTTTTTTTTTGATGATGATTTTAGATTTATTATATGTATATGTTTGTTCTGTTTTATTTTTTGTTTGTTTTCATTGTCTGGTGTTTTGTGTGTGTGTGTGTGTGTGTGTGTGTGTGTGTCTGTGTGTGTGTTCACTTTGGGTTAGACAAGAACATGAATGTTGTGAATCAGAGCCACTGTGGTTACCTGGGAGAGATCAAGCTTAGGGCCAACAGCCATCCAAAGACCCTTCCTCTCCTGGAAAATTGGCAGTTTTGAGGAGGGTTAGGGGAACTTTGGCTGAACTGGAAAGCAGAGAACGGCCCTTTTAAGAAAGGCTCTCTTCTTAAAAAAAATGTTATTTTTGAGGAACAAGCAAAAGAAAGTTATTCTAGATACTATCATTTCCTTTTCAGAAAGCATATTTAAGGTCCCAGGCCCTAGGGGAGCTGCGGATTTCCCTATAGGTGAACAGCTTCTGTTGTAACAGTTGTGTGAGCCCAGACATCTCAAGAACAACTTGCCTGAGTCCAGCCATCTCAAGGATAACGTCTCCTTCTTGTTGGTGGGGTCAAACCTGTTCATGTTTCCAGACCTAGGAAGGAACACCTATCCCACGTCTCCAGATGTTTTCTTAATATAGAAACTGCTGCTACCTATGCCGAATGAACCACTTGTCTGTTGTGCCCTAATTAACCACACACAGGCCTGCTTCCTTTGTCCCCCTTTGAGCTCCAGACCTATTGTCTAGGAGAGTGAATTAAGGACTTTAAAGTTGGATGCCCTGGATAAAGCCCAGCCTCCAACAGGTTCAGCTCTGCTTAATCTGTAATACCAAATGAAATTAGATAATGCCTCAGCTCCCCCTAGGATTGTCAGCAAGTACCTTCACCCACCAAGCCCTTCTACTGGGTCACTATTATTTGGCTTTTTGACATAGAGTCTCACTATATAACAGGCTAGTCTAGAACTTGTGATCCTGTGTCTGCTGCCTACCAGCACTGGCATTATCCGCATATACCACGTGTCTAACACCTTATTAGACACAGCCGGCATTTCAGATACCTCCAGAGATATAAGACAAAATAAAACCAATGAATTCAGTTTGTTTCTTTCTACTTACAAAGAAAACTTTAAGGAAGAATGGAGCGTATTGAGAGTTTCATCATAACCAGAATGATTTTAGTTTTCTTGATCTGACATACCCCTGACAGTTCTTTTGGGGGTGGGTTGGTAGAGGATTTTTACAGAGTCAAGATTGACTCATGAATCAATAAAGTGGAAGAGTTCTATTAAACTGTAACCCAAAAGATTGAATTGGGTTTTGCTATTGGACAATCAATGAGATTGTTATGTTTGCCACAGATAAAGTCTGAAGAGCAATCATGTTCTGTGCTCAGATGAGAAACTCAATAGACTCACCAAAACCGGTTTTCTCCTGAATGAAACTTACAAATGAGACACACTGAACAGTTCTTATAAACCTATATTAAATTTAATAAAGCTTTGTAAGCTCTATTTTCATGTTATTTTAAAAATTGCATTGCTATTTCTATATCTCTACTTTTATTTTATTTTTTTTAAAAGACAGGGTTTCTTTCTATACCCCTGGTTGTCCTGGAAATTACTATGTATTTTATGCTCACTTGACTATTAGAGATCTACCTGCCTCTGCCTCTTGAGTGCCAGTGTTAAAGACATGTACCACCACATCCTGATTCATTTGCATTTTAAAGAGGAGGATCTTCCTCATGTCAATTTGTTTTATATTTGGTAAGGTGCTAGACGCAGGGCATTTTAGTTACCTCTCTTTGACAATCGTGAAAATCTGAGCCAATACACTTATAAAGAAAAGGGGCTTATTTTGACTCATGGTTTTGAAGGTTCAATTTGAGAAAATCTGGAGTGAGAACCCTATGTTGAAATCTCTTCCCAAATGAAGAAGGAAAGGGAAAGAGAGAGGAGTTGGCCTTGTACAAAGCTCAAGTGTAAGTGGATCACAGATTTCCACATTAACCAGACACACTGAAACTATTAGATGAGAAAGTAGGGAAAACCTTAGAACACATAGGCACAGGAGAAAATTTCCTGAACAAAACACCAATGGCTCAAGCTCTAAGGTCAAAGATTAACAAATGGGACTTAATGAGATTGCAAAGTTTCTGTAAGGCTAAGGACATTGTCAAGAAAACAAAATGGCAACCAACAGAATGGGAAAAGATTTTCACCAACACCACATCAGACAGAGGCCTAATATCCAAGGTGTACAAAGAACTCAAAAAGCTAGACACCAGAGAATCAAATAACCCTATTAAAAATGGGGTACAGAGCTAAACAAACCGTTCTCAGCTGAGGAATATCGAATGGCTGAGAAATATCTGAGGAAGTGCTCGACATCCTTAGCCATCAGGGAAATGCAAATCAAAACAACCCTGAGATTCCACCTCACACCAGTCAGATTGGCCAAGATCCAAAACTCAGATGACAACAGATGCTGGCGAGGTTGAGGAGAAAGAGGAACACTTCGCCATGTTGGTGGGGTTGCAAACTAATACAACCACTCTGGAAATCAGTCTGGCGATACCTCAGAAAATTGGACATAATACTACCTGAAGACCCAGCTATTCCACTTCTGGGCATATACCCCAGAGACACCTTAGTACACAACAAAGATATATATACCACAATGTTCATAGCAGCTCTATTTATAATAGCCAGAAGCTGGAAAGAACCTAGATGTCCTCCAGAAGATGAATGGATACAAAAATTGTGGTACATCTACACAATGGAATACTACTCAGCCACCAGACACAATGACTTGACCAAATTCTTAAGAAAATGGCTGCATCTAGAGAATATCATCCTGAGTGAGATAACCCAGTCACAAAAGAACAGACATAATATGCAGTCACTGATAGTGGGATGGTAACCCCAGAGGCTCGCACGGCCCCAGAAACAACTCACAGACTGTATGAAGTCCAAAAAATAAAGAAAGCAAAATAAAACAAAAGAAAAAAGCCATGCTCAATCCTTACCCACCAAGAACACACTGACAAATTCCGGGTTGCACCCTGTATTACATGTACTGTCTGCTCATTGTAAAAAAAAAAAAAAAAAACTTTACACACCAAGAAAACTTTGACTATTTCCAGGTTGCATCTTGTTTTACATGTACTTTATGCTCATTGTTACTGGTGGGATCTTTATCACACTATCAAACCTTTAAAAAAAAAGTACTGACAAAAATGTATTGTATAATTTTATGCAAAAAATGCTTAAAATCTGTACATTTATCTTTGTTTTGTAAAATAAAGTTGTTAAAAAATAAAGAGAGAGAGAGGAGTTGGGAGTCTGACAAAGTCTCTGTTTCCCCACATCCTAGAGATCTATATCTTGCAGTAGAGGAACCCTGTCAACGTATTCTTTAACTCATGGTCAGCTGGGAGGTAGTCAAATCACAGTACACAGGAATTCTGCAGTGAGAATTACATCAGTGATTATCAAATAGAGACAAATTTGCAGGAAGAGGAGGGCTGTCAATATCTGGAGACATTTTTAGCTTGTTACAACTGAATTGCTAGATGCTGACACATTAACTGGTTAATAAAAAAGACCTTGGGATGCTATTAAATGTCTAAGAATACATGCAATATCTCCATAAAAATTTATCTGGCCCCAAATGTCAACAGTGTTTGATGTTTATTGGTCTATATTTTGTAGTTAGTGTTTGGACCTTACAATATGATGTTACTTGGTATTATAGCTTCTCTGTGTATTAAAATTTAATCATGAAAGTTAGCTAGAGAATAATACTTCATGTATATATTTTAAAAGATTTTTATATCATTGTGTGTGTGTGTGTGTGTGTGTGTGTGTGTGTGTGTGTGTGTATGCACACGTGGAGGTCAGAAGATGACTTTCGGGGCTTGTTTATCTTGGTTATTTACTTCCATTATATGAAACTCAGGAATTAAACTAAGGCCAGGCTTGGCGCAAGGCACCTTCACCTACGGAGATATATCACCAGCCTTATCCATATGTTTCTGAGATGGAGTTTAACTTTATGTTTAGGATGTACCTGCCTACATTCTTACAGAATTTAAGCAAAACTAAACTGTTATATTAGAATATATACACTATAGTCAAGGTTTAATTTCATTTGTATCTTATCGTGAATGCTGTTGCTCACTGATGTGTGTGCAACATTTGTTTGGAAATACTAGTTTCAAAAACTCCAAACAGCTTGCTTCTTAGAACAGGAGGGAGAGCTTTAGTATAAGAGCATCCCTGCTGACTAAAGTGAGGGATGACATAAAAGCGAGCTGGGGAGAAAGGCTTGTGGAACTCAGGAGAGGTCCTGGCACTCTGAGAGATCTTTCGCACATAATGGCTTATATGTAATGATAAGAGATGCCATTTAAGCTTCAGATAGAAAAGCAGCTCCAGACTTGAGTTTTGTTTCCATTTTCATCTACCATATAGATCTGACAAGTTGATTGCTACTGGTGATGTTTAAATTAGAAAGATGGCAGAGTGCTTGTGAGTGGAAGACTGAGTAGTGATGTTCTTCCTACCTGAAGTATGCCACCCGGTCCGGTTTAACCAATGAGCGAATTCTCTTCTGTCAGCCAAATATAACAACACAGAGAAAGAAACGTTCCATTTGAAAATGATGGTAGATTCTTTTATTTAATTGCTTTTGAGCAACGAAAACAATGGTATGCAGTGTGATTAGCCATGCCGTGTATGGATTCAGGCAGCATGTTTAGTTTTAGACTGAGAGTATGACAGTCATGAAGAATAAATGGCATCATCACGCCACACTGACCTCACCCAGAGAACTAAAAACATCCTTCAAACTGGATAATTGAAAATCCCAGGGAGAACGGACCAAGATGGAGCTCGGGAAGGATGAGCTGGATCCAGGTGGACTTAATTGGCATTAGGTAGCTATGAACATTTTAAGGATTTTTATAGGTCTTTTATCTTATATAGAAGGGCAGTTTGTATCTTTGTCTATTTGATGTAATCTTATTGTATAGAGGGTTTGTGGATTGAGAGTTTGATATATAAACCTGTATAAAAAAAATCCCAGGGAAAACTATATACTAATACAGCATTATCTACTATGGTCTGTTGAACTGATTTTGTTAATAAAACTAGTGTCATAAACACAGGGAAGTATGGAAACTGAATAAAAAATACTGAAGGATTATTATTCTCTTTCTGTTTTTCTCTGTCTCTCTGTCTCTTGTTACCCCCCACCCTGTGTGTGTTTTATGTGCTTATGTTCGAGTGCATTTACGTGCACTTCTGAGTGTGTATGTGTGTGGGTGTCTGAATGTGGAGGAGCAATCTCTCTTGTTTCTGAGTTTCCTGGTTATTCCCCCGGAACTGCCTCCTATCTCTCAGCAGAAATGCCTGGCACCACTGTATTCAACTCTGGCAAGTACTTTCATGCATTGAGCCTTCTAGCCCCAATTGAACTTTTTTTCCCTCCTTTACAAATATTGCTATTTTTTAAGTTAAAACCTTCTCTTTTGAAAATTTCACTCACATACTATATTTCCATCATTCCCACTCCTCCCGAATTCAGTTTATCCAGTGACCCCCCCTCAAATTGATGACCTTTTGTCTTTAATTATTATCCTATTTAGTCCAAATAGTGTTGTTCATGATAATACTAGGGCTTCCTCTAGGGTCTGTGACTTCTCCGGGTGTAGGGGGTTGCATAGCTTTACAGTACCAGCCATGAATGTCTTCCTATTGAGTAAGACTCATGTGCTACTCTACAGCCATTGGTTACCTCAAGATCCAAGTTCACCATTGGAGCCATGTTGCTGGGCTGGTTAGCTTCATACTCCCGAACTTGAAGAGAGTTGTAGTTCCATGGCAGCTTGCAAAGCACCTTCAGATTCTATGAGAGCTGGTCTTCAGAGCAACTCAGTTTCAGCTCAATTCTTGCAAGTCCTGTGTCTTAAGTGTATAGTGTCCTCAGCATCAGGGTCTAAAGGTGTTGGGAAATTTGTAGAGAAATATAATTTCATGAGCACACTTAGGATCATATATATTGTATGTACACATAGATACACATCTACACACATATTTTAAATGGAGTTATGATACATGGGAGAATAATAGTCTACCCATGAGCTATAGACTATGGTCAGTGCTTGGCATAGAAAATTTCTCTTCGAGCTGTTAATCAGGAATGTCAGACTCCCAGAACAATGAAGAGATTGCCATTGCCACTGGTTACCTCCCAAGAACATAGATGTATCTTAAGAATATATGTAATGATCTCATACAATGTATATATAATTATAGTCTGTAGAGTAAGAATAACATTTTCTATAAGTTCTATAATAATACTGCACCAACAAGTAGCAACAACAGCTTTATTTCTTGGCAGCAAGCTACTACAAGTCCTTGAAAGCAAGAACTTTGGATGCTTTGTGGGGCTTGAGGACTCATGTGTCCACACTTGAGAAACATTCTGATAAAGCATGAAGGAGAACAGACTCACCTTTCCTTTATTATATATACTGCATTAGAAGTGAGAGAATATTGTATAATAACTCTCTCTAGGATCTGGAAATTATTACATAAACCTGAGATCTTGGGAGCTTGGTGAATCCTCCAAGCCTTAGTCCCCAAGGAATTGAAACAGATCTGGTCATGGTTTTGCTCTGATAACTCAGATTGGAGATACGTGAAAAACAATCTTGAGAGACACAGCATGGAAAATAGTTCAGTATCTCCATGTAGCTACTGGTTCAATAATTATTAGACATGTCTGAGTCCTTGAAATCTTCAGCCATGAACCATTTTCTGTCTCTGACATCATGTGAGAGAACAACACAGCATAGCATAGCATAGCATAGCATAGCATAGCATAGCATGGCATGGCATGGCATGGCATGGCATGGCATAGCATAGCATAGCATAGCGTAGCATAGCATAGCATAGCACAGCACAGCACAACATAACATAGCATAGCAAAGCATAGCACAGCACAGCACAGCACAGCACAGCAATGCATAGCATAGCATAGCATAGCATAGCATAGCATAGCATAGCATAGCATAGCATAGCATTGTATAGCATAGCATTGTATAGCATAGCATAGCATAGCATTGTATAGCATAGCATAGCATAGCATTGTATAGCATAACATAGCATAGCATTGTATAGCATAGCATAGCATAGCATAGCATAGCATAGCATAGCATAGCATAGTATAACATAATATAATATAGCTCAGAAGTTCTGAACCTGTGGGCCTTGATCCCTTTGGTAATCGCATAGCTGGTACCCTGAATATCAGATATTTACATTCCAATTTATAACAGTAGTACAATTATAGTTATGAAGTAGCAAGGAAATAATATTATGGTTGGGGGTCACCATTACATGAAGACCTGTATTAAAGGGTTCAGCATTAGGAAGATTGAGAACCACTGACATTGCCCATCGACCTCAAATTTGCAAAGTTAAATTGCTACTGTGTACATAATGCAACGAAAACAGGACATAGAACACTTCCAGAGCCCTGCCAGGGAAACGTCTGCTTAAGACCACCCTTATCCTAAAAATTTCCCATTTGAGGAACTGGCTTGAAAAGAATATACTCACAAGAAACATGATATTACATGTAAGAGTGTCACTAGAAGTTGTGCCCAACCCATCCTCTTCCTAAATCAAAGAATAAGATGACTTAAGTAAATAGCCAAATGACTTCATTAGAACCCTATGCTCTGCTGACTGGCAGTATGCTATGTTGAAGCTATAGGCTTCCCAGCCTGGCCCACTTCCAAACTCTGTACTCTCATCACATAGCGCATTGCCTCTGAGTTTATCAGGAAAGATGTACAACTCACCTGGCCAGAAACTATTACTCAAATTACAAATGCCTGGAAGAGAGATAAATAGAAGAAGTCGGTGTGATGTTTTATTAAACCTCGCCGTTTGCTTGCTATTCCCCCCCTGCTTCTTTTGTATACAAAGCCAAAATGATCTATTGGGTCAGTGTTGCTATGGAGTAATTTGTACCTTGTGAAACCCTGAGTATTTCTAAAATACTGCAATGGGCTCTAAAAGAGCACACTAGACAAAAGAGGCAGCTTTTCTGAAGGCAGAATTCTAAAATAGGAGATTTATTTTTGCAGCCGTCCTATGAAGTGTGTAATTGCTTACATCTGACAAATTTGCTGATCATGTCTGGGCATAGATAAGGATAAAATGGCAATTATACATGGCATTACTTAGTGTCGCCTCTGTGCTTCGTGACCCCAGAGAGAAAGCCATTGAGAAACAAAGGGGTGATGTTACAGTTTGATTAATTGAAAGTGACTTTGGAATGAACATCTAGATGTGTGATAAGGCACTGAAGTTTCATCAAGAATATTGCTATGAGTACATGTTTAAACTATACTTTTAAGAAAACATGAACTATGCTATTTTGTTGGCCTTTAAATGCAACATCAAATCTGAGAACAATATGCACTGCTAAAATGATTATATGAGATAAGGGGGGGGGGCTAGAGGTGTGAGGCATGAGTGGGTGAGTAGGTGGGTGGGAGAGCACCTCTTAGAGGCAAAGGGTAAGGGGGATGCGGTAGAGGATTTTTGAAGGGGAGATGCTGAAGTGGAACAACATTTGAAATGTAAATAAATAAAGTAACTAATAAAAAATTGCCATGCTAATTATAAACACCACATTAACTAAATGGAGTAGTTTTTTTCCTGTAGACATCACTGTGAAAATATTTTATGAAGGTAGGTTTTGCTGAGGACTTTGTATGTATGTATTATCTTATTTTTTGGCAAAAGCAGTGGATAGATTCAGTTGATCACAATTCTCCTGCAGGAGTGTAGAAACTTCAAGGCATATAGCCAGAAACATCTACTACATTGAAGTGATTTCTGTTAGGATGTTTTCTAATGTATCTGTAATGAAATAGCTCCATGGCTTGTAGGTTTGAACTTAGTCTGTCTTTCTCACTATCAAACAAGGTCTTAGAGTGGGATTTGGGTGAGGGAACAGACAATGTTTGCACAGACATTGCTCACTAAATGGTAGTTTCTATTAAAACTGTTTTTAAAACCCCAGTTCATTTATATTCAATGGCCAAGGTACTTAATTAGACCAAGCAGAGATATAGAACATTAAACTCCACTTCATCTATTGTCATAGTCTTTTATGTTTAAATACAGAACTGAAAGGATGTTTGTAGAAGAGCATCGTTGTATTGTATGATACAGCAAAGAAATAGGAAAGATGGTCTCTTAGATCATAGACCTCACAAAGGTAGAATCTCTATCACTCAGTTTAATGCAATCTATCAACTATAATAGTAACTGAACACAGGATCGTCATGTTTTACAGATGTTAGATATATTTAATGATTTTCTTTAATAAATCACTAACTTTTAACTTATACAAAAAGACACAGACTGGAGAACTAACTCAGTGATTAAGATCTCTGGCTGCTGTTCCAGAGCATCTGGGGTCGAGTTCCAGCATTCATATGGTGGCTCACAACCATTTGTATTTCCAGTTTCGAGAGATTTAATGCCCTGGTCTGGTTTCTGTGGGCATCATGCATGCATGTGGCTCACATTCCACCCCACACAAACTAAATTGCTACTATTGTCATATTCATCACCATCAGAAGTTAGCCCAAGTCTAATCTATTTCATCCTTATAGGATTTAGTCAACGTATGGGCAATAGTGTCGTAAGTAACATACATAAATGGATTTGTTGCTAGAGGAATATGCAGGTTGATTGCTTCTGGAAGAATAAAAAAAGATAACACTATCCAACTTATTTTCTGCAGTTTAACAGTGTACCAGGAAGTCAAGACATGCAAATTAACAATTTTCATAAAACACACGATTCAGAAAAGACTGTGCTTATGGTGTGAACAAGTGTAAAGACATGTTGATGTTTTAGATCAGGAACATTTTTCTACATGTAAGGAGGATATCTGATATAAAGATGCACATGTAAGACTCTATAAGACACTAGTGTTTTTGTCAAAGAAGAGGGATGACTTCCAGTAATAATATGCTGCATTCACCATTCCCATGGGTCTGATAGTACTATGCTCAGTGCAGAAGCACCAAAAAAATTCAGGCAGTGATTTAATACTTTGTGAGACCATAAGAAGCCTGTCAACTTGGCTTTATTTTTAAAAATTATTTCAGTATATGATTAATACTATTGTAAAACAAAGAAAGTGAAGAAAATATAAATTAAAAGAAAACAGATCACACAATGACTTTGGCATATTACACCCAGAAAATCCTTTAGGAAAATATTTGGGAGGGGTTTATTAAGAATATATAACAATGCATATAATTTTGTACTCTTTGGGTTTATGTTAAAATATATCAAAAGACCATTTCAGTTGGTTGAATATGGCATTTCATCCTTTCCTTCCTTTTTATTAGTAAGAGAGTTATTTGAGAGTTCAAGTTTTGTGCAATGCATTTTAAACATATGCATTACCTCTCAACATTCTCAGAAAATTGTCTCTTTTTCCACAGCTGCACTGCTGTGTCCAGAAGATGCTTTCTTCTAGGCTCATACATTCTTTTTCTCTTCTTTTCCACAATGATCCTTGAGCCTTGACAGGAGACCATGCCATATGGATGTCCCCATTAGGGATAAACATTCTAGAGTCTATAATTTTTTTTTGCCTTGGCCAGCTATATATTTCTGTGTTAATCACCATCAAATGCAAATGGAAACTTCTCAGATGAAGGTTGAGAGACTCCAATCTATTTATCTAAGAATAAGTCATTAGGAGTCTATGTCCATTTAGCAGCATGTTAGAAGTAAGTTTTCATTTAAGAGCCTGTGACCTAGCTATCTGTAAGTTATTGGCACAGTAATGGCTACTGAGGAATTTCATCTT
Source organism: Micromys minutus (assembly GCF_963924665.1). NCBI lineage: Eukaryota > Metazoa > Chordata > Mammalia > Rodentia > Muridae > Micromys > Micromys minutus. The sequence goes on along the minus strand of NC_137983.1, from coordinate 26,965,329 downwards.
GTGCTTTGGGCTTAAACTCATTCAGGAAGTGGCTGCTTATTTGTACGATATTCATGCCACTATTGTACCAGTTGGTATATTTTGTCAGGCCAGCCATTGCTGTAGTTCTCAGGGTTCACAGTTGGGAATGATTGATTTCTTTTCTCTTACAGAAGTTTTCATTGCACGTGTGAGCGTAAGTGGGGATGAGGCTTTCAGGTGTGGACCAGGAAAGTTTCATTCTGTTCAAGTTTGTGGCATTTTCAGCAATGGGATATTACTATCAAGTTCTAGGAGGTATAAAAAAACAACAGCAATAACTTGTAATACTTTGGTGTAGTCCAAGGGATCTCATTGGCCAACAAATCAAAGGAAATAACCCATTCCTGTGACTGAGGATTTTTATTTACTAGCTTGTAATATCTAGTAGAAATACTGTTGCTACTCTATAGGGTAACACAATTTTAACTCTGTCTACCTATCTACCTACCTATATCATCTATAGGTATGTATGTATGTATGTATGTATGTATGTATGTATGTATGTATGTATCTACTTTCTTATTATTTATTATCTGTCTGTATATTATCTATCTATTATCTAATCTAGCATCTATCATATATCATATATTTATCTATCATCTATCTATCATATATTATCTAATGTATCATCTACCTGCTATCTGCTTCTAAAGTAGTAGAATAGATCATATGGTTTACTAGCTATATCACTCGAGTATATATCAAATGATTCCACATCCCTTTTAGATTCTTTCTCATTCATGTTCATTGCTGTTCTACTTACAATAGACAGGAAATGGGAACAACCTGGAGGTACATCAACTGAAGAACAGATACTGAAGCTGTAGTACTACAATGTGGAACTGGCTTTAAGATTAAAGTAGAGGATGGAAAACAGAGAGGGAAAATAATAGTAAAGAACTTTTTAAAAGACATACAGAAACATACTAGCAAATGGGAAAATAAATTGCTAATTCATTTTAAAAATCAACATTTTTAACGGTTTTCATTTTGATATAAAAACATACTCAGGACTGTCTTCCTCCCCTGGGGTGGCATAGTTCACAGTGAGCTTCCACATCAGTCATTAATCAGGAAAATTCCCTACAGACTTGTTTGGTGGTTAGATAAGCATTTTATCAAACTGTCATTGCCTCTGTTGACTATATTGTTAAAACCATCAGTTAATAAGTCTGGTCTTGTTTGTTTCTTTCAACTTATTGCTGATTTTCCTCTCTTTCCTATTAGAATATGGGTCCAGCAAAGGAGAAAACATTTGCTTTTTTGTAATATTGTTTTATTATGGTGCCTCTAAAATCTTGAAAAGTTTTTAATACATATTAGGCATTTGACATTTATTGTGTAAATAAATTGTTTTAAGCAGTTTTATTTGATTCCGTTTTTTTTTTTTTTTTTTTTTTTTTTTGCAATGAATCACCACATACTTGGTCCATAAATGGAACATACTTATTTCTCTGGTCATGAATTCTAGATTCCAAAATAAGGTATTATACCCCCACTCAGTCTCACTCTCCTTTTTTTTTTTTTTTTTTTTTTTTCTGAAGGCAAGGCATTGGAAGGGTTCTTTTCTTTTGGAAGTGCTGATCTAAGTAGTCCTCCAACTTTTCCACTTTCTTCTACCTTCCTTTGAGTGCCTTGGCAGCAACAGAATCCCATCTTTAAAGTATATTCAGTTTTTTACCCATATAATATCTTTGATCATGTCCTCCGTCCCCCAACTCCTGTTAGTTCCCCCATCTCTTTACCTACCCAGTATCATGTTCTCCCTTACTCTGTATTTTTCTCTAACCCCCCCCCCAAAAAAAAACCCAACCAACCAACCAACCAACCAAACAAACAAACAAACAAAAAAAACAAACAAACAAAACCCCTAAATGAAAAACCCTTCCTAAAGCTCCAATGGAGTCTGTTTTGTACCCTGAGTTTTTACTTTATCTCTCTTCTCTGACCCCTCATGCATCCTTCTTATCAGGGTCATTGTGGTAACATTCCTCACATTTGAATCATCTAGAACTCTCTTCCTGCTTCAGAATCCTTAAATTTGTCACATTCAAGGTTACATGGATTAAGTCATGGACATGCTTGGATGGATTGGGTCTGTCATTATTTACCACAGTGGAGAAGGCCTTTGGTATTCCACATGTGTTGATTTTTAAAAATTTTGAGTGACTCCACTTATTCACTCCTTTTATAATGACAGAGATAATAAATCACATGTTTTCCTCCAGTAATTTAACAAAACGTTGCATGTAAAAATATAGCGTAAAATGTTTCTCCATTCCAAAGTATACAGCTCAGTTTTGTTAAATGGCCATCCTTTGAATCAGGACTTGCTTGTAGATGTCTGAATTCACAGATACCCCCTCCCCTAGATAAGGTGGAGTGTGGAGTCATATTTGTGCTTATGTACATCTTTCCAACTACTTTGAAGCTGCTTCTAAATGACTTAAAATTTCTAACACAGTGTAAATTATGTTAATAGTTGTTATTCAAGGATACAGAACCCAAGGATGAGGAGAAATGGCTCATTCTTCCTACCTTTCAACACATCCTTCTGGTGCTCACTGATGTCTCTCTTTAAACCTATCCCAGATGGGTTGATGCCATCCTAAAATCTGCATCTTGTCAACTTGGTTAGGCTATGGCATCTGGCTGTTAGGTGAAGCACCAATCTAGCCATTGCTGTAAAGACATTCTGTAGAAGTTATTAACATTTACAACTAGAGAACTTTAAATAATGCAGGTTATCTCTTACAGTGAAGGTGGTTTTTGACAAATTAGTTTAAGGTGCAAGAGTAATGTTTGAAGGTTGTCCACAGATTGTAGAAAAATCTCTTCTGTGCAAATGAGATTTGTGATATATTTTCAGGTTACTGCTTTGTAGAATTAAAACTCAAGAGAATGACATCAACTCTTTCCTGGGTTTTCTTCTGTGTAGATGTTGGAGTTATCAGCTCGCATAACACCACAACTTTGTAAACTAATTCAGTAAAGACCCCCACTTTTGTGTCTCTCCCATTTTTTCCTTCTCTCGCTCCTCTCTCCATGTAGACATACATAAACACAGAATAGATTTACTATGTTTCTCTGAAAAATTCTAATAGAATTTATTATCGCATAATTTTTTTGAGGTAGGGTCTTTTTATGGTTAGCCAGGATGGTTTTGACCTCACAGAGATTCACGTGGTCCTCTTACTAAGAGGTGACATGTTGGGTGTACCACCGCTTTAGGCTTAATCCAAAAGTTACCTGTAGAGCAGCAAAACCTGTCTTATTGGAATCTACAGACTAGTCACAGAAAATGTATAGCTCTTCCAAAAGGAAAACCAGTGTTCCAGGAGTTTAAGAGAAAGTATTCCAAACATTGTTCATGACAATTGCTTTGCATAATCATTTTACAAAACTCATTATGTCAAGTGAATATTAAATGATTTGAAATTTTCTAGTTGAGTTTAATGTGAGAGATGTCAAGTCTGATAAAGTTAAATGGGAAGACCTGAGAGACAAACAACAATGAGGACGCTGCAGGTAGAGGAGGGGGTCTCACAGAGAAATAATACAAAAGAGTGCTTTGTTTCCACAGTGAGACTCTCCTGGAAAAAGCTAACTTCATTTGCGAGTGGTTATCCATTGGAGATAGCTTCTGGTTTAGGGGCAGAGGCATGTGTCCACTTCTCCTTTCAGCTCCAGTACTCCCTGTCCCAGGTCCTGTGCATGTTGCTTCAGTCTCTATGAGTTCATAGGAACTTCAGTTTTATTGATTTAGAATACCTTGTTTCCTTGGTGTCCCCTATACCCTCCCACTCCTCTTCCAGGGAACTCTTCTTTCACAGGGTTCTCTGAGCCCTGAGACAAGAAGGAGATATCCTATTTAGAGCCGAGTGACTTAAGGTCTCTCACTCTCTGAAAAATGTCTTTGTGTCTCTGTATGTGTTTCCATCAGTTTCTCTGATTATACTGAGCAAGGCAATACGTCATTAAGTATAGCATAATGTCATTAGGAGTCATGTTACTGCTTCTTTTTTTAAGAGTATTTGATTTTGCCCTAGGTTTCTGGGCTGTTTAGTCTCAGTTTCTTGGTCACCCAAGTAATATGAGGTATCCATTTCATTTTCTGGATGGGCCTTATGTCAAATCAGTTGTTTATCACCACAAATTTTGTGCCACCATTGCCTTAGCATAACTTGCAGATAGGATGGCATTGCAGATCAGAGGGTTTGTGGCTGGGCTGGAATTTACATTTTTCTTTTCATAATGTGCAGAATAATTTCCTGTACTAGAGATGGTAACCTATACAGGGAAGGCTCTATGTAGGCACCAGCTTGACTTCTTCATGTTCAGTGAGTTGCGTAGGTATCGTTTGCAGCCATGGGTCTTGCATTCAGTTTGTGGAGAGCAACTTATTGTCTGTGTAGCAAGCTGTTTTGTTTCTTGCTTCCCATGGGGCTCATTTGGCCAACAACTCAATTTGATGTAGTCCATTCCTGGTAATGGAAGCTTCATTTGGTGATGAGACACGTCTGTTTGGACTCTGCCCTGCCCCGCAGTAGATGGTCAACACAAACCAAACTTCACAGCATCTTTTGAGGCTTCTTGTCTTATAATTGTTGTGTCAAGGCTTTTTTCTTTTAAATCTTATTTTTAATTATTTTTATTTTATTTATATACTTTATTTTTTCTATCTTTTTATCCTAGACAATTTTTGCATATATTTTATGACTCCCAGTTTAATGTTTCTATGGGATTCCTGAGTATATGAATGAGTGGGTCTCTGAATCTACATCTATTTTTTTTTTATTTTGTGCCTTTTCTTGGGCTCTTTTTCTCCTGTTTTTTTCTTTGTTTTGTTTTGTTTTTTATGATTCTAATATATTAGTTTTATCTTATTGTATTCTATTATTATCCCCTCAAAGCCTGTTTATTTTTTAATGAGAGTTAGAAGATGGGTGGACACAGATGGAAGGGGAGTTGGGGAGGAACTGGGAGGAGTAGAGGAAGGAAAAACTGTAAGCAGGATATATTATATGAGAAAAAATGTAATGTGTATTAGAATCTTATTTTCTGTCTTCCATTAAAAATACATTATTTTCTCATACAATATGTCTTCTACAAGATAATCACAGAACATAACAAAATGTAATATAATAGGACGATACAAAAACCATCTCACTGAAGTTGAAAAAGGCAAACCAACAGAAGGAAAAGAGTACCAAGGGAAGGCCCAAGAATCAGAGACTCACTCGTCCACACATTCAGGAGCCCTATAAAGCTACTAAACTGAAAGTCACAATACATATTCAGAGGACTTGGTACAGACCTGTGGAAGCCCTGTGCTTCAGTCAGTCTCTCTGTTCATATGAGCTCTGCCATGTTGACCCAGAGTGCCTGTTCTCCAGGTGTCACCCATACCCTCTGGCTATGACATTCTTATCACTTCCTTTTCTAAAGGTTTCTGAGCTTTGAGGGGAAGGATTTGATGGAGAAATCTGACTTAGAGCTGTTTTTTTTTTTTCTATATAATATGTTTGTGGTTCTCTATTTGTTCCCTTCTGATGCAGGAAAAAGCCTCTCTTTCGATAGCTGAATGAAGTACCAATCAGATCATACTTACCTATCTGGTCAGGGTATGTTATGTGAAAAAAAATGTATTTTCAATAAAAGAGACAAAAGAGAGAGGACAGAGAAGAAATCAAACTGATAGAACACAGAAGGCTCTTTTAGAGTTATTCTACTCAAAACATCAAGAGTCATGGAAATGGAGAGGAATGAGCCTTAGGAGACTAAGGAAACATTTAGAAGAATAAGAGTGTAAACCGAAAATCTAAGTAGAGATGGGGCTGTGAGAGGGAAGAGAGGTCAGAGATGTGGCTTCCATATGGACAGCAGTTTTAGGCAAAAAGAGATCCAGATATAGTCTTGCCTCCAGGAGTGAGATGAAAATGAGAGAAACAGAGACAATAGAGAGTATTTTCCATGTTGGCCTGACTTCATTGGGAGGGATGCCAGCTTTATGTTTCAGAAACAAGGGTGTTTTCATATAGTTACATTCAATATGCCATCTGTTCTGTTCCTGTCTGCCTCATTAAGCAATCCCATCACAAACATTCTAGAGCAACTCCAATCATTCTACCCTTCCTCTGGTAGGAAAGAATTGTGACTAAGCAGGCATTTAACAGAGGAGTTGGGTACAGTCCCTCTTCTGATCCCCTGAGTCACTCTGGGAGACTGTGACCCTACATCACTAATTGTGGGTCACTAGTAATTTGGTAGTGGCTCTTCTCTTGGCTAGACTTGGTTAGTGGTTATTTTGGATGATTTATGAAAGATGTCTCTGATGGTGGAAACCAGAGGGTTATGAAATGGAAGAAGAAAATGATGTGCACTCCAATTCAATTGTAAAGAGTAGGATACCTGCCTATATCATTTAACTTATAGGCAGGGTGGGATGGGAAAGTAAACCAGAGCTCTACTTTCTAAATGCAGAAATGAAAAGGCCTCTGAACTAATTTTTTCAAGTTAGTTCAAAGGGAAATGTTTACACTCAAATGATAGATCTGCATTGGATGCTAGCAACATATTGAATTGCCATCAATCTTGGCACAAATTAGAATATTAACAAGCCTCTTGTTATAGTCTTTATATGAGGAATTTTTTGTTTTGTAAGAGTGAGGAAAGGAAGTCCATAGGTCAAAACAAATTATGGATTTCAGTGGTACTGCAGTGGTACTGATTTCAGTAGACTGTCTAGGGGTTAAGAACACTGGCTGGCCCTGCAGAGGGCCAGAGTTCATTTCCTACTACCCACACCAAACAGCTTACAGCTACGGGTAATTGTAGCTCCAAGAGATCAGACAGCTCTGGGTTCTGTGGGAACCAGCACAAAGGTATCACACACACACAAACACATATACACAATCTGTCAACATATAATGAAGGGTTTCTAATCTGAAGACCCCCTTTTTTCAGTGCAAAGATTCACAAAGAAGACGAGATTCCTACCCTTCAGAGTTGTAGCTAGCATTTTGGAGACCTTTGTCTATTTAAGGATGTTGTGTATTTGAATATGATCTGAGTGTTTTTAGATTCTCCTGTGGTTAAAGACTAGGTTTTCAGAGTGGGGCTGTTGGACGGTGATGGGCCTCAGGTCATCAGAGGCATGAGGGAGTTTTCTTAAGACAATTTGAGATCTTGAGAATGAAGAGTGGCTATTATGATATGTGCCAGACTGACCTTTCCCAACTTTTCTGAGAAATCTTGGTTATCCACCCTTGTCCTCAAAGCCTTTCTTCCTTCATTGCTTTCTACACTATGAAGTAGTACCGCAAAAGGTTAGTTTTCACACCATCTATACTATGTGGTTTGAACTTTGAACCTCTATAAGTATGAGCTGAAGGAATTAATTTCTTTTAAGTAGCCTGTTAATAGCTATTCTGTGTTAAGGAAAGCAGGCTAATACAGGTACCCATATTTTCTTTTATAAACATTGCCATTAAAATTAATTTTTTTCTTTTAAGTAACCTTTAGTCTTGTTATTGTTGTTGTTGATAGAAACCTTCAGATCACTCTAAAAGTGGTACATTTTCTTAACTGAAACCAAAAAGCAAACCTCATTACTTGCCCTGCTGCTTAATATCTTAGTTTCACATCAACAAGGAATGGTAATAAATAAGTAAGTAAATAAACAAATAAACAAATAAATAAAATAACCAGGGAACTGAGCAAAAAGTATCTATCTATCTGTCTTAGCAGATAATGAATTAGGCTCTATTTTCAACAGACAGATGGCATTGTGAATCCTAATACTTGCTAGGTTGCCTTCTGTGTGCCATTTTAGAGGGGAAAAAAATAAAGGAAAAACTCCAAGATACTTTCTACACTTTGCAGCAGCAGCAGGGTGTGAAATAATTCTTCCTTTCAGTCTGCTCAACGTGCACTTGATTAGTCTATCAAGCTATATAAAGAACACACAAAAAAGCATCCTTTAAGTGTACTGGCTGTCACATCCCAGACTGGGAAAGGGCACTAGCAGGCTTGCTCAAGGATATAACATTGCCCTTTTTCTTAATTAGCAGTTGGAAGATTGCAAGCCATAAGAAATGGGGTGACAGAGGAAATGAGGGCTGCTCACCTGCAGCCAGCAGTGCTGGAAACAGTTATTTTGTCTCCCTGCAAACCATCCATAGATACAATAGAGAACAAATAATCTGATTTCAAAATATGAGAAAGAACACATGAAGTGGAAATATAGCATCTCCGGTAAGTTTGAAGCTCTTTTCTCCAACCAGACAAGCATCCTCCACATGGTACGTCCTACTTCATCTGCAGACACACTTTAATTGCTTAATTAGTCAGAGTTTATTTTTAAAAAGAGCAAGTTCTGCCTCTGACCTTTAAAAGCATAAGGCATGACAGAAATATAAGTGACACAGTTCTTTTCTTTTGAATTATTATTATTGATGTTGAGATTTTTGTATAGAAACAAACTGGACTCTGTGATGTCCGAAGTTTGGTGGATTCACGAGACTAAATCACAAGGTAGAATTACAAAAAGCACCACTGTGTATGTAAAAGGAATCTAGGGAGCACCTCTTGCTTGGCAGGGCTGTATATGGTATTCATTCCTAAGAACTGCAGTCAGATTTAACAGAAACAACAAACAAAATAAAGGGAACCAAACCCAAATCCAGGATAGAATATGCAGGTAAGCAAAAAATTCAGATTTTAGCATGTAATGTACAAACTAAACCATACACAAATTTGTTTCAGCAATGAATTTTTTGTTACCCACAATTCATAATTTTTTTAAAAAAATTTGGTTGGCACAGAAAATGATGGGTATCATAATGACATTTCCATACACAAGTGACATGGTATTTGATCTAATTCCTCATTCCTGTCCCTGCCCATCCATTGTCCTCTCTGAGCTCCTCATGTTAGTCTGCTAACATGACCTCAAATGGTCCTTCCTTCTGCTTTCATTTTACATGTAATCCTTACCCTTCTATTCCCTCATTACTCTTTCTTTTAAAGCACTCATTCCTTCCTGTGTGTGTCTGTGAGTATGTGTGTGTGTGTGTGTGTGTGTGTGTGTGTGTGTGTGTGAGAGAGAGAGAGAGAGAGAGAGAGAGAGAGAGAGAGAGAGAGAGAGAGAGAGAGAGAATGAGAATGTAGGATTGTCCTTTTTATTTATTTTGTTTGATTATCTCTAGTCCCATCCATTTTTCTGAATTGCCTGCATTTGATTTTTTTTGAGTTTAAATAAAATTTCATTTTGTATACATACCACTAATTCACATATTAATGGAACTACTACACCATTTTTCTTTCTTTCTTTCTTTCTTTCTTTCTTTCTTTCTTTCTTTCTTTCTTTCTTTAAAAATTTATTTATTTATTATATATAAGAACATTGTAGCTGTCTTTGGACATCAGAAGAGGGCATCAGATCTCATTACAGATGGTTGTGAGCCACCAGGTGGGTGCTGGGATTTGAACTTAGGACATATAGAAGAGCATCCAGTGCTCTTAACCACTAAGCTATCTCCCCAGCACATGTTTCTTAACTCTGAGGACAGTGCAGCCGTAAACATGGATGTACAAGTACCCGTGTAGCATGTCAACTTACAAACCTTTAGGGGTATGCTCAATGTTAAAACTATCTGGGTCACACAGAAATTCTATTCTTAGATTTTTGAAGAACATCTTCTTTGCCTTCTTTTGTGGTGATACCAGTTTACCTTCCTGCCAGTGGTGTATAATCATTCATTGTTCTTCACAGCCTTACCAGAGTTTGATACATCTTGTTTGATAAATTATAGTTGTACTGATTGGGATGACAAAGACAACTATGAAGAAGGACCAAGCTAACATGAAAATGGGCATTGGATACTAAATAAAGAAGCAATGCATGTGAAGGGAAGAGGGCTGGATAAGGTTAGAGGTTATGAAAACTGCCTTGCTGGTTTTAGCCTCAAGTCTCTAGGGTTTGCTTTCTAAGCTTCCAGGTGACAGTCATGCCACTGGGTGTTTCTTTGTGAGCTGAGTATAAAATGCTAGTTGTGTCTGTGGGGAGTGTGTGTGGGGTCAAGTTATGAATAGTTTTCTAGCCCAAAAGTTCAGATTACCCAAAATACAACATATGAACCTCAAGAAGAAGGAAGACTAAAGTGCAGATGTTTCAGTCCTTCTTAGAAGGGGGAAACAAAAATATTCATGGGAAGAAATACAGAGACAAAGTTTGAAGGAAAGACTGAAGGATGGAAAGGCCATCCAGAGACTGCCCCTCCTGGAGATCCAGCCCATACACAGTCACCAAACCCAGACAATATTGCTGATTCCAAGAAGTACATGCTGACAGGAGCTTGATATAGCTGCCTCCTGAAAGGTTCTGCCAGATCATGACAAATACAGAGGCAGATGCTCACAGCCAACCACTAAACTGAGAATGGGGTCCCCAATAGAGGAAAGGATTGAAGGAACTGAAGGGTTTTGCAACCTAATAAGAACAACAATACCAACCAACTAGAGCTCCCAGGGATTAAACCACTATCCAAAGAATACAAATGGATGGACCCATGACTCCAGCTGTACATGTAGCAGAGGATGGCCTTGTTGGGCATCAGTGGGAAGAGGAGCCCTTGGTCCTGCCAAGCCTTGATGCTGCAGTGCAGGGGAATGTCAGGGTAAGGAGGTAGGAGGGAACGGGTAGGTAAACACCCTCATAGAAGCAGGGGGATGGGGAATAGGATAGGAGATATGAAGGGGAATCTTTGAAAGGGCATAATATTCGAAATGTAAATAAAATATATCCAATAAAATCATAAAAAGAGAAAATCTTTATAATTATAAAGACTATTTTCTCATTCTTTTTAATGTTTTGCTGTTTTGTTTTCTCACCAGGGTATTGCTTCATAGCTCAGGCTGACCTTGAACTCATGATGATCCTCATGTTTTCTAAGGGTCGTGCTGCAAGGCATGATACACCACACCTCTTTATCTTAAAAAGATGTAAAGATTTTATTATGTGTACAGATATTTTGCTTATATGCCTATTTGTGCAACATAGGCATTTAGTGCCCATAGATGCCAGATGAGGGTGCTGGATTGAGTCTCTGGAACTGTAGGCATGTCTATGGCTTGCTTCCATGTAGGTGGTGAAAACACAACCTGGTGATCTGGAAAAGCAGCCAGACTCTTACTCACTGAGTTGCACCTACAGTTCTTGTCTGTACTGTATTATACTTTGAAATCCTGTGAAGATCTTGAATAAAATTTTCATAATTTGCAGGTATGTATTAATGTTGTATGTGTGTATTAGGCAACTATTCCAATTGACTGCCCTGTAATAATAATTTTGTTGACATTTGCTAAACATTTATACAGACCAAAAATTGTTCTAAGGAGACCTGTCCATTTAATTGTTAATACAACCCCATTAGAGAAGTGTTATGTGAAACAAAGCTTTAATTGGCACATACTCTTTAACAGATCATCCCAAAATGTAAGTGTCATTTACAACAATTCTCTTGCTTGCCACTCTTGAGTTGTTTTGATGGCATCTCCATCAAAATGGTGAGGTTGTTTGAGATCAACTGAGTGTGAAAAATTCATGGGGACCTCACTTAAACTGTTAACTTATTGGTCTTCATCTGGATAATATTTCTCTATTCCTGGCCTCTTACTCTGAAACAGTTAAACAGTAACTTTATGGTACAGAGATCTGGTTTAAAGAGGGGAAAATTGAATTTCTTTACCATCTGGGCTCAGAGATGACATGATGTTACAGTTCTTGCATTCTGTTTGTCCAAATAATACATATACTCCATCCATATTCAGTGTGGGAAAGGACTGCAAGAGGGTAGATATTTAGGGAAGAGTTCTTCCTTGGGGGCCATTTTGAAATATTATCCTATTAAGCTGTCTAAACAAAAAGAAAGGACACTGCAGTGACACACATTAGGCTCTACTATTTTCAAGAATTAGGTCACAGTAATTTTGCCATTCATCCAAGAAACTTTATTGAAAGACAACATTTATGTAGGTAATAAAGCTCATTTAGATTTTTCTGTTTGTTTTTGTCTTTTGAGACAGAGTTTCTCATTGGAACAGCTCTGATTGTCTTGGAACTTACTTTGTAGACCAGGCTGGCTTTAAACTTACAGATACCCACATGCTTCTGACTCTTGAATTTTGGAATTAAAAGTGTGTGCCACCACTGGCTGGCTCCATTTAGCTTTATTCCCCCAAATTTTAATATGTTTTATTTATTTCTAATCATTTCATACATGTATTTTGATACTCCCACTTTTTTTGTCTTCTTTAAGACTCTCTTTCCCTATAACACACTTCTGAACCTTGATGTCCTTTATAAAAAAATAACTTACTTGGTCCAGTTAGTATTTCCTCGATACCCATGGGTATGGGACCATCCAATGGAACACGAACAGCCTACCTCTTTCTCCTAATGAAAATCTGTCTCTCCATACTGATACAGAGGAGGATACTTGCAGCTAACCATTGGACTGAACACAGGGACCCCAATGAAGGAGATAGGGTTTGCAACCCCATGGGTAGAACAACATTATCAACCAACAAAACTCCCCAGAGCTCCTAGGGACTAAAACACCAACCAATGAGCACACAAGGAAAGACCCATGGCCCCAGGTGCATATGCAGCAGAGGATAGCATTCTCTGGCATCAGTGGGAGAAGAGGCCTTTGGTTCATCCAGTGAAGGCTCATTTCCCAGTGTAAAGGAATGCCAAGGGGCTGAGGTGGAAGAGGGTGGTTGGGAGAAGGAGCACCTTCATGGTGGTAATGGCAGGGGGAGAAGGATGTGATTGGGGGAAAGGGGATAACATCTGAAATGTAAATCAGAGAATATCCAATATAAAAAAAAAGGAAAAAAAAATCTGGCTCTTTCTAACTGCCAATAGCCCTACATTAGAGGTGGGGCCTTGTTTTTAAAATTATCTTATAAGTGTTCTTGAAACTGCCACTTGTTTAAAAAGAGGTCTTCAGAGAACTTGATTTACCGTTAGAGAGAGAAAGGGTAACTGAAGTGAGGAGGAATCCACTGTATCCATTCATTCCCTTCAGAATGAGCCTGCTGAGTGTGCAAGGTGTACAAGGTAGTCTGTCCTCTACTCATAAAATTAAAATCCAAAACTGTAGACAATTCTAAGAAAGGTACGATATCCGTGTTCTTAGCCTGTCTCCACTGGGGTTAGCTGCACATCTTGAGACATGAATACATTATGGAAAATGATTTCTCCAAGCAAATAAAGATTTAATATCTTAGGAAATTAGGTTTCTGACCAGAATGTCAGATCAGACAGATGCAATAGCATTTCTTAACATATTGGGGAAAGTGTTGGGTTATTTAATGCAACCTGGAAGCATTGTTCACTAGTCTAGTGGACAGTTTCAGTTTGAGGGGAAAAACAATTCATACGATTTAATCTACAACATGTTATTAAGTGCTCTAAAGTTCAGCTATTTTTTCCTTATCCAGTATTAAAAAACTAGTTTTATTTTGATGGGTCATCAATTATTTACAAATTGCTTTTCTCCAAGTGATGTGACATATGTTTTTGGTTCTGTTTAGATTTGTATTCTAAGGAATATGCCAAAAATTGAAACAGGTTCTGCAGGAGTTAGAGAAGGTGAAAACTTCTATGTATAAATGGAAATGTTAATATTTTGGATAATTAAAAAAAATCTCACTGTGAGGAAAATGCACAGTATATGTTTACTGCTTAGAAATTTTATATAAGTATATGTGCTATGTGTTCCCCTGCTGTGTTTGTGTGCATACAAATGTATTTTCTCTGATGATAAAATGCAAGAACTCTCAGCAACCACATGCTTTCATTCCATCATTATGAGCCCAAAGCTTTAAAGTGTCCAAATAACATTACTGAGCCCCATTTCTGTCTCACATGATGGGTATAATTCCACGTCCTCACCTTTGTAATATGGTGGGTACTTTTGCTCTTTCACAGATTTAAAGTTGCTGTCACTGGTGAGGAAGATTATAGCTCTTGTTAGGATATTTCACAAGAGACAGTGATTGTTGGAGAAAAGGGAGACAAAATGATAGTGTTGGGTTTCCTAATATTGGCACGATCAATAAGGATGGACTAGAACAGAATACAGTGAACAGTACCATCATATCTCAGACTATCTTAGAAATCCATTCCCTTGTGGAAAAGCCCAGAACACTTCAGCCAACTGGCACAGCTGATAATCCATGCCCTATAAGGGTGGCATGGTGAATTGAACTCCCCCCCCCCTTTTTTTGTGGGGTGGAGGAAGTAATTCTAAGAAACCTTGATTCTCTCTGAATATATTATGATTAAAAACCCAACCAAACCCTCAGACATAAGTAACGAGGAAAGTCCATACTTTGAAGGAAATGCAGGTGAGTTCATCAACACGAGGGATGTAATGAAATCACTATACACCCTTAAATCAGACAGCATTCACGCACGCAATCAATGCCTACCCAAACAATTATATTTGAAATAGTGTGCTTGGCATTAGAAATTTGGGGATGAAAAAGACAAGGAATGATTTATATTCAAGGAGCTTACAAACTTTGCAAAAGGAGCCATTTATTTAATGGGCAATAAGTACAACTCAGATCAGCAAATATTAATTTTCTATGATACAATTTTTTATCTAGTCATAACCTCTGCAATCTACATGCAAAGAAAACTTTGATGATTCAGACACATGGTCTATGGATTGTTAGAGCTTCAGTGCAAATGGGTATTTTGGGCAAAATATTTTGAAGGGACACATTTCTGAATAGATAGAAAATAGTTATTTATTTGCACATATTTCCATGAACTCTGCCCATGTTTGTGCTTAGTCTTGTGTACTTTGGTGGTCAATGCTTGTTCCATTGGAAATTTGACTTTGTAAACTTTATGTGAACCATGTAATTTTTCTTTCTTCAACATCTTTCTACCCTCTTGCGTTGATGTTTTCTCACACATCCTTATTAGAGGGTTTCGAGACACATTTAAAAGCTTTCTTCTAGACCTGCAATGCAGCCGGCACCTTACTTTCAATCTAATGTTTATCTAGAAATTGTCTTGTCAGTTTAACTTAACACAAAATGTTGTTACTGGCACATGGTATCTTCTCTGTCTTCTACATCTACTAAAGATTCAGTTTCTGTCTTCCCTACAAGTACATTCTAAGTCCCCATACACTTAAAATCTGTCATTTTAGAGGGTGTGTGACTGTGTGTCTGTGCGTGTGCACATGTGTATGTGCATAAGATCGTGTATGCTCTTGTGTGCACTTGTCTTGCTATTGCTATAAGCAAAGGGATCAAGAATGGCGAAAGATTTAAAACTTGTTTGTCGGAATGTTGTCAAGTGGATCCATGGATGGAAGACTGTTAACTAATATGCAAAACTAGATAATTTCTCCAGCTAAAATGAGTTAAGGTAGGCATGATTAAAAAAATCAATTCCAGATATGTCTAGACACTTTAATAATTAATCTGGTTTAATATTTATCTAGTATAAGGGAGTAAGGCCTTTTTAAATTTAGAATAATTGGATTATGATTCTCAAAAATTATTTTTCCATTTTAATATTTTCTAAGTAGAAAATGTCTAAAGAGAACTAATACTATTTGTGAAGTGACATTTTTACAAGTGATATCTTTATATCCATCCACTTGTGATAACAAACTATTATATCATGGAAAATTTAAGAGCAAAATAAATGCATTTCTCATACTTTTGGTAGCTAAGAATTCCAAAACCAAGGAATTGGGAGGCTTGTGTCTGGTGAGGATCCAGAACTTACTTCGTTGATAATATCAAAATTGTTGCATTCTCTGAAAGGTATAAACATCTCTGCACATAGAAAGTTAAATGAGAGGTGAGGGGGTATATAACCAGTTTCCTCTGGCCCTTTATGACACTGAAACTACTATTCATGAAGACGGAGCCCTTATTGGCTAGTCACCTTTTATGTGCTCTGTCTATTTTTATTGTTGAATTAGTAATTAAATTTCCATATAGGTTTAGAGACAAAAAAATAATTCAAACAAGTTCATGACAGAAATATCACTGAATTGCAACCTAAGCAGTCCAGAAACTAGGTCCAATTCATTAGCCACTCTTTTTTCTTCACTTTCTATTATCTTAATATTCTACTAAACCTAGGAATTTTCTCTGTCATCCTTCCTAGTACCATGATGTAACAGCTTCAGTCACATCAAAAGATAACAGAATAATTTTTAGCTATAAAAATATACAGAATACAAGACCTAAGGTCCCATTATGAATCAATTGTGTATTTTTATGCTGGATTTTCAAAACCATGACTTTGTTCATGCTAAGAGCACATTCCGGTACTGAGCTGTACTGCGTGCCTGTTCACATGATTTATCTAAGAATTATTTTGTCACAAACATTTTGAATACTCATATTCATATGCTAGAAACGAAGGTATAGAGGGAGAGAACAGACACGAATTAAGAACAGTGGCTACAGTTTAGTCTGTTCCATGTGGTCTTGGTGGAAAAGTTAGAGACGATATGGCTAGACCTCAATAGGAAGCTATTAGGAATTCATAGGCATCAAGCACACACAGTGATTTCTTATACCCTCTTGATAAAACTACTTATCTTCCACATTAAATTGGATGTCCTTATGAATGGCATGTGCTCATCCTGTGTCTAGTCTGTGTCTATTACTATATTTTACCAGCCCTAAGTACAGACTTAAAGCTGGAAACAATGACATGATAAATTGTCTTGCTTTTCCAGTGCCTTATTGATTTACATATGGGATACTTAACACTTGTCAACATGATAAGCTTCATACGATATTATTATGACAAGATGTAGGTGAGAATTTGCTTTGAAATAACATTAAAATTTAAATACCCCCTTTTCTAAAAATATTCTCTCTGAATTTTTTATTTCTAATTTTGATATGTGATCTGAGCTTGTCTTATCAAATATGGCCAGAAGACTGACATTTTTTAAACTCTAGAAGCTAGTTTAGTTTAAAAAATATTTCATATAATTCTGTGCGCAGCTAAGTTCTGAATACTCTTTTTTAAAATCTGGATATTCTCTGTATTTACAATTCAGGTGTTATCCTCATTCCAAAAATCTTCTCTCCCTCTCCCTCCCCATCCTATTGCCTCCATGAAGGTGCTCCATCTCTAAACTTCCCTCTCCTATCTTAGCATTCCCCTACACTGAAAAAAGCCATCTTTCTGTTCAGCAATGTTCTCTTGTCTCAATGATGCAAGAGAATGCTATGCTATGCTGCATATGAACCTGTAGCCATGGGTCTCTCCCTGCAAACTCATTGGTTGATGTTTTAGTTTCTGGGAGCTGTGGTGGGTTTGGTTAGTTGATAAGTTTGATCTTCACATGGGGTTTCAGACCTTTTCAGCTCCTTCAGTCCTTTCTCTACCTCCTTCATTAGGTTCCCGGTGCTCAGTCCCATGGTTACCTGCAAGTATTCTCTGTATCAGTATGGCTGCAGCAAAGCCTCTGAGGAGGCATCCATATCAGGCTCCTGCCAAGAAGCACTACTTGGCATCAGCAATAATGCATGTTTTTTTTTTAAACGACTTTATTTTCCAAAACAAAGATAAATGTACAGATTTTAAACATTTTTTGCTTAAAATTATACTTTTTTTGTCAGTACTGTTTTTTCAGACATTAAAATAATTTTTACATAAAACCATGTGAATATATTTTTTTTAGTCAGTACTTGATTTTTTTCAAGGGCCCGACAATACGCATTGAAAACCCAATAGTTACAATAAGCGTAAAGTACATGCAAAACAAAACGAAACATGGAAACAGTCAAAGTCTTCTTGTTTGTAAATATATGTATATTTTTTTTGTTTTCTTTATTTCTTGGACTTCATACAGTCTGTGAGTTGTTTCTGGGGGAGTGCAAGCCTCTGGGGTTAGCATCCCAATATCAGTGACTGCATATTATGTCTGTTCTTTTGTGACTGGGTTATCTCACTCAGGATGATATTCTCTAGATGCAGCCATTTTCTTAAGAATTTGGTTAAGTCATTGTTTCTGGTGGCTGAGTAGTATTCCATTGTGTAAATGTACCACAATTTTTGTATCCATTCATCTTCTGAAGAACATCTGGGTTCTTTCCAGCTTCTGGATATTATAAATAGAGCCGCTATGAACATTGTGGTGCATATATCTTTGTTGTGTATTAAAGTGTCTCTGGGGTATATGCCCAGAAGTGGAATAGCTGGGTCTTCAGGTAGTACAATATCCAATTTTCTGAGGTATCGCCAGACTGATTTCCAGAGTGGTTGTATTAGCTTGCAACCCCACCAACAGTGGAGAAGTGTTCCTCTTTCTCCGCAGCCTCGCCAGCAGCTGCTGTCATCTGAGTTTTGGATCTTGGCCAATCTGACTGGTGTGAGGTGGAATCTCAGGGTTGTTTTGATTTGCATTTCCCTGATGGCTAAGGATGTCGAGCACTTCCTCAGGTGTGTCTCGGCCATTCGGTGTTCCTCAACTGAAAACCTTTTGTTTAGCTCTGTACCCCATTTTTAATAGGGTTATTTGATTCTCTGGTGTCTAGCTTTTTGAGTTCCTTGTACACCTTGGATATTAGGCCTCTATCTGATGTGGGGTTGGTAAAGATCTTTTCCCATTCTGTTGGTTGCCGTTTTGTTTTCTTGACGATGTCTTTAGCCTTACAGAAACTTTGCAATCTCATTAAGTCCCATTTGTTAATCTTTGACCTTAGAGCTTGAGCCATTGGTGTTTTGTTCAGGAAATTTTCTCCTGTACCTATGTGTTCTAAGGTTTTCCCTAATTTCTCATCTAATAGTTTCAGTGTATCTTGTTTAATGTGAAGATCTTTGATCCACTTACACTTGAGCTTTGTACAAGGAGATAATTACGGGTCTATTTTCATTCTTTTGCATGTTGAGTGCCAGTTGGACCAGCACCATTTGTTGAATAGGCTGTCCTTTTTCCATTGAATGTTTACTGCTCCTTTGTCAAAAATCAGGTGACCATATACATGAGGGCTCATTTCTGGATCTTCTATTCTATTCCATTGATCCACATGCCTATTTCTGTACCAGTACCATGCAGTTTTCAGCACAATTGCCTTGTAATATAGATTGAGGTCAGGGATAGTGATTCCCGCAGATGTTTTTTTGTTGTTGAGGATGGGAGAGCTGGTCTCTGGTGTTGCTAGATTGTCTTGGTTCCCTTGGGATATACTCTTTCTCTTTCCTCTTGCCATTTTTTGTCAGTGATATGTTCTTACCTTTCTTTTGTATCTGGTCTGTGTCCCTGGTTCTCCACTGGTCGAGGTGTCACATGGGTCAAGCCCTGTTTTATGCCTCAGAGTTGTCAGGTGTGAGCAGAAGTTCCAACGTTCTGTTTCTGTTTGCTGGATCAGGCACAGTTGCTCAGCCTCTATGAGCCGCTGTTCCGCCTGGCAGGTAGGCCAGGCTCCGCTCTGCGTCTGGAAGTCGCCTCCGGGTGGAAACAGAAGTTCTAATTTTCTGTTCCCAATCGCAGTTGCTCAGCCTCTATGAGCCGCCGCTCCGCCTCTAATGCATGGTTTTAGTGGCTGCATATGGTATAGATTCCCAGGTGAGGCCCTCTTTGGATGATCCTTACTCCAAACTCTGCTCTTCTGTTTGTCCCATTATTTACTTCCATGAATGTTTTGTTCTTCCAAGAAGAACTGAGGCATCCACCTTCTGGCCTTCCTTGTTTGGGAGCTTCATAAGTTCTGTGAAATGTTTCTTGAATATTCTGAGATATTTTGGGCTAGTATCCACTTATCAGTGAATTCATACTCTGAGTGTTTTTTTTTTTTGGTGACTGAATTACCTCACTCAGGATGATAGCTTCAAGTTCTATCCATTTGCCTCAGAATTTTATGAAGTCATTGTTTTTAATAGCTGAGTAGTACTCCATTGTTTAAATGTAGCAACATTTCTGTATCTATTACTCTGTTGAAGATCATCTGGGTTATTTCCAGCTTCTGGCTATTAAAAATATGGCGGCTATGAACATGGTGGAACATATGTCCTTGTTAGATGTTTGAGCTTCTTTTGGGTATATGCTCAGGAGTGATATAGCAGGGTTCTCAAGTAGTGCTATGTCCAATTTTCTGAGAAATCACTAAACTGATTTCCAGAGTGGTTTTACCATCTTACAACCCTACCAACAGTGGAGGAGTGTTCCTCTTTCTCCACATTCTCACCAGCATCTGCTGTCACCTAAGTTTTTGATCTTAGCCATTCTGCCTGGTCTGAAGTGGAATCTTTGATTTGCATTTCTCTGATCACTAGTATGTTAATCATTTCTTTAGGTGCTTCGCAGCCATTACATATTCCACAGTTGAAAATTCTTTGTTTATCCCTGTACCCATTTTTAATAGGATTATTTGATTCTCTAAGGTTTTTTTTTTTTTTTTTTTTTTTTTTTTTTTTTTTTTTTTTTTTTAAATTGGATACTATCCCTCTATCAAATGTAGAATTGGTAAAGGTCTTTTCCCAATCTGTCAGTTGCCGTTTTTTCCTTTGAGAGTATCTTTTGCCTTACAGAAGCTTTGCAATTTTATGAGGTCCCATTTGTAGATGCCTGGTCTTAGAGCATAAGCCATTGGTGTTCTGTGCAGGAAAATTTCCCCTTTGCCTGCGCGTTCTAAGCTCTTCCCCACTTTCTCTTCTATTAGTTCCAGTATATCTGGTTTTATGTGGAGGTCTTTGATATACTTGGACTTGAGCTTTGTACAAGGAGATAAAGAAGGCTCAATTTGCAAATTCTGCATGCTGACTGCCAGTTGAGCCAGAACCATTTGTTGACCAGGCTGTTTTTTACCTCATTAAAAGTTTTTAGCTCCTTTGTGAAAAATCAAGTGACCATATGTATGTGGGTTCATTTCTGGGTCTTCAACTTTATTTCATTTATCTACCTGCCTGTCTCTGTACCAATATCATGCTGTTTTCATCACAATTGATCTGTGATACAGTGTGAGGCCAGGGATGATGATTCCTCTGGATTTTTTTTTTTTTTTATTGTTGAGAATGGTTTGTGCTATCTGGAGTTTTTTATTATTTCAAATAAATTTGCAAATTGATCTTTCTAGCTTTATGAAGAAATGAGTTGGAATTTTAATGGGGATTACCCTGAACCTGTAGATTGCTCTAGGCAAGATGGGCATTATTACAATGTTGATCTTCCCATTACACGAGCATGGGAGATCTTTCCATCTTCTGAGATCTTCTATTTCCTTCTTCAGAGTCTTGAAGTTTTTGTCATACAGATTCTTCACTTGCTTGAAAAGGGTCACCCCAAGGTATTTTATATTCTGACTATTGTGAAAGGTGTTGGTTCTTTAATTTCTTTCTCAGCCTGTTTATCCTTTGAGTAGAGGAAGGCTACCAATTGGTTTGAGTTAATTTTATATCCAGCTACTTTGCTGTAGCTGTTAATCAGCTGTAAAAGTTCTCTGGTGGAATTTTTGGAGTCACTTAAGTATACTATCATGTCATCGGCAAATAGTGATATTTTTACTTCTTTCTTTCCAATTTGTATCCCTTTCACCTCCCTTTGTTGTCTAATTGCCCTAGTCAAGACTTCCAGTATTATATTGAATAGGTAAGGGGAGAATGGACAGCCTTGTCTAGTCCCTGACTTTAGTGGGATTGCTTCAAGATTCTCACCATTTAGTTTGATGTTGGCCTCTGGTTTTCTGTATATTGCTTTTTATTATATTTAAGTATGGGCCTTGAATTCCTGTTCTTTTCAAGACTTTTAAGATGAAGCAGTGTTGAAATTTGTCAAATGGTTTCTCAGAATAGAAAGAGATGATCGTGTGGTTTTTTTCTTCGAGTTTGTTTATATAGTAGATTACATTGATAGAGTTCCATATATTGAACCATCCTTGCATCCCAGAGATGAATCCTTGATAATTGTGAATGTTCACTTTGATGTGTTCTTGGATTTGGTTTGAAAGAATTTTATTGAGTATTGTTGCATCAATATTCACAAGGGAAATTGGTCTCGAAGTTCTCTTTCTTTGTAGGGTCTTTGTGTGGTTTAGGAATGAGTGTAATTGTGGCTTTGAAAAATGAGTTGAGTAGTCCTCTGTCTGTTTATGTTTTGTGGAACAGTTTGGAGAGTATTGGTGTTAGGGCTTCTATGATGGTCTGATACAATTCAGCACTAAACCCATCTGGTCCTGGGCTTTTTTTGGTTAGGAGGCTTTTTAAGACTGTTTATATATTTTTTAGGAGTTATACTGCTGTTTAAATGGTTTATCTGATCCTGATTTAACTTTGGAACCTGATAGCTGTCTAGAAATTTGTCCATTTTGTCTAGATTTTCCAGTTTTGTTGAGTATAGACTTTTGCAGTTGGATCTGATGACTTCTTGAATTTCTTTATTTTCTGTTGTTACATCTCCCCTTTCATTTCTGATTTTGTTAATTTGGATATTCTGTGCCCTCTAGTTAGTCTGGATAAGGGTTTATCAATCTTATTGATTTTTCCAAAGAACCAGCTCCTGGTTTTGTTGTTTCTTTCTATAATTCTTTTTATTTCTACTTAGTTGATTTCTACTCTGAATTTGATTATTTCCTGCTGTCTACTCCTTTTTGGTGTATCTGCTTCTTTTTGTTCTAGAGCTTTCAGATGTGCTGTCAAGCTGTTAGTGTGTGCTCCCTTCAGCTTGTTTTAGAAGTACCCTCAGAGCTATGAGTTTTTTTTTCTTACCACTGCTTTCATTGTGTCCCATAAATTTGGGTATGTTGTGCCTTAATTTTTGTTAAATTCTTTTTTTGTCTTACAACTTTATTTAGAAAAACAGAAATACATGTACAGATTTTTAAAGGCCTTTCATTTTTGTTAAATTCTAAAACGTCTTTGATTTCTTTCTTTATTTCTTCCTTGACCAAGCTATCATTGAGTAGAGCACTGCTCAACTTCCATGTGTACGTGGGCTTTTTGTTGTTGTTGTTGTTGTTGTTGTTGTTGTTATTGAAGACCAACTTTAGTCTATAATGATCTGATAGGATACACGGGATTATTTTGATGTTCTTGTATCTGTTGAGGCCTCTTTTTGACTGAATCTATGGTCAGTTTTGAAAAATGTGTTGTGAGGTGCTGAGAAGGTATATTCTTTTGTTTTAGTATGAAAAATTCTATAGATGTCTGTTAAATCCATTTGGTTCATAACTTCTGTTAGTTTCACTGTGTCTTTGTTCAGTTTATGCTTCCATAATCTGTCCATTGATGAGAGTGGAGTGCTTAAGTCTCTCACTATTATTGTCTGTGGTGTAATATATGCTTTGAACTTTAGTAGAGTTTCTTCTATGAATGTGGGTGCCCTTGTAGTTGAAGCATAGACGTTTAAGATTGAGAGTTCATCTTGATAGATTTTTTGATGAGTAAGAAGTGTTCTTCCTCATCTTTTTTTGATGACTTTTGGTTGAAAATCTATTTTATTTGATACAAGGATGGCAACTCCAGCTTGTTTCTTGGGACCATTTGCCTGGAATGTTTTTGTCAACATTTTGCTCTGAGGTAGTGCCTGTCTTTGTTGCTGAGATGAGTTTCTTGTATGCAGCAAAAGGCTGGGTCCTGTTAACATATCTAGCCTGATAATCTATGACTTTTTAATGTGGAATTGAGTCCATTGATGTTAAGAATTATTAAGGAATAATGATTGTTGTTACCTGTTGTTTTTGTTGTTAGAGGTACAGTATGTGCCTCTTCAAATTGAAGAGGCAATATGCTTGAGTGCTTTTCATTTTTGGTATTTGTTGCAAGAAGATTATTTTATTGATTTTCCTAAAGTGAAGCTTCTCTCTTTGTAGTTAAGTTTTCCATATATTATTCTTTGTAGTGCTTGATTTTTGGACAGATATTGTGTAAATTAGGCCCTGCCCTGGAATTTCATGGTTTCCCCATCCACTGAGAGTTTTGTTGGATATAGTAACCTAGGCTGGCATTTGTGTTCTCTTAGGGTGTGTATGACATCTGTCCAGGATATTCTAGCTTTCAAAGTTTCTCTTGAGAAGTCTGGTGTGATTTTGATATGTCTGCCTTTATATGTTACTTGTCTTGTTTCCTACTGCTTTTAGTATACTTTCTTTGTTTTGAACTTTTAGTGTTTTGACTATTAAGTGTTGGGAGGTATTTCTTTTCTGGTCCAATCTATTTGGAGTTCTCTAGGCTTCTTGTATGTTCATAAATATCTCTTTCTTTAGGTTAGGCAAATTTTATTTTTAACCACTTTATTTTAAAAAACAAAGATAAATGTACAAATTTTAAGCATTTTTGCATAAAAGTATATGAATACATTTTTTTCAGTGCTTGTTTTTTTTTTTAAAGTTTGAAAGTGGCAAGTTTTCTTCTATAATTTTGTTGAAGATATTTACTGGGCTTTTCAGTTGGGAGTCTTTGATGTCTTCTATCCCTATTATCTTTAGGTTTGTTCTTCTCTTTGTGTCCTGCATTTTCTGGATGTTTTGGGTTAGGAGTTTTTTAATTTTTACATTTTATCTGACTGTTGTATCAATGCTTTCTGAGTTATCTTCTGCCCCTTAGAGTCTCTCTTTCATTTCTTACATTCTGTTGGTGATGCTTGCATCCATGACTCCTGAGTTCTTTCCTAGGTGGGTTTTTTTTTTTTTTTTTTTTTATCTCCAGGGTTGTCTCTCTTTGATTTTTCTTTCTTGTTTCAATTTCTGTTTTTTAGATTCTGGATGGTTTTGTTTAATTTCCTCATCTGTTTGCTTGTGTTTTCCTTTGTTTCTCTAATGACTTGTACTTGGTTTTCTGTGTTCACATGTATTTCTTTACAGGAGTCATTCATGTGCTTCTTGAGGCCCTCTGTCGTCAGCATGAGGCACAATTCTAAGTTCCAATCTTGTTTTTCTGCTGTGTTGGAATATACCTTGCTTGCTGTGGTGGGAATGGTGAGTTCTGATGTTGTCAGGTTGTCTTGGTTTCTGTTGCTTAGATTCTTGTGTTTGCCTCTTTCCATATTCTTGTCTTCGATGCTAGTTGATCTTGTTGTCTCTGAATGAAGCACCGTGTACTCCAGAGGGAGATTGGTTCTTGGTGTTCAGTTCTCTATGGATAGGGTGTTCTGATGGCAATGGGCTGGCTCTAGCTCTAGGTGCAGATGGAGGCTTGAACGGCACAGACCCACACAGTAGAGTTTCCAGAGGAGGTCTCTCCAGACAATCAGTGGAGCGAGAGAGAGAGAGAGACAGAGAGAGTTGCTCAGCTGTGGGCTCAATAGGAAGAGTGCTCTTGTGTCTCTTCTAGGTGTCCAGTTGTCTGCAGGCCGGCCTTGTGTCCTGATGGAAGTGTGCCTGATCTGTCTCTCTGTATACTCTTAAAAATAAACATAATTCTACTTTATTTTTGTGTATAACTTTCTACTTTCCTGTTATAGGGATTTTGACTTAATTTTTAACACTTAAATATGTAACTTGACCATTGCCATTAAGTACAAGCTAAAGATCACAGTCCTAATGGGATTAGAAGTCAGCTAATTTACTAAAGTAGGAAACTTTATACTATGACAGGAATTAGGATATTTGTTACTATGGTTGATACTAAGCCTCAGAATTTCAAAAAAATGTAAGAAAAGTAATTATATGTAAAACAAGTTGTTAAACCAAAGACTAAAAATGATTCCAAGATGTCTTTAAAAGCAGACTGCTGATTCACTTGTATTAGAAGCCATGGGTTTGAATCATTTTGCTATTTGAATAGTTTAAAGGAAATAAACTCAATGATTCAGAATAATAATTTAGAAAATAAAAATAGAAATATCCACGCAAAGTGAAAGATAATAAGACTTACAATGGAAAGAGAGAACAGGTTATTCAGGGGAGGAGAGTATATAAACAGTGAGGAATCATTCATAAAATACCATGAGAAATTATAAATCCTCACAAGAAACAAACAATGAATGTTGCTTTACATGAGGCACGGTGCTCCAGCATTCGAATATTTGTAGATGGCCAGGATATCTTCACACTGCAGACCTCAGAAGCATGCCTAGGTCTGAGAGCTCAGAGGCCGAGTGCTGTTTCTCCACTTGATCCTCACTTTTATTACCATATATTTCATCCTTGCTGCCCAAGTTATTACCATGGTAATTGTTGAGTTTCTCATTACAGAAAGCCAGCTTTTCATAAATATTAGATGTGGCTATTATTGGCAGACACAATGTCAGTTTCTTAAGAAATATGGAAATTTTGTAATTTGAGGTGATTCATTATTTATCATCTTTCTAATTTTAATGAATACAAGTGTCTCATATTCATTAAAAATAAAACAACAAAACATCTACCAAATCATTATCCTTTTGATTGATCTTCCCCATTAGCTAAAGATCTAAGCAGAGCACCTGGAGGTACCTTAATTCCTCTTGTAAGAACATCACCACTCCGAAATTATTAGTTCTGGAAGGCACCAATTTTGTGCAATGCATAAGAGGAATTTTTTTCCTTCTGGACTGAAGTAGATTGACATTCCCTTTCAGTCTTTCAATTCACCCAGTTCTTAGTAAAAAGTCAGAACTAAATGGAACATATTAAACAGTGCCCGTTTAATTTTTGGAGACAGTTTGAAAGGAAGTAATTTTTCTATTCACCCAATCTTAGTAAAAAGTCATAAGTAAACGAACATATTAAGTAGTGCCATTTTATTTTGGAGAAAGAAAGTTTGAACGAGTCTGGAGGGTCATCTTAGGATCAAATTTTTGCTTGTGTCACAGAAAAGGCAGAGAATTTTTATTTTATTTGTCAGCAAATGCAAAGCTGTATGATCCTTGTGCACATTAAGAGGTTTAAAGTGATTACCAACTACTTGTCCTTATAGAGATGTGGGAGTCATTTGAGACACATGGGTATGCTCTCTTTCCAACCACTGATGAACCTCTGGTCTTAAGTTTTAGAACATTGTAGAATGACTCCAACCAATGGTCATGACAGGGCTGCTCCCTCAGGAGCTCACAGAGGCTGTGTTTGCTTGTGTAAGACCTGCATAACAGGTCCACATTCCACCACTAATGTGGGAGGAGCTCACATGGCCCTACACCTGGCTGTGGAGGAATTAGTGATGATGGCTGCCGGAAGTGGGGAGAGTTCGTTTTCTTGGGGGGGTGTGGCTATTGGTAAATTTCCTGTGATATGGTAAAACAGCCTCACCTCTGTGTGCGTATGAACAGCACCAACTGGACCAATGGGGGGGAAATATGGTGGGTGACATCTGGGTAGAGTTGTTTGGGAGTAGGGGATGTATATAATAAAAAAACATTGCATGTACATATGAAATTAAAAAATATATAAAATATATTAAGAATCACTCCAAGTAAATCTATGCTAATGTACTCTTTAGTATATTGATGAGTAGAGGAGAAAGTGTTTGAGGAGAGCTTAGGAAAACTTTTCATGTAGTTGACAACTATTTAAATAATTTAAAAACAAATAATCTGTCTTTTTTTTCTCCAAAATTTCTTAATTAATTCTTAATATATATCACACACAATGCTTTTACCCATTGAACCATGTTGTCTGCTTGTATTTTGCATATGTAATAATTAAGAAAAATGGCATGTTTTATTGTCAATTATTTGGAATGTTTGATTGAAAGACTCTCTAAGCTAGACCAAAGAGAAGGCAGATAGCATGTTAGAAGTAGACTCTAATGGTCATCCTTTAAGCCAGATGAGCTATTTTCACGATGCTTTTAGCCATTCACTATATAACCTTGTTTTGAGAGTCATGCATCTCAGGCTGATCTTGAACTTAGATAAAGCCACAGATGTCATTAAATTCCTAACTTTTTCTTTTATAAGAGACTAGGTTATCCTAGAACTTACTATGTAGCTCAGGTCGACTTCAAGTCTATGAGCATCTACCTATGTCAATCTCAGAAGAAAACATTTAAAATAACTTTTAAAATTATTTGCTGGGGATAATTCTTGTTTGGCCTCATAACTGAAAATGGAATATATGGTTATAAATTAGTTTTTAGCTTACATCACTTATTTTGTGTGCATACCCCTGTGTGTGTTGGTAGGCACAGCGCTATGATGTGTGTGGAGACCAGAAGACAATTCGAGGGAATGGATTCTTTCCTTCCACCATGTGAAGAAAATCAAGTTGTCAGACTTCGCAGCAAATGCCTTTATCAATTGAGTCATTTTGTCAGTCCACAAATTTTGTTTCTATCAGATTAAGCATATAAAACATATAAATATAAATTGATCTTAAAGAATATCATTTATACGGCCGTGGAGAGCTAGGCATAATGCTTGCTTTTTCAGAGGGCCTGGGTTCAGTTTCTAGCATCCACATGCTATCTCACAACTATCAGCAATTCTAATTCCAAGTCATCCAAAAGCATCAGGCACACAGATGGTGCATAATCACATGTGAAGACAAAATACTTTTATGTGTGAATAAAACAAATACAATTAAAAGCTAAATCACACACACACACATACACACACACACACACACACACACACACACACACACACACACACACACACACAAATCCAAAGGTTTCAAATCCGCTGGTGCTGAAGCTACAGGATTGTTGTAAGCCAGTCCACCTGGGTTCTGGGAAGTGAGCTTCCATCCTTTGCAAGAGTACTACATGTTGATACCCATACAGCCTTTTCTCCAGCCCTCCATAAATGAGGTGTCTCCCCCTTAAACCATCAACTGAAAATAATGTTCAGAACACAGGATTTTCTATTTCTACATGAACTATTTTGTCATAAGAATGTAAGACAGCAAAGACTAATTCCTAAGACAGAATTCAAGAAGGACATTCTTCAGACTGATGTCAGGAGTTTCATATGTGCTTCTCCACTCCTTAGTCTCATTCTGACTCCACACAAATCAGCACACACCTGTGATTAAAGATAGAAACACACAGATGTTTCCGTCTTTACACACATTTTTTTTGTAGATCTTCATTGTGTTTTAAACTTAGAAGTAAAAATTATGGGTTGTAGAAAAGACTACATGGCAAATCTAACATCTTGATTATAATAAAAAATGTTGTCAGGATACAGTTGAGGAATCTGAATCATAAGACGCAAAACTTTAATATTGTACAGACTTGTCAAACTCCATAGTTACTAGTCACATGGGCTGAAATTCATTAAAATAAATTAGATTACAAATCAAATTTTCCTATGGCACAATCATATGTCAAATGTCAACCAGCCATATATGATCATTAGCTTTCACCATGCAATGTGAAATGGTGGACACAAACTGGTTAATAAGGCTGGACACAGAATGTGCTTCAAGCCGTTCGGTTGTGGTGGTTCAGGCAAAACAATTTTGAGATAAATTGGGTGGTTATTTTACACTTGAAATAATTTTTTATTTGGGTCCACAAAGGAATATATTTAGAATGTAATTTTACCATATTTATTTTATTGAAAGTCAGCAACTAGTTCAACCTAGTTTAATTTTAGAATTCTAATACTGACAGAAGAGTTTTCAAGGCACATATTAAAATTATTGATTCTTAAAGCAGTGAAGAAAAAGATTTCATGTTCATGAAAATTTCACAAAATTTTAAAATCTGGTTTCATCACATTGTTATACTCTTATAAGCTTCTATTTTACACAAAGTCCCAGAGGCACAAAATGATGAGTTCTGTGTAAACTTAATAGAGAGTAGTAAGATTTCTACCTAAGAGAGAGTGTGAATTACATTTCTTTTAAAACATCCTCCCCTTAGACTTGCTAAATTCAGCCTGTAGGATTAACGGCTTTTCTTCCTCATAGATAAATAGCATAGCTTGTAGAACTGTATCTTAATGAAATTTAAGGGGGATATCTGAAACTGGTTCATGAAATTAAATTCAAATCTGCCAGTCTGTCATTCTGACTCAGAATTCCATGAAGTCATTATTGTTTTCTTTGTTGTTGCTGTTTTTGTTTTGTTTTGTTTTTGCAAGTACATATCTATTTTTCCTTTTTTCTTTTTATTAGATATTTCTTGTATTTACATTTTAGATGTTATCCCCTTTCCCAAAAACCATCCCCCTGCCTCCATTACCTCCATGAAGGTGCTCCCTCTTCCAACTACCCTCTCCCCACTCAAAGCCTTGGCATTCTCTTACACTGGGAAAATGAGTCTTCTCTGGTCTAAAGGCCTCTCCTCCCCCTGATGCCAGACAATGCTCTTCCCTGCTGCATATGAACCTGGAGCCATGGGTTTCTCCATGTAAACTCATTGGTTCGTATTTTAGTCCCTGTAAGCTATAGTAGGTTTGGTTAGTTGATAATTTTGTTCTTCACATGGGATTGCAGATGCTTTCAGCTGTTTCAGTCCTTTCTCTAGCGTTTTTACTGGGGTCCCCATGTTCAGTCTGATAGTTAGCTGCAAGCATCCTCATCTGTATCAGTATGGCTATGGCAGAGCCTCTTAGGAGGCATCCATATCAGGCTCCTGCCAGTAAGCACTTCTTGGCATCAGCAATAGTGCATGGGTTTAGTGGCTGCATATGGGTTGGATTTCCATTTGAGGCAGTCTCAATCACTGCTCCTCTATTTGCCCCATTATTTCCTCCCATGAGTGTTCTCTCTTCTCAAAAAGGACTGAGGCATCCACCTTCTGTTTGAGCTTCATCATTTCTGTGAATTGTTTCATGGCTATTCTTAGACTTATGGGCTAGTATCCGCTTATCAGTGAGTATATACCATGAGTGTTCTTTTGTGATTGGGTTACCTCACTCAGGCTGTTAGCTTGTTTATTATTTTAAATTATTTTATTGGATAGTCTCTGTACTTATATTTCAAATGTTTCCCCATCTCCCTCATCATATACCCCCTCCCCCTCTACTTGTCCCCAGGAAAATGAACCTTCTCCCAATCACCTTCTCCACCTCAGAGAAATGGCCTTCCCTTACAGTGGGAAAACAAGCCCTCGCTGGACCTAAGATCTCTTCTCACATTGATGCCAGAAACTGCTTTTCTCTGCTACATAGACAACTGGAGTCATAGATCTCTCGATATATGCTCAATGGTTGTTGGTTTAGTTCATGGGAGTTGTTGAAAAATTGGTTGGTTCATAATGTTGTTGATAACCTTCCAATGAGGTTGCAGACACTTTCTGCTCTTTCAGTTCTTTTTTCAGCACCTTCATTGGGGTCTACATGTTCAGGCTGATGGTTAGCTGCAAGTCTGCTCAGCTATATCTGTATGACTTTGACATTATTTCCTCCTGTATACGTTTTGTTCTTTCTTATAAGAAAGACTGATGCATCCACTTTCTGGCCATCCTTCTCTTTGAGCTTCATAAGTTCAGTGGATGGTTTCTTGTGTATTCCAAGCTCTTTTGGCTAGTATTCCCTTATAAGTCAGTACATACCATGAGTGCTCTTTTGTGACTGGGTTACCTCACTTAGGATGATAGTTTCAAGATCTATGTATTTGGCTAGGAATTTCATGAAGTCATTGTTTTTAATAGCTGAGTAGTACTCCACTGTGTATATGTACCACAATTTCTGTATCCATTTCTCTGCTTAAGAAGAGCTGGGTTATTTCCAGCTTCTGGCTATTATAAATAAGACTGCTATGAACATGGTAGAGCATGTGTCCTTGTTAGATATTGGAGCTTCTTTTGGGTGTATGCCCAAGTGGCATAGCTGGATTCTCAGGTTGTAGCTCATGGTTTTGTTGATTTGTTGTATAGTTCCTTTTGTTTCTATTTGGTTGATTTCAGTTCTGAGTTGATTATTTCCTGCAGTCTTCTCCTGTTGGGTGTATCTGCTTCTTTTTGTTCTAGAGCTTTCCTGTGTGCTATCAATCTGTTATTGTATGCTCTCTCCAGTTTCTTTTTGAATGTGCTCAGAGCTATGAGTTTTCCTCTTAGCACTGCTTTCAGTGTACCCCATAAGTTTGGGCTTGTTGTGCCTTCATTTTTTGTTAAATTCTAAAGAGGCTTTGAATTCTTTTCTTTTTTTTTTTTTTTTTTTTTAAATTTCTTCCTTGAACAAGCTACCATTGTGTAGAGAATTGTTCAGCTTCCATGTATTTGTGGGCTTTTTGTTGTTTTTGTTGTTATTTGAAGACCAGCTGTAGTCCTGTGATATGATAGGATGCATGGGATTATTTCGATCTTCTTGTGTCTGTTGAGGCCTGTTTTGTGACTGACTCTCTGGTTAATTTTTGGAAGGTGCTGTGAAGTGCTGAGAAGTGCTATATTCTCTTTTTTAGGATGAAATGTCTATAAATGTCTGTTAAATTCATTTGGTTCATAACTTCTGTTAGTTTCACTGTGTCTCTGTTCAGTTTCTGCTTCCATGATCTTTCCATCAATACGAGTGGTGTGTTCAAGTCTATTATTATTGTGTTTGATTCAACATATGCTTTGAGCTCAATAAAGTTTCTTTTATGAATGTGGGCGCCCTTGCATTTGGAGCATAGATGTTCAGGATTGAGAGTTCATCTTGATAAGTTTTTCCTTAGATGAGTGAAAAGTGTCATTTCTTATCTTTTTTGATGACTTTTGGTTGAAAATCTATTCTATCCGATATTAGGATAGTACTCTAGCCTGTTTCTTGGGACCATTTGCCTGAAAAGTTTTTTTTCAACATTTTACTCCAAGGTAGTGCCTTTCCTTTTTGCTGACATGACTTTTCTTCATGCACAAAAAATGCTGGGTCCTTTATTGCTATCCAGTCTGATAGTCTATGTCTTTTTATTGGGAAATTGAGTCCACAACTATTAAGAGTTATTAGGGAATAATGATTGTCATTTTTTGTTATTTTTGTTGTTAAAGGTAGAATTATGTTTGTGTGCCTTTCTTCTTTTAGCACAGAGGATTATTTTTTTGCTTTTCCTAGGGTGTAGTTTTCTTCCTTGTGTTATAGTTTTCCATCTATTATTCTTTGTAGGACTGGGTTTGTGAACAGATATTGTGTAAATTCAGTCTTGTCCTGGAATATCTTAGTTTCTCTATCTATAGTTACTGACAGTTCGGCTTGATATTGAAACCTGGGCTTGCATTTTTGTTCTCTTAGGGTCTGTATGACATTTCTTCATGACATTTTAGCTTTCATAGTTTCTTTTGAGAAGTCTGGTGTAACTCAGATATATCAGCCTTTATATGTTACTTGTCCTGTTCCCCTTAATACTTTTAGCATACTTTCTTTGTTTTGATCATTTGGTATTTTGAATATTAAATATCAGGAAGAATTTCTTTTTTGGTCCAATCTATTTGGAGTTCTGTAGGCTTCTTGTATGTTCATGATTATCTCTTTCTTTAGGCTAGGGAAGTTTTCTTCTATAATTTTGTTGAAGTTATTTACTGGACCTTTCAGTTGGGCATCTTTGCCTGCTTCTTTACCTATTATTCTCAGGTTTGATCTTCCCACTGTGTCCTTGTATTCCTGGAGTTTTGGATTAGGAGTTTTTTAGTTTTTATATTTCTCTAACTGTTGTAACAATGCTTTCTATGTTATCCTCTGCCCCTGAGATTCTCTCTTCCATTTCTTGTATTCTATTGTTGATGCTTGTATCTATGACTCCTAACCTCTTTTCTAGACTTTATATCTCCAGGGTTGTCTCTCTTTGTGTTTTCATTCTTGTTTCCATTTCCGTTTTTAGGTCCTGTATGGATTTGTTCTATTCCTGCATCTGTTTGCTTGTGTTTTCTTTTTGTTTCTCTGAGGGTGTGTATTTGTTTTTCTGTGTTCTTCTGTATTTCTTTAAGGGTTTCATCATGTGCTTCTCAGGGCCCTCTATCATCAGCATGAGGCACAATTTTAAGTCCAAATCTTGTTTTCTGGTGTGTTAGGATATACACTGTTTGCTGTGTTGGAAGAGCTGGGTTCTGATGTCAGGTTGTCTTGGTTTCTGTTGCTTAAATTCTTGTGCTTGCATTTTTCCATCTTTCTATCTTTGGTGTTAGTTGTTCTTGTTGTTTCTGCATCAAGCTTGTCTTTTCTGTGTGTCTGTGGGCTGTGGACTCCAGAGAGAGATTGGTCCTGGGTATTCAGGTTTCTATGGGCAGGCTGTGAGTTCTGATGGTGATGGACTGGCTCTAGCTCTTGGTGCTGATGGAGGCCTGAAATTTCCAGACCCAGGGAGTAGCATGACACCTGAGCCCTGAGAGTTCCTGGAGGTCTCTCCCCAGATCATCAGTGGAAAGAGTGTGTGGGCTAGCCTGTGGACTCAGTCAGTTGAGCGCTCCTGTGTCTCCTTTGGGTGCTCAGGGTCCTCTGGGGACAGACTGGGGGTTCTGATGCAGTGTGTCTGATCTGCCTGTTGAGTGTTTTTTCTTTTTTTTTCTTTAAAGTGAGTGTATACATACAATAAGGGACTATTTAACCACAGAGCTAAACCATGAATTCTCAGCTGAGGATTATTCAATGGCTGAGAAGCACCTAAAGTAATATTCAACATCAGGGAAATGCAAATCAAAACAACCCTGAAGATTTCAGCGCACACAAGTCAGAATAGCTAAGACCAAAAAGTCAAGTGTCAGCAGATGCTGGCAAAAATGTGGAGAAAGAGGAACACTCCTCCACTGTTGGTGGGAGTGTATGCTGGTACAACCACTCTGGAAGTAAGTCTGGTGGTTCTTCAGAAAATTGGACATAGTACTACCTGAGGAACCAGCTATACCAGTCTTGGGCATATATTCAAAAGATGTTCCAACATATAACAAGGACACATGCTCTACTTTGTTTATAACAGCCTTATTTATAATAGTCAGAAGCTGAAAAGAATGTTCTTCAACAGAGGAATGGATACAGAAAACATGGTACTTTTACACAATGGAGTTCTACTCAACAATTAACAATGACTTCATGAAATTCTTAGGGAAATCGATGGAAGTAGAAAATAACATCCTGAATGAGTAACACAATCAGAAAAGCACACACATGGTATTCACTCACTGATGGGTAGATACTAGCCCAAAATCTCAGAATCCCCAAGAAACAATTCACAGATATTATGAAGCTCAAGAAAACAGGAAGCCAAAAATGTGGATGCTTTATTCCTTCTTTGAAGGAAGAACAAAACACTTACAGGAGGAAATACAGAAACAAAGAGTGGAACAGGGATTTAAGAAAAGGTCATCCAGAGACTCCTCTTCCCTGGGGATCCATCATTTTTGCAGCCACCCAACCCAGTCATTATTGCTGATGACAAGGTGCTTACAGACAGGAGCCTGATACAGATGTCTTCTCAGAAGCTCTGCCACAAAAGCCTTTCTGATACAGATAAGGATGCTCGAAGTTCACCATCAGTCTGAGCATGGGGCCCCCATATAGGAATTAGAGAAAGAACTGAAGGAGCTTTAGGAGTTTCCAACCCCACAGGAAGAACAATACCAACCAACCAAACCTCCCCACCCCCAGGGCTCCCAGGGACAAAACTATCAACCAATGAGTATACATGGAGGGACCCATGGCTCCAGCACCATAAGTAGCAGAGAATGGAATTGTCTGGCATCAACAGGAGAAGAAGGCTTTGGTTCTGTAAAGGCTTGTTTACACAGTGTCTGTGAACACCAGGGTGTTGAGGTGTGAGAGGGTTGGTGGGAGGGGGAGCATTTTCATGTAGGGAAAGTTGGGAGGAGGATGGGAGAGGTGGAAAGGGGATAACATTTGAAATGTAAATATGTAAAATAACCCATGAACAAGAAAAATAAAAATGAAAAAAAAAATCCAAAAAACAAATCCATGCCACAGAGAACTAAAAGCACTGTTACATTAACAACACAGGTAGCAACACAATGCCATAGTTGATCTGATGGAAGCAGAAGGCAGACAATAGTAACAGGACAGCAAAGACAGGAAGAGATGCCACAAGAGGAGTGCAAATACATCCCAATACAAAGAATTTGTCAGCATTTACAAAAAGGAAATGACAATCACTAAATTGGGCCAGTATATACATCTATATATCCAATTATATTATACTCGGTAGATATGCCATTTAAAAAGAAGAAAAAGTGTTAGTCCCAGCACTCAGAAGGCAGAGGCAGAGGGTTAAGAGTTCAGTGACAGCTTGGTATATATTAAGTTCCACCCAAGACTACACAGTGAAACATTGTCTCAGAAACAAACAAACAAACAAACAAACAAACAAACAAAAAACCCAAATCAACTAACCACAATGTTTAAAAAGGAGCAGCCGCTTCCTTGTTTCCTTCTAGCAGCCTTTTTTCCAGGGTAGCCTAACATCAGAAATCACAGAGAGCAGGGCAGAGGT
Source organism: Micromys minutus (assembly GCF_963924665.1). Classification (NCBI taxonomy): domain Eukaryota; kingdom Metazoa; phylum Chordata; class Mammalia; order Rodentia; family Muridae; genus Micromys; species Micromys minutus. Next base: position 26,929,032 of record NC_137983.1, on the reverse strand, counting down.
GGAGAAACGCCAAGGTTATGTGTGGGGACAGCATCTGGACACAGTGCTATAAAATAATCTGATGGTGGCTGAGCACAGAGCCTATCCTGTAAAACTGTCCAGGAAGAACAGTGCTTCCAGATATAGGGCAGAAACTCAGCTAGGAGCCCAACATAGGCCCACATCCCAGTAGGAGAAGGGAGAGCTCATGTGCCTTTCTGTCTAGCTATCCAGATGGTGGAGTCATCTGTAGACAGCGCTGTCCTGTCTGGGTGCTGGAGGGACTCCCTCATTTCATCTCAAAGGGCACTGATACCCATCTAGGGCATGCTCAGAACACAGGGATAAGGAGTAGTGAATGGGTGGCTGGCTTTTGTGGGATCTCTGGGACACTCTTCTCCCACCATGGGGTACCCAGACACAACTCCCGGTCTCCTTATGTTTTAGAATTCTTCTCTGTTTTCCAGATAAGCTGATTCATTCTAGCTTCCAGGATGAAGAGTTAAATATATTTTAAAGGTACTAAGGCAATTTTGGGGGCTGCTTCCTTTAGATGGGAGATAAGTGGCCTCAGAACTACAATAAGGACCAAATGCACTACTACAGTGGGTCAAGGACTCTCAGCGTCCAGGCAAGCTCTTCTTGGCCAGCCGCTGCTGAGGCCAGGCACTTCTGGATATAGGGTCAGACCTGGACCAAGCATGGGTTAGAGGAATGAGCTAAGGGAGGTTCTTAGGGGAGTGGAGTACCCATATGAGTGCTAGGGCTACTAAGAAGAGCTAAGTACTGCCTTACTGTGGGCAGCTATGGGGTCACTGGTGGCTGGCTTGATGTGGAAGGCAGGAGACAGTGGCATGGTACTCAAGGTCCTGCAAGACAAGTTCATAATCATCGTGAGGTACCATCCATCTGCTTCCATGGGTGTGCACTGGTGAAACTGGCTGCCATCTACACAGGATTAATAAGACTTTGCCAATAGCACCTGCCGTGAAGCATGCCGGGAACAAAGAAAGGAAGTGCTCACAGAAGATCTGGTATGAACAGAAGAGTCAAGAACAACAGCTGGGCAGCTTGTGGATGACTGCCATGCTGACTGCCATTCCGGGTAAATGCTGAAGACCAGGAGAGCTGAGCCAGTAAGAGTCAAGGAAGGCACTGTCAGATGCAGGCCGTCATCCAAGGAAATCTAACCATACTCCGAGAGGATTGCCAGCATCAGAGGATCCGCTGAGGAACACCGGGCAGAGGGGCAGGCATATTCCCAAGAGCAGAATCCCACAGCCACCTCACCGCAGAGATGCGAGCCTGATGCAGGTAGATCTTAGAATCTTGTGGGTGCCTCGTCAGCCACGCCCCTTCGGCGTGCACACCTTCCCCGACACGCCCACTCTGTCGCCTTGCCTGCTCCAAGATAGCCTTCCTCTGGGGCTGTGCACTCACATTCCACCTTTTCCCACTTTTAGAGATGACTTTTTTTTTTTTTAATTAAAGTATGCTATTTTTGTGACTCCTTTTACTGTTAAGTTTTGCTTATTTTAATAATTTATGTTTTTTTTCAAGCAAAAATTTAGAAAGTATTATTTTAGATGCATGAGCATGTTTGTTTGTGTAAACGTATGTGCATGTGTGAACTCAAGTGGAGTCTCAGTAAAGGACATCCGATGCCCTGAAGGTGGAGTTACAGTAGTTGTGAGTCACCTGATATGAATATTGGAAACAGAACTTGATTCCTTTGGAAGAACATCAAGCGCTCCTAACTGCTGAGGCAGCTGCCCATCCCTAAAGGAGGAATTTGCACTGTGAATGCTCGGCAAGAGTTAGTTAACTATAGCTAGGAAGGCGTAGCAATGTAATGTAGTCCACTTCATATTCAACCAAGAAGCAGAGAAAAAGGAAACATGGATGATCAATAACGTGATTTGAAAAAAATTAAATAATTCATTTGCAATTATCCTAAAATTTACTGATGATTTTATTTAATAATAATAATAATAATAATAATAATAATAATAATAATAATAATAATAGCTAGGTATGGTGATGTTTATCTTTAATCTCAGCACTCGGGAGGCAGTGGGGGGGTGATTCTCTGTGAGTTTGAGGCCATTTTGCTTTACAAGGCAAGTTCTAGAACAGCCAGAGCTGTTATACAGAGAAACCCTGTATCAAAAACGAATAAACAAACAACCAAAACAAAAAAGAAAGAGAAGTAGGAGGAGAAAGAGGAAGAGGAATGGGAGAAGGAGGAGGAAGAGGAGAGAAAACCCAAAATCTCTTAAGTCCTTCAGATTAGTGAGGCCAAAAATCTTAGAAAAGAATGCAATATATCCGCTTTGCTAGGCCAGCATCGTTCCTAACTACATCTAAACCTTATCCTTAGACCCACAAATAAGGGTAGCTACCACCCTCAGCAACAAAGCTTCTATTACCAGTAACTGGAGATGATTGTGGAAAACCACTGTTGACATCACTGACTTATGCAGATCTGTCTCCAAGACCTGGGATTTGAAGACTAAATAAAAGGGTAGACCATAATCTAATGTGCTAGAAACCTTTACTTCAGTTTCAGTGTATTTTTATGCAGAAATGTAACAGAGAAAGCACTAATCCAATGATCAGAAGAATATGTAAGTAAACGCCAGTAAGACCACACTTAATATTACCAGAGAAGCCATTTCTCAGAACTTTCCCAAGGCAGACCAATTTAAACACAATTTCCGGGCATGCATTGTATAATATATTTGGGAAAGTATGAAAGCATGGTAGAAGGTCATGTTTAAATTCAGGGTGCACTGAGGACAGCACTCAGGATTATCTTTTTACCAGATTGGGTTCTATAGTAATGCCATGCTATCCAAGAAGAATAAATGCCTCATAAATTGAATGTAAAAATTGTTGCAGGAGGCATGACATCACATTTTAGGACAATACAGGGAACAAAATGCATCTGGGGTACAAGGTCCTATGCCTCTTTGTTTTTAACCTGGAGTCTCTCTCACAGTTACCCAAGACATTCTTCACCATGTCTCATTCTTTTGACTATGTTGGGACAACCACAGTGGATTGTGGGAAGCCCAGTCCCAATGGAGACATTTGTATCACATCTCCTACATCTGTCTTCAGAGAACATAACAGAAGAAGGGGTGGTAGGGTTAGAAGAGGCAGAATACCATGAAGTTGGCTCTGAGACAGTCTCAAGTAGAAATAAACAAGATCCAAGCAATGGGAATATCAAGACAGGTTGATTTCAATGGGTCACACCTCTGAATAAGAAACTACCAGCAACTGGTAAGTTAGACTCTCAAAAGGATAATTGTTTGTCAAATACTGAGTGGTCAACCCAGAGATCATAAACACAAAGCCATAAAAAACACTCAATAAGCTGTACTTATTTATGCATAAGCACACATACACAAAAGCAACAGTGATAATTGGGAAAGAGACACTACCAATTTGATAATAATAAGGGTAAAGAACAGAGTTGGAGGAAGGGAACTTGACAATGGCTGGAGGAAGTGAATGGAAAGCAAAAGGTGATGTAATTTTAGTTTTTTGAAAATATATATATATTTCTTTTTAAAAAAATGAGGCTGGAGAGATGGCAATTAACAGGACTTCTTATCCAAATTCAATCCCTACGACGCACATCATGGTCCACACCATCGTTAACTCCGGTTCTAGGAGATCTGATTCCCTTTATGAATTCTGTGGTCCAAGTACTCACCACAGTACACAGATGTACATGAGACAAAACATACATTAAAGAAAATGAAGAAACCTAATACATTTTTTAATGCTGGAGAATAAAATGCATTTAAAAAAGGAAAACTTCTGATTAATAAGATATAATGTAATATATCTGTCTGTATTGTCAGTGTTCTTTAGAGGAGCAGAATTTATAGAACATATCCCCCCCAAATGCTTTGGCATGTATGAGCCAGCAGAAGGTGTGACCCAGCTTAAAGGTAGAACAGACTGCCTCAGAAGATTTATATTAAAGGCATACTTTCCCATCTCAAAGATCTGGTCTAAAATTTGGGCCTTCCCACTTCAAATGATTCAATTCAAAATAAAATTCCTGACAGCTATTATCAGCCATTTGAGTTTGAATTAATTCCAGATATACTTAAATTGACAAGCAAGAATAACTATCACTCTATTTTTAAGGCATTTTGAAATGAAGTACATTTGGCTAATAGTGTGAGAAAGCCATGGATGTAATGTTTTTTCTACCTATACATCACAACAGCTAGCCAACACTTTCATTCGGTCCCTTTCCTTCTTCACAGGGTTTGAAGTTCATCATTCAGGATAAATCCATTAGGAAACTTTACCTCCCCATGTTGTGTCATCTCACCCACAATGGCCACATGGGTACTCTGCTGGTAAGCTTTCAGAGAATGGAAAACATCAATGGCACTTGTTTTTCTCAAAATTCTGTGCAGGAGGCAGTGGGTAAGTGTTTATCAGTGTTAACACCGAAATAAAACACAGAAAAAAGGAAATTATGCAGTTTTCCATTTGGTACCTAGTGTTTGCTAGTGTGATTGATGTCAGAAGCAAGATGGACATTTTCTACTGTGAAGTAACAGCACACTGCTTATATTACAACCTTGGAAATGTCAATGAAGCTTTCATGGACTCTGGAGCCTAACACAGACAAATTCTGAGACCCTCCAAGGGAAAGATTAGGAAACAATATAACTTGAAAGCCAGCGAATAGTCAATGAAAAGGAAACTGAAATTTTAGACACTACGAACTATAGTTCAGAATCTTCACTTTTTTCCTCTCTTATATTTCAGACATTATGAAGAGAAAGAAAAGGGCATTTAAGATTGCATTTGAGTTCTTAGCATGTCCTCATTTTTTTTTCTTTTTGTAGTTTTAAAAATTTCTTCCTTTTAAAAGGAATGTTTAAGGGAAAAACTCTTTTTAACTTAAATACATGCATGTGCATGCACACACACACACATGCTTCCGTACAAGACAAAAGAGAAGGCAAAGTTCACATTTAATGAATTTGAGGGGAGGTAAGAGATGAAGGTGTGGATGATGGTACAGCTGTAGCTAAGGACAGACACTAAGTGGTCCACACACACCCATTGCTGCTGTCTGGGAAACAGACTTTCCAGAGCTGAAGTGCTCTTGGGAGTCCAGCATCTCTGTTTGCTGTTTCTCTTTTGTGAACCTAACTCATTCTCTTATGTTTCTTTCTCTTTTTTTTACTCTTCAGCATTTTCAGCAAAGTGCATGTTTACCTCCTTAGACCTCTTTTTACTTTAAAATATCATGCTGGGTGATATCAAGTATATGCAAATGATCTCCAAATTTATGGCTCTGAGTTCTGCCCATTCAATTAACTTCAATGTCCCACACAGTGCTTCTGAGATGTTTCTTGTAAGGCCCCCACAGACAAGTTCAATATTTTCAAAGCCAAGTTCATTATTCTTCCCACTCCGCATCAGCTGCTTCTTTTATATTCTCTTTCTTAATTAATAACTTCACCATCCATGCAGTCATCCAAGCAAGACATATTGCAGCTTCCTCAAGCATTCAGCTTCACATCCCAAATGAAATGTTCACATCCCATATTCACACCGGGCCTGGGGTGGAATGTGTCTACAGTCAGCTTCTGCTTCGCGAGTCTTCATCTTTTCCAGCAGAGTTGGATGTTGGGAGTCCCTTTCTATTGCTGTCTGCCTTATTGATGAAACAGGAAGCCCATTCTTTGATGATGCTAGGGGATAACAGGTTTCCATAATGTACCTTTTTTTTGTGTTATGTGTGATATTCTTCCTGTAAGTCTTTTCCAATGAAAGAATCTATCTTCTTGCGTCTGATTAATATGCATGCAGTTACTTAAACGTGGTTTCTGTAGACTATGTTTATTGATTTGTGAATACTGAACCATCTCTGGGTGACTTGATCATGGTGGATCATCTATCTTATATGTTCTTGAATTCATGTTGCAAGTGTTCATCACAGATATTGACTTACAACTTTGCTGTTGAGTTTGTGCTTAAAAGGATTCCTAATAATTTACTGATATGCCCATTGATCAGTATATCTTTCAATCCTCATCAGAGAGACCTTGTCTTTCAGTATAAGTCAGATAACAAATGTGCAGAAAATTAGACTTTAGAGTGCCCAGCCCGACATTTCATATCTGTATAACACCCCACTCCTCAAAGCTCAGAGGTCTACATGGAACAGAGGGTAGAAAGCTTCAAAGATTTTGAGGTGATGAATGTCTTTTTTTTTTTTTTTTTTAAAAAAAGACTTTATTTTACAAAACAAAGATAAATGTACAGATTTTAAACATTTTTTGCTTAAAATTATACTTTTTTGTCAGTACTGTTTTTTCAGACATTAAAATAATTTTTCACATAAAACCATGTGAATATATTTTTTTTAGTCAGTACTTGATTTTTTTCAAGGGCTTGACAGTATGCATTGAAAACCTAATAGTTGCAATAAGCGTAAAGCACATGCAAAACAAAACGAAACATGGAAATAGTCAAAGTCTTCTTGTTTGAAAATTATGTATATTTTTTTTTGTTTTCTTTATTTCTTGGACTTCATACAGTCTGTGAGTTGTTTCTGGGGGAGTGCAAGCCTCTGGGTTTAGCATCCCACTATCAGTGACTGCATATTATGTCTGTTCTTTTGTGACTGGGTTATCTCACTCAGGATGATATTCTCTAGATGCAGCCATTTTCTTAAGAATTTGGTTAAGTCATTGTTTCTGGTGGCTGAGTAGTATTCCATTGTGTATATGTACCACAATTTTTGTATCCATTCATCTTCTGAAGGACATCTGGGTTCCTTCCTGCTTCTGGCTATTATAAATAGAGCCGCTATGAACATTGTGGTACATATATCTTTGTTGTGTATTAAAGTGTCTCTGGGGTATATGCCCAGAAGTGGAATAGCTGGGTCTTCAGGTAGTACTATATCCAATTTTCTAAGGTATCGCCAGACAGATTTCCAGAGTGGTTGTATTAGCTTGCAACCCCACCAACAGTGGAGAAGTGTTCCTCTTTCTCCGCAGCCACGCCAGCATCTGCTGTCATCTGAGTTTTGGATCTTGGCCAATCTGACTGGTGTGAGGTGGAATCTCAGAGTTGTTTTGATTTGTATTTCCCTGATTGCTAAGGATGTGGAGCACTTCCTCAGATGTTTCTCGGCCATTCGGTGTTCCTCAACTGAAAATGATTTGTTTAGCTCTGTACCCCATTTTTTAATAGGGTTATTTGATTCTCTGGTGTCTAGCTTTTTGAGTTCCTTGTACACCTTGGATATTAGGCCTCTATCTGATGTGGTGTTGGTAAAGATCTTTTCCCATTCTGTTGGTTGCCGTTTTGTTTTCTTGACAATGTCTTTAGCCTTACAGAAACCTTAGAGCTTGAGCCATTGGTGTTTTGTTCAGGAAATTTTCTCCTGTGCCTATGTGTTCTAAGGTTTTCCCTACTTTCTCATCTAATAGTTTAAGTGTATCTGGTTTAATGTGGAGATCTTTGATCCACTTACACTTGAGCTTTGTACAAGGAGATAAGAACGGGTCTATTTTCATTCTTTTGCATGCTGAGTGCCAGTTGGACCAGCACCATTTGTTGAATAGGCTGTCCTTTTTCCATTGAATGTTTACTGCTCCTTTGTCAAAAATCAGGTGACCATATACATGAGGGCTTATTTCTGGATCTTCTATTCTATTCCATTGATCCACTTGCCTATTTCTGTACCAGTACCATGCAGTTTTCAGCACAATTGCCTTGTAATATAGCTTGAGGTCAGGGATAGTGATTCCCGCAGATGTTTTTTTGTTGTTGAGGATGGATTTCGCTATTCTAGGTCTTTTGTTATTCCATATGAAATTGCACATTAATCTTTCCAATTCCATGAAGAACTGGGTTGGAATTTTTATGGGGATTGCATTGAAACTGTAGATTGCTTTTGGTAGGATGGCCATTTTTAAGATGTTGATTTTTCTAATCCATGAGCATGGGAGATCTTTCCATTTTCTGAGATTCTCCTCAATTTCTTTCTTTAGAGGTTTGAAGTTCTTGTCATACAGGTCCTTCACTTGCTTAGTTAGAGTCACACCAAGGTATTTCATAGTTTTTGTAACGATTGTGAAGGGTACGTTTTCCCTAATTTCTTTCTCCACATGTTTGTCCTTTGAGTACAGGAAGGCTACTGATTTGTTTGAGTTAATTTTGTATCCAGCCACTTTGCTGAACTTGTTTATCAGCTGTAGGAGTTCTCTGGTGGAATTTTTGGGGTCACTCAAGTACACTATCATGTCATCGGCAAGAAGTGATGTTTTTATCTCTTCCTTTTTGATTTGTATCCCCTTGATCTCCTTTTGCTGTCTAATTGCTCCAGCCAGGACTTCCAGTACTATGTTGAATAGGTAGGGGGAGAGTGGGCAGCCTTGTCGAGTCCCTGATTTTAGTGGGATTGCTTCAAGTTTCTCGCCATTAAGTTTGATGTTGGCTGTTGGTTTGCTGTATATTGCTTTTATTATGTTTAAGTATGGGCCTTGGATTCCTGTTCTTTCCAGGACTTTTAACATGAAGGGGTGTTGGAATTTGTCGAATGCTTTCTCAGCATCTAGTGAGATGACCATGTGATTTTGGTCTTTGAGTTTGTTTATATGGTGGATTACGTTGATGGATTTCCTTATGTTAAACCATCCCTGCATCACAGGGATGAAGCCTACTTGGTCATGATGAATGATCGTTTTGATGTGTTCTTGGATTCGGTTTGCGAGGATTTTGTTGTGTATTTTTGCATCAATGTTCATAAGTGAGATTGGTCTGAAGTTCTCTTTCCTTGTAGGGTCTTTCTGTGGTTTAGGTATGAAGGTTATTGTAGCCTCAAAAAATGAGTTGGGTAATATTCCATCTGATTCTATCTTTTGGAATAGTTTGGCGAGTATTGGTGTTATATCCTCAATAAAAGTCTGATAAAATTCTGCACTGAACCCATCTGGACCTGGGCTTTTTTTGGTTGGGAGGCTTTTGATGACTTCTTCTATTTCTTTAGGTTTTATAGGGTTATTTAGATGGTTTACTTGGTCCTGGTTTAACTTTGGGACCTTGTATCTGTCTAGGAATTCATCCATTTCCTCCAGATTTTCCAATTTTGTGGAGTATAAGTTTTTGTAGTAGGATCTGATGATTTCTTGAATTTCCTCAGTTTCAGTTGTTATGTCCTCACTTTCCTTTCTGATTTTGTTAATTTGGATACTCTCTCTTTGCCCTCTAGTTAGTCTGGCTAGGGGTTTATAAATCTTGTTGATTTTCTCAAAGAACCAACTCTTGGTTTTGTTGATTTTTTTCAATGGTTCTTTTTGTTTCTATTCGATCTATTTCTGCCCTAATTTTGATTATTTCTTGCCATCTACTCTTTTTGGGTATATCTGCTTCCTTTTGTTCTAGGGCTTTTAGCTGTGCTGTCAGGTTGCTGATGTGAGCTCTCTCCAGTTTCTTTGTGGAAGCACTTAGGGCTATGAGTTTTCCTCTCAATACTGCTTTCATTGCATCCCATAGTTTTGGGTATATTGTGTTTTCGTTTTCGTTGAATTCTAGAAAATCCTTAATTTCTTTCTTTATTTCTTCTTTGACCCTGCTATCCTTTAACAGAGCATTGTTTAGTTTCCATGTGTATGTGGGCATTTTGTTGTCTTTGTTATTGTTAAAGACCAGCCGTGGACCATGGTGATCTGAGAGGATGCATGGGAGTATTTCAATCTTCTTATATCGATGGAGGCTCGTTCTGTGTCCAATTATGTGGTCAATTTTCGAGAAGGTGCCATAAGGTGGTGAGAAGAAGGTGTATACTTTTACTTTGGGATAGTATGTTCTGTATATATCTATTAATTCTAGTTGGTTCAAAGTCTCTGCTAGTTTTGCAGTGTTCTTGTTCAGTTTCTGTTTCCCTGATCTGTCCATTGGTGAGAGTGGGGTATTAAAGTCTCCCACTATTATTGTGTGGGGTGAAATGTATTTTTTGAGCTTTAGTAGGGTTTCTTTTATGAATGTGGGTTATTTTTTATTTGGAGCATATATGTTAAGGATTGAGAGTTCCTCCTGACAGATTTCCCCGGTAATGAGTAAAAAGTGTTCTTCCTTATCTTTTTCGATAACTTTTGGTTGGAACTTTACTTTATTCGATATTAGAATAGCCACTCCAGCTTGCTTCTTGGAGCTGTTTGCTTGGAAGTCTTTTTCCCACCCTTTTACTCTGGGATAGTGTCTGTCTTTGTCTCTGAGATGAGTTTCCTGTATTCAGCAAAAGGCTGGATTTTGTTTATGTTTCCAGTCTGATAGTCTATGTCTCTTTATTGGGGAGGTGAGACCATTTATGTTAATAGATATCAAGGAATAGTTGTTTCTGTTTCCTGCCACTATTGCTTTTTTGGGTTGAGTTGTGTCTGTGTTTTTTTCTTCTTTTAGTTTTCTTGTTTAGGAGTTTTCTTGTTCTTACTAGGCTGTATTTTCCCTCATTGTATTGGGTTTCCCACCTATAATTCTTTGTAGTGCTGGGTTTGTGGTCAGATATTGTGTGAATTTTGATTTGTCTTGAAATATCTTCGTCTTTCCATCGATTGTGATTGATAGTTTTGCTGGGTATAGCAGCTTGGGCTGGCACTTGTTCTCTCTTAAGGAGTGCATGAAGTCTGTCCAGGCTCTTCTTGCTTTCATAGTCTCTGTTGAGAAATCGGGTGTGAGTCTGATTGGTCTGCCTTTATATGTTACCTGACCTTTTCCCCTTACTGCTTTTAGTATTCTTTCTTTACTTTGGGCACTTGATGTTTTTACTATTATGTGTCGTGAGGTATTTCTTTTCTGGTCCAACCTATTTGGAGTTCTGAAGGCTTCTTTTATGCTCGTGGTCATTTCATTCTTGAGGGTAGGGATGTTTTCTTCTATGATTTTGTTGAAGATATTTACTGTGCCCCTTAGTTGATACTCTTCTCCCTCTTCTATTCCTATTATCCTTAGGTTCGGTCTTCTCATTGTGTCTTGGATTTCCTGGACATTTTGGGTTAGGAGCTTTTTGTTTTTTGCATCTTCTCTGGCTGTTTTGTCTATGTTTGCAATGTTGTCTTCTGCCCCTGAGATTCTCTCTTCGATCTCTTGTAATCTATTGGAAATGCTTGCTTCTGTGACTCCTGATTTCTTTTTTTGGTGTTCTGACTCTAGGGTTATCTCTTTTAGTGTTTTCTTTATTGTGTCAATCTCTGTTTTAATTTTTTTCTTCCATTCCTTTATTTCTTTGGTTCTGTTTTCCTCTAGTTCTTTGAGTTCTTTGAGTGTTTATCTTGTTTCTTCTTTAAAAGCTTCTGAATTTTTTTGCTTTTCTTCCCTTTCTTTTTAATTAACTCTATCAGCGTCTTGAGGCATGATTTCAGGTCTGTGTCTTCTTTTTCTGGAGTGTTTGGAGTTCCGATGTTTGCTGTTATGGTAGAGCTGGGCTCTGGTGTTGCTAGATTGTCTTGGTTCCCTTGGGATATACTCTTTCTCTTTCCTCTTGCCATTTTGTTGTCAGTGATATGTTCTTACCTTTCCCTTGTATCTGGTCTGTGTCCCTGGTTCTCCACTGGTTGAGGTGTCAGATGGGTCAAGCCCTGTTTTATGCCTCAGAGTCGTCAGGTGTGAGCAGAAGTTCCAACGTTCTGTTTCTGTTTGCTGGATCAGGCACAGTTGCTCAGCCTCTATGAGCAGCCGTTTTGCCTGGCAGGTAGGCCAGGCTCCGCTCTGCGTCAGGAAGTCGCCTCCGGGTGGAAACAGAAGTTCTGATTTTCTGTTCCCAATCGCAGTTGCTCAGCCTCTATGAGCCGCCATTCCGCCTGGCAGGTAGGGCAGGCTCCGCTCTGCGTCCGGAAGTCGGTGATGAATGTCTTAAAAAACCTAGTCTTTTCCAGCTACCACAAGGCAGATGCATATATGAACTCATAGTAAGTGTGATATGGATATCACACACAAGAGCTGTGTGAAATGAAGTTAGACAAATACCAGCACTGAGTGGAGTACCCAGGGATAAATTTCCTACCTCTACACAAGCAACTGTCTTTTGTTGCTATTTGGAGAGGAAAAGGCAGTTTCCTTTCTTTCTTTCTTTCTTTCTTTCTTTCTTTCTTTCTTTCTTTCTTTCTTTCTTTCTCTCTTTCTTCCTTCCTTCCTTCCTTCCTTCCTTCCTCCCTCCCTCCCTCCCTCCCTTCTTCCTTCCTTCCTTCCTTCCATCCATCCTTCCTTCCTTTCTTTCTTTCTTTCTTTCTTTCTTTCTTTCTTTCTTTCTTTCTTTCTTTCTTTCTTTCTGGTAATTTTCTTTAATGGAATGACATTTGGTATATAGCCCACATTCCAGGGCAGGCCTTACACCAAGAAGTAATTGACCAATACACTCTCTCTCTCTCTCTCTCTCTCTCTCTCTCTCTCTCTCTCTCTGTGTGTGTGTGTGTGTGTGTGTGTGTGTGTGTGTGACAGTGTGTGTGTGTGTGTATGTATGTGTCACAGAGACAGTGACAGACTGAGAGACACAGAGAGGAAAGAGGTAGGGAGACAGAGAGAGACAGAGACAAAAGAAACAGGGAGAGAGAAGGGGAAGGTGGGGAGAGGGAGGAAAAGAGAAAGTGAAAGTTTCTGGTGGTTAGAGAGGTAAGAGAGGATTTAGCAAGATTGGTAGATTTAAGAATGAGATATACAATTGTCTGAAATTCTAAAAGAATTAATATAAACACAATTAAAGAAAGAAATTGAACAGGTTATCATCACTCCACTGTTAAATAGACCTAGAAATTTTAAGGCAAAAAAAAATGATGATACCTCTTGTAATGCACTTTGTATTGACACATGGTCTTGTGCTGCTTGAAGTCACTGAGAAGCTAATGCTGCAAGCAGTGCCCTCTACTCCATTTCAGACCCAATTATGTGTGTCTCAAAGTGTCCTCCAAGGCCCCTTGATTAGAGATGGCTGTTCTCCCTCCCTCTGTGATAGGGAAAGAAGAGAAGCTCAATTAGTCCAACAAAAATTCCTGCATCCTTGAGAAAAGCTCTTTCTAACAGTAGGAATAAGGCATTTCCAACAGAGGGTACTGCTCTTCCTCCCATGAAATGAAAACCCGTGAGTGGCAGTGGGAAGCCAGAAGTTCTACCACACAAAGCTCATCCACGGAGTAAAAGCTCTAGTGGATGGTCTTGACTTCTTCCTTGGTCATTTTTGCTGGATGGTTATCAGGGCTCATGCGATGCTATCCACCTGCTGCTTTCTTTTACAGAAAGCCTCCCAGGAGGGGACCACCCGCTCCATCTGTGACTCCCCATCAGGAACATTAGCTACCTCAGTATGACTTCCCCAGTCAGTTTCTGGATGTTTGTAGGCTCCAGACTTGATGACACTAATTTCTGTCTGTTCCCTCAATTCAGCTACTCTAGTTGTCTCTGCTGAATATTGGAAGCACCTGTTTTGGGGTGTTGTTTGCTTGTTTTGTGTTGTCTATCTGGTACTTCTCTCTACCTGTTAATTGCTATTTATTTTTAAATTACTTTTTATTTAATAAATTCACTCATTTAAAAAAATGAAGCATTAGGATAGAGAGATGGCTCAGTGATTATGAGTACTCGAGGTTTTCTTTTCGAGAAGCCAAGCTCAGACCACTTCTGCTGGGAAGCTCACAAATATCAGTGAAGCCATCACCTGGGAGCCCTGTCCTGGCTTCCATGGGCTTCACTGTACATGCACACACAAATAAATACATGTAAATCAACAAATTATTGACAAGGATATAGACAAGCTAATCTCTCTTCTTATCAAAACAGTTCTTCATGTCAAATTCTTGAGAAATACTTTCCTTGAAAAAGGTAGGGAATACTTCATTGACTATATTTCCCGGTATTAAAACAGAAAAGAAGGCATCATGGAATGTATGTACCATCATAATGCTATGTGTTTAAAATATTTTAAAAGAAAATAGTTTGAAAAATCATTTCACTTGAAAACTTTCTATTGAATTCTTTTGCTTAATTATTATAACTAAAAATAAAGGTAATGCTTCTTAACAGATTTATTACAAAATCCACTGGAATCATTTATGTAATTAAAAGAACCTGGCAATTAAGTAATACATAATAATCAACCTCCCTTTTATCTCAACTAAATGAATGGTAAGATCATGTTATATAAAACAGCAGTAATGAGCCATAAAATGTCCTCACTTGAAGATGGGGGCTTTGGATGAGCCTTCTAGGCAATTTGTAACTTCTATGATAGGATCTCTTCTTCTTTCACCCCAGGATAATTAGAGTATTTGAAATATAATATTCATTTTCTGTGACTATTGAGGAATTAACATTTTATCACATTTATAAGGCTCTTAGTGTCTTCCTGTTTTACAAGGTAGCCACTGTGGCTATAAAAGATGGTCCTAAGGATAGGCTGGGTGCTTCTTGGATGATGACACAAATACCCTGAAGGAAACTGGCAAATTAAGACATGGCCGTTCAAGTCTGGGTACTTTTTACTTTGGTAGATCAAACATTAAGGGCAATAGTTAAGGAATGGAACCTCATGAAACTAAAACCATGGTTGGAGAGGAAAGGGGAACATGAAGCCCCCTCCCCTATCTACAGAGCTATTATCACCTGAGAGCTTCTGGGAAATCAGGGGATTTTGTTTGCTTTGTTTTGTTTGTTTGTTTGTTATAAGGGTATTGTAATGACTGTTCTAGTGCTGTGAAGAGACACCACGAGCACAGCAACTCTTATAAAAGAAAATATTTAATTGGGGCTGGCTTACAGGTTCAGAGGTTGAATCCATAGCCATCATGGTGTAGAGTTTGTACGAATGCTAGTAGACATGGTACTGCAGTAGTAGGGGAGAATTCTACACACAGATCTGCAGGCAGAAGGGAGAGAGAGAGAGAGAGAGAGAGAGAGAGAGAGAGAGAGAGAGAGAGGGAGGGAGGGAGGGAGGGAGGGAGGGAGGGAGAGAGAGAGAGAGAGAGAGAGAGAGAGAGAGAGAGAGAGAGAGAGAGAGAGAGACTGGCTTTGGCTTGGCACCTGCAGCTTCAAAGTCCGTCCCCCAGTTGCACATTTACCCCAAGGCCACACCCCCTAATCTTTCTAAGTAGTGCAGTTCCCTGCTGATTAAGCATTCTAATATAGAAGCTTATGGGGGGCCATTTTATTCAAATCACCACAAAGATTGTGACCCCTGTTAGGTATGCCATGCATGCTCCAGTTATTTCTAAATATATATACACTGTGAGTGGACAGTACAAACTGGATGTCACAAAGATAAAGTTGGGTGGATGGGGAGGAGAGCAGATATGACCAAAGTACATTATAGGAAAATTTCAAAAATCTGATAAATAAATATTTGTTGGGATGAAACATCAATTCCTTATGGACCATTGTTTTAAAAGGCTGATAGCTACCATGAGTATCTCTTTAGAATCTTTTATGCTCCTACCAAGGTGGTTACAGTTTCCCAGAATTGATTTATAGACCTTAGTCTTGAGGGATTTAGTGTGAAAATTTCTTAAATATGCCTATGTCAAATGCAAATTTTTCATTTGAATAGTACAAATTAAAAATATCAAAAATATCTAGAAAAAATTTCTGGCCATTATGTATTATATAAAAGAGAACATTCATTAATATGTTAGCATGTATTAAGTCTATATGTTTTTAGCTCTGCCAACTCTTGCATAATATGTAGGGTTCACATATACAGCCCACACATATATCTAGTCACAAATACACAAGTTATTTAATGTACTAAAATCGTCATAAAATAATTGCTCAAAAACTTATCCCTTTGAAAGAGTTTAATATAAACAGATACTGAAATGAACCTCACTTAGAAAACTATACATGATTTTTTTGAGTAGCCAGAAGCTCAACAGCACTACCAAAAAACTAAAAATTTTCTTATTGATATATAACATCTGGTTAATTTTACAAATTGTGTGTATTCTACATAACATTCCTATCTCATAACATTAATTTAGCAAATACATTATCTATTATCAATGAGCTAATATTGAATGACAAACTTACTATCTTAATAGAAAGATTAGCCCACTGCAAAATACTGACAAAGAATACATATATCACAGAAAGTAAAACCCAGCAGAATGTAAAATTAAGCACATATAAGCTAGTCTTAAATAAAATTTTAAACAATTTCTTCTTCAAATTTGTCCAGAAAGAAGTAGTTTGGAAGTTTTCTGAGTATTTTACAAAAAATATTACAATTCAATTATTATTTAAGTGTAAGATATTATGTTTCGGTTAGACATGCTGAAATATCCATTTATTTCTTATTACCATTTCATACATAATTATCTGGCCCAGATCCTGAATGAGGCTGTGGTTGCATCTCCTATAAGTATCATTATGAAAAGAAAATTTAGCATAAGGATATTTAATGAACATGTATATTCATTACTTTCTATATATCATAGCTTCAGCAAAATATCACACCAATTACACATCAACATCATATAGATACACACCAAAGTAAAAATGGTAATACACACATGGTAAAAATCCTACTTTTAGAAAGAAAATTTAATGTGCACTATTTAGATTTATTTTGATAAACATAAAGCTTTTATATGTTTTCATTTTCAGCTGTCCCCATTAAAACTGAATAAATTTTAATTTCTACAATCTATGCTTGGTGAAAATTCTTTTTTTTCAATTTTATTGAATATTCTCTGTATTTACATTTCAAATGTTATACCTCTCTCCCCTTACTCCCCTCCCTCTTCCCCCCAACTTGCTTCCATAAAGGTGCTCCCTCTCCCAATTACCCTCTCCATGCCAGTGCCTTGCTGGATGATGATGTTGTTCTTCCCATGAGGTTGCAAACCTTTCAGCTCCTTCAGTCCTTTCTCTAGTTCTTTCACTGGGGTCCCCGTGTTCAGTCTGATAGTTAGCTGCAAGCATCCTCATTTGTATCTATATGACTCTGGTGAAAATTCTTAACAACAGTATCGCCAACCAGACTCCCCAGAGCTCCCAGGAACTAAACCACCAACCAAAGAGTACACATGGAGGGACCCGTGGCTCCAGCTGCATATGTAGCAGAGGATGGCATTGTCTGGCATAAATGGAAAGAAAGGCCCTTGGTCAAATGAAGGTTTGATACTCCAGTGAAGGAGAATGCGAAGGTGGTAAGTTGGGTCTGGGTTCACCCTCATAGAAGCAGGGGGTGTTGTGGAATAGAGGGTTAGCCTAAGAGAACTTTTATATTGCATCTCTAAATAATGTTGTTTTAAGTAAATAAACTGTAGTTTTATGTATTTATTATCCCTCTAATATTTTAAAAAATAAAACCAGACAGTCACTACATTTTTGTAATCCTGGTTTCATTTTCCCTAATTGACATTTGAAAGAGTCAGAATTTAGTCATTTTGTCAGACAGAAAGCTCAAAACTAACATTTCAGGGTCTGAGTAGATGGATTAGAGGCTGAAGTGTTTGCTCTTCTAGCATCAGGGCCTGATTTCAAATCACAAGAAAAACTGAGTCAATTGGCTTACACACTAGTGCTAGTGGGAGGGGTTGGGTAGGAGGAGGTAGGGGTGTGTTTAGGGTATATTTCTCCCACTGAGGACTGAGCTTACTGGACAGCTGTAACAAGGAACACCACATTCACTGAGAGGCTTCATTCAGAACAAACAAACAAACAAAGTCTGTTTGGGAAAGACCCAACATAGACATCCACATGTCCCTTTTAGGTAAGCATATCCATACACACATGTGTGCATTTTGATTAATTATTAATATTTGAGTTAAGCCTGAATAAGTTAAAGTCTTTGTATAACCAAAGACTTTATAAGGAGAGATATCTGTTCCTCTATAGCAATAGAGTTCAAATGCCATCCTCCAAATAGTCACATGTTAAAACAGGTATGTCCCAAATAGCAATTTTAGTATACATTAAGATTAAAAAAAGAAAAACAAACAACAATGATAAAGTATAATAGCTAGAATTCTGCTTCTCAATTATTTTTAGGAGCACTAGGGGCAGATTAAATTTTGCTCCATGCTGTTATAGACACAAAACCAATTACATTAAATCATCTTGAGTTTACAAAACACTGGTGAGCTTGAATCCTCCTTAGGGGAGACCAATGTAGTGAAACTGGGACAAAATCAGAGTCATAGAGAGCAAGAGAATTTTTTGTCTTTCTGTATACAGCTCAGAGAGGTAAGGTAGAACGGAAATCAGTGACCTACAGAGTGAGCCCACTCCAGTGGCTTCTGGGTCCTTTGTTTGCCAAACCACAGAAGGAATTCCTTAGACAACTGGAGAGTGGATGTTGAGCAGAATTTTATTATAGATTGGAGGAAGGAGGTAGAGCTCCAATATAGTCATAGTGCGTCCCAGAAATGGGTACCTAAGAGGAGGCAAAGTAAGTTGAGCTACTTACTGCAATGCCCACTCTCATCCCACGCCCACCCCTCCATACCCCAGACACACAATACGATGTGCTTAGGTGCTTCTTGATCACATCTCAATTGAGATGTACAGAAAGTGGTGCTCATCCATGTTGTGTAAAATGAGAAGGAAGGCTACAAGAAGCTAGAGCAAGAACTGAAGGCCCCTTCTGACATCAAGAAGATTTCTGGTTTCTGGGCAAGCGCTGTAGTGCCAAGGAGTGTTAGTAAATCCCAAAGAAAAGAGAAGACAGGGGCTGATCTGATGCAATCACACCAGTGCCTTTATTCCAAGTAACTGAGGCTCTGCACACCACAGATAAACAGGACCGTTTTGCTAGAGAGTAGCCCCGAAGGAACATCTACTGTGACAAGGTTTTATAGAAAACAGCAAATGGGGTATTTCTATCCTGGCAAGCATCTAATTGGAGAGGTAATATGACCTTTAGCATATTTGGCTGGTGCTGGAAGTCAAACTATAAAGTTAACTCCTGTTTCCTTCTGTATTGGTGGTTGTTAGACAGGGGGCGGGCGTGTTGGGAATTAACCTGGAGAACACAGGTCTTGCTGAGGTTAGTTTAGAAACTGGAGCTAAGTTCAGGTTTTGTCAGGGGTAACTTGGAAACTAATGCTAGATACTAGCCTGTTAGTTTACCTGAGTTCAAACTTAGGTCAGGTTCTCTAAGATGGCATGTGAACCTCAAAATTTGGTCTCCCAGAATCACTCCCTGTCTCTAAACTCCTGAACATTTTCTGTCTTATGAGTTTTTGTTTGTTTGTTTTTTGTTTATCAATAGTGGTGAAACTGTGAGTCAGATAATAAAGAGTTTTGGAGATCATTGCAAATGGGCATCCTTCGTGAGGAGCTTTGGGACCCATCTCTCCTTGAGTAATTTTGAAAAAGGAAAGCTATACATTGGGCAATAGTTTGCTGACCCTGAGCTTTAATTCTAAGGTGCCATTAGCTACAAATTCTGGTATTCTATATAAAAAAAGAACAAACTATGAATCCGTTTAAGGTATTACACTGAAAAAGACCCCAATAGTTGATTTTGTTCTTTTATTTACATCAGAAAGAGATAACAAATAAGTATGGCTTTCCAATTCCCTGATCCAACTGAAGGACAACTATTTCACATTCTGCTCTTTGAGTAGTCACTATATATAATGTCATATATAGTTGAGTCCGATATTAAGCTTTAGAAATAGTCATAATGGTTGTAGATAGAATGTCTTAGCATTTTAAAAATTGACTTTACAGATGATAGGAGATGGAAGAATGATTTATTTCTTTTTCATTGTTCTTATAGCTTCAAACCTTAGGGAATCACTATTCCTTTTAATAGATCAAAGCATTATAAAATTTTTATTTCATATAAAGACATTTTCATAGATGATGTTTTTTTAGATATAGCATATAGATTTAATTGATTAAAAATCATAGTTCTTCTTTTGGTCCTTCAAGCTTTTTTGTTTTGCTGTTTATTTTTTATTTTGGTTATTTTATTAACTTTTAAACTAAACATGAATGTGCCCAAGACAATTTATCAGTCATCTAATTAGTGTTGTAAAATGTATAGAAAAAATATGACTATGACATTTTTATGAATTAAAACAATCATAGTTATAGTTAACATTAATTCAAAGTAGCCAGAAAAATAAAATGCTATATAATATAAGATAGTAATTAAACTTAGCATGAAAGTTGACTTCTCTATTTTCTCCCTTAGTGTACACACATCCAATTCTTTCTAGAAGTGTTTTAATTTTTCTGTTCTTTGTTTATTTTATTGTAAAACTGATGTACACATGGACATAAAAATGTACATTACAACTCAATAAAGATGAATATACCTTCAGAAGACAATCTAAAATTTCAGCTCTACTGTCTTTTGCAGGAGGCATGAAAACTTTGACAAATATAAAAATATTATTGATATCATTTTGTTTTCTTCTTCAAAATCTTCCAACAAACATCTGCTTTGCTGATGTGCCACTCAAAATTTATTAGTTTTAAAATAACTAATCTTATGAAACTTGTTCATGTTAACAGCAAATCCTTCTCTGACAGGAAAGAGGTCTGTTTTACATAGTCACACGATGCTAGCATACAGAGGATAATTTTCCCCATGTGCATATTCTCTAAGCTTGCCAGCCTGCCTCAAACTCAAATCACCTTCTGTTGTCATTGTCTTCATCATCTTTGTCCTCAAATCACTGAGCCCCAAGCCCCTTACAAAATTTACACTTGTAATAAAACTGCAGTTGAGTTCTGTTTTCCATTTTCTTCAAACTTTCTTTTTGTTGTCGTTATTTATTTATTTATTTATTTATTTATTTATTTATCTATTTATTTATTTATTGTTCATTTTTTTCCCTTAGGGTCTCTCTATGTAGCCTTGTCTGACCTGATATTTTCTCTGTCAACCAGACTGGAGCAGGATGGCCTTGAACTCAGAGATCTGCCTGTCTCTGCCTCGAAAGTGCTTGGATTAAAGGTGTGTGACTCTATGCCTGGCTTTTCTTCAAACTCTAAAGGTATTCAAATCTGCAGAGCGGTTTCTAGGCAACATTGAACACCTCATCTATGTTCACCAATTTGTTACCATTTTGCCATATTTTCTTTACCCCTTGCCTTATTGACAACATTTTTCTTCCCCTAAGAGTTAAGGAATTAAAGGTAGGCATCTTAGCATTTTATTTTTAGTGATTTAATATGCGTGTTCAATAATGACTATTTTCTCATATGTTTAACAAGAATCATATTTAGGAAATTTGACATTTTCATAAAATATTTTCTAGCCTAAGTCTACAGTTATGTGACTACCTGTTTAATAATACCCTTACCAGCATTTTTCTCAGGATCACACACTATAACTCTCTTTCTATGGTCTTTGTCTTAGCTTATGTTTGTGACAAAATTCATGATATAAACAATTCAGGGAAGGAAGGGTTTATTTCATTTGACACATGTAGGGTGTGGTTTGTTACTAAGGGAAGTCAAGGTAGAACTTGGAGACAGGAACAGAAGCAGTGAGCACAGAGGAACTTGGTTAATGGCTTATTTTAGGCTTCTGCCAGGACAGCTTTTCTTTTATAACACTGGATCCTCTGTGGAGGGTGGTATGACCTACAATGAGATAGGCCCCCATCCTTCAAGTAGCAATCATGAAAATCCTCCACAAATATACCCATAGATCAATCTTATGAATCAATTATTTAGTTGAGGCTTCGTGTTCTGGGTTTGTCAAGGTGACAACAGAAAAGAGATATCACCATCTCTTTTAAAAAGAGACTAATTCAGATTTTCTACCTTTTATGACACTGGTATTTTGATAAGTACTGCAAATCATGTTATTGAATGCAAATTTATTTCAGTTTAGGTTTATCTAGTTGTCTTTCCATCAGGGTGTGTGTGTGTGTGTGTGTGTGTGTGTGTGTGTGTGTGTGTTCATTTCATCATTTTCATAAGTGTGGGCCTGTATTAATCAGGCTTCTTCTCTATGGGAACAGAGACAGTAGGGTTAAATATATATCAAAAGGAGATTTACTGGTTTAGCTTACACAAAACTGACAGAATAGACCAAAAATGACTGTCTCATTGAGAAAGCTCGGTTTAGTAGGTTGCTGCAGCAGCAGCCTCAAGCTGACGCTGACTGCCTGGAGGACTGCCATGGGTTTTTAGTCTGTATTGAAATTGGAGGATGGAAATTGGGTCCTAACATGGACTTAAGAGTGAATGCAGCCTCTGAAAGGGAGCAGACAGACTTGTAATGAGGGAGGAAGATAGATAGATAGATAGATAGATAGATAGATAGATAGATAGATAGATAGATGGGTGGGTGGGTGGGTGGGTGGGTGGGTGGGTGGGTGGGTGGGTGGGTGGGTGGGTGGATGGATGGATGGAGAGAGAGAAAGAGAGAGAGAGAGGGAGAGAGAGAGAAAGAGAGGGAGGGAGGGAGGGAGAGAGAGAGAGAGAGAGAGAGAGAGAGAGAGAGAGAGAGAGAGAGAGAACAAGCAGGATGATGAAGGTTGTTTGATAACATCTCAAGGTATCATATTATTTTACTTTTGCTTAACATCATATACAACACACACACACATACATACATATATGTATAAATGCATATGCATATCTCTTTGGTTTACTACATGTTCCACAGGAACCATATTCTAACAATACTATGGGACCAGGCACAAGTAGTTGGTCAGGGCAATTCACGTTAGTTCTAAAACAATGTAGATTATCAACTTAGATGTTGCTTGCCTCTCAGGGACTGAAGGTCAGTTTCTGTTACTGATGACATACATTACGAACACAGGACTCAGGTGATTTCAGCTGAATATTACCTGAAAGCACCTTCCCTGTAATAGGGGTTCCATGGCTTGAGAAAATATCATGCAGTCTGCCAATGAAGGGAAGCAATTAAGTTCTACCCAGTTGCAGATAATTGTGAGCCCCCATGAGGTGTCCTGATAATCAAACCTAGGACATCTGAAAGAAAAACCTGTGCTCCTAAACACTGAATAATGTCTCCAGGTCCTTAAATCTATTATTTTTGCATTAGTATATTGATATTTTATTGTAAAAATATTTTATATTTTATTGTCTTTTGTTTATTTGCTGGTTTGGTGCATGAACTCCTCTCTCTTGCAGGAAGCAAACTCATGTTTACCGGCTTATGTGGCAAATGCCTTTAATGAATATGTAATATTGTAGACCCCCAAACCTCTTCATTAGCAAGAAATATTTAAATGAAACTTTCAAAATTGATAATGATTTTATAATCTACTAAATTTCAGATAAAAATCTGTGGTCATTTTTTACCTCTATGTCATATACATAGGAGACTTAAAGTTCACTCTAGGCAGAGAGCATTTCATAGTGAGCATCATGAGTTGGAATTCTAGGAATCTCTGCCCATTCATTGTATATCACAAGTTCTAAAGTGACCCATTAGCGAGTGAGTCCTGTTTTGTTCTTGAAAGTGGAATCTCACTCTGTAGCCCAGGCTAGCCTGGATCTCACTATGTAACCCAGAGTACTTTCAAATTCATGATTCTCCTGCTTCAATCTCTAGAGTAGTGGGACTACAGGAACCTCCGCCATACCCAGCTTAAGTGTGAACTGTAGAACCACAGGTGAGAATACATATCCTGGACGTGGAGTCACAACTATGAAGTTTATGATTGTACATAGCTTAGGAGATGAGATTCCATGAACTTAATATCACATGTGCTGAGCATGGTTGCACAATCCTGAGGCTTTACAGACCTACATTCACCTGCTGGAACCCTGAGCGTCATGTCCTGTGTGTCCTATAGACCTGTTCTGTGATATTGGACAAGTTCTCACCTCTGCACACTTTTGTCTGCGAAGGTAGGAATCACAACACTGTGTCACTGTTATCCTCATCAGAGTGGCTTCGAAGATTAAATAACTTAGGATGTAGAAAGCACTGGAGTGGTCCAGGCAGATAAGCAATTAAGTAGCTCAAAACATTCCAGTTCCAGTTCCTGCTGTGATAGAAACACACTGTGCTTCTCTTCAGAAGTCTCTTAAACAAAAAAGAATGTGGACAAAAATCTATAAGCATCCTGCTTATCTCACAACAATCAAAAAACAATCGCCAGTCTTTCTCATGTACTCAAAAACTAGGCAGTGGCAGCAGCGGCGGCAGCAGCAGAAGTTCAGAAAACAGTTTTTATTACCAATCCTCAGGATGCAGATAGAGCAGGGACTAGTTCTTAGATGTCTACTTTCACGTTAGGTCAGCTTCTGTCTCCATGCAGTAAGAGAGAAATAAGAGATTCTGGTTGTTTGAAATCAAAGATTTACAGCTTTGTAGCAGCAAGGTTCTGGGAAGCGTTAATTGCCTCTCTTGAGTGATGGCAGACACATTCCCCCATTAGCACATGATGATACTCCTTTATCCCCTTCCTGTGTAGGTGCAGCGTACACAATACTGGGCTGTTAATCAGTTTAATTGTCCCTCCAGTCTCTGCTTACGGAAGTGTCCACAGTCGCAGGTTCTCCCTTTGGTAGCTGATGTGCTGCCTCATCATTTGAAGAAGGATTTGGTTAGAATTCACTACATTACTAGTGCAATGGGAACAGACTTAATGTGAAGAGGGCTGGTTAAAGGAGATTTTTCAAAGATCTTTTTCCAAGGGCGTCTCAATATCAGCCTTTACCTGTCATTCTCATGTGTCCTTGACTCAAACTTCACTACCCAGACATTTCTTTGTGCACATATGAGGAACCAAAGTTTTGCAGCTATTTTGTACTAATGGAAGGGGAACAAATCACCAGATAGGTGTGCACGCTCATGCACCCTTCAGAAGACTATATAGAAGCAAGTAGTGACTTAGCTAGTCAAATGAGTTTTTCTTGAGGTAGTGAATTGTACTGATTTACTTTGGTCTGCTCAATTGTCCTTACATGGCAGAGATGAATTCTACCTTGATATAGTGTATTAGCAATTTTTAAATAGATTTTATTTGCTAATTTTATAAAAATAATTTTAAATGTTCATAAGGAATGGTTTTCTCTCTTCTTTTCTGCTTCTCTCTCTCTCTCTCTCTCTCTCTCTCTCTCTCTCTCTCTCTCTCTCTGTGTGTGTGTGTGTGTGTGTGTTTTGAAACTGGATCTCATGTGGCTGAGGACTCCTGAGTTTTCTGTCTCAATTTCTGTTTTCTGAGATTAGAGGAAAGTAGTTCTCTGCCCAGTTTGTGTGGTGCTGACGATCAAACACAGAGTTTTGTGTACATTAGACAAACACTCTAACAGTCAAGCCATATCTCTAGCCCCCTGTTTTGAACGTTTTAAAATTCTTGTCTGAATAATTTCAGGAGACTCAAAATATGACTGTGATTCACCAATTTATGGACTAAAGGACATCAGTTGACCAGTGGTGATGTAGCTTAAGCCCCTTTTACAGTGGTTCTAATGCAGCCCTAATCCAATGGCTGCTTTACCAACTTTAGAATATATAATTAAGAAGGACACATTCAGTATCAACACAATCCCCACATTGGTTCCCTGACCTGTAGAGTGAAGGCTATTGTAAGAAAGGCCCACTGTAAGCCACTAGAACTACCTCTATTACCAAAACAATAAACCCCGAGCAATGCTTTGCATGTGGAAGGCAGGCAGAGATGATCACAGACTTGAACAACATAGGGGATGACTCTCAGTATATATCAATTTAGTTAGCTTATTTTGGCCTGTGTAGGATACAGGTGGATGTAGGGGACAGGCATATTTTTCTATTTACCTATGTGATAACGTATTTTCAGCTGCTATATCAAGTGTAGTTTTATTGTTTGAGGAAATTACTACAACCCCAGGCACCTTGTGTCTACATAGCTTCTGATCTGTCAAATACTTTCCTCTGCCACAGCAGTTAATAGACAACCATAATCAGTTTAGGTATTTTCTGAAGGCAAGAGGGAATAAGGAATGATTAGAGGAAGACAGTAGCTGTAAATACCAACTTCCTGAACATCACTAGTTTCATAAATAGTATCTGTGGTTGCAATGTACTTTGCATATAATAAATACATGTGGTATAAACTTAAGATGCATTGACACTATGCTATAGTACCTAACTACTTTTTTGCATTCTAGTCATTAAGTCGTGATCTACTCAGAAAAATCACATCTCCTAGTACTATATATCTTTTTCTGGGAAGGAGTTTGTGTCATTTTTGCATGCATGTAGGACACCTATGTCATATTAAGTGAGATTATTGTGTTTTTTCCTTTTATTTTGAGATCAAATATAGTTTAGGGAGGTGCCATGGGTTCCAGATTGACAAGGTGCAGAGTGGTGTCAAATTGACAGGTTCACAGGGTATTCAGGTGCTTCAACAAACACTGAGAGTATCCATAATATACAATATTTTTGGATAGATGAACACTTTAACTGGTGGACTGAACAATGTAGACTATTTTCCTTTATGTTAATGAGCCTCACTCAGCTAATTGAAGGTATGAGTATAATTAAAGATTGATCAGTCTACAAGTAATAGACTTACAGCATTTAATGAATGTCAGTCAGCTTTTCCTTATCTTCAATCGGCTGCCTTCATATTAGAACTCTACCATGAGCTTGCTTGTTTTTCAACCCTTAGTACTCAACTAGAGTGGTGAGATCATTGCTAGAGCATCGGCCCTCCAGGAGTTCTTAACTCAACCTCTTATTGTTATACTCTATAATTATACACAGCCAACCACTTACGACCTCTCTTTTTCTCCTTCTACTTCTCCCACCCTCTCCCTTCTTTCCCTTTCTGTCCCTGTCCCTTCTCATTTCCCTGTCTTCTCTTTCTACTTTTGCTCAAAGAAGCCTGGCAAATATTTCTACATAACTTCTATGCATATCACTAAAGATTAAATCTATTATTATTTTAAAAGTTGAGTTAGTTTTTGTGACTATAAACACTGCAATAGCAGACAAATCCATCCGATCAGTAAGCTCAACAACAGATGGGCTGAGCACACAGCATGGAGATGAGGAAAAGTAGGAGAGTTCACACCTCAAGTGGGAAAATGGGACAGAGAGAAAGATGTATTCATCTGAGAGAGATAATTGATGATGGACCAAAGTAACGATTCTGTTAAAAATCCAACTTGACAACAGATGAGCTCATTTGGGTAGCTGATAGGATGATTGGTGAGGGTTAACTTTCAGGATGGTGGGTAAGTCATGGGCAGCTGCATCCCTGAAAATCCTGCTCTAGTGTTGGTGACAACTCACAGAAGCTGAATCCCTGGAGTTCTCTGCAAGGCATGCAGGCCATCATATAGGTTCAAAAGTCTTCCGGCAACTGAGCAGGTTGGAAAGTCTCCTCTCTCCAACAACTTTTTACTGCCTGTAGAACCTTGTGAATTGTTTAAGATTCATCTTTCCTAAACTTGTCTATTTGTTTCCATCTTAGGTTAATAAGCGCTTCTCATCCTTCTCAGGAATTGATGTTCAATTCAAAGGAAATTGTCACAGAATTTCCTCAGGAGTATGTGGTTGGAAAGAGAAACCATCATCCTGCATAGAACCATGTGCAATTTAAAAATTAGGAGTTGTTTCTGGAATTTTTAGTTGGATATTTTCATGGTTGCCTGAGAATATTTAGAAGTGAAACTATACATGCTCTCCTGGACCTCTTATGTGGTACAATACGGATGTTCTAAGGGAAGGCCCTGTCTTGGTAAAGACCAATTGCTAGAGTAGCAATAGTAAATATTCAACAAGTATCTTGAAGTGAGACTTTGAGTGATTTAGTAAGTATTAAGGGTCCTGGTACCTAGAGCCTGCTTTGCAGCTAATAACAACCTCAAAGAAATGTCAGACAGGACCCAAAGACCATGGGACTCTTCTCTCCCTTTTCTTCCTCCTTGGCTCCCACCATACTTGCTTTTGTGGCTGTTAAGACTTAAGGTTTTTATTTGTCAATAACACTGAACCTTTCAAAATTCCTCAGAAGTCCTGTTCACGTTTTGGATACAGGATCACATATTTGCCTAAAATACAAAAAGTAGACTGACTTTAGGGCCATTAGTCTTGGGGGAAGAGTATGTCTCTTTCCCATGGATAATTACAAGTACCTATCACAATTCACACACCACCCACATCTTTCTATATGTCTTCTGGGGCCCAATCTCAGGTTCTCATGCTTACAAAGACATAATTTTATTGAATTATCTCTCTCCACAGGCAGTAGTTTATCATGTGGATATTATCACACAGGTACACATGGTGAGAGCTAAAATTAGGTTGTACATGAAGAACTATCTGAGGTTCTAATGGTCAGATGTGCAATTACATTATTATTAATTGTACTTTAAACAGCCACATCTTTTAAATAAATGAATAAAATATGATTTAGGCTTGCTTGTATAGTCTCCCTCTTTCTTTCTTTGTTCCAGACACCCAAATTACATCTGATACAATTTTTTTCTTCCTAAAGACTTTCCTTTAACATTGCTCTTTGCAGGCAACAACCTCCAGTTCAACTTGTATATAGAAGCCTTTATTTACTTTCATTTTAATTTTTTTCTTTTTACTAGCTAACTAGAGCTTAAGCACTTTTCTGTTTACCAAGTCATTTAAGACATATTTTCATTATTGCTTGTCTCACTGTGTTTGGCTGAGAAATTACAGATCATTACCTTTACTCTTGGCAGTTTTTCCTGTTTGGGGAAGGAGTTACCTAGTGAATAAGGTCAGTTTCAGGGACTTCCTAAAAGCTATTTGTTTACTTTCTGCTTTAATGAACTTCCGTAGAGGTTGAAATGGTAAATTTCAGAGGAAGCTGCAACCCAATACCTAATGTTTTCTGATTGGTCTTAAGTATTCACAGGGTAAGCCTGGTACCATTGTTGGGCCAAAAACCTGCAGTTACATGAGTTACAGGCCTTAGTGGAGAACCTACTGCTAATATTCAACTAAATAAACATGTTAGTTAATTGATTCTTACTGCCTCATTGTTATACTCATAGATCAAAGCATCAAAGTGCATCACAGAAGCTTTCACCTGCATAGACAATGACTCACAAAGGCTAACAGCTAGGCAAGGTGCAGAAAACAAGAGTTTGCAGGATGATCTGTTTAAATGTAACATCTGTCTTGCACCCCATCCTCTCAATGACTGCAGGATTGTTGGAGAAGAGGGAGGTGCAATGACTGCAAGAATCAAAGGCAATGAATGAGTGCAGGAAATAGTGTTCTGCAGACAAAATAGGGAAGTTAAACATATGAATTCACAGTGGTTATGACAGCATGTACAAGCCCCATGCCAACTCAAACTGTACCGGTTGTCAGAATATTGGGGGGCCTGAATTCTCATCTCTAGATGAGAAACTATCAGCAATTGATACTGGAAGAGTCTGTTTTATTTCAGATCTTGCCACTGTAGATGGACCCTCCTCCAGTGGAAGGCTATTCATACATCAATGAATATATTGGCAGCACGAATTAGACTTGACAGGTGAAACAAAACAAAACAAAAAAAATTTACTGGGAAAGATCGGGCGGGGGGATCTAGGAGGAGATGGGAATAGAGGTGAATACATAAAAAATCCTCACAGTACCAAGTTTATAAAGAACTAATAAATTAAAGAACTAATAATGAATTAGTATGACAATGCTCTCAAAAATATCATACTTATTCACTGTTATTAGAGATTCGTACTAGAGCAGCCACTGTAGAAATCAACATGGATGTTTCTCAGAAGCCTAAAAACAACCAACCAATCAACCAGCCAACCAGCCAGCCAGCCAACCAACCAACCAACCAGCCAACCAACCAGCCAGCCAACCAACCAGCCAGCCTACCAACCAGCCAACCAACCAACCAACCAACCAACCAACCAACCAACCAACCAACCAACCAACCAACAAACCAACAAACCAACAGCAAAACAACAACAAATCAAAAAAACTAAACAAAACAAAAAAGACTGCTATATGACCCAGCTATATAACTCCTAGGTATATACTAAAATACTCCATGTTCTACCACAAAGATACTTGTACACTTGCAGTTATTATTGATGTATTGTTAATAACAAGAAAATTGAATTGGCTTGGATGTACATAATTAGATGGATGAGTAATAAGAATGTGATACATGTTAACAATAGAATTTTCTTCAGCTGTAAATACAAATGAAATAAAAAGAAAAAATAAATAAAACTAGAAAATATTGAATTGATAGAGGTAATTCTGGCAAGCATGACAAATTCATACATTTTCTGAGTCATGTGGAGTATATCTTATAATTTTTAGATGAGTGTGTATAACTTGGAGAGGTCAGAATGCTAGAAAATAACAATGAATAGGTAAACAAAAAGAGGACTTAGAGATGTATGGAGGGAGGTATATGGTAGAATACACTGGAATATGGAACATATAGGAGGGGTTACAGGATTTGAAAATAAGACGTGGCAATAGAAGGTGGAAAGAGTTTAACTAAAACTAACTGTATATGAAAACACCATATAGAAATTTATACTGTAAGTTAATTAAAATATGTAACGAAGATGTTTCAATAGAGGCATCATGCATGGGAGAAAAATGTTTCTGACAGAAGTCATAATTATTAAATTAAAATACCAGAGCCAGCCATTAGAGATCTATCTATACATCTTTGTTAATAAAGACATCATAGGAGGCTTCATGGCAAATGATATAGGATATAGGGATCACACTTTGACACCAGAACAAGATGGTAAGACCCTACAGCTAAATACAACATGCTATGGTTACAGGACATAAGGAAACCACACCAAACCTGCTTTAGAAGTTTCTGCCTTGTTGGAAAGTTTTCACAGAAACTGCTATGCAGGCTGATGAAAATAAAATGACATTGATGTTCTTATTCAGCTGTGGGTCCTGCATTCTACAATACTGGTCTGCTTGGTATAATATACCCACTGGAGCAATAGTAGCTTAACTGTTGTGGGAAAATTTATTGCTTTTTGATTGAATTGGAGAATAGCTCTGCAGGAGGGCATTCTTGTTTTATACTATAAACCTGGCCAACAGCCCATGACTGGGGTGGTCATCAGCCCTAGGATGGAAGCCCTTTCTGTTGTTTTGCTAAATGGACATGTTTTATAACTGCATTCTAAATAGTTTTGCTTCAAATCATAGATTAGTGCTGATGTGAGTTGTGGTCAGAAAACCCATCACACCCCTTCTTCCTTCTGTCCCCCACATTCAAGAAGTAGATGGTAGTTAATGTAGAGAGTAATTAGTGTTTATAGTACATAAAGTTTTAACTCCTCATACCCAAATGGTACATCTAATTACTTCAAGCCTCAGGGAATACTGCTTCAGAGGAGCAGGAAAAGATGCCCTGGTGGAGGATGGGGATGATTGTTGAGAAGTACAGTCTTAAGGACATGACATGCTCATTGTACCCATGGACATACAGCAGCTGGGGACATGTGCATAAAACTGGGGAACATCAACATTTCATCATGACTGGAGAAGAACTTCAGAAGACTCCATGTCCTCTGAAAGAGTTACAGTCAGTTAATGGTTGATGTGTGAGTCATTTTCTCCAGTAGTTTAGCCAATAAAATTTACTCATGAAAGTAAACTCAGTGTTTCACTGAAAAGGTATGAGGGGTGACATAAGGGGACTTGCTGACAAGATATAGCTTACAGTAGAAGTGGAAGTAGTATATAGCAAGGCAATGGTGGGTAAATAAAATAATATATATATATAACTTAGAAAATTATTAAAATAGAATTTTAATAATATTAAAGGATGGGAGAATGTGGAGTCCTCACATAGCAATAATGGGGGTGTAAATTAATATAGATCACAAAAGAAACAATATAGAATTTCTTAGCTATTCTAGTTTTAATGTTTAGCAGAACTATTTTTATATGCAGTACCATGGTTATGTCTGGAGGATGTCAGTAAAGTAATATACAAATTGGGTACAAAAGGATAAACATGTCACAGACAGGTTAACCCCATAGATGTTAATAAGTTGTGTTTGAGTGTTGGGATAAGAAAAAAGACATAATGGAGAAAGTTCACTCATCAGACAAAATGGTATAATCATAAAGAAGGCATAAAATATCATACTCAATGATACTCTACAATGGTGGCAGATAAGAATTATCCAATTCACATTTTAAAGCAAAAATAGAAAAATTTGAACTTTTTATGTTGTCTGTTCCTGATTGTCAACTTGACTACATCTGAAATGAGCTACAGTTGAGCAATGGAAGGCACACCTGGATCCAGTTCTTAAGGCTGGAACCCACAGGCCTAGATCTTGACATGAAGATCTTGAACCATAGTGCCCATGAAAAGCTTAGGCCCAGACAAGGTAGTACATGCCTTTAATCCCAGGAGACTGTGGCAAGCAGATCTCTGAGTTCTAGGTCACCCTAGGACAAAGCAAGCACCAAATACAAGCATGGAGATACAGAGGTTTTAATCTAGGCCACACTTTCTGCTGGAGGCCTACGTACAGGACCTTGGAAGAAGGAAGACTCACTTTCTCTGTCAGCTTGCAATTACTTGCCAGCCCCTCTGTTGGAACCTACCTCTTCAGGATTTCAGCTTATACAGAAGACCAGCTGAGACAAGCGGCCCCAGGGAACTGAGCAACTACTACACTTTGGGACTTCTCATTCACAGGTGCCCACTGTTGAGTTAGTTGGACTACAGACTAAGTCATTACAATAAATTCCCTTATTTTACAGAGGCATTCCATAAATTCTGTGACTCTAGGGAATCCTAATTAATTTTTAATAACAAAAAATAATAAAAATGTTTGACTTGAAAGATACTCTAGTTAACTTGATTTGATCATATATATCATATCATATATGAGATCAATGTACATATAGGAACGTGTGTATATATGTGTATGTATCTATTCACGCGTTTACATATGTGTGTGTGAATACATGAGTGTGCCTGTATATGTGTGTATGTGTGTGTGTGTTTTTTTGTGAGTTATATGCACAAGTGTATCTGGTTGCATGCAGAGGTCAAAGGACTAGATAAAGTGTCCTAGTTCATCAGCATTCATTTTCTTTCTTTGTAGCAGTCTTCATGAACCTGGAACTACACTAGTGGCAAATTATTTCCAGAAATACTTCTTTCTGTATCCCTCAAGGAATTACAGGCCTATAAGTAGAATACACCCAAATTTTTCTGTGGTCATGATGTGAGCATAGGTATTCAAGCCTGTACAGCAATTGTTATTAATCATTTAACCATCTCTTAAGCCTATTCTTTTTAGTTTTCTTTCAATTTTATCAGGAAGTAACACAAATTGAGTACCTAAAACAGCATGCATATAACATGTGGCAGATATAGAGGCCAAAACGTCAATATTTGGTGTCCTATGGGCCAAATTTTCTCTGAGGTTGGTAAGGGTTAAATTATTTCAGAATTTTTCTCCAGATTTTGGTAGTTCTTTGACGTGTGGAAGCATAAAATAATCTCTACCTGATATGCTGAATGTTTTACTATATTTGCAAGAACACCTACCTTTATAATAGAGATGTTAAATAAAATAGTATTCATAGTCAGAGTCATATAAGATTAAAGCATTATAAAAAATTATAATACAATTCACAGACAATATGAAGCTCAAGAAGAAGGAAGACCAAAGTGCAGATGCTTCAGTCCTTCTTAGAATGGGGAACAAAAATATCCACAGGAGGAAATACAAAGTTAGAAGCAGAAACTGAAGCAAAGGTCATCCAGAGACTGCCCTACCTGGAGCTCCATCCCATACACAGTCACCAAACCCAGACAATATTGCTGATCCCAGGAAGTACATGCTGACAGGAGCTGGATATAGCTGTCTCCTGAGAGGCTCTGCCAGATCATTACAAATACAGAAGCAGATGCTCACAGCCAACCACTGAACTGAGAATAGGGTTCATAATTGAGGAGTTAGAGAAAGGATTGAAGGAGCTAAAGGGATTTGCAACCCCATAAGAACAACAAGACCAACCATCAAGGGCTCCCAGGGACTAAACCACTATCCAAAGAGTACACATGGACAGACCCATGGCTCCAGCTTCATATGTATCAGAGGATGGCCTTGTTGGTCATTAATGGGAAGAGAAGTCCTTGGTCCTGCCAAGGATCAATACCCCATTGTAGGAGAATGTCAAGGCAGGAAGGAGGGAGGGCATGGGTGGGTGGGGCACTTTTAGAGAAGCAGCGGGAGGGGGAATGTGATAGGGGGTTTATGGAGGGGAAACAAGGAAAGGGGATAACATTTGAAATGTAAATAAAATATATCCAACAAAAAAGTCTTAAAACTCCAAAAAAAAGGAAGAATTATAAATGTTCACATATTCAATACCTGGGGAAATCAATGTATAAAACTAAAATTAATAGACCAATAAGCAAGAGATAACAATACAATAATATTAGGATACATCAATGTTCCACTTTCAGCAATAAATTAAGTATCCAGAAAGAAAATCAAATAGCAAACATTATAGATTTGGACATTATTATGAAGCAAATCTTTGTTAATTTCTTACATATTCTATGAACAGTTAGGAGAGTTTGGAAGTTCTGCTTACAAAAGAAAGAATACGTGTTTAAGGAATGGAAATGGCAGTTAGATAAATTTTCTCATTGTGCATCAAAACTGGTTGTGTCAGTGTATCACACAACAAGGCAAAGATGACAACGTTGTCAGAAACACAGAAAAATAACAATACCTCTGTGAAGAGGAAAATGAAAGAAAATATTTAATAATGCTTTAGCTATGGTATAATTTGGATATTTTTGTACACTAATAATATGAGATTCAACATAGAGGAAGAGGGAGTATAACAATTTTAAGAGCCAGAGGACAAGGTGTCTGCTATCAGTGTCTTCTGTCTTTGATAGGAAAATTGCTTCTATAAAATCTGAACAATTTGGTTGCCTAATCAGCCTACAGTATAATGCCAACAGCAGTTGGCATGTCAGTTTGGATTGGAAAATATTACAAGACCTCTCATAGTACAGGTTAAAAACTACATACGTCCAGGCAATTTTTGGCTGGCGGAAAAGTGAGAATCAGTTTCCTCAATGGACAGTTCTTCTGATAAATTATTTAATACCAAATGGTCATCCTCAAATACATTAACACATGTACAACTCTAAATGGACCCAGGAGAATTTGTGTATGTGCATATGTGTCATACACACACACACACACACACATATATATCCTATAGTATTGACTATCAATACTATAGGTATGAATACTTTATATATGAATATACTTACACACATATATGAAAAAGGCCATGAATTTGAGAGGGATTGGGATGGAGAAGGAAGGAGATAAAGGGGGGAGGGTAGGATTGAAATAATAGAAATACAATACTCATGTAAGACATTTTCAAAATAAACCCTCAAATTATGAAAAATTAGATGTATTTTATTAAACTAGTCTAGGAAAGTTTTAGAGTACAATAATGTAAGCAGTTTGAAAAAATGAAAACCAAATCTGTAATTACAACTAAAACCAAATTGATTTATATGTTTTCTAAAGACAAGATGAATTTCAAACTTGTTAGGCATTTCTTTCTCATCTTGGAAGTGATTCTTTTTTTTTAAACAACTTTATTATAAAAAAAACAAAGATAAATATACAAATTTTAAGCATTTTTGCATGAAAGTAAATGAATACATTCTTCTCAATGCTTGATGTTTTTTTAAGGTTTGATAGTGTGCATTAAGATCTTACTAGTTACAATGAGCATAAAGTACATGTAAAACAGGATGTAATCTGGAATTAGTCAAAGTTTTCTTTTTGTGTAAGGATTAAGCATAATGGTTTTTGCTTTTATTTATTTATTTTTTCTTTTCTTCAACTTCATATATTCTGCGAGTTGTTTTTGGTGTGTTCAGAGCTTTCTGGGGTCAGTATCCAATTATTAGTGACTGCATATTATGTCCTCTTTTGTGACGGGGTTATCTCAATCAGGATGATATTCTCTAGATGCATCCATTTTCTTAAGAATTTCATTAAGTCATTGTTTCTGATAGCTGAATAGTACTCTTTTGTGTAAATGTATCACATTTTTTTTTATCCATTCATCTACTGAAGGACATCTGGATTCTTTCCAGCTTCTGGCTATTATAAATAGGGCTACTATGAGTATTGTGGTGCATGTGTCTTTGTTGTATATTGGAGTGTCTCTGGGGTATATGCCCAGAAGTGGAATAGCTGGGTCTTCAGGTAGTACTATGTCCAATTTTCTGAGGAATCTCAGAAAATGGAAAGATCTCACATGCTCATGGATTGGAAAGATCAACATTTTAAAAATGGCCATCCTACCAAAAGCAATCTACAGATTCATTGCAATCCCCATCAAAATACCAACCCAGTTCTTCATAGAGTTGGAAAGAGCAATGTGCAATTTCATCTGGAATAACAAAAAACCTAGAATAGCGAAATTCATCCTCAACAACAAGAAAACATCTGTGGGAATCACTATTCCTGACCTCAAGCTATATTACAAGGTAATTGTGCTAAAAACTGCATGATACTGGTACAGAGATAGGCACGTAGATCAATGGAATAGAATAGAAGATCCACAAAGGAGCCCTCACATATATGGACACCAGATTTTTGACAAAGGAGCTGTAAACGTTCAATGGAAAAAGGAGAGCCTATTCAACAAATGGTGTTGGTCCAACTGGCACTCATCATGCAGAAGAGTGAAAATAGACCCTTTCTTATCCCCTTGTACAAAGCTCAAGTGCAAGTAGTTCAAAGATCTCCACATTAAGCCATGTACACTGAAACTATTAGATGAGAAAGTAGGGAAAACCTTAGAACACATGGGCACAGGAGAAAACTTCCTGAACAGAACACCAATGGCTAGTGCCCTAAGGTCAAAGATTGACATATGGGACTTAATGAGATTGCAATGTTTCTGTAAGGCTAAGGACATTGTCAAGAAAACAATAGGGCAACCAACAGCGTGAGAAAAGATCTTTACAAACCCCACAGCAGATAGAGGCCTAATATCCAAGGTATGCAAAGACCTTAAGAAGCTAGATGCCAGAGAACCAAACAACACTATTAAAAATGGAGTACAGAGCTAAGCAAAAGGTTCTTATTAGAGGAATATTGAATGGCTGAGAAACATCCAAGGAAGTGCTTGACATCACTAGCCATCAGGGAAATGCAAATCAAAACAACCCTGAGTTTCTACCTCATACCAGTCAGATTGGCCAAGATCAAAAATTCAGATGATAGCAGATTCTGGCAAGGATGTGGAGAAAGAGGAACACTTCTCCACCGTTGGTGGGGTTGTAAACTGGTACAACCACTCTGGAAATCAGAAGTGATTCTTATTTGATATGACCTGCAAGATACAAGCAATCTGGGTGTACTACTGGACAATCTTACTACTATTAGTATTAATGCATTGGTCTAAAAATTAAAAATAAGAGTGTCTTACATAGGTTTCACTGCTGTGAACATACACCATGATCAACGGCGCTCTTATAACAGACAAAATTTAATTGAAGCTGGCTTACAGGTTCAGGGGTTTAGTCCATTATCATCAAGACAAGAAGCATGGCCATATCCAGGCCGACATGGTGCTGGAGTAGGATCTGAGAGTTCCTGAATTGGGAGTAAGCCAGGAGAAGACTGTTTCCAGGCATCTAAGAGATAGTTTTCTAATTCCATCCCCAAAGTGACACACTTCCTCCAACAAGGCCACATCTCAAACATCTATTGCAAACAAACAAACAAACAAACAAACAAACAAATAAATTGTAGTGATGTATGTGTTCAAATACACCTTCTGTTTATTGCATTTGAGTATTGCTGATTTACAAATTAAAAACAAATCTAAAAGAAGAAGGCTATGAGAACATTTTCTAAATTAGATTTATAGAATATTAGTTTTATAGAACTGATATGTGTTGCTAAATAAGAACAATAAAACCCACAAAGGAAACAAACTGGAAGAAATAAGTGGTAGTTTTCTGTAAAAAATCCAAAATCCAATTACAGAATTTAAAACATGCCAGGACTTCTCTCAAAACTTTAATATATTAATCTAAATGTCATTTTATTATCAAATTATTTTACAGGTTCAATTTGGTTGATTAGTGATACTATATTAATGTTAACTATATTATGCAGGAAATATTAAATTTTATTATATAACTCAGAAGTATCTTCTTTTCTTTTTTTTAGTGATAAAACACCCCAATGTAGTATTTTAATAAGAAAACTGGCGAGGGCATACCTCATGGGAAGGTTTCACATGTAGTTTAAGACACAAGTCAGAAAAATGCTTGTCACAAAATACCACCCGCATGTTCAACATGTCATAGGAGGAGGATTACATACATCAAAACACAATTCCACAAGCAAATGTTTAATGTTTTCTTGTGCTTTCCAAAGTCACAGAAATTTCTAAACAAAGCAATCATTGAGTAAAGTGTGAAACAATATTTTACACACAGAGAAATGTAAAAATACAATTCTTAACATGTGTACAACATATGCACGTCATACAAGGATTATTCTTTTACTCCACCTAAATAATGAAGTTATCGTAAAAAGCATATCAAAGTCCAGTTAAAGCAAATTTTAACCTTAAGTGACAGTTTCTTTTTTCTAGAGCTCAGAGGGAAAAATAGAAAACTTAGAAATTGCTTCTGATAAAATGGGAAGAATTTAGAAATAAGGGAATGGACCTATAGCAAACCAAGACAGAAAAAAATACATGAATCAAGCTAAATTTTACAAGAGTAATAAGAAGGAATTGTTTTCTAAAAGAATTTTCCACTTTTCCTTATTAGATGTTTTCAGAAGAAACACCTTTTCTGACTTTTGAGAGTATCTTCTTTTCTATTAATTATTTTTCTTCCTGTTTTACAATCAAGTAGTAGGGCCACAAATCCAGTAAGAACTAAGCTTTTTTCTCCATAGTATAGAAATAGTATTATATAAAACTTAACTGGAACCAATTTTTCTCAAAATTTTAAGCTTTCTTTATACATATATACGTATGTATATATGTGTGTGTTGTGTGTATATCACACATATATGTATATATGTTTATATTACTTATGTTTCTGTAAACCAGTCAAAACTGTAAGGTTTTAGAAGATAAAGAAAACTTGAATGTATTAATTCACTTGAGAAATAGAAAGATTTCTCAATAAATTAGTTTATACTCCTAAAACAAAATTTCTGTAACAACTTGGAGAAATTTTTGTGAAGTTAACATTTAAAGTTAAAGCAAAAATACCGAGGTTACAAGAAATACTAATTAAGCAAGGCAATAACAACATAACCAATACTGTTGGGTCTTCCAGATAAGAATCAATGGTGAAACTGGACAAAGTTTTGTGAATTTCTTTATGGATATAGCAAAATAGAGATTTTCCAGTGGGTGGAGAACTGTAGTAAGCTGTGATAGCTAATCTTACCATTCAACTTAACTACACATGAAATCATCTAGACCCCAAACTAATAGAATACCCACCTTAAATTTGGGACACACCATTCTGTGGCAGCCCACATAACACAGCTAGAGTCATCTGGAGTCATCTGGAAGAAAGAAACTCCACAGAGAAAATGCCTCTTTTGTATTGTCCTATAGGCTTGTTCTTAGAGGATTTTCTCTCTCTCTCCCTCTCTTTTTCTCCCTGTCCTTGTCTGTCTCCCTTTCACCTCTTTCTTTCCCCTTTCCCCATCTCACTCTCCCCTTTTCCTTCCTCCTCTTTCTCAGTCTTTTGAGGTAAGGTCTTTTTACATACTGTCTGTCCTGGAAATCAAGATCAGAATGGCCTTGAGTTTACAGAGATCCTCCTGCCTCTGTCAATTGAATGCTGAGATTAAAGATCTGTTAATGTTTTCTGCCCATGCTGGCTTTAAGGGCATTTTTTTTATTGCTATAGAAGGGCTCAGACCAAGTAGATGGATCCTTTCTTGGGAAGGTAGTTTTGATGTGGCAATTCTGAGGGAGCAAGTCATTAAGCTGTGTTCCTTTATGGTTTCTACCTTGAGTTCTTGTCCTGCCTTCCTTCATTGATGGATGGGACCTGAGAGTTATAAGGTGAAACAAACTCTTTCTTCACAAAGTTGCATTTGGTCATTGTTGGCATTAGAACAGTTCCTATCCCAGGCGATAGCACCACCCACAGGTGACAGGAACCTGGCACTTTCATCGCCTTGGAAACAGCCAAAACATTCCCAGAAGACATCAGTTCAAAAACCTACCTTCACTTGGGAGCAACTGATGTCACTACACCTATAAAAGACTGAAACCCTTCCTCCTCTTCCTCTTTTCTCTTCTCTTCTTCCCTTGATGCTAACCCCTGTCCTGCCACTGTTCTATTAAACCTCTCCACATGGAACTGTGTTGGTTTGGTGTGGTTTGTATTGGCATATGCTGAGAAATCTAATTAAAAACAGTCATGGTGTTCTAGCAATCACAACAATAAAAAAGTCACTACACAGAGGTTCTCAGAAACAGTTTAAGTAGAAAGAAGGCAGGACTCCGAGATACTCACAGACAACAGCAATCATGCAGGAGTGTAAAAAGTGCTTGGAATTTCATCTGTTCTCAACCAGGCTCAAGACGAGATGCAGACTGAACAACATCTTACCTATACTCTAGCGAGACCCAGAAAGGCAGGCTCATCTATTCTGAACCCAACTGTGTGATTCACTGATAGATCATGCTTAAGTCTGCTTAAATCATTAATTTGAAAATGACAACTTTACACAACAGTCAATAATTGTTAATTTGCCCCGGTGTGGTTTCTATTGTTTTAAAACATATTTAAAAAATTAAAAAGTACTTTTAACTGAAATCAATGTGAACTTTGAAAGGAAAATTATTATTTCTTTATTAAAATTTTCTTTAACAGGAATGTTGGTTGCTCAGGGGTAAGGTGGGTTTTTGTTTTTTGTTTTTTTTTTTTTTTGTTTTGTTTTGTTTTTGTTTGATTGGTTTTTTATTTTGTTTTGTTTGTTTTTGGCAAATTTACGAGATAGAATTTAATGGGACAGAGAACCTCAACTGAGAAAAGGTTTTTTATCACATTAGCTGTAGAGGCAAGCCTATAAGGCATTTTCTTGATTAATGATTGTTATAGGAGGTCCTCTCCAGCAGTGGGCAAGTGGTCATAAGTACAATAAAAAAGCAGACTGAACAAATCATGAGGAACAAGCCTGTAAGCAGCATCCTTCCTTATGTTCCACTTGAGGTCAAGGAATCAGGTCACTACCCTCCCATCATATTGGTAGTTTAAAATGTCAGTGAAATGAGCCAATTCAATCCAGATTTGATTAATTAAAGGCAGGTCTATTGGGAAGCGGCACTCTGGTAAGTTCACTGACCAAGGCCAGGGAATTGACCATGAGGTAAGGGGAGGAGGACGGGAGGGAGAGAGAAAGAGATAAAAGGAGAGAGAGAGAGAGAGAGAGAGAGAGAGAGAGAGAGAGAGAGAGAGAGAGAGAGAGAGGAAAAAAGAGTGGAGGAACCTCGGGGAAACATATCTCAGCCACAAAGGTAGATATTACCTCAGAGTAATAGGCGAGAAAAAATTTTCCAAGAAAACAGACCCAAGAAACAAGTTGGACTAGCCATTCTAATATCTACTAAACTATACTTTCAAAAAAAATTAATCGAAAGAGATGGGGAAGAACATTTCTTACTTATTTAAGGAAAAATTGACCAAGAGGACATCTTGATTCTGAACATCTATGCCCCAAATGCAAGGATACCAACATTTGTAATAGAAATTAAAGATTACTAAAAGATTAAATCTCTCATTGTAATCCACACATTAATACTGGGAGACATCAACACCCCACGTTCATCAAAGGATATGTCATGGAGACAGAAACTAAACAGAGGAATAATGAAAATAATGTAAGTTAAGACTTTAATCAGCCGAACAGATAACAATAGAATACTTTATCCTCATAAAAAGAATACACCTTCTTCTCATTACCTCATGAGACCTTCTCCAAACTTGATAATATAATCAGTCTCAAAGCAAGCATTAACAGATACAAGAGAACTGAAAAACTGAAATAACCCCTTGCATCTGATCAGACCACCATGAATTATAGCTAGACTTCAACAACAACAAACAACAGAAAGCCTTCATATTCATGGAAACCGAACAACTCTCTACTTAACAATCACCGGGGAAGGGAAGAAATAAAGAAAGAAATTAATGACTTTGTAAAATCTAATGAAAATGAGGGCAAGTGCCCTCATAAAGAAATTTTTAAAAAATTATAATAATGAATTAAAAATTATACCTAAAAGCTCTAGAAAAAAAAAAAAGGATGCAAGCACACCCAAAAGGAGTAGAGGACAAAAAGTAATCAAACTCAGGGCTGAAACCAATCAGAAACAAAGGAGACAATACAGAGAATCAACAAAATCAAGAGCTAGTTCTTTGAGATAATCAACAAGATAGACAAACTCTTAGCCAAACTAAAAAGCCAGAGAGACTATACCCAAATGAACAAAATCAGAAATGAACAGAAAGATAAAACAATGAACACCAAGAAAGTTCTAAGAATCAATAGGTCCTATTTCAAAAGCTTCTACTCCACAAAATTGGAAAATCTAATTGAAATGGATGATTTTTAGACAGATACCAGTTACCAAAGTTAAATCAAGATGAGATAAACTACCTAAGGAAATAGAAGTAATCATTAAAATTCTCCCAATTGAAAAAGACCTGGGTCAAATGGTAGTGCAGAATTCTATCAGACTTTTAAAGAAGAACTAATACCAATACACTTCAAACTATCCCACAAAATAGAAACTGAGGGAACACTGTCAAACTTATTTTATGAGGCCAGAGTCATTCTGATATATAAACCACAAAAAGACTCAAAAAAGAAAGAGAACTTCAGACTGATATTTTTTTGTGAACATTGATGCAAAAATGTTCAATAAAATACTTGTAAAGTGAATCCAAGAACACACCAAAAACATCATCAACCATAATGAGGTAGGATTCATTCTAGGGATACATTGGTTA
This sequence comes from Micromys minutus, assembly GCF_963924665.1. Taxonomy (NCBI): domain Eukaryota; kingdom Metazoa; phylum Chordata; class Mammalia; order Rodentia; family Muridae; genus Micromys; species Micromys minutus. Next base: position 26,886,049 of record NC_137983.1, on the reverse strand, counting down.
TTAAGTATATAGAAATCTATCTCTGTAATCTCCCATATAAGCAAAGAAAAAAACACACACATGATTACCTTATTAGATGCTAAAAAGGTCATTGACAAAATCCAACACCCCTTTATGTTTAAAGTCTTGGAGAGAACATGGATAGAGGCACATACCAAAACATAATAAAACAATATACAGCAAGCCAATAATTAACATTAAGTTAAATAAAAAAAACATAGAACAATTACATAAAATCAGGGTCAAGGCAGTCCACTCTCTTCTCAGTTATTCAGTATAGTGTTTGAAGTTGTAGCTAGAGCATTAAGACTACAATAGATGATCTAAGGGATACAAATTAGAAATGAAGAAGTCAAAGTATCATTACTCATAGATCATATGATATGAAAGTATATATAAGTGACCCCCAACATGCAAATCAAAACAAATCCCGAGATTCCACCTCATACCTGAGTTAGAATGACTAAGATCAAAAACTCATGTGACAGCAGATGCTGGCAAGGATGTTGAGAAAGAGGAACAATCCTCTATTGTTGGTGGGATTGTAAGATACAACCACTCTGGACATCAGTCTGTTGGTTCCTCAGCTATACCACTCCTGGGCATATACCCAAAAGATACCCCAACATATAATAAGGACACATGCACCACAATGTTCATAGAAGCCCTATTTATAATAGCCAGAAACTGTAAAGGACCCAGATGTCCTTCAGTAGGTGAATGGATACAGAAATTGTGGTATATTTACACAGTGGAATACTACTCAGCTATCAGAAACAATGACTTTATGAAATTCCTAAGAAAATGGATGCATCTAGAGAATATCATCCTGAGTGAGGTAACCCAGTCACAAAAGAACAGACATAATATGCAGTCACTGATCATTGGATACTAACCCCAAAAAGCTCTGAACACCACAGAAACAACTCACAGACTATATTAACCTCAAAAAAAAAAAAAAAAAAAAAAAAAAAAAAAAAAAGAAAAAAAAAGAAAAAAAGAAAAAAAACAAAGGCCAAAAACAAAATAATGAAAGCTCCAGTCCTTCTTAGGGAAAAAAAATAAATGCATTGCACCCTCTCAGAGTGTGATACACCTGGACCTCAAATCATTAATAATCCAAGAGCTAAAATAATAGCCTTGTGGCAATTTTTGATATTCACAGATCATTATTCTTAATCTATACCCAATAAGAAATCTGTTTCTGTGTTACATTCTGTCCTACATGTACTTCATGCTTATGGTAACTAGTGGGATTTCTATGCATGCTATCAAACCTCTAAAAGAATTAAGTACTGACAAAAATATCCATATAATGTTATGTCAAAATGCCCTTAAAAATCTGTATATGTATCCCACTTTTTAAAAAATAAAGTGGTAAGAAAAAAAGAGTTGAAAAAAAGAGAAAAGGATATCAGTCTATATTCACCAATAATAATAATAATAATAATAATAATAATAATAATAATAATAATAATAATAAATAATAATAATAATAATAATAAGCAATGATGGCTCTCATTATGCACCAGAAGCTACCAAAAAGGTCCCACAGGAAGAATGGGTTAATCCTTTGAAAAATTTGATAAGTGGTGTTCAACAATCCCACAAACACTTCAGGTTTTTGTCATTGTTTGTAAGCATTTTACAGGTGGTAACATTATTGCAGAAGAAGCCACACATTTGATTCATAGCAAATGTGGAAATCAAGCTAGAGCTCACCTAGAAGCTTCATTTTTATGTCCTATCTTTAAACATCCTGGAAGGGGCTGTTCATGCTTCTGGGGAAAATTTACCAAATATACATTGTTCTGACCTCTGTGAGCTACAAACTCATAGCTGCCAAGATATTGGAGAAATAATCTAATGGAAATAATTCATAAATTTCTGATTGGATCTTTGTCCCATCCCCACACAAAACCCATATCTGACACCATTAGTGACCCAAAAGCCTGTGGATACACAATTTATATTCCAACAGAATAATCTGCTGCTTATTATTTAGGTAAATGGTAATATATTATTACTCCTAAAGTCTCAACGCTTGTCAGAGAAGTTTCTATTTGCATTTGATGTTGATGAATTCAAAGGCATGGAACTGGCCATCATTACAGAGATAAGAGACAGCAGGATTCTCTATCACAAATAGTACCACTTCACCATTTCTCAAAGTCCAGGGATTATTATGGAAGAGGAGGCAGAAAGAGTTGAAGACCCAGAGACGGTAGATGACTAATTGCAAAGGACCAGTGTCTTCTGTACACACAAGTGCAGATGCACATAGGAAATCACAGTCGTTGCAAAAGCATGCCAAAAACCTGTATACAAGCCCAAACCAGGCTAAAGTACAGCATGGCGGTTGGAATTAAATATGCATTCCTATTCCTAGCTGTGAAGCTATTGGCAACTACTTGCTGCTTAAGAGGAAGAGACCCTATTTTCTTAGAACATAGGCTCTGTAAGTCCACCATTCCTTTTCTTTTAAATTTTTGTAGAAAGATTTTTATTGCTAAACCATGTTCCTTGCTACATTATTTTTCTCACTTTTTAATTGCATATTATCAGCATTTACATTTCAGATGTTATTCCCTTCCTTCAATCTCATCCCCCCCCCCTGCTTCCCTTCCCATTGCCTCCAGGAAGGTGCTCCCTCTCCCAACCACCCAGCACCTTGGCATTCCTCTACACTGGGGAAATGAGCCTTCACTGGACCAAAGACCTCTCCTCCCATTGATGACAGAAAATTCTGTCCTCTGCTGCATATGCACCTGGAGCTATGGGTCTCTCCAGGCAAACTCGCTGGTTGGTGTTTTAGTCCCTGAAAACTGTGGTGGGTTTGGTTAGTTGATAATTTTGTTCTTCCCGTGGGGTTGCAGACCATTTCAGTTCCTTCAGACCTTTCTCTAGCTCCTTCATTGAGGTCCTTGGGTTCAATCTGATGGTTAGCTGCAAGCATTCTCCTCTGTTATCAGAATTTTCTGCCAGAGCCTCTGAGGAGGCATCTATATTAGGTTCTTTCTAGAAAGCACTACCTTGCATCAGCAATAGTGCTTGCATTTAGTGGCTGCATATAAGATGGATCCCCAGGTAATTACAAGAGCTAGAATGAGAGACATTTTTGCTGAAGACAACAAACAGTTGTAATACAGGAATTGTCCTGAAACTAAGTTCAATATATATGTAATATATATATAAAACCAGCTTGATTTCACAATCCTGGTAGTTAGTATGTAGTTTCCTGGAGGAGGACAGTCAATAATGCTCTAATCCAGCCATGGAGTCCTTATGCTGAAATATTTATTCCCTTGACAGGTAAAATATACTCTTGTATACAATAGAATCATGATAATCAAGGAGATAACCAATCACTTCCTACTTGGACTTAAGCTCCAATCAACCACATAGAATTCATGAGTGGATTTGTAAAACTGACAGAAACAAAACAAAACAAAACAAAACAACAACAAAATCCCCACAACCCAGAAGGCTCCAGGGAAGTGCCCATTACAGTAGTTTTGCTAATTGTATATGTAAATAAATATTTATGTTTACATTTTCAAATTAGTGTTATTCACTATGTTGATCTGTAAAATCTTTTTACAATGGTTAGTGATTAGCATAGAGATTCATAACTGGTCAATGTGAGGATAAAATACTTCTGAGTATTCATTCACATTGAGATGTCTTTATCCTCTTCTCCTAGATTTAGTAGTGAACAGAAGTGCAGAAAGTGATAAAAGCCTCAGAATGTGTATGAATACACTATTTTATGCAGCACATGACTTATAATTACGACTGCACAATAACTGCAGTTGCATTGCAAACCTTTTTTATTACTCTCTGCATTTTCATTTGAAATATTATCACCTTTGTCCACCCTGCTCCCATCCCTCCTCCCCCTCTACTTGTCTTCACAAAGGTGCACCTGCTTCCAATCACCCTCTCCACCTCAGTGCCTTGTCTTTCCCTACATTGGGAAAACGTGCTCTCCCTGGACCAAAGGCCTCTTCTCACATTGATGCCAGACACTGCTGTCCTCTGCTGCATATGCTCCTGGAGCCGTGGCCTCTAAACGCATGCTCAGTGGTTGGTGTTCTGTCCATGGAAGATATGGAGGATTTGGTTGGTTGACAATGTTGTTCTTCCCATGAGGCCACAACCCCCTTCAGCTCCTTCATTGCTCCGGCCCCAGCACCCTCACTGGGGTCCTCATGCTCAGTCTGATGGTTAGCTGCAAGCATGCTCAGCTGCATGACTCTGGCAGAGCCCCTGAGGAGGCACTCCTATCTGGTTCCTGCCAGCAAGCACCTCCCAGCATCAGCTATAGTGTTTGGGCCTAGTGGATGCACATGAGGTGGATCCCTAAGTGAGGCAGCCCCGGAAAGATCACCTCTTCAATTTCTGCTCTTCCACTTGATCCCGTACCTCCTTTATGAGTGTTTTGTTTTCCCTTCTAAAAAGGACTGAGGCTTCCACATTTTGGTCTTTCTTATTTCTGAGCTTCATAAGGTCTGTGAATTGTTTCTTGGGTATTCAGAGCTATCTGGGACTAGTATCCAATTATCAGTGACTGCATATCATGCATGCTCTTTTGTGACTAGGTTACAAGGTACCATTATTCCATGTGGATAGTAGAAGGTCTCCTTAGGCCACAATCTTCCCTGATGAGTTACTGGCAGTCAATGTTGGTAGAGAGAGATTCCTTTTTTTCTTCATTGGTGAAGACCTGGGTAAGTTTTCTGCCATCCTGTAAATCAAACTCCACTCAGGTATTTTGACACTAATGAAGCACAGAAGGCCAGAGGAATACAAAAAGGTATGAACTCAGGAGGAGTATTTGTTTTCAAGTAGAAATGATTTTATGGAAGAGGATAAGAGAGGAAAATAAGGAGTAAATATGATCAAATTACTGGTATATATGAATTAAATTATCAGAGAATAAATATAAATTATTTCCAATTAAAAGAAAATGCTAAGGCAATAGCCCACACTATTTTGAAATCTAAGGAATGCCACAGGGTAGCATTTCCAAAAGAGGTAACCCATTCCTGGCACTGGAGTATTTCTTTGGTGGTATCTGATAGAAACATTGTACCTCTATTGTATGATAATTCCCTTGAAACTCTTTTTTATATGCATATGAATATATTGGAATAAGCTTTTCATATAACTTTTTTTCAAAAGGCTGTTAGTGCTAGTGCCACCCAGGACTTGATAATAACATTTTATTTTTCAAGATACCACATATTTAAATTAAAGAACATGTTGGGATGAAGGAAGAAGTAACTTAGAAGCTTTTTTTCTCTAGTCCCGACTTCTCCTAGATCTGATAGGTATCTATGCTACTGGAGAAGAATAATTCCCATTAATTTTTCCCAGCTATTAAACCTGCAATCTACAAGAATGAGTTATTGCAAATGCATGCCCTCTGGTGCAATAGTTATATAAAAGTTACTAGAGTAACTACATACTGTCTGATTGAACTTAAGGTGTACAAGATGGAGCCCATGTCTTGTACAGCTATCAGGACATAAAACTAAATATTTCCTAGATTCTAGACGTGATCTATTACAATTACTCTGATATGAATGGTTATACTGTCCCAGAATGCTCCAACTGAATTATCACTGTAATAGTGGTTCACTGAATATCTCATCAGAGAAGCGTCCTTCTGTAGATGGTGATCAGCATCGAGAACCACAACTGGTTATCATACCAAGAATAGGGAGCCTCGAGGGGCTTAGATCTAAATGGGACTTTTATAAACACACCTCTCCCCAATCTCCGGAGCATTGATGAGTGTGAGAGTCAAAGGTGATAGAAGACTACAATCAATTTTGTTTGGTTTTTGTTGTTTGTTTTGTTTTGTTTTATGGATGTGGTAGTGCATTTGGGAATTTACATCAGAGCATGTATATAACCCACACAATCTTATGCCTGACAAAAACTCCACTATAGACAGCGATAGTGGGTAGGAAATCCCATTTCCATCTGAGGAACTACTGCCATTTGGTAGCTTTCAGGAGACAGGAAATTTGGGTTTGCAAAGCATGGTATCATTTGATAGGTTTAACATGATCTAAGGGATGACCTCAGACCTAATAGTATTTGGGTAGCACAAATGAACAAGACCTTTTTTATGTTTTTGTTTTAAAAAAAAAGGTCAAGAATTAGAGGGTAATGAAATAGGATTTTCTGAGAGGGGCTTGGAGAGAGAATGAGAATAATATTAGTCATGGTGTGAAATTCTCAAAGAATTTATAAACATACTGCTTTTTACAAAGTACCTACACAGAGCCACCTTTCTATTAATAAACTATAGAAATGAGGGTTGGAGGAAGGATTGACAGACCCGAAGAGGACTAGTATTCCATAGGAAGACAAACAGAATCAACTGACCTGAGCCCTTGGGGGCTTCCAGAGACTGAAGCATTAACCAAAGGGTGAGCTCACAGTGGACATAGCCACCCCTCACATATGTAGAGAATGTGCAGCTTGGTCTTTATGTGGGTCCCCCAACACCTACAATGGGGACTGTCCCTGAATCTGTTGCCTGTCAGAGGATTCTGTTCCCCTAACTGGGCTGCCTTGTCTGGCTTCAGTGAAAGAGAATACACCTAGCCTTGCAATAACGTGATATATGTATATTTGTGTGATACCCAGAGGGGTCCTCCCCTAATCTGAGGAGAATAGGATGGTGAGGGAAAAGGGAGAGAAGATTTGCATGAAGGGTATTAGGAAGAGAGGGATGGCTGATAGTAGAATGTAAAGTGAATAAATTAAAAGAACAAAATTAAAATGAAATACCTACACACATAGAATGATGAATGTTCACCTGTTAATAGAGGGAATATAAATTAATAGATACATTTTGAAAATTGTGTAGAAGGCTTTTAATACATCATACTATGTATAATAGAGTAGAAATGGCTTTGGTTGTTAATCCTGCTTATTTCCTGGTTACATTCGATTGGAGTCCTTTTGTCTATCCTTGTGCACTAAGAAATTGCCTTTCTTTAAAGCTATCGGGCATTTATTGTATTTACAGATAAATTGGTTTTGCTTGTGATCTATTCAGTCAGCCAATGTCACTGGGTATGTGTGTTAACTTAGTCATCTTGCTGTTGACTTTTGACATCGTAGGTTGTGTATTGAATAGTCCTTTATGTTATAGTTCTATTCGTAGAGCATCTAATCTACCACAAATTAATGAACATCTTTTAATCTCATTTTATAGTCAAACAAATTGGCCAGAGATTGAGTGTCAGGAACTATAATTTTTGATTATAGATTTTAAAAAAGATTTATTTATTTTTATTTATATGAGTACAATGTAGCTATTTTCAGACACACTAGAAGAGAGCATTGGATTCCATTACAGATGGTTGTGAGCCACCATGTGGTTTCTGGGAATTGTACTAAGAACTTCTGGAAGAGCAGTCAGGGCTGTTAACCACTGAGCCATCTCTCCAGTCCCCAAACATTAAACTGACTCCAGCATAGAACTAAGCTGTCTCTTCACTCCATAATGAGAAATACTCATCCCTGAGACAACCAACAGTGCTAACTTAAATATGTAGTTATCTATACTACTATCAGAGACCAAAGGGAAGGAAGGGTGGACAGTTTTTGAGGGTTGTAATGCCTGTACCATGGCTCTGCAAGGCTAATCCCTAAGGAGAGACTGTTCCTGTAATTTCTGGAATAAGCAGGAAGCTTCAGAGACATGAGATAATAATTCTGGTTATGATATTTCATTGATGCACTGAAACTCTACGTAGCACAGTGGCCTTATACTAGAGAGATTTTGTTTACATGACACATGGCATCTGAGTGGAGGAATACTGTAATGAGAAAATGCCCCAATGAGATTGAGCTGTAGACAATCCTGCAGAACATTTGTCCTTTAGGGATGTATGGAGAAAATGGGTACACATTCAGGGTAATGGTGCTTCTAGACTGTTTACACTTGATTCTCTGAGAAAACAGAAAAAGCAAGTCAGTAAAGGTCACTCCATCCAAGGGCTTTACATCAACCCTATTTCAATTTCTGCCCTGACAGCCTTTGATAATAGATAATGATAAGGAAGTATAAGGCAAATATTCCCTTTGTTTCTCCAGTTGCTTTTCTCCTGATACCCCACCATGGCAACATTAATAAAGTAGTCCAGTTGTATGGGGAGTTTTGAAAGCTGTGTGAAGACCTGGCCCAGTGTCATCAGGACCAGCAGCCCACACACAGGTCACTGGGAGCTCAGAAGAGCTACAGAGCACTCTCCATCCTAAGTGGAACTGTGAGTCAACTTTTTCTGCCCACTGTCTGCCCCAGGAGAGGCCACCCAGAACTCTCACTTTCACAGGTGGGAGTGCCGCTTTGGAGCACATACTTCTGGCTCAAGGCCAGACCTGGCTCCGCTGCATGAGGACCAGGTTCTGCCATCAGAACTCACAGCCTACCCGGAGAGATGAACACCCAGGAACAATCTCCCTCTGGAGACCACTGGCCCATAGACCCACAAGAGAGACTAGCTCAAGTGAGAGAAAACAAGATCACCTAGCATCACCTATAATACAAAGGCAAGAGATAAGTGCAAGACTCTAAGAAATGGAAACCAAGACAACCTGGCAACATCAGAACCCAGTTCTCCTACCACTGCAAATAGCGGATATTCCAACTCACCACATAAACAAGATTTTGGCTTAAAATCATACTTCATGATGATAATGGAGATCTTTGAGAAGCACATGTAAAAAAACACACTTAAAGAAGTACAGGAAAAACAAGAAAATACATGAAAACAAGTGGAAGCCCTTAAAGAGGAAACATAAAAATGACTTAAAGAGCTAAAGGAAAGTACAAACAACTAGATGAAGAAACTGAAAACAGAAATAGAAAGAATGAGGAAAACACAGAAGAATACAACCCAAAAGTTGGAAAACCTAGCAAAGATTACAGGAGTCATAGATGGTAGCATCACCAACAGAATACAAGAGATATAGGAGAGATTCTCAGGAGCAGAAGTTACCATAGAAATCATTGAAACAACAGTCAGAGAAAATGCAAAAATCAAAAAAGATTCTAACCCAAAACATACAGGAAATCCAGTACACAATGAGAATATCAAACCTAAAGATAATAGGTATAGAAAAAAGCAAAAACTCCCAACTGAAAGGCCCAGTAAATATCTTCAACAAAATTATAAAAGAAAACTTTCCTAACCAGAGAGAGAGAAAGAGAGAGAGAGAGAGAGAGAGAGAGGGAGGGAGGGAGGGAGGGAGGGAGGGAGGGAGAGAGAGAGAGAGAGAGAGAGAGAGAGAGAGAGAGAGAGAGAGAGAGAGAGAATGATCAAACAAGAAGCCTACAGAACCCCAAATAACTGGACCAGAAAATAAATTCTTCCTGACACATAATCGTCAAAAAAAACAAATGCTCAAAACAAAGAAAGTATATGAAAAGCAGTAAGAGAAAAAGGGCAGGTAACATATAAAGGCAGACTGATCAGAGTAATATCAGACTTTCCAACAGACACTAAGAAAGCTAGAAGATCCTGGACTGATATCATACAGACCCTAAGGGAACACAAGTTTCAGGCCAGGTTATCTCAACAAACTCTCAATCACCATAGATGGAGAAACCAAGATGTTGCAGGACAAAAACAAATTTATACAATATCTGTTCACAAATCCATTCATACAAAGGATAATAAATGCAAAACTCCACCACAAAGAGGGAAACCTCACCCTTGGAAAACCAAAAAAAAAAAAAAAAAAAACCGAATCTTGCAACAAACACCAAAGAAGAAAAGCACACAAACATAACTCTACCATAAACAACAAAAATAGCAGGAAACAACAATCACTATTCCTTAATATCTCTTAACATGAATGGACTCAATTTTTCATATACTATCAGACTGGGTATGGAAACAAGATCCACCATTTTGCTGCATATAGAAACCTCATCTCAACAACAAAGACAGGGACTATTGGATAAAACTTTCCAAGCAAATGGTCCCAAGAAAAAACTGGAGTAGCTATTCTAATATAGAATACAATAGCTTTTCAACCAAAAATTATCAAAAAAACCCTTTTTACTCATCAAAGAAAAAAAACCTATCAAGATAAACTCTCAATCCTGAACATCTATGCTCCAAACACCCACATTCACAAAAGAAATTCTGCTAAAACATATATTACACCACTCACAATAATAGTGCTAGACCTCAACATACCACTCTCATCAATGGAGACATAGTAGAGGCAGAAACTGAACAGAGACCCACTGAAATTAACAGAAGTTATGAACCAAATGCATTTAACAGACATCTGTAGAATATTTAATCCTAAAACAAAAGAGTATACATTCTACTCAGTACCTCATGGCACCGTCTCCAAAACTGACCACATAGTAGGTCACATAACAAGCCTCAACAGATACAAAAAGATCCAAATACTCCCATTCATCCTATCACATCACCATGGACTAAAGATGGTCTTCAATAACAACAAGAACAACCAAAAGCCCACATACACATGGAAACTAAATAATGCTCTACTCAATGATAGCTTAGTCAAGAAAGAAATAGGGGAAAAAATCAGACTTTTTAGAATTTAATGAAAATTAAGGAACAACATACTCAAACTTTTGGAATACAATGAAAGCAGTGCTAAGAGGAAAGCCCATAGCACTCAGTGCCTCCCCGCAAAAAAACAAAAACAAAAACAAAAAAAAAAAAAAAAAAAAACAAAACAAAACTGGAGAGAGCATACACTAATAACTTGACAGCAAAACTGAAAGCTATAGAACAAAAAGAAGTAGATATACCCAAGAGGAATAGATGGCAGGAGATAATCAAACTCAGAGCAGAAATCAAAAATAGAAACAAAAAGAACTATACAAATTATCAACAAAACCAAGAGCTGGTTCTTTGAGAAAATCAACAAGATTGATAAACCCTTAGTGAGACTAAACAGAGGGCACAGAGAGAGCATCCAAATTTACAGAATCAGAAAGGAAAGGGTGATATAACAACAGAAACTGAGGAAATTCAAGAAATTATCAGATCCTACTACAAAAGCCTATACTTAAAAAAAAAACAAAAACAAAAACTGGAAAATCTAGAGGAACTGAACAAATTTCTAGACATATACCAGGTAGTAAAGTTAAATCAGGATCAGATAGACCATCTAAACAGTTCCATAACCCCTAAAGAAATAGAAATAGTCATCAAAAACCTCACAACAAAACAAAGTCCAGGAGCTCATGGGTTTAGTGCAGAATTTGATCAGACCTTCATAGAAGACATAATACCAATACTCTCCAAATTATTCCACAAAATACAGACAGAAAGAATACTACTCAATTCATTCTTTGAAGCCACAACTATGCTCATTTCTAAACCATGCAAAGACCCTACAAGGAAAGAGAACTTCAGACCAATTTCCCTCATGACCATTGATACAAAACAACTCAGTAAAATTATTGCAAATTGAATCCAAAAACACATCAAAACAATCATTCACAATGATCAAGTAGCTTCATCCATGGGATTCATGGATGGTTCACTATATAGAAATTTATCAGCGTCATCTATATAAACATATAAACATATATCCATATATCCATATAAACACTCCAAAAAATGATCATTTTACTACATGCTGAGAAAGCATTTGACAAAATCCAACACCCCTTCATGTTAAAATTTTGGAAAGAACACGAATTCAAGGCCCATACCCTAAACATAGTAAAAGCAATATATTGCAAACAAGTAGCCAACATCAAACAAAATAGTGAGAAAATTGAAGCAATCCCACAAAAATCAGGGACTAGACAAGGCTGCCCACTTTTCCCTTACCTACACAATATGGTGCTGGAATTCTGGCCAAAGAATTTAGACAATAAAAGAAAGTCAAAAGGATACAAATCTGAAAGGAAGAAGTCAAAATATCACTATTTGCAAACGACATATTATAATTAAGTGACCCAAAAAATTCTACCAGCGAACTTTAACAGCTGATAAACAGCTTCAGAAATATGGCTGAATAGAAAATTAACTCAAGCTCTGTGGAAGCGAATCCGGTGGGAATCTGAGCCATCCGAGCCGCCACCATGACGGTGGGCAAGAGCAGCAAGATGCTGCAGCACATTGACTACAGGATGAGATGCATCCTGCAAGATGGCCAGATCTTCATCGGGACCTTCAAAGCTTTTGACAAGCACATGAATTTGATCCTCTGTGACTGTGATGAGTTCAGGAAGATCAAGCCAAAGAACTCCAAACAAGCAGAAAGGGAAGAGAAGCGAGTCCTTGGTCTGGTATTGCTTCAGGGAGAGAACCTGGTATCCATGACAGTAGAAGGACCTCCTCCTAAAGATACTGGCATTGCCCGAGTGCCACTTGCTGGAGCTTCTGGGGGACCAGGCATTGGCAGGGCTGCTGGCAGAGGAATCCTGGCCGGTGTTCCCATGCCCCAGGCTCCTGCAGGACTTTCTGGGCCAGTCCGAGGTGTTGGAGGGCCATCCCAGCAGGTGATGACCCCACAAGGAAGAGGCACTGTTGCAGCCGCTGCAGCTGCAGCCACAGCCAGTATTGCAGGAGCCCCAACTCAGTACCCACCTGGTCGTGGGGGTCCTCCACCACCTATGGGCCGAGGGGCACCTCCTCCAGGTATGATGGGTCCACCTCCTGGCATGAGGCCTCCTATGGGTCCCCCAATGGGGATCCCACCTGGCCGAGGAACTCGGATGGGTATGCCCCCTCCTGGGATGCGACCTCCTCCTCCAGGCATGCGAGGTCTGCTTTGATCTTCGAACAGCATTATGTCAGTAGCTCCAAGGAGACGTGGACCACAGACCTGTTTGCTTGTTACGTGAGTCTTACTGGGTTGTCTGGTTTCCCTTTCAGGGCTCCCTCCCTGGGAATATGCCCTCCGAGGCCTCATCTTGGTCCTCCTCAGCTCCTTGCCTGTTTCTCAAGAGACTGTACATAGTCCTTCTTTTTCTGTGGCCTATGAAGCTGGTTTATAATAAACTAAGAGACTGTTATACATAAAAAAAAAAGAAAATTAACTCAAGCAAATCAGTAGCCTTCCTCTACTCAAAGGATAAACATGCTGAGAAAGAAATTAGGGAAAGGATACCTTTCACAATAGTAACAAAGAATTTGAAATATCCTGGTGTGACTCTAACTAAGCAAGTGAAAGATCTATATGACAAGAACTTCAAATCTCTGAAGAAGGAAATTGAAGATCTCAGAAGATGAAAGATCTTGCATGCTCATGGATTGAAAGGATCAAATTTATAAAAAGAGTCATATTACCAAAAGCAATCTTTAGATTCAATGCAATCCCCATCAAAATTTCAACTCAATACTTTAAAGAGTTGAAAAGAGCAATCTGCAAATTCATCTGGAATAACAGAAAATCTAGAACAGATAAATTTATTCTCAACAACAAAGACATTTCTGTGGGATTCATCATTCCTGATCTCAAGATATATTACAAAGCAATTATGTTAAAAACTGAATACTATTGGTATAGATATCAATGGAACAGAATTGAAGACTGATAAATGAACCCTCACACCTATGGTCACTTGATCTTTGACAAAGGAGCTAAAATATTCAATGGAAAAAGGTCAGCCTTTTCAACAAATGGTGTTGGTTCTACTGGCAGTCAGCATGCAGAAGAATGCAAATCGATTGTTTCTTATCTCCTTGTACAAAGCTCAAGTGTATGTGGATCAAAGATCTCCACATAAAACCAGGTACACTGAAACTATTAGAAGACAAAGTGGGTGAAAGCTTAAACACATAGGCACAGTGGAAATTTTCCTGAACAGAGCACCAATGGTTTATGCGCTAAGATCAAGAATTGATAAATGGTACCTCATAAAATTGCAAAGTTTCTGTAAGGCTAAGGACACTGTCAAGGAAACAAAATGGCAGCTAACAAACTGGGAAAAGATCTTTACCAATCCCACATCTGATAGAGGTCTAATATCCAATATATACAAAGAAGTTAGACCCCAGAAAATCAAACAATACTATTAGAAAATGGGGTCCAGAGGTAAACAAAGAATTTTCAACTGAAGAATACCAAATGGCTGTGAAGTACCTAAAGAAATCCTCCACATCCCTAATTATCAGGAAAATGCAAATCAGAACAACCCTAAGATTCCACCTCACACCAGTCAGAATGGCTAAGATAAAAAACTCAGATCACAGCAGATGCCGTGAGGATGTGAAAAAAGAGGACACTCCTCCACTGTTGTTGTGGTAGTAGGCAGGTAAATAACTCTTGAAATCTGTCTGGCAGTTCCTCAGAAAATTGGACATAATACTACTCGAAGACCCAGCTATTCCACTCTTGGGTATATACCCCAAAGATGCTTTAACACATAATAAGGACACATGCTCAACCATGTTTATAGCAGCCTTATTTATAATAGCTAAAAGATGGAATAACCCAGATGTCCTTCAGTAGAAGAATGGATACAGAAATTGTGGCACATTTATACAATGGAGTACTACTGAGCTATTAGAAACAATGATTTTACAAAACTAGTAGGCAAATGGATGAACTAGAGACTATCATCCTGAGTGAGGTAACCCAGTCACAAAAGAACACACATGATATGAAGTCACTGATAACTGGATACTAGTCTCAGATAGCTCTGAATATCCAAAAAAACATCTCACAGACCTTATGAAGCTCAAAAAGAAGAAAGTCCTCAGTCCTTCTTAGAAAAAAATCAGGTATTCATCATATATTATTATGTAACAAATTTTGTGAGCTATTATAGTATTTTATGAAATAAGAAAAGCAACATAAAAATTACCTGAAGACAATTTTGTAGGATAATTTTTATTATTACTTTTGTGTTATCTTTTTAATTGTTGCATTATTTGATTCTGCAGGTTGTGCAAATCAAAAGATCTGAGGTTTAGTTTGGCAGTTGTTCTTTACCATTGGATGCTGGACCTGCACAGCTGATTTTAGGGCTTAATTCAACGTCTACTCTTAATTATGCCAAATAAAGAAATTATGGCAACTGCTGATATAATTAAAAAACCTACAATGTATAAACCCCAACTGGAACTTGGAGAAGGCATTGGAGGAGGTCCGCTGTCTATGCTACCTCCATAGCCCTCTAGTAGACAGTTTGGTGGTTCCCATTTGTTGCTACAATGACAATGGTGTTTATTGTTGCAGATACCTTGCATATTGCATAACTGTGGTGAACAGGTGTTACTTGTCAGAAGAGACATGCTGACACACTTTCTGTTAATACATAAATAGTCTGGAGCACAAGCTGTGCCATCGTTCACTGCTCCAACGTCATCTATGGTTATCCCAAAATGATAGTCCATAGACCAGCAGGTGACATTATTGAAGCGAGCATAATGGACAGTTTCATGATTACTTCTTTCAGGAATTACTCTCACATTTTCACACTGAATTCTCCCACAGAACACATCAGTGAGGTTGCATTTTTTGTAGGTAGTACTATCATTACCGCAGTTACCGAAACGGTCACCCCGTTTGTTCATTTCCATGTAGCAAACTTCATTTGCCCTTCTACTTCCATGACCAAAAATCTTCTGGCACTGTTTATCAAGTTGATGACATGTCTTTTTATAACAATAACCATCACCACTGCAAAGGATTCCGTCCTCTTTATACACATCTTCTGGACACTCTGCTGAAGTTCCGTTGCACCACTCTGGAAGGTCACACTCATTTTTCTCTTTTCTACACAAGGTGCCTGTTTGAAGGAACTGGCAATCTTTGCAACAAAGCCCAAAAGCACACTGAGCATCAGGTTTGAGAACACAGTCCTTGCTACAGCATGGGTCATTTGAACAGGAATCAGAGTCCCCACAATCACACTGCTCTCCTTCCTCAACCAACCGATTCCCACACTTGGTCAGGGTCGATTTAGTTATGCTTAGTGCACCTGGAATATCGTACAAGCAATCTCTTCTACTAACAACTGAAAACATTTGTTCATAACTACAGTTGCTGAATTTGGGGGAATTTGATTTATATGGGGCCATTATGCAGTCTTTTCTCCCACAAGTACATCCACTTTCATCATGCAACATACCCAAGTTATGACCCATCTCATGTGCTATAATGAATGCCATGTCATACACTGAATTAGTAAGAAAACTGTTAACTGCACAATTAACCACTGAACAAACTGTGGCTACATTAGCTAAACCTAAATACACACCATAACTACGTCTGACAAAAAGGTGTACGATATCATGTCGATAACGTTTGACAATCTTCCAATTGCAGAACTCACTTAGGACATTTCTAATATCTTGATCCACATTAACTAAGTTTCTGGCACTCCATACTTCAGCTTTGGTTAAAACCACATCAGTTTCTATTTGACGATAATAACCGTTTAGTCCGTTGACTATTTGCAACATTTCTTGGATACAAATTGTGGTATTATTACCTCTATGAGCATATCTATTTTGGTCTATTATAACAAAATAATCAATAAACCTGTGGTGGGTCCACCAGTTCTCATATGGGTTTTGCAGAAGTATAGAGTCATTGCTTTCTTGAAGCTTCATTTGTCGTGCTATTTCCTCTTCTGATAACCCGCATCTCATGAGAATTGATTCTGACTCTTCACTGTCCATTTTATAAACCAGATGTTCAAATGTTGAAGTTGCGTTCTTGGGCATGATTTCATAAGTTGTGCCATTTATCTCTAGTATGCCCTGCAAACTCCCAAAACAGGTGTTAACAATGACCAGGGACTCTAGATCTTCATCCACATAGCCACTGTAGTAGCAGTCATTCTGTACAAAAGGCTGTTCTTCAAGGAGATCACCTTGCTGAGTGTAACTGAAGAGTAAGAAGTTTCTGGATATCAAATTTTTCTTGGGTTTCACAGTAATTATGTGTCTCTGACCCTCAATGTTCAGGCTATAGGACAGCCAACCTGGGGAAATATTATTTCTGCTAGTCACAGCTACCCTCAAGGGTATCACTACTTCTGGAAGGCTACTGTACTTAGCATATCCAGTTGGTGACCATGCAGAGAGGAAGAATATCTTCCACAGGCAGAACTTGAGAAACATGTTACTTTTATGAACCAAGGCCTTATCCACCATCACTGTATCCTATTAGAGAACAAAGAAGGAGCTTCAAAAGTCCTTGCTCCCCCAGTTTTCAGCTTTTTCTGGTTGCAGGCAGCGCTGGCCTTTCAGCGTTGAGTCTTAAGAGCAGCAGGACTAAAAGAAACAGGTAAACAAGCCAAAAATAGCAATCGATAAATCATGATCAGTTTAAGTTAGATGACATAACTTCACTGAATTGTTAAAATAATTTAAACTTTGTTCCACGGTATTTCAACAATGCGCTTCTATTTTTCCTTAAATATTATAGTACATACTTTGGCTTTCTCTAAATATATTTCTAAAGCACTCTAGCTCTTAATAACACAATGAAAAAATGACAAATTACCCTTAATTTCTTGTTGTTTGTGAATGTTCCAATTTCCAATCTTTGCTCAACAGTAACTGTAGATTTCCTTTGCTAAATGTCAAGGGTGTCATTGCTTTCATGTACTTAGTTGTAACCCTCTTCCACAATTTTGCTGCTTACTTAGGACATTTGTCTGTTTATTTCTGTCCTTTACTTGATATTGTTGTGGGTGTCAGAAACCTCTTTCAAGCTTAAAATTATTCTCATTTTTCCATATGTTTGTTTTAGTATTCTTACATATGAGCCTATACAATAATGTTAACACAAACCTTGTGTGCCTGTTGATATATGTGTAAAGGTGAGTTTATCCTGGCTGTACCCCTTGTTAGGCCATTACTTCCAAAGTTTAGTATTTTATTTATTGTTTGCTTGTTTGTAGATACATAAGAATGCAGGTATATATATGAGAATGTGTGTATATGTGTCTGTGTTTATATGTGTTTGTGTTCATCTGCCTTTCTGTGACTAGAGAAGCCTCCATTAGTTTTGGATTATACATGTCTGCATGCTTTAAGCAACATTCATTTTTACTGAATGATTTCTCTTGTCTCTTGTCTAGTTTCTTTAGTGTATTGTTATTTTGAAAAAATAAATAAGGAACAAGGTGTACTAACATATTCACTGCTAAAAGACTGTATATGAAAAATTATATTAAAAAGACATTTAGAGACATTATAATGAAACTTTGAGTAAAACATCTGACAAGGTAGTGACTATCCAAAATGCTTAGCTTTAGATTGGATAATTATTATAAAAAGCTTAGTTCTAGTATAAAAGAAAGAAATATTCATTAACAATGCAGCATTGTTGGGATTATATCAAGAAATGTATGTCAAAATTAATAAATAAAACTATAGTAATAGAGAGGTTAAAAAAATTAAAAAAATTTAAGCAAGCTCTTTCACTATGTACACAATAATTTTAGCATCCAGAACTCTAGAGAAAAGATACATTTTTTTTTCATTTAAAATTTGGTACAATTATTTTAACCTAAATTTCATGTTGGTTCCCAGATATTAGATTCTACCCAATTTTTCTCCCCACAACTTCATCTATTTATAGCTAGCTGCTTACCACCCAAATCTCTAATAATTAAGGACGTAATGAATCACACTAAAAACCTCACAGTCACCATAGCAAAAATGAGTGGATATATCTAAAGAAAATAAACGCCATCCCCAAATACAAACAATTGGCAAGATATTGAGGTCTGTATATGTTCTCCTACTAAGTATTTGTGCTTCTGTCCTTTTTCGAATCTGTTAAAGGCTTACCAGCAAATGAAGTGATGTCTATGTTCTTTTACTGTTATGGTCTTGCTTACCAAACATTTTTACATCATATCTCAGGAGCCAAGGTCTTTGTTTGAGAATGCACAAGGGAACTAACATCCTCCATTTGTCTCTCATGGCTTATGTTCTAGATTCACGTGCCTAGCAACAGTAGCCTCTCATCTCAGAATTTGGCAAGTGATGAAGTTCTACCTCATAGTTCCTTTACCAAGCCAACCAAAGTTATTTGTTTCTTCTCATATGTAAGTCTAACTTTTTTCTTCTCATATGCTATGTTTGGGTGCCTCTTGTGTGAATAAGACTCATTTCCAAATTTTAATTTTTTTTCATACACTGTAAAATTATGTGAACTTTCTATATTGTTCATATTATAATCACTGTTCCATCTTATTTAGTATTGAGCATAATAAAGAACACTCAAAGCACTTCAAATTGCAGAAAATAATTCCAGTCTTTTGAAATATACTCTTAAGAAATCAACTGTCTGCCATTAGTTTTATCTTTATCAAGTTGATGAATACCCCTGAGCCGTCGAACAGGTAGATACATTGTCTACATCATACAACTGTTATTCAAGCTAATATATGAAAATGAAAGGGACGGGGAGAGTAACAGCATGTGCCTAAAGTTTTCAGTGGTGGGCTAGCTCATAACAGAACACAGTAATCTGGGAGCAGTGAGTTTAATAGGTTGATTAGAAAATGGGGTAGGGGGACTTGTTAATTTTCTGGTTAAGATTAGAAATGTCTGGGTGCTTGATGACTTACCAGTCTGTTTGATTGAATCTTCCATCCTTTTTAAGGACTTTTTTGAGAATTTGTTCTTTATACTTTATTACCTTCCTTCCATTTCTGGAAGTTATCCCAGATCCATATCCTCATTCTAACAAACTTATCTTTAAGTATCCATCTTAAAATAAAGCAAAACAAAAAACAACAAGAAATACAACAACAACAACAAGACAATAAAGAAACTGGATTCCATTTAGTGCTTGCTTATTCTGTGTGATCATCATGTGTGCCAACAAAAAAAGTTTCACTATATTGAAAAAAACCATTTTTGCTTTTCCTGCAATTATCAGGTGCACATAGATTGAACAGATTTTTATCACCATTTATGTGTGTGGGTGGAGGGGTCGCACGCACTCTGGCTCATAGAATCTTTACATTTCCTTTCCCCCAATAATTTCTCTGAGTGTTAAGGGGAGCGTTTTGATAAGGATATTTTATACAGGGCTGAACTCCCCATGGTTTCTCACTTTCTGTGGATTGTTCAGTGTGGTTTCTGTGTCATTCACAAGAAGCTTCTTTGATGAGAGCTAAGCAACACTCTCATCTATGAGTACAGTAATATGTCATTAGGAGTCATTTTATTGTAATATTCATTAAATGGTAAAATAGTTGGAGGTATTCTCCTAGGCCATATGATTTAGTTAGTATAAACATAAACAGTAGAAATATGTGTTCCATATTAAGAGGTTAAACCTAAATCCAAACAAAATGAGATTGGTGAACCTTCCCTATTTTATTTATTTTTTCTTTTTTTACAACATTATTTTAAAAAACAAAGATAAATGTACAGATTTTAAGCATTTTTTGCATAAAAGTATACAATGCAGTTTTGTCAGTACTTGTTTTTTTTTTTTTAAAGGTTTGATAGTGTGATTACGATCTTACTAGTTACAATGAGCAAAAAGTACATGTAAAACAAGATGTAACCTGGAAATAGTCAAAGTATTCTTGTTGTGTAAACTTTTTTTTTTTTTTTTTTTTTTTTTTTTTTACAATGAGCAAATAGTACATGTAATACAGGGTGTAACCAGGAATTTGTCAAAGTGTTCTTGGTGGGTAAAAATTAAGCATGACTTTTTTTTTTTTTTTTGTTTTCTTTTTTTCTTGGACTTCACACAGTCTGTGAGTTGTTTCTGGGGCAGTGCGAGCCTCTGGGGTTAGCATCCCACTATCAGTGACTGCATATTATGTCTGTTCTTTTGTGACTGGGTTATCTCACTCAGGATGATATTCTCTAGATGCAGCAATTTTCTTAAGAATTTGGTTAAGTCATTGTTTCTGGTGGCTGAATTCCATTGTGTAAATGTACCACAATTTTTGTATCCATTCATCTACTGAAGGACATCTGGGTTCATTACAGCTTCTGGCTATCATAAATAGAGCTGCTATGAACATTGTGGTGCATGTATCTTTGTTGTGTATTAAAGTGTCTCTGGGGTATATGCCCAGAAGTGGAATAGCTGGGTCTTCAGGTAGTACTATGTCCAAATTTCTGAGGTATCCCCAGACTGATTTCCAGAGGAGTTGTATCAGTTTACAACCCCACCAACAGTGGAGAAGTGTTCCTCTTTCTCCAAAACCTTGCCAGCATCTGTTGTCATCTGTGTTTTGGATCTTGGCCAATCTGACTGGTGTGAGGTGGAATCTCAGGGTTGTTTTGATTTGCATTTCCCTGATGGCTAAGGATGTTGAGCACTATCTCAGATGTTTCTCAGCCATTCGATATTCCTCAATTGAGAACGTTATGTTTAGCTCTGTACCCCATTTATTAATAGGGTTGTTTGATTCTCTGGTGTCTAGCTTTTTGAGTTCTTTGTATACCTTGGATATTAGGCCTCTATCTGATGTGGAGTTGGTAAAGATCTTTTCCCATTCTGTTGGCTGCTGTTTTGTTTTCTTGACAATGTCCCTAGCCTTACAGAAAATTTGCAATCTCATTAAGTCCCATTTATTAATCTTTGACATTAGAGCTTGAGCCATTGGTGTTCTGTTCAGGAAGTTTTCTCCTAGCCCATGTGCTCTAAGGTTTTCCCTAAATTCTCCTCTCATAATTTCAGGGTATCTGGTTTAATGTGGAGATCTTTGATCCACTTACACTTGAGCTTTGTACAAGAAGATAAGAAAGGGTCTATTTTCATTCTTCTGCATGCTGAGTGCCAGTTGGACCAGCACTATTTGTTGAATAGGCTGTCCTTTTTCCATTGAATGTTTACGGCTCCTTTGTCAAAAATCAGGTGACCATATACGTGAGGGCTCATTTCTGGATCTTCTATTCTATTCAATTGATCCACGTGCCTATTTTTGTACCAGTACCATGCAGTTTTCAGCACAATTGCCTTGTAATATAGCTTGAGGTCAGGGATAGTGATTCCCGCAGATGTTTTCTTGTTGTTGAGGATGGATTTCGCTATTCTAGGTCTTTTGTTGTTCCATATGAAATTGCACATTGATCTTTCCAACTGAATGAAGAAATGGGTTGTAATTTTGATGGGGATTGCATTGAATCTGTAGATTGCTTTTGGTAAAATGGCCATTTTTAAAATGGTGATCCTTCCAATCCATGAGCATGGGAGATCTTTTCTTTTTCTGAGACCTTCCTCGATTTCCTTCTTTAGAGGTTTGAAGTTCTTGCCATACAGGTCCTTCACTTGCTTAGTTAGAGTCACACCAAGGTATTTCATAGTTTTTGTGACTATTGTGAATGGTACCTTTTCCCTTATTTCTTTCTCCACATGTTTGTCCTTTGAGTATAGGAAGGCTACTGATTCGTTTGAGTTAATTTTGAATCCAGCTACTTTGCTGAACTTGTTTATCAGCTGTAGGAGTTCTCTGGTGGAATTTTTGGGGTCACTTAAGTACACTATCATGTCATCGGCAAAGAGTAATGTTTTTATCTCTTCCTTTCCGGTTTGTATCCCCTTGATCTCCTTTTGCTGACTAATTGCTCCAGCCAGGACTTCCAGTACTATGTTGAATAGTTAGGGGGAAAGTGGGCAGCCTTGTCGAGTCCCTGATTTTAGTGGGATTGCTTCAAGTTTCCCACCATTAAGTTTGATGTTAGCTGTTGGTTTGCTGTATATTGCTTTTATTATGTTTAGGTATGAACCTTGGATTCTTGTTCTTTCCAGGACTTTTAACATGAAGGGGTGTTGAATTTTGTCAAATGCTTTCTCAGAATCTAGTGAGATGACCATGTGATTTTGTTCTTTGAGTTTGTTTATATGGTGGAGTACATTGATGGATTTCCTTATATTAAACCATCCCTGCATCCCAGGACTAAAGCCTACTTAGTCATGGTGAATGATCGTTTTGATGTGTTCTTGGATTCGGTTTGCAAGTATTTTGTTGAGTATTTTTGCATCAATGTTCATAAGTGAGATTGGTCTGAAGTTCTCTTTCCTTGTAGGGTCTTTGTGTGGTTTAGGTACGAGGGTTATTGTAGCCTCAAAAAATGAGTTGGGTAGTATTCCATCTGATTCTATTTTGTGGAATAGTTTGGAGAGTATTGGTGTTATGTCCGCAATAAATGTCTGATAAAATTCTGCACTGAACCTGTCTGGACTTGGGCTTATTTTGATTGGGAGGCTTTTGATGACTTCTATTTCTTTAGGTGTTATGGGATTATTTAGATGGTTTACTTGTTCCTGGTTTAACTTTAGGATCTTGTATCTGTCTAGGAATTTGTCCATTTCTTCCAGATTTTCCAACTTTGTGTAGTATGGTTTTTTGTAGTAGGATCTGATGATTTCTTGAATTTCCTCAGTGTTAGTTGTTATGTCTCCACTTTCCTTTCTGATTTTGTTAATTTGTATACTCTCTCTTTGCCCTCTAGTTAGTCTGGCCAGTGGTTTATCAATCTTGTTGATTTTCTCAAAGAACCAGCTCTTGGTTTTGTTGATTCTTTCAATGGTTCTTTTTGTTTCTATTTGGTCTATTTCTGCCCTAATTTTGATTATTTCTTGCCGTTTAGTCTTCTTGGGTGTATCTGCTTCCTTTTGTAGTAGGGCTTTTAGCTGTGCTGTCAAGTTGCTGATGTATTCTTTCTCCAGTTTCTTTTTGGAAGCACTTAGGGCTATGAGTTTTCCTCTCAGTACTGCTTTCATTGCATCCCTTAGGTTTGGGTATGTTGTGTTTTCATTTTCGTTGAATTCTAGAAAATCCTTAATTTCTTTCTTTATTTCTTTTTTGACCCTGCTATGGTTTAACAGAGTGTTGTTTAGTTTCCATGTGTATGTGGGCTTTTGTTGTCTTTGTTGTTGTTAAAGACCAGCCGTAGACCATGGTGATCTGAGAGGATGCATGGGAGTATTTCAATCTTCTTATATCGATTGAGGCTTTTTTTTTGAGTCCAATTATGTGGTCAATTTTCCAGTAGGTGCCATGGGGTGATGAGAAGAAGGTGTATTCTTTTACTTTAGGATGATATGTTCTGTAGCTATCTATTAATTCCTGTTGGTTCAAAGTCTCTGCTAGTTTTACAGTGTCATTGTTCAGTTTCTGTTTCCATGATCTGTCCATTGGAGAGAGTGGGGTATTAAAGTCTCCCACTAATATTGTGTGGGGTGAAATCTATTTTTTGAGCTTTAGTAGGGCTTCTTTTATGAATGTGGGTGCTTTTTTCTTTGGAGCATATATGTTAAGGATTGAGAGTTCCTCCTGAGAGATTTCCCCGGTAATGAGTAAAAAGTGTCCTTCTTTATCTTTTTTGATAACTTTTGGTTGGAAATTTACTTTATTCGATATTAGAATAGCCACTCCAGGTTGCTTCTTGGGGCTGTTTGCTTGGAAGCTTTTTTCCCACCCTTTTACTCTGAGATAGTGTCTGTCCTTGTCTCTGAGATGAGTTTCCTGTATGCAGGAAAATGCTGGATTTTGTTTATGTATCCAGTCTGATAGACTATGTCTCTTTATTGGGGAGTTGAGTTTATTTATGTTAATAGATATCAAGGAATAGTTGTTTCTGTTTCCTGCTATTACTGCTTTTGGGTTGCGTTGTATCTGTGTCTTTTTCTTCTTTTGGTTTTCTTGCTTAGGAGTTTTCTTGTTTTTACTAGGATGTATTTCCCCTCATTTTCTTGGGTGTTCCAACTATAATTCGTTGTAGTGCTGGGTTTGTCGTCAGATATTGTGTAAATTTAGATTTGTCTTGAAATATCTTCATCTCTCCATCTATGGTGATTGATAGTTTTTCTGGGTATAGCATCTTGGGCTGGCACTTGTGCTCTCTTAGGGTGTACATGATGTCTGTCCAGGCTCTTCTAGCTTTCATAGTCTCTGTTAAGAAATCGGGTGTGATTCTGATTGGTCTGCCTTTATATGTTACCTGACCTTTTTCCCTTACTGCTTTTAGTATTCTTTCTTTGCTTTGGGTACTATGTGTTTTGACTATTGTGTGTTGGGAGGTATTTCTTTTCTGGTCCAACCTATTTGGAGTTCTGAAGGCTTCTTTTATGCTCGTGGTCATCTCATTCTTGAGGGTAGGCAAGTTTTCTTCTACAATTTTGTTGAAGATATTAACTGTGCCTCATATTTGATACTCTTCTCCCTCTTCTATTCCTATTATCCTTAGGTTCAGTCTTCTCATTGTGTCCTGGATTTCCTGGACATTTTGGGTTAGGAGCTTTTTGTTTTTTGTATCTTCTCTGGCTGTTTTGTCTATGTTTACAATGTTGTCTTCTGCCCCTGAGATTCTCTCTTCTATCTCTTGTAGTCTATTGAAAATGCTTGTTTCTGTGACTCCTGATTTCTTTTTTTGGTTTTCTACCTCTAGGGTTATCTCTTTTAATGTTTTCTTTATTGTGTCAATTTTTGTTTTAAATTCCCTCTTCCATTCCTTCATCTCTTTGTTTCTGTTTTCCTCTAGTTCTTTGAGTTCTTTGAGTGTTTTTCTTGTTTCCTCTCCAAAAGCTTCTGATTCTTTTTGCTTTTCCTTTCGTTCTTGTTTAAGTATCTCTATCAGTGTCTTGAGGTATGATTTCAGGTCTGTGTCTTCTTTTTCTGTAGTGTTTGGCATTCCAATGTTTGCTGTTATGGGAGAGCTGGGTTCTGTTGTTGCTAGATTGTCTTGGTTTCCTTCGGATATACTCTTTCGCTTTCCTCTTGCCATCTTGTTGTCTGTGATATGTTCTTACCTTTCCCTTGTATCTGGTCTATGGCCCTAGATCTCCACTGTCCATGTGGCGGATGGTCTGAGCCCTGTTCTGCGCCCCAATGCTGCTGGGTGGAAGTAGGGCAGGGGCGTGCTTTCTGTGCACACTCCGCAGAGCTCTTTCTGCTCTCTGGCTGCCCAGATCTCCTACTCACCAGTCTTTAAAAATTAGAAACTGCTGGTCCGAGTGGCAGATGCACCAAGCCCTGTTCTGCGCCCCAAAGTCTCTGGGTGGAAACTGAGGTTCCAATGTTGAGTTCCTGGTCCCTGGATCAGGCAGGGGGCGTGTGCTTTCTGTGCACATTCCGCAGAGCTCTCTCTGCTCCCTGGTTGCTCAGATCTCCTACTCACCAGTCTTTAAATCTTTAGGAACTTCTGGTCAGGGTGGCAGATGTGCGGAGCCCTGTTCTGCGCCTCAAAGTCTCTGGGTGGAAACAGAGGTTCCAGTGCTGTGTCCCTTGTCCCTGGCTCAGACAGGGCGGGGACACGCTTTCCGTGTGCACTCCGCAGAGCTCTCTCTGCTCCCTGGCTGCCCAGATCTCCTACTCACCAGTCTTTAAAACTTTAGGAACTGCTGGTCCGTGCAGCAGATGGACCAAGCCCTGTTCTGCGACCCCCCCCCCCCCATTTTCACTATTGATACTGTGAGAAACTTATAGGCAGTCCAGTACTACAACTTGGCATAGCTATATGACATCTGTTTAAGACTGTTATCATCTTTACTTTGAAAGTAAATATGGCACATTTAAAGCATATATGAAAGCTTGCCTGAAGTTTGAAGTCTCCAGTTTACTATCATCTAGTAATATGTTATCTATGTTATATGTCATAAGTATGTGCTATCATCCTCAATAGTGTTTTACCTTCAGTTATAATTCATAAAAAGCAACATTAGCAATATCCTGTAGTCACTGACAATGATTTCAGCAAACAGCTCAAATGCAATCCATTCTAAGTATTGCCGTCTCTTATTGTTTTTTGCTTGTTTTGATTTTTGTACATTTTATTGAATATTTTATGTATTTACATTTCAAATATTATCCCCTTTCCTTGTTCCTCTCTCTTTCATACCTAATTACTTTAATTAGGTAGTGTAAGTTGGGCATAATCTCCTCTTTTATAATCATCTTCAATTATATATATATATATATGTGTGTGTGTGTGTGTGTGTGTGTGTGTGTGTGTGTGTATGTATAGTATGATTTAACCTAATCTCTCTCTCCATACCTATGCTTCTATAATTGTAGGTTTTGTTAGGGCTTTTCTTATTTTTTTTATTATCAGTTATTCTTCATCATATTTCCGCCTTCATGCAGTCCTCCCATCTTTCATAACTGTTGATCATCATGTTATAATTTATCTCTCTATATTTTCCTGGGAAGATCTTCTATTGCTCTTTTATTCCTTATTAGACAGCTAACTTTTCTGTGTATAATAAATGAAATAAAGGTAGCTAAGCCCAAAATGGTAAAATCCGCCTCTGAGAAAAATATGTAAGTTTTGACTTTCCTTCCTCAGGATGATTGCTTCTAGCTCCATCAACTTACAAATTACATGTTTCTTAATAGTTGGATATTTGTCGACTGTCTCACTGCACTACATTTCATTATCTTGTCATCAAGTGATGGTCATCTGGGCTTCTTGCCATTCCTGATAGTTATGAATAGAGAAGTTGTGAGCATGGATGGGTAATTATCACTAAAGTGTTGAGTCCTTTGGTTATATGCTCAAAGTTTAGACAGATAGACCTTGGAGTAAATCTATCTTTCTATCTTGAGGAATCTCTATTCTGATTGCCATAGTAACCAGATTAGTTTATTCTCCTACCAGCCGTAATTGTTCTCATCACCTCATTACTCTTAGCAAGTGGTATTTTTTTCTTTTATTAGTTTTGTTCATTGTCACTGGAATAAAATGAAACTTGAAAGCATTTAATATTTTTTGTTGAAAGTGGGGATGTTCAGAAGGATGTTCTTCCTTGAGTCATTGTTTTCCTCCTCCTCTCCCCTCATTTCTCCTTCTCTTCTGTCTTCATTTTTTTTTTTTTTTTTTTTTTTTTTTTTGGGTTGGTCGGTTGGCTTTGTTCTTTGGAAACAGTTTCTCTGTTTTGTTCTGTCTGATGTAGACCAGATACTGTGTAGACCAGGCTACCCTCACTGTGTAGACCAGGCTGCACTTAAACTTAGAGATCTCCCTATTTCTGCCTTCCCAGTTCTGGAAATAAAGGTATGCACCAGAGCTCTCCGGTGACCCTTCCTTCTGTACTAAGCCTCTGTTTGGATTTCCAAATCTTGTTTATTTAGATGTTATAACAACCCTTTTCTAAACATCCCATAGTTGAGTTGGTGTTTTCACTCTTTGATAAGTTAACATAAACAGACTGTATTACCAAATAGAATCAATTCATTGTCTGGAAAATGTGGAGTCTAGATTTCAACAACATTATGTATGTCCTCATTGCCAAACTTCCTCTCATATTGCTAAGAAATGATAAACTTCAGGATACTTCAATCTGATGGTTCCCTGAGTAGCAAAACATTGTACTCTCTGTGATGCGCCATTGTACTTATGCCAAGTTTAATCCATTTAAATGAACTGTGAATTATATAATATTATGTGTGGTGGGTGGAATAGGAATGTACCCAATAGACTCATCTGTTTGAATGCTTTGTTAGTAGGGATTGGCAGTGTTAGGAGGTGTGGTTTTTATGAAGTAGTGTGACCTTGTTGGAGGAAGTGTAGTGGCAGGGGGTAGAGGGGTGGCTGGCTTTTTGATGTCTCAGATACTTAAGCCAGGCCACTGTTGCTTTCATTTTACTGCCTGTGGATCAAGATGTAGAACTCTCAGCTTCTCCAGTACCATGTTTACCTTCCTGCTTCAGTGTTTTCATTCTTCAAAATAATAGCCTAAAATTCTGAAGTTGTAAGTCAGCTCCAATTAAATATTTTTTTTCATTATGTTTTCTTTCCAGTTGCTGTGGTCATGGTGTTTCTTCACAGCAATAGAAACTGTGAGTTGGATCCTTCCAGTCACCTAGAGGAACTGCATTCTTGTCTCCTGTGGCTTTCCACAGGCCACAGTGCCTCTAGCTACAGTGCACTCCCAAGGTGGTATCTGGTCCTTTCGGTAAGCAATTGCTGCTTTTAAAACAATGGTCACTTTCCTTAACAATAGACATTCATGTAGTAAGTTGACCTTCGTGGTTCTTGGGAGAAAATATTTTGAGAACAGGGTATCCTCAGACATGTTTTGAGGACACCTCACAGGAGTGTTATTTGGATTGTTTGAAGCTTGTGCTGCCCCAGGCTGTCTCTGAAACTTGGTATGCATAGCTGAATCCTACCTGTCTCAACAAACAAAGCCACTTTTCAGAAGATAAGTCAAAGTTCACCAAATGCACCTGTTGTCATATGTAACCCAAATGGTACCATCATTTTGTTCTTTGGATACTGTAATTGCTTTAAAACAAAATCTCAGTACCCAAAAGGGAATTAATGAAACTAAATTAATGAGAAGAACCATGAGTTACTGGTGTGTGTATATAAGGATGTGAATGTATGTATATAAATGTGTACTGAACTAGGCTCTATAACCATGTGCTCATCTATTCCCATGTCTATTTTCATAGAACCTTTCAGCCATGATGGTAATTTTCATGGGCCTAACTTGGTAATGTACTGAATTTAAGCCAATGTCAAAAAAAAAAAAAAAAAAAAAAAAAAAAAAAAAAAAAAGAAAAGCAATGAAAAGCTTTTACAGACCAAGGGTTCTTCCTCTTATTGATGCCAGACAATGCCATTCTCTGCTACATATGCAGCTGGATCCAGGGGTTTCCCCATGTCTACTTTTTGGTTGGTGGTTTAGTCCTTGAGAGCTCTGGGGGATCTGGTTGGTTGATATTGTTGCTTTTACTATGAGGATGCAAACCCATTCAGATCCTTCAGTCTATTTCGAACTCCTACATTGGGGTCCCTGTGCGCAGTCCTATGGTTAATTGCAACCATCTTAATCAGTATCAGTAACGCTCTGGCAGAGCCTCTCAGGAGACATACATATCAGGCTCCTGTCAGCAAGTACTTCATGACATCAGCAATAGTGACTGGGTTTGGTGGCTGCATATGTGATGGATCCCTAGGTGGGACAGTTTCTGGATGGCCTTTTCTTCAGTTTTTGCTCTACTCTTTGTCCCTGTGTTTTCCTCTGTATTTTGTTCTCCATTCCAAAAAGGATTGAAGTACATTTTGGTTTTCCTTCTTCTTGAGGTTCATATAATCTAGTTTATTTTATCTTACATGCCCATGTCACAGTGTATCACAAGGTGAAGTCAGGACAGGTGACAAAATATGTCAGAAAGCTCAAAGCAGAAACTGATGTAGAGTGAGAATCACTGGCTTGCTCCTTGTGGTTTCAACATCATAAATCATTATAGGGTACAGACCCACCAATACTGATATGGCACTTGCCAAATGAGCTGGACCTTCCACATACTATAAAGGTAAAAATCTTTTGTACAGCAAAGGACACTATAATTCAAACAAAAAGGCATTGTTAGAATGGGTAACCCTCTTTGCCAACTGTAAATCTGATAGAGTGTCATTAAATAAAATATCCAACAAACCAAAATAAATCCAGAAAAGACCAAAGCACTGGACATTAGGGCAACAAGTAACATAATTATAAACATGAGACAGAATGAAAGAGTTCACAGATGATAGAATAAAACTGTTATACAACATTTAAAAAGTTGAAACTCTGAAGACCTCAGGACATCCAAATGATTACTACTTGAGATACTGTATTTTTCAAGCCAGAATGGACAAGGTCAATGAAACAAGTGACAGCAGGTGCTAGAGAGGATATAGTGAAATAATAATGTTCTTTGGATAGTGGCTTAGTTTCTGGGAGCTCTGGTTGGTTGCTATTGTTGTCCTTTTTCTTCATTTTTGAAATTAGATACTCTCTGTATTTATATTTGAAACGTATCCCCTTCCCCAACCTCACCCCCATCCTCCCTCCCCCTCTACCTGTCTTCCTGAAGGCGCACTCACTCCTAATCACCCTCTCTATCCCATTGCCTTGGCATTCCCCTACATTGGAAAATGGTGCCCTTCCTGGACCAAAGGCCTCTTCTCACATCAATGCCAGACACTGCTATCTTTAGCTATATATGCAACTGAAGCCATAGGTCTCTCAATGTGTGCACAATGATTGGTGTTTTAGTCCATGAAAGTCCTGGAGTGTTTGGTTGGTTGATAATGTTTTTCTTTTCTCCATGAGGTTGCAGACCCCTTTAGCTCCTTCTGTCCTTTTTTTAGCACTTTCATTGAGGTCCTCATGTTCAGTCTGATGGTTAGTTGCAAGAATGCTCAGCTGTATTTGCATGGCTCTGGCAGAGCCCCTAAGTAGGCATTTTTATATGGTTCCTGCCAGTAAGTAATTCTTGGCATCAGCAATAGTGCTTGGGTTTGGTGGCTTCATATGGGTGGATACCCGGGTAAGGCAGCCTCTGAATGATCTTTTCTTCAATCCCTGCTTCTCCGTTTGACCTTGTATTTTCTCCCATGAGTGTTTTGTTCTCCCTTCTAAGAAGGACTGAGGCACTCCTATTTTGGCCTTCCTTCTTTTTGAGCTTCATAATGTCTGTGAATTGTTTCTTGGGTGTTTGGAGCATTTTTTGGCTAGTATCTGCTTATTAGTGAGTACATATAATGTGTGTTCTTTTGTGACTGGGTTATCTCACTCAGGATGATAGTCTCTAGTTCCATCCATTTGTCTG
Organism: Micromys minutus; assembly: GCF_963924665.1. Lineage (NCBI taxonomy): Eukaryota > Metazoa > Chordata > Mammalia > Rodentia > Muridae > Micromys > Micromys minutus. Next base: position 26,854,527 of record NC_137983.1, on the reverse strand, counting down.
GGAATTTCATGAAGTCATTGTTTTTAATAGCTGAGTAGTACTCCATTGTGTAAATGTACCACCCTTTCTATATCCATTTTGGTGGGGTGTGATGCAGGTTCTCTGTGTGCTCAGGTTAGAGAGCACTTGTGAGGCTGTTCTGGGAGCTCAGCAGTCTGTGTGCAGATCCTGAGTCCTTACAGCAGTCACTTGGCCCTCTGCTATTGTTGTTGTTATTGGGTTGAAAACCCCTTCAACTCCTTCATTCTTTTTAACTCTTCCATTAAGGGCCCCTTTCAAAGGTGGTAGGTGGGTAGTTGAATGAACATTTTCATAGAAGCAGGGGAAGGGGGAATAAGATAGGGGGTATGGACGGGAAACCAGGAAAGGGGATATTCCTTACTGATAGGCACAAGCTGATGGGGCCACTGTTTGAATCAGTATGAGGATTTCCCAAAACACTGAGAATGATTGACCACAAGATACAACTCTACCACACCAGAAGAACTATCCAAAGTACTTATCATTCTACAGAAATACTTATTTATCCATATTCATTGAAGTTTTAGTCTTTGTAGCCAGAAATCAAAATCAGCATAAATGTCCCTCACTTAATGAATAGAGAATGAAAACATCAAATATTTCTGCATGCCATTGATTAACTGTTAAGAAAAAAATCTTTTTTAAAATCTTTTTATTATTTATTTTTAATTGGATATTTTCTTTACTTACATTCTAAATGTTGTCTCCTTTCCCAGTTTCCCCTCTGGAATCCCCCTATCTCATCCCTGCCTACCTTTATGAGAGTGCTCCCCCACGTATCCACCCACTCCCTCTCATCTTCCCACCATGTCATTCCCCTATACTGGGGCATCTAGCCTTCACAAGACGAAGGGCTTCTCCACTCATTGATGCCGGATAAGGCCATCTGCTTCTACATATGCAGATGGAGCCATGGGTCCCTTCATGTGTACTCTTTGGTTGATGGTTTAGTCTCTGGGAGCTTTTGAGGGACCTGGTTGGTTGACCTTGTTGTTCTTCCTATGGGGTTGAAAACTCTTTCAGCTCCTTCAGTCCTTTTCTATCTCCTTCACTGGGGATCCCATTCTTAGTCCAATGGTTGGTTGAGAGCATCTGGCTCTGTATTTGTCGGGCTCTCGCAGAGTCTCTCAGGAGACAGCTATATCAGGCTTCTGTCAGCATGCACTTCTTGGCATTAGCAATAGTGTCTGGGTTTAGTGACTGTATACGGGCTGGATCCCCAGGTGGGGCAGTTGCTGAATGGCCTTTCCTTCAGTCTCTGCTTCACACTGTGTCTCCCTATTTTCTCCTGTGAGTATTTTATTCACATTTTTGTCTTCCTAGAAAAAAAAATCTTATTATGAAATTTTTCAGGTATATAGTTAGAACTAAAGATAATCGTCTTGATTGTAGTAATCCTGAAACATAAGACCGTTGTATGTTTTTTTTTTTTTTTTTTTTTTTCTTGTAGATGGCAGCTATTCAAGCTTAGCAGTGTTTGCTTCATTTGGACAATTCACATAATTTAAGTAGTTTGCTAGGTGCCAGAGAAGAGGAGGAAGTCTTCCAAGGAGGCAGAAATGCAACACAGTGTTATAAAGTTATAAAGAGAAATTTAGAATAGAACAGTGAATTGGAGAGACTGATGGGAGGACAGCATCTATAGAGAAATAAGAGGAAGGATAACTAATACAAAAAGTCATTTGACAATTGGCATAGAATCCAACTACAGAAGCTTTCTACATTTGTACATATGTTAATAAAATTTAAATGGAGTTACCATATATTTAGGCATGCAATGCCTGAAATTATCATTACATGCTTCAAAATTAAACAGCCAGCACCACCTTTTTTTGAATTATTGTCTAAAAAGGTTACATATACACTCCCAAACCTCATATTGACCTTCAATAGGTTATCCTTCAAAACGTTATAGTGAGATTCTATTTCTGAAGATGTCACTTACTTACACTAGATCATGGGGAAAATAAATTCCAACTAGAATCTTCTTTCCTATAGACTAGTGTTCATAGAGCTTGGAGTTACTCAGTATGGTACTGCAGGAGAAAAGTATCCATCATTACCACAGTAGTGAGCTAGAATAGCACCCTGGTGGCACAATACATTCACTAGTGCAACAGGTATGGAAGCAACAATGGTATGGGTATAACCAATATATTTTTTTGTCTTTAAGGCCCTCTCCATGAGAAGAAACCCATACCTGACACTGCTAAAATGGTTAAGAACCTGAACTGGATCAACCCTGTGTCTGAGTGAAGCCGTACAGGAAACACTCTGTCAAATGAATTTAGCAATAAAATGACTCCTCATAACCCTTTGCTATGCCCAACGATCACTACATCACTGGGTTTTCATCAAAGAACCTTCTTATAGCAAGTAACAGAGAGATCCACAACTGGACACTAGACAGAGAGTCATAAACTTTGGATTACTCAATCCTAAATGGGCCTTCTGTGTTATACTCCTACCCTCAATGCCTTGAGAGCTATGTGGTGGAAGAGACAGGAAGAGTATAATAGCCAGATGTTGCAAAAACTCCAAGGAAACAGCATTTTCCAGATACAGCTAGACTGAAGTACACATGAATTTATAGAGTTGTATATATGCTACCCTAAGTTGGCATATTTTCAAAGCAAACAAAATCCCAACATGGGCAGTGGGAAATGAAGATAATATGTGTCTTAGGGTTTTGTTGCTGTGAAAAGACGCCATGACCATAGCAGGTCTTATAAGGAAAACCTTTATTTGGGACTGACTTACTGGTATAGAGGTTTAGTTCATTGTTATCTTGGCAAGAAGGATGATGGTACTGAGGCCAACATGGCGCTAGAAGAAAGTTCAGAGGTCTGTATTCCAAATGGCAGGCAGCAAGAAGAAAGAGACACTGGGCCTGGATTCAGCATCTGAAACCTCAAACCACTTCCATGCACCAGTGACCTACTTCCTCCAACAAGGCACATCTACCCAGAAAAGTTCATACCTCCTCATAGTGTCATTCCCTGATGACCAAGCAATCAGACAGATGAGTCTATATGGACTACTCCTATTCAAACTACTACTATGTTACATTGCTAATTATGAAACTATATGTAAATTATAGCTTAGGAGTCAGAAATAATCAGTTTTCTTTAGTAGACTAACCCTGAGTATATAGTGTATCAGCCACAGTCAAGAGGGCAAATACTGACCAATATAAAGTAGACTCCACCATTTGTTTTCTATGTTGTACATATATATAAATTTTCACTTTTTAAAAGAAAACATTATAAATTGGGGATATTTGTGTGGGGGGAATATGAAATGAGTTTGTTGAAGGGAAATGTAATGACACATATTTTTGCATGATAAATTAAAAAAATGAAATTAAAACAAACAAACCATCTTGGGCTTGGAAAAGGGGCCAAGTGAATGAAGTACTTGCAATAATATAGCACCTGAATTTAGATTTACAGAGCCCACAGAGGTTTAGGAGGGTAATAACATTGGTTAACAATAGCTCCTTGAAGTGAGAGAGGCAGAGCACACCAGGAGCATCAGGAATACACACACACACACACACACACACACACACACACACATACAAACACACACACAGTCTTTGTAAAAAGCTGTCACACTCAAACAAAAATTTAAGTTTATTACAGCAAAATTTATGAATTAGATTTAATTAAAATATAATGATTCTCATTACATACTAATTTCAAAAGATCAGACAGATAGAGAGAATAAATATGCAACAAGTTAAATAAGCAAATGGCAGAAATGTGTTCCAAGATTCCTGGAAGCCAACTCCTCATCAGAATCCCAAGGTCATACAAGAGATCATCATTGTGTTGAAGGGAATAAAACTGCCAGGCAAGACTGTTCTTATATAAGTGGAGGGGACTCAGTGGTGGAGAACACTTATTGCTCTTGCTATTCTTTCTGATACCCCACATCTCGTCGGAAATGATTCTGATTTCTCATTATTTGGTTTATAAAGCAGATGTTCATATGTAGAAGTTGAGTTCTTAGGCATGATTTCATAAACTCTGCCATTTATCTTTAGTATAACTTAAAGCCTTCCTTATCAAGCTGTAGTAGATTCTAGGTCTTCTTCCACATAGTCATTGGAACCATTTTTGCACAAAAGGAAATCTGCAAGAAGATCACCTTGGTAACTGCAGTAAGAAGTTTCTGGATTATCAAGTTTTTCTTGGGTTTTATAGTGAGTATGTGTCCAAAGTGTAGGACAGCCAACCTGTGAAAATATTTCTGCTAGTGACAGTGATCCTCAAGGGTATCACTACTTCTGGAAGGCTACTGTGCTTAGCATGTCCAGTTGGTGACCATGCAGAGAAAAAGAATATCTTCCACAGGCAAAACTTAGGGAACATGTTTCTTTTTATGGACCAAGGCCTTACTCACAGTCAACATGTCCTATTTGAGAGTAAAGAAGGAGTCTGAGAAGTCCTTGTTCTCCTAGTCCTCAGTGTGGTTGCAGGCAGCATTGACCTTTAATAGTGTGTCTTCTGACATAGTTGATTCATCAGACCAGCAGGACAAACAAAAACAAAAGGCAGGTAAGTAAGGGCATACATAGCTATAGGTAATTTAGGTTCAAGTCAGGTTAGTGAAGAAAGCAACAGAGAATGACAAAAACCAAGTAGTGTTGTAAAATATACATGTTCCTGTATAGATATACTTCTAATAATACTCACAGCGTTTAGTAACATGTTCTCCTTTCTACACTGTTTCTGAATGTCTGAACTTTTGGCTTTTCATTAAGAGCAATTGAAAACTTTCTTAGCTGAAAATTCAGCTTGTCTTTGTGTGTGTGTGTGTGTGTGTGTGTGTGTGTGTGTGTGTGTGTGTGTGTGAGTGATCATATTTAATCCCTGTCAAATACTTCCCTGGTTATTAGGAACATTTATATGCTCCATTCTGTCTTTCCTTGTCATTGCCATTGGTGGCAGAAATTTTTCTTAGGCTCAGTATCATTCATATGTGTGTTTTCCATTTTCTTTTTTTGTTTTTATGATTACTGTATCTGAGTGTGCACTCTAGTGTGAGAGTGAAGCTTATGTGCATATTAATATATGTGTGGGTGGTACTTGTGCATCCTGGCTACTGAGTCCTTGAAAGCTACACACCCTGTTCGTGCAATTATTTCTCACAACTTTAGTTGTTATTATTTATACTGTTAGTTTGTGTATGTGGCTATGTGTTCATGTTTTAATTTGTAGAGGCCATGAATTGCTATTTGATGCAGTGCTGATCACTGATATAGTGCTCACTAAAAAGGAAAGAGTAACTGTCTAGCAAGCTTTGGCATTCTGCATATGTCTACCTCTTCATCGCTGGCATTCAATGCATAGGCCACCAACCAGATGTTTTAACTAGGATTTTGGGGTCATTGTCATGTCTGTATGTTGTGCAACATTCATTTGACTGAATGAGCTCTCTCCTTTGCCCAGTCTCATCCTCTTTACTGTACTTTTATTTGGGAAAAATAATTAAAAAACATAATGCATTACCATATTAAGTGCTAAAAGCCTTTGGCTTAAGAAAAAGAAAAATAAAAGACACATGAGGAAAAAATAATGAAACTGTCATTAAAACTCTTACATGCTGGGTCACTATCCATGAATAATTTGACTTAGATTTAGTAATTACAGCATTTTGAGTTCTAGTGTAAAGAAAATAATTATTTTTTAATTTGTGTAGCACTGTCAGGGTTGTACCAAGAGAAGCATGTCAGAATATTTGATTAAAACTACAGTAATAGGTTAAAAAATCTTAATTGGACAATCAAAGTCATGCATTCATTAAATTATTGTACCCAAGGATTCTACCATTCAAAACTCGAGAAAAGGGTAACATTTTTTCATAAAAAATCCAGTATAATGACAACAACCTGGATTTCATGTTAGCTCACAGATATATTTTTATTATAACAAAATTTTCTTCTCAGAATGCCAAATTATCAATAGCTAGTCATTTACCACCCAAGCTCTCTATAATTTATGATATACTGAATCACACTAAAATTCTAGAATTTCCATAATAAAATACAAAATAGTAGAAATATTTAAAGGAAATGCCATTCCCAAACATGAACAAATGGTAAAGGAATTGAGGTCTGTGTGTTCACCTATTAATTATTTGAGCTTTTCTTGTTTCCTGAATCGTTTAATGGCTTACCAGCAGAAGAAGTGATGCCCATGTTCTTTTCTTGTTATGGTCTTGCTGTCTTGCTCACAAAACATTTTAAAAACCATCTTAAAAAGAAAGATTGTTATGTGAGAATTCATAAGAGAATATAAATCCTTCATTTGTCTCTCATGGAGTAAGTTATAGATTCATGTGCCTTGCAACAGAAGCCACTCTTTTTACAGAACCTGACAAACGATGATGTTATCCCAACGGTTCCCCTACAATATCAACTAAAGTCATTTCGATTTCCTCTTCTATGTCAATAAGACTCACTCTTCTTTCTCCTCATGTGCTGGGCTTCAGCATCTCCACTTAGCCAAGTTCTGTGTCTTATTCATTTTATAATGATTGTTGCTTTTTATTTGCTTAGTATTGAACCTAGTAAGGAATAATAAAAGCACTTCAAATTCTAGATAATAATCTTACTCTTAAAAAATAATATTCTTAAGCAAATGAGTATTTGCCATTAGTTGTATCTTCTTTTGGTCACTGAGTATCTCAAAGACCTTGAACAGCTGAACAAGTAGATGTATTGTCTGTTTCACACAATTGTTATTGAAACCAATGCAAGAAATGAATGTGGAAGAGAAGGGGTGGGTAGCAGCACAGAGGTAAATTTTCTTGCCAGTTTAGTATCTTATCATTGAGAAAATGTCAGTCTTGGAGCAGTGCAATTCATAGGATGATTTAAAAATGTGTGTGTGGGGGACTTGTTTATTCACTGATTCAGATTGCTAATTTTATGGTACTTTTAGCCTATGTACTTCATTGACCTTTCTATCTTTTTTATTATTTTCTGTGAGAATTTCTTGCTGTACATTTTTATAACAACCTTTTCAATCCTGCAATTACTTCCAGATTTATATTCTCTTCCTTTTCACCTAAATTTATGTTCTTCTTCTGTCCTATCAAACAAAATAAAATACAAGCAACAAAATGAACTCAAAGAAAATGATACTAAAAATGTTGAATCTGCTTTCTGTTTGCCATACTATATGTGATCAATTACAAATAACTTTATGACTATGAGTGGAGCTCTTAAAATATTTTTATTAAGTTTTTCTTAATACAGTGACTTAGGATTATATTTACCAAGGGTGTGGCTTTGTGCCAACTTCTGCTTCTTTACAGGATTCTGTCTGTATTACTCATTCCTTTCTTGTGCTCCAAATACTGTTTTCTATAGTTTGGTTTGTCTTTCTAGGTTGTTTGCATCATGGAAAACCTTTCATTTTCCTTCAGTCATGAAGGATCTTTTTGACAGTAATTTTTGAATATAGAGTGGTGTGGTAGAATCAACAGAGAAGTCACTGATGGGTAGGCATGCACACATAGCATGGTTTTTGGGGAAACCTAAAGTGTGGGTGCTGTGCTGGCTCATTGGTCAGTTTAGACTGTGGCCTAAGCACTACTTTGAGGACAGACTTCTCTCTACATTTAATTAAAAAAATTTTTTTTTCTGAGGGATTTTAAATTTAATTCCCAAACAAAAGTATATTTGTCTGTATTTATTTATTAAATTTGTAAATATCTTCATGATTTCATTTTATAACAGAGTTTGAATAAGTGTTGAGCATCAGGATTTAGCATTTGGTTGTTAGAGATTTTAAGAAACCCATGTGAGCAAAGGAAAATGATGAAACTCAGATTTCAGCATGGGATTAGGGGTAGCATCATTCTATAATTAGAAACAATCAGGTGCGTTAGAAGCTGCCATGAAGATCGGGCAAGATGAGCAGCGTGGGGAGTAGTTGTACCCTCCTGAGGGGCCCACAGAGGTGTGCACACAAGCGTGTTGAACAGGGTCAGCTTTATTTCCAGCCTTTGCGGATGGGGACAGTAGCCAAGGAGCAGAGGGGAAGGGCCCAAGGTGTTGGAGCAGGGCTCTGAGAATCTGCTTTCTTATGGCCAGGTACTGCAGGATATGGTAGCAGCCTGTGGGGAGAATGAACCCCGGGTTTGGGAGGACCTGATAAGCTGGTTGCCACAAACCCCTACAGTCTCATCCGTTCCTCGATCACCTTTAAAAGGACTTCTTCCTTTGATGGTAAGGGTCACCTTTTCCTCTTGGTTCAGTAGTCCCCATACTCAGGATCAAGAAACTAGAATAAAGATACAAGGACTGCTAGTGTCTGGTAGGCCCCACCCCAACGTCACTGGTTGAGAAAGGGGTCCTTGCAGGTACTTTGTGCAGGTACCAAAGTAAAACTTTACTTAGAGTAAAAAGAGCACCATTTCACAAATTGGTACTTTTAGTAGACCATATCCGGGGAAAAGATGAAAGCTGGGGGTAGTTGGCAGACGGCCTTCTAGGCACTTAACCTGATGGGGGAGGGGCTGCAGGCTGTGTGCTTCTACATTGAGAGAACAGCTGCTCTATATTTAATTGTGGTGTGTTATCTAACACTTAAAATTGAATACTTAAAAAAATAATACATTTTACCTTATCGAAGTTAGAAAAACAAAACAAACAAACAAACAAACAAACAAACAAAAAAAACCCAATCATCCCTGAGATGACCAAAGGAGCTAACTTGAATGCTTAGCTCTCTACAACGGGACTAGAGATTGAATGAAAGAAGATATGAAGCCTTGTTTATTGTTTTGATGGCTCTTTCATTGATGGGGAGGTTCCTGCCCATTCTTGGCGATGTCACTTCTGGCCTATTGATCATTGGTACTATAAGAAAACAGACTGAGCAAACCAGAAGGAGCAAACCAATATGTAACATCCTCTAGTGGCCTTTGTCTCAATTCTTGCCTTGATTGATTTTTTTGTCCTGACTTCCTTATGTGACAGACAGCGATAAATAAGGAAGTGGCTTCTGCTTCGGTTCTTGCCTCTAGCTTCCTGCCCTGCTTCAGTTCCATTCCTCACTTCCTTCCAAGATGGACCTGAGGTGATCCTGTAAGCAGAAACAATTTGTGTTTTCTCACCAAGTTGCCTTTGGTTATGGTTTTATCCTGTGTGAGAGAGTATGCGTTAATATTCCATGACATTATTCAGTGTAGAGTTTTCTTAAAAAGCTAAAAAAATGTCAATCAACCACCATATGCAGCTATACCACACAGAGGCACATAACCAAATGGTACTGTGTGTTATTACAGAATTGCTTGCTAATTCACATTTATTGCTTCTTTGTTCATAGTACCCAGCAATTCAAAAAAGCATACTTATCCATCAAGTACTGAATGGAAAACGCCACAATTCACATTTTATCATGTATGACTTTTACTCTCAGAATATGTTTTTTTCCTTTAAACTACATTTCATGCTGTAATTCATAGTTCATCAAAATGGAGTAAAATTTGAACACAAATAATTATAGGTAACTCATAGCATACTATCTACTGTTCAAGTACCCACTAGACAGAAGAAGCATCTTGTAATTAATCATTCCTTAGCAACATAAGAGGAAGTTTGATTCCAGGGACAAATGTTACTGTGATTCTGGTCTTTAAATCTGCCAGACAACAAATTGATCCTACTTAATGCAGTCAGTTCATGTTAGCTTAAAATGAACAATATAGGAAATCAAGAGAGTGGAAAACATCAGGTCAAATTTTGACTGTTTACAAAGAAGTTGTTATGATGTATACCATAAAACATTTTAAAATCCAGAGAGAGTAGAGATATGGAAATAAGATAAAGACAGGGTCAAGGAAGAATATTAACATATTCCAGCCTTTCAGATGTAACCATTACTAACTAGCAAATTCATTAACATTACTTTAAGATTTCATTTTATTTCAGATGCAATGGGCAAAGTAAATGAAAGCAGACATGATATGCTGGTTAGGATGTAGATAATATAGAATAATTGTTAATTGCTAATAGGAGTGCAAACTAATAAAATTTTATGGATATTATCATGGAGATTTACTCAAGAAAGGTAAAATAGGTTTACCACAAGGTATATCTATACAAATATTGAGCATATACCAAAAGAACACTATACCTTACTATAGAGATAATTGTTCATTTTTTGTTATTGCTACTTTGCTCATATTATACAGAACAATGGCAAAAAGATGATCATTAACAGATGAACAGATAACAAAATGTAATATTTTTATACCAAGGCAAAGTACTCAGTTGTTCAAAAAGATCACATTTGTAAGTCAATCTATGGAGATAAAAACAATCATTCTGAGGAAGATAAGTCAAACCAAGAAAGACAAACATTGCCTGTTTCTCTCAGATATGGATGTTAGTTTCTATGATTTAGATATGTGTATTTTATTTGAAAACACCAAGAGGTTAGGTGTGCGGTGTAGAACCAGGGGGCAATAGGGTTTCTTACCAGGAAGGATTTATATATGTGTCATAAAATCTGAAAGTAGTTTGTATGAGGAAAATTATATGACCTAAATATATTGTATGAATGATTTCTACAACAGCAACACCCTTTCCAAATTTGAGCTATGGAAAGGGCATGTGTACATCAATACTATACAAGCCTGGAACCAGACTCATCCTTTATAAGTGGCAATCACACTAATAAAGAAACCAGGCAAATAATTTCATTCAAAATTGCTAATAAAAGCCAGCATAGAATACTTCTAAACAGCAGTGAAAAAACCTCTACAATGAACAAATGTGTGAATGAGGAGGAAGACTTACAAAGACTTTTATCTCTTTGGACCTTTCATGATAACAGATGGAAATAAATGATAAAATAAATGACCACCTAACTCAAAACATTCTACAAGTTCACTGCACTGCTATTCTAATGAAATTCTTCAGAGAGCCAGCAAAATAAAAAAAAATGTTAAAATGGATATTTTATTAATTCCATTAAAATGAAAGTACAGTGGAGCCGGGATAACTATTACAGTCCCAAGAAAAACACATTGTTTAAAATGTCGCTGTGTCTGATTTAAAGCTCTATCACAGAGCCAAAGGAACCAAAACATCTGGTAGCAGAGTGAAAAATAAAAATGTAAATTAATAGCACAGAGATTCAAAGGTATGTTCCCATAACTACAGCAGACTAATTTTGAAACACCCAATTCACAACATTGGAGAAAAGCCAAAATCTTTAGCACATGTTTCTGACAAAACAGGATATATTTATATATGATGAGGAAAGTGGTTCTTATGTCTCACGCTTGATTTAAAAGTAAAAAACAAACAAACAACAAAAATCAATCCTTCACATAGATCAAAGATTTCCTGGAGTTTCTAAAACTCTGAAACTAATGGAAGAAAATGTGGGGAGTCAATTTTAAGACAAAGACATAGGTAAGGACACTGGAAATTAGACTGACTAGTCAGAAAATAAGGCCAATATTGGATGGACAAGACTCTATGAAAGTAAAAAGCTTTTTCATAATAAAATAACAACCATATGTCTATGAATTGAAGAAATACATAGTGAGTTATAAATTTGACAGAAGATTACCTTTTAGGTTATGCACAGAACTCAAGAAACTAAACATCAATGAAATAAATCTTTAATTAAAACTTGTACCACAGAGCCTTGGTATAAATGTAGATTAGAAGAGAAAAGTTTCCCTAGTAGAGAAACTTCCCGTAAGGAAGATAAGGTATGTAAATTCCTGTCTTACAAGAAGCACGGTTTATAAAAGAACTTACTGAGTCAGTAACAATATGTGCAGGAAAACAGTAAACTGAGACTCCACACTCATCTAGAAGACCTTTACTGAACAGTGAATAGGGATAGTGATTCCTGCAGATGTTTTTTTTTTGTTGTTGAGGATGGATTTCGTTATTCTAGGTCTTTTGTTATTCCATATGAAATTGCACATTGATCTTTCCAATTCCATGAAGAACTGGGTTGGAATTTTGATGGGGATTGCATTGAATCTGTAGATTGCTTTTGGTAGGATGGCCATTTTTAAGATGTTGATTTTTCCAATCCATGAGCATGGGAGATCTTTCCATTTTCTGAGATCCTCCTCAATTTCTTTCTTTAGAGGTTTGAAGTTCTTGTCATACAGGTCCTTCACTTGCTTAGTTAAAGTCACACCAAGGTATTTCATAGTTTTTGTGATGATTGTGAAGGGTACCTTTTCCCTAATTTCTTTCTCCACATGTTTGTCCTTTGAGTATAGGAAGGCTACTGATTTGTTCGAGTTAATTTTGTATCCAGCCACTTTGCTGAACTTGTTTATCAGCTGTAGGAGTTCTCTGGTGGAATTTTTGGGGTCACTCAAGTACACTATCATGTCATTGGCAAAGAGTGATGTTTTTATCTCTTCCTTTCCGATTTGTATCCCCTTGATCTCCTTTTCCTCTCTAATTGCTCCAGCCAGGACTTCCAGTACTATGTTGAGTAGGTAGGGGGAGAGTGGGCAGCCTTGTCGAGTCCCTGATTTTAGTGGGATTGCTTCAAGTTTCTCGCCATTAAGTTTGATGTTGGCTGTTGGTTTGCTGTGTATAGCTTTCATTATGTTTAGGTATGGACCTTGGATTCCTGTTCTTTCCAGGACTTTTAACATGAAGGGGTGTTGTATTTTGTCAAATGCTTTCTCAGCATCAAGTGAGATGACCATGTGATTTTGATCTTTGAGTTTGTGTATATGGTGTATTACATTGATGGATTTCTTTATATTAAACCATCCCTGCATCCCAGGGATGAAGCCTACTTGGTCATGATGAATGATCGTTTTAATGTGTTCTTGGATTCGGTTAGCAAGGATTTTGTTGAGTATTTTTGCATCAATGTTCATAAGTAAGATTGGTCTGAAATTCTCTTTCCTTGTAGGGTCTTTGTGTGGTTTAGGTATGAGGGTTATTGTAGCCTCAAAAAATGAGTTGGGTAATATTCCATCTGATTCTATCTTTTGGAATAGTTTGGCGAGTATTGGTGTTATATCGCCAATAAATGTCTGATAAAATTCTGCACTGAACCGGTCTGGACCTGGGCTTTTTTTGGTTGGGAGGTTTTTGATGACTTCTTCTATTTTTTTAGGTGTTATATGGTTATTTAGATGGTTTACTTGGTCCTGGTTTAACTTTGGGACCTTGTATCTGTCTAGGAATTTGTCCATTTCCTCCAGATTTTCCAATTTTGTGGAATGCAAATTACTCTTTCTAACTTTGCGAAGAATTAGGCTGGAAATTTGATGGGGATTACATTGAACCTGTAGATTGGTTTTTTTGGCAAGATGGCCATTTTTACTATATTAGTTATGCTAATCCATGAATATGGGAGATTATTTCATCTTCTGAAATCTTCTTCAGTGTTTTTCTTCAGAGACTTGTAGTTTTTGTCATACAGATCTTTCACTTGCTTGGTTAGAGTCACACCAAGATATTTCATATTATGTGTGACTATTGTGAAGGGTGTTGTTTCCCTAATTTATTTCTCAGCCTTTTTATCCTTTGAGTAGAGGAAGGCTTCTGATGTGTTTGAGTTAATTTTATATCCAGGCACTTTGCTGAACTTGTTTATCAGCAGTAGCAGTTCTCTGATGGAATTTTTGAGGTCACTTAAGTATACTATCATCGCATCTGCAAATAGTGATATTTTGACTTCTTTTCCAATTTGTATCTCTTTGACCTCCTTTTGTTGTCTAATTGTTCTCGCTAGAAACTGAATACTATCTTGAATAGGAAAAGATTGAATGGGCTTTCTCTTTAAAGGCTTCTACCTGTTTACCCGTGTTTTCCTGTATTTCTTTAAAGGAGCTATTTATGACCTTATTAAAGTCCTCTAACATCATCATGAGTTGTGATTTTAAACCTGAATCTTGCTTTTTTGGTGTGTTGGGGATATCCAGGACTTGCTGTGATGAGGGTACTGGGCTCTGATGTTGCCAAGTCACCTTGGTTTCTATTGTATAGGTTCTGTGACTTGCCTTTTGCCATCTGCTTATTTCTGGTGTTAGCTGGTCTTGCTGATTCTGACAGTGTCTTGACCCTTCTATAAGCCTTGTATCAGCACACAGGGTGCAGGGAGAAACCAAAAGGATCCTCTCCCAGATTGCTGCTAGGTTCCTGAGTCCTGAGGGCTCCATCTGGTTCCTCTTGGGCCCGGAATTTGAGCAGAGGTAGTGGTATCACCTGTGTTCTCAGATGTGTCAGCTCTCTTGTGAGACCAGCTCTCTCCCAGCTGGGTCTGGGTACAGAGAGCTGTAGCAGAGAGTCAGCTCCTGGAACAGGCAATAACTGGAAGGATCAGAAACTTTCATATTTAAATTATTTTAGGTAAGTTCATATTTTTATTTTTTTTAATTTTGTAATTATTCATTTTTAATGTAGCACTATTAAGATTTAGAGTCTCAGGATCTCCTATTAAAAGACACTTCAGCAGTAGGCAATAGAAAAACAATTGTAAAGAATGTTTGTGGAAATATGACTTTGAATTCATTAAATTACTGTACACAATGATTCTAGATCACACAGGTCCTGAGAAAATAGAATTATTTTTATTAAAAATCTGGTTCAGAATGATAATTTCAGCACCTTTCAGGCAATTCCCAAATGCCGACTTTTATCCATTGCTTTTTTTCTTTCTTATATTTTCATCCAATTCATCAAAACAGACACCACCAAGTACTCTGTCATTTAGGGAATATTAACATTAAAACACTGCAAAGCACCATATACTTTATATAAGCTATGTACCAACTGCCAAAGAAGTTTTGTTTCTCTTTCTGAAGTCTATAATTTCAGCACTGAGGAGCTAGAGGCAAGCAGACCAGTTGTTAAAGTTTACAGAGCAAATGCAGAACTAGCCTGAATGACATGAAACTATATTTAAAAACAAACACCTTTTGGTTAAATGTAGGCATACTCTCATGAAATTCAGTAATTTCATGAAACTTCAATGCAAAACTCAGACTATGTACCAGTTGCCCTGATACCACTATTCAATATCAATTATTACAGATAATGCAGAACGTGTTAAAAATAAAAACATGATTTTTATTTACAGATAAAATATGATTCCAGGTTTTCCCATGAATAAAGCTGTCTACCCCAATGTTAGCTATCATGACAAACTATAAAAACAACTAGCACAGAATCACCAAAGAAAGAGAAGAAAGTAGAAAACATTGAAAGGAAATGCCATCCCCCAAATCTAAACCATTGGGAAAGCACTGTAGCATGTATGCTTACTCAGTAACCATCTATCTTTATGTCCTGTGTAATGAACCATCTCCAAGACCAACCATGATGCAATGGTGCTTCATATCTCTCATTCTGGCTCTGCTGTAGACTCGTTTGCAACACTCATCTGACATCGTACATGGTAAAGGGAATGCAAGGCTTCTCCTTTGTCAAAGATGGACAAAAATTCATGTACTTAGCAATGGAAGCCTCCCAGTCCACAGAACCTGGCAACTAATGAGATTCTTCCAAACTGTTCCTCTGCCATCTCAACAAACTTAGCAGGACTTCTACACGTATGTAAGTGTGACTTTCACATCCTAATTTGGTAGGCTTTAGGAGCTTCAGTGTGGATGGGTCTCATTTCATTACATCCATTTTATTTTGCATTATATAAACAGTAAAACCAGATGAACGCTGTACTTATGTTTATGTTGCAACCCCCTTTCCAGTTTGTTTCTTCAATAATGAACAATACTATGGAATATCTTTAAGTAATTCAATACCTCAGGAAATTAAGCATCTGTCGATTCTTGTCTTTCAATGGTTAATGAACATCTCAGACACTGCACACCTGCTCATGACACCTGCTTTGTCTATTTTATACACCTGTCATAAAAAAAAAAAAAAAAAAAACTAAGCCATGAATGGAACTTAGGAAAGGACAAGTGGATAAAATAAGACAATAGAGATAAAATTATGTTGGCAATTACCTACATGATGCTTGAGACAATATCAACCCCAAATCAATGATTTTAAGAAGATGGCTTGAGAAAATAGAACAAGTTTACTTACCATGTCTTGGCACATTCTTCTTCGACCACTATCTCATCTTCAGGACTCTACTTCCACTTCTAGAAGCTGCCCAGGCTTTGTCACTTGCCATTGTCCATTTCTAAATTTATCCCATTTATATGAGCCACTATTGATGTAACAATGTACAGCTAATGAATAAAAACCCAAATGCAACAATCAATATTATTTATATTGTGTAAAAACGCACATACAAACGTATCTGTATTGAGCCAATATTGTCAGATCAATATTTGTTACTAGATTTCCTAAAGATCCAGGTTTCAACAATAGGTTGAATATGCAAAGTAAAAGCCTCCATGCAAATGATTATAGATCCAAGAAACCATAGAATAATATTTTTATATATTTTGGAATAAGCACAAAAGTTAGACATTTTCTGTATCAAATGAATAGTAAATTCTTATGAAAACAACAATAGCAATTACTTTGATCTTGTCATCACACATAAATAAATTAATGAGTTTTCCATACATACTCCCGAAGGATACACAACTCTGTGTCAACATAAAATTAACCAACTCCAGTATGTAAAAGAAGAGAAATAAATTTATTTTATTCTAAACCAAAAAGAAACAAACATGTTTTGAAATAATTAATACATGACACTTATTCTTATGATGAGTTATGTATTTTACTTCTCTGTAATTATCTATACTTAATAATAATATTAATTTTACATTGTTTATTGAGTAGAAATCTGGTTTCACTCAGTTTCATCAGTGTACCATTCACAGCAATGGGCTTCCACATAGCATCCTTCATACATGCATGCCATCGAGCTTTCTTCATTCTGACAAAGTGTCTTTCTGGAAATCAGTCTGGCAGTTCCTCAGAAAATTGGACCTAGTACTACCTGAAGACCCAGTTATTCCACTTCTGGGCATTTACCCAAAAGATGCTCCAACATATAATAAGGACACATGCTCCACCATGTTCATAGCAGCCTTATTTATAATAGCCAGAAGCTGCGAAGAAACCAGATGTCCTTCAGTAGATGAATGGATACAGAAATTGTGGTGTATTCACACAATGGAGTACTACTCAGCTATTAGAAACAATGTTTTTATGAAATTCCTAGGAAAATGGATGCATCTAGGGAATATCATCCTGAGTGAGATAACCCAGTCATAATAGAACAGACATAATATGCAGTCACTGATAATTGGATACTAGCCCCAGAAAGCTCTGAATACCCAAGAAACAACTCACAGACCATATGAAACTCAAAAAAAAAGAAAAAAAAAGGCCAAAAAGTGGAAGCCTCAGTCTTTCTTAGGGAAAAAAAAAAAAAAAAAAAATAACTGTAACTGTGTAGCACTCTCTCAGTTTGGGGTACACTTAGACCTTAAATCATCAATAATTCAAGAGCTAAGAAAATAGCCTTGTGGCAATTTTTGGTAGTTAAAAATCATTATGTTTAATCTTTACACACCAAGAAAACTTTGACTATTTCCATGTTATATTTTGCTTTACATATACTTTGTCATCATTGTAAATAGTAAGATTTCAATGCATACTATCAAACCTTAAATAAATCAAGTACTAACAAATATATATTCATAATGTTTTATGCTGAAATGCTTTTAATAATCTGTACATGTATCTCTAGTTTTTAAAATAAAGTTGTAAGGGGAAAAAGGTTCAATTTTACCAACAACAAGCTCAATTAGGGATATTAAGCTAAATGTTTGGTTACAATATGTATAACTTGTTAAATATTATATGACTTATAAAGAGTTAATTTCCCAATGTTTTATTTTTGTTTCTGATTTTATAATCGTGTAACAAGGTCCCTAAACTTGGTGATTGCTAATCCTCTTCTTCCCTGTGTAAAGCTTAAGTAAAACATATTTCTTTAGGACTCTTTGAGCATCCTTTATTTAAAGGAGTATGTATAGTGCTTATGTATCTAAACCACTCATGTCCCTAAAATTGAAAGAAAACATGCAGTGTTTAATGTATTTATGTCTTCTAGAAATTATCTACCTCATAAATGCAGATTTGTAACATATATCCAACAACTTTTCATAAAAGAGTAAGGTTTAAAATTTAAATAAAAGTACTAGGTTCACATAACTGTTCATTAGTGAGCTGAATAAAGATGATACCAATTAATATGCCAAAGTGGTCGGAGATAAGTCCACAAGGCTTAAATCCTATACAAAGAAGTATAGACAATAGAGGGGAGCAGAAAGAGGAAGAGGTGGTTTTTCCAGGGAGGACCACAGTGATTGCTGCTCTTTTGTCAAAGGGTCAGTCCCAAAAACATGCATACAAATAACATTATACAGAATGAACTGTTTATAAGCATGCAATAGGGAAGAGTTATAAGAGAGGGTTTTGGGGAAGAAAACAGAAAAGACAAATATAATTAAATTTCAGTCTTAAAAAAGATATTGGGTTCATCAGAGAACTGACTAAAGTACATGGTAACAAGCAGGTTAAAATTGTAAACAGCATCCTTATGCCTTTCAACGATCATTGGTAGCAAATTTGTAAAAATATTTTGAATTTCCCTTTGAATATAACAGGTGAGTGAGTTTTCTCGTTGGCCGACAACTAAGGCAACAAAGAGTGCTAAGTCAGACTCTGAGATGTATCGGTAGCAGAAGACCAGTCATGCTAGGGATGGGAAGGGTGACGGAGCAGCCTCATTCACTGGTTTCACATGACACTGTTGTCTGAACAGTACCTCATTTATGACCTATTGGGACCTGGCCAGGAATGGAGGGAAGACCTCTACAAGGCTGTACTCAAAGTCCTGGCTGACTAGCATGCTGAGGTCATATATGTATGTGTCAAGACATTCATTTAGAGATAATTATTTTACATAACCATGATAAAAATTAGGAAGAAAAATTTCCCTTAGCTTTCAATCATCTTAGTCTTAATAGAAAAATGATGCCATGTGATATTTGTTTTGTAAATCAACTGCCTGTCAAAGCTGAACACTGCACTGGGGAGATGTTTCAACACGTAAATTACCTGCTGCTTAAGGTTGGGGACCTAATTTCAGATGTTCAGAAACAACACAAAGCCAGGCAAAGTGTCATTCATTTGTGTTTCATGTGCTCCTTGGGTTAGTTGGGAAGCAGAACTCCAGCCTCACCTAACCTGCCTTAAGCAATAATAAACAAAGGCACCTGTCTCATAAATATTCCAAAGTCTGACCTCTTCCTCCCATGGGTTATTCATGCAGTCACACAAAAAATATGCACTCACATGTACATCGGTAAATATTATAAGTAAAATAAAATAAAAAGAATATTTCCAAAAGTTTTTTAATGCTGAAACACATTGTAATTATATTTTCAAAAGTCAAAAACATTGAATTTTGATATTTATAAAAGAAAATCAACCCATCATATATTATGAAAACTCTATAGGAGTCTGAATGGTTTTAGTTTAAGTGGAAATAAAATATGATAGTCAAGGAAACTATATCAGGCAAAAAAAAATTGTGCCAAGGAAAGATATATTAATATTTTTTCTGAGAAGAAAAGCATATTTAGTTCATCAACACTACACTTGTATAAATTACACTGTTATAACATATATATATGTATATATATGTGTGTGTGTATGATATGTCATATAAATATATAATATATATATGGCATAATTATCAAGTAATGCTGTATAAGTTAAAAATAATTTTATGTTAAATGACAAATTTAGCAAAATTGCAACCACAGCCATAATTAAGAATATATATTAAAAATAACCAGTGTGACTTTTTTACAGAGACTATGTGAAGTGTGTGGTTAAAGATGATTTAAGTTCTTATAACCACATGCAGATCTATTTAAACAAAAGGAACTGTGCAAGCTCTCTGGTAATTAGAAAATTTTATAAAAGATACAGCAAAGCTTAAAAGGAACAAAATAAGCCACCCACTCACCATGGGAAATGTACAAATGCTTGGAGTCTAAACCTACAGTGCAAACTAGAACCTCAGGTAGAAAATTATAGAGCTGCTATTGAGTTCTCTAATTTCTGTCATCACAGTTACCATAGATACTAGATTATAGGATCCATACTCAGAAGCCAATTAGACGTCTCTAGAGACATTTCCCTTTCCCTGACTCTTCACCTATCAGCCAACAAGTATATTTACCATAGGGCTGCTTAGTTTTAAAATCCTGACTCCCAAGAAGTTAGAAAATAATAAACTAAGTAACCCAATTTTAAAATGGAGTGCAGAGCTAAACAGAGAACTCTCAACAGAGTACTCTCAAATGGCCAAGAAGCACTTAAAGAAATGTTTAATGTCCTCAGTCATCAAGGAAACACAAATCAAATCTCTAAGATTTCATCTCATACTCATCAGAATGGCTAAGATAAAAAGCTCAAGTGACAGCACATGCTGTCAAGGTTGTAGTGCAAGGGGAAGACTCCTCCATTGCAGGTGGGAGTAAAACCTTGTGCAGCCACTCTGGAAATCAATTTGGCAGTTTCTGAGAAAATTGGGAAGAGTTCTACCTGAAGACCCAGCTATACCACTCCCTGGCATATATCCAAAGGACGCTCTACTATCCCACAAGGACACTTGCTCAGTTAAGTTCATAGCAGATTTATTCATAATAGCAAGAAACTGGAAAGAACCTAGTTGTCTTTTAACCAAAGAATGGGTAAAGAAAACATGGTAGATATACACAATGGAATGCTATTCGCGCATTAAAAACAAGGACATCATGAAGTTTGCAGGCAAATGAATAGGAATAGAAAATACCATCCTGAGTGAGGTGGTCCAGCACCAAAAGGATGTGCATGGCATATACTCACTTGTAAAGTGATGCTATCCATAATTTAGAGAACAGCCATACTACACCCCACAGACCCAAAGAAGCCTAACAAGAAGGAAAGCCTAAGCGAGGAGACTTGATTTTCTCACTTTGAGGTTGTGTGTAGCACTGCAGAGATGGGATGTGATAGGGAGAGGGAATACTCAGGGGTCACCTCTACCTTTTCAGAGGAGAAGAGGGGAGGGACTGTGTGAGAGAGAAACCTGGAAGGAGCAGCAATCAGCATGTAAATTGAATATATAAACAAATTAACTTAAAAAAAAAAAAACCTCTGAGTTCAAACTAGAACTTCTAATATGCCATTCTAGATCTAATGCCCATTATCTCTCTACTCTTATACACCCCATTTACCACTGGGTCCCTGTGAAGCCAGACTCCAAACCCTACTTAGAAACCTCTGAACAAAATCATCTTTCATTACCATCTGCCCAGTCTTTACCCCTGCACAAATCTGGGAGAGTCTGAAACACAAGCCTAAGTCTAAACATGAAATTCAGAAAGGAAACCCAGAGCCAGCCCACCCCCTTCTAGACTGGGAGCCACTTCTTTTTTCTTCCTGATACTTTTCCCCAGGATGGAATTGTACTAAACCAGAATCTCAATTGGAGGTTTGAAAGGCTAGATTAGATCTCTCCCAATTGTCTTCTCTATCTTACCTACCTCCTGTGTTAATTTGGGATAACTACAACTCTAAACGCATAAATACCAAGGACCCCCAGACTCAAAATTAATGAACATTTAGCTGGTACATAATTTGACCTTTTGGTGCAACACCAAATAAATACATCTAAGACAATATGCCTCTTCGTGAAGCCAGCAGCTTTATTTTATTATTCATTTTGAAAAGTGATGTAACTAAAGCTAAGGGCAGGAACTTCAACATAGAAAATATTAATGGGTTCATGGAACTCAAAAAGATTTGAATAAGTGACCAAATGAAGATGGTGAAGGAAGAATTGTTGAAATCATGGAAAGCAATTCAATATATGAAAATTGAACTTAGTAAAAAAAGAGAGCCTCTGGAGAAAAGTCAAACTGAAATGAAAAACTTAAGAAGTTAAACAAAGTGAACAGAGAAAATACTCTGTAATAAATTCGATGAAGTGGAAAAAAGAAAATGCAATTGTAAAGAAATACTTGAATAAGTGGGTCAGTCAGTTAAAGCTACAAAACCTGGCAAATTATACCTAGAAAGCATGGGGCACTATGAAAAGAACAAACCTACAAAGAATTATAGAGAAAAAAAGAAACTAAAGTAAAAGGTACATAAATATGTTTAACACCAAAGATGAAAAGTTTATTTCGCAAGTGTAAAGGAAGAGATGTAAGACTCATACTGAACATCAAATAACAAGACCAGAAAATAAACTCTCTAAATATACAAAAATCAAACCTCTAAATATATAGAACAAAGAATTCTAAATAGTTCTAAGGGAAAAAGGCTAAGTGAATTGCACCCAACTTTATAAAGAAGACACTAAAGGCTAAAAGGGGGCTTAATTTTGAATGAGCATAAATGCCAACCCAAAATATTATAACCAGGAAAACTCTCAGTAGTAATTCAAGACAGCAACAATTCCATGATAAAAACCATTTTTAAGAATTTATTTTCAACAAGATAACTCTACAAAGGATAATAGTGATAATAGTTCAGTCTGAGTGGGTATTGACACCCAAGAGGACACTAGGAATAAATAATCCCCTAAGAGTTAAGCAAAAATAATTCTAAATATAACCAAACATGAGATAACAAAAATTAGTGTTTCTAAACTCTAACACCAATATTACTGATATAATTTCTCCAATAAAAACATAGACTATACATTGAGTTGTAAACAGGATTCATCCACATGAAGCTCAAGAAGAAGGAAAACCAAAGTGTGGATGCTTTAGTACTCCTTAGAAGGGGAGAACAAAATACTCACAGGAGGAAATACAGAGACAAAGTGTGGAGCAGAAGCTGAAGAAAAGTTGTCCAGAGACTGCCCCACATGGGGATCCATCCCACATACAGTCACCAAACCCAGACAATATTGTGGATGCCAAGAAGTGCATGTTGATAGGAGCCTGATATAGCTGTTTCCTGAGAGGCTCTTCCAGAGCCTGATAAATACAGAGACAGATACTCTTAGCCAACCACTGGACTGAGAATGGGGTCCCCAGTGGAAGAGCTAGAGAAAGGACAAAAGGGCCTAAAGGGGTTTGTAACTCCATAGAAAGAAAAATATCAACCAACCAGATGTATCAGACTAAATTCACCAACCAAAGAGTACACATTGGGGGACACCCATGGCTCTAGCCAGTTATGTAGAAGAGGATGGCCTTATTGGGCATCAAGGAGAGGAGAGGCTCTTGGTCTTGTGAAGGGTCTATGCCTCAGTGTAGGTGAATGCCAGGGTAAAAAGTGGGAAGGTATGGGTAGGTGGATGGTGGAGCACTCTCAGGAAGTCGGGGGGTGGTAGGGGAATGGGATAGGGGGATTCCAGAGGGAAACCAAGGAAAAAAGAATAACACTTGAAATGTAAATAAAAAAAATATTCAATTTACAAAAGAAAAACAGGATTTATATTCTTGCTGCCTCCAAGTAAGACTCCTCACCATCAAAAATAGATACCACTTTGGGATTTAAAAAATTTGGAAAATTCATTTCGTGCAATTTTAAGTTATAAATAAGTAGTTGTGGATATTTTTAATCTCACAAAATCAACTTTAATCTAAAGTTAATTAGAAGTCATATTGAAGAATTCTATTTAATCATTAAGGAAAAATTCAAGTGGATACTACAATTTTAAACATTTACATGCAAAACACAATGGTATCTAATTACACTAATGAACATTAATTGATACAAAATCATATATTGACAATAACACAGAGATAGATGTTGACTATGGCACCCACTCTCATCAATAGACAGGTCATTCAGACAAAAGATAATGAAAAAAATGGAATTCAGGAATATCATGAATGAAATCAACCTAAGAGACTCAAAGCATTCTACTTAGATATTAAACAATATACTTTCATCTTACCAAGCAATTGATTATTCTCCATATTGGCCACATATTAGGACTCAAATACAGTCTCAAGAAAGAGAGGAAACTTGAAATCACACCCTGAATGCCATCTGACCACCATAAATTAAAGCTGGATATCGACCACAAAATAAGTGACAGAAACTACACAGATTCCTTGAATCTAAAAAAGGCACCACTGAAAGACAATTTGGCTGATGGAGAAATCAAAAAGGGAACTAAAATTTTTGTAGAACTGGATCAAACTGGAAATTCAGCATGCTGGTACCCAGGTGATACAATGTAAGCAGTGATAAAATTTCACAGCACAATGTGTCTACATTAAATGAAACAAAACAAAGAACCAGCAGAGGGTGTTTATAATTTGAAAGCTTTAGAAAAATTAGGTGAGACAACCTCTGAAAAGTGTAGATGAGAGGACACATACATTTGAGGCTGAAATTAATGAAATAGAAATGAGAAAACAATACAAAAATTTCAATGAAACAAAGAGTTGGCCCTTTAAAAAACTGAGAAGATTGACAAATCTTTTCCCAAATTTACCAAAAGAAGGAAAGGGTATATAAACTGATAGAATTAGACATCAAAACAGAGATGTTATAAGAGACACTGGAGAAATTAGGAGACTCATAAGGACATAATATAAATAAAATTCTGTATTCTACCTAAGAGACAAGTACTAGTTTCTTAAGCTATACAATCTTGTAACATTAAATCAAGATGAAACAATTTATATAGGCACATGAAATTTAGCAAGATGGAATCAGTAATTAAAAAAAATCAACTGAAGAATTCATGAACTTTATGGCTTTAGTGCGTGTCATCTTTAAAACAAGTAACTAACATGGACTCTTCATTCTATAGCCCAGAAACTAAAGAAAGATTTTCAGATTTTTTTAAAACCCCAATTTTTCTGTTACCAAACTCAAAGAATAAACAATAAAAAAGAAAATTGTAGAACAAAAGCTCTTCTGAACAAAGATGTAAACATTCAAGAATAGAATAAATTGTTATCTAATTTTCAAATTGGCTTCCTCCTACAGATGCAGGGATGATTCAACATACATAGATCAGTAACCACAAACCAACACATAAAGACCCTAAAGGACTGAAAGCACATGATTGTCTTAGAAGAAGAGTGAGCCTTTGACAAAAATCTAATATCCATTTAGAACCTTGAAGAGAAAAAGGACACAAGTGACAAATCTCAGTAAATTTATGTTTTGGCATTTCCTGTGGTTCTAGGCATTTAGAGCACCCAAGATTCAGGCTCCCTCTGGGTGTTTTAGGAGTGGGTGCAGAGCTAGCACCTCAGGTCTGCTCAGAGTGCAGGTTCAAAAGGGAAGGAACCCATGCCACCTGCCTGGTACCGGTTCCTCCATCCCTGGATCCCAGGGTTCCTAGTCACTCTAGGTATTGGGGCAGTTGTGGCCTCTTCACCTGTGATCCTGGCTGTGTTAGAAGACCACTGGGTGTTGTGGATACTTCATTCCTTCACAGAAGGGGGAACAAAATACTTACAGGAGGAAATACAGGGGCAAAGTGTGGAGCCGAGACTGAAGGAAAGGCCATCCAGAGACTGACTCACCTGGAGATCCATCCCATATACAGTCACCATCCCAGAAATTATTGTGGATGCTAAGAAATTCATGCTGACAGAAGCCTGAGGAGCTCTGCCAAAGCATCACAAATAGAGGCGGATGCTCGTAGCCAGCCATCAGACTGAGAACCAGGTCCTCAAAGAAGGCATTAGAGAAATCACTGAATAAGCTGAAGGGGGTTGCAAACCCACAAGCACAATATCAACTAACCAGACATCCCATATCTCCCAAGGACTAAACCACCAACCAACAAATAAACATAGAGGAATGGCTCCAGTCCCCTTTGTAGCAGAGGATGGCCTTATTGGGCACCAACGGGAGGAGAAGCCCTTGGTACTGTGAAGACTCGATATCCCAGTGTAGGTGAATGCCAGGGCATGGAGGTGGGAGGGAGTGGATGGGTGGTGAGTAAGCACCCTTATAGAAGCAGGAGGAGAGGCTATGAGATAGGGGGCTTCTAGAGGCGGAACCTGGAAAGGGGATAATATTTGAAATGTAAATAAAAAATATGCAATAAAATTTCTAACCATCAAAAAATAAAATAAAATTATGGTAATTTTCAACAAGTCCAAAGCCAGAATAATTCTAAATGGAGAAAAACTCACAGAATTTCCATTAGAATCAAAAAGAAGAAAAGGATTTTCTCTTTTTATTTTTTTTAAATTGAAAACAGATTCTTCTCTAATATAATATATTCTGACTACAGTTTCCCCTCCTTCCACTGTTCTTGGCTTCTCTCCATCTCCACTCTCTCCTAAGTCTACTGCTCTCCAACTGTCTTCCTTCAGAAGGTAGGAGATTTTGAATTGCTGACAACCACAAAGGACACAACAAGATACATTAAGACAAAGCACACATTGAGGTTGGACAGGAAAACCCAATAGAAGGAAAAGAGTTTCAAGACCGGGCAAAAAATTCAGAGACATATCTTTCTGCTTCCACTGTTGAGAACCCAACAGATATACTAAGCTAATAGCCATAACATATACATAGAAGCTCTGGTGCAGACAAATGCAGGGTCCTTGTTTGCTATTTCAGTCTCTGCAGGCTCATATATATGATTTGATGGGCCATGTTCTTTTGGTGACCCCAATCCTTCTGACTCCTACAACCACTTCTTGTCATCTTACTTAAGGCTTTCCAAGGTCCAAGGGGAAGATCCCTATGGAAACCTCCAAATTAGTTTCTATTTTTAACCCCATATAATGTCTGGCAGTGGGTCTTTTCACCTTTTTCTATCTTCTGACAGAGGTATCCTCTTTGATAATAGCTGGTTAAAGCTGGATTCATCTATAAACACATTAGACGACCATTAAGAATAATTTCATATTTTTTTTTGCTATTTCCTTTGGTTATATCATAGGTTCCTATCCATCCAGGCACTCGAAGGCATGGCTCCCTCTCGTGGCATGGGCTTCAAGTTGAACCAGGGACTGGTGGGCATCTCCTATAAGTTCTGCACCACCAAGCCTCAGCACATCTTGCAGACAGGATAGACTGTAGATTTTATGACTGGCTTGATGTTCAGGTTTTTCTTTTGTAGTCTGCTAAGTACTTTACCACATCAAAGAATGTAGAACATCTCCTGGTAGATACCAGCTCAACCTCTCTGTATTCAATGAGCTGTGTAAATACTGTTGTTGACAGCGGCCCCCACTCTCAGTTTTTAGAGAGTGAACTTCTATCCTAGCATAAGTCTGGTTTGTTTAGGGGCCTCCCTAGGAACCCCTAAGGCAACAGCTTGGCTGAATACCCCCAGCTCACAATGGAAGCCTGGCTGGCTACAGAAGATGTCAACTTCAGACTTCATATCCTCTACTACTAGAAATCTTCACTAGGATCACTCATCAATTTCAAGAAGTTTCTGTTTCACTAGGTTATCTCACTGTTCCCCAAATGTTCTCCTTCATTCTAACAATATGTCCCCCAGACTCTCTTTTCATCCCTCCCTCATTCGTTTATTCTTTCTGCCCCCTTACCCACCCCAGTGCACTTTCAAAATTTATTCTATTTCCCCCTTTCTGGAAGATTCATGCATCCCCACTAGAACCTTCCTCTTACCCTACCCTCTATGGGTCTGGGGATTGTAGCTTGATTATCATTTACTTAGCAGCTTATAAACTTTTAAGCACTTATAAGCTAATAGAGTAGCATATTTTTCTTTTTTTGAACTGAGTTGCCCCACAATGATTTTTCTAGTTGTTTAAATTTGCATAGAAATTTTATAATATCACTTTTATCAACTGAGTAATATTCTATTGTGCAAATCTACCATATTTTCTTTATTCATTTCTCAATTAGAAAACATGTAATTTATTTTCAGTTTTTGAATGCTATGTATAAAACCACAATGAATATCATTGAACAAATGTTCTGTGGAAAAGTGAAGTGTTTGGGTATATGCCTAAGACTGGTATAGCTGGATCTGGAGGTAGATAGATTTCTAATTTTATGAGGAACTCTCATATCAATTTCTATAGTGGCTGTATAGAAGTTTGCACTCTCACCAGCAATGGAGGGAGTGTTTCACTTGCTCCACATACTTTTTAGCATATATTGTCACCTGTATTATTGATCATAACTATTGAAAGATACACATGGAATATCAGAGTTGTTTTGAATTGTAATTCCTTGATGGCTAGGGATATTAAACATTTATTTAAGTGTCTCTCAGTCACCTAAAAATTCTCTATCAAGGAGTGCCTCCTCACAGGCTCTGCTCATCTTATGTAGATGAGCATGGTTGTAGCTAACCATCAGACAGAGTATGGGAACCCCAGTGATGGTGCTTGGGGGTGGTGAAAGAGCTGAAGAGGGTTGAGGTCTCATGGGAAAAACAGCATTGTCGACCAACCAAATCCTCCACAGCTCCCATGGACCAGAACATCAACCATTGAGCACACATTATATGAGGCCCATGGCTCAAGTTGCATATGCAGCAGAGAATAGCAGTGTCTGACATAAATCTGAGAAGAGGCCTTGTGTCCAAGGAGGGCATGTTTCCCAATGTAGGGAATGCCAAGGCACTGATATGGAGAGGGTGATTGGGAGTTAGTGTATCATTGTGAAGACAAGTAGAGGGAGAGGGGGATGGGAGTGGGGTGGGCAAAGGTGATAACATTTCAAATGTAAATACAAAGAGTATCTAACAATTTTTTTTAAAAAATTAGAAAAAAGTCTTTATCAAAATTTCTATTTATATCTGTATTCAATTTTTAATTGGATTATTTGATTTTTGATATCTAGTTTCTTGAGTTTTCTATGTACTTTGGACATTAGCACTCTATCAGATGTGGAGCTGATAATATCTACCCCATTCTCTAGGCTGCTACTGATGGCATCCATTGTTTTACAGAAACTTTTCAATTTCATGAAGTCCCATTTCTTAACTGTTGATCTTTGTGACTTGACTATCGGTGCTTTGTTTTGAAAGTTTACTCCTGAGCCAATGTATTCTTCTGCTTTTTCTTCTATCAGATTCAGTGTGTCAGCTTTTATGTTGAGGCCTTTGAATCACTTGTATTGAGTTTTATGGATCTACCTGTATACTTCTATATGAAGACAGTGAGCTAGAACAACCATTTGTTGAAGATGCTCTCTTTTTTTCCTTGCTTGTTTATTTTTTAAAAAAAATAGTGTCAAAAGTGCCCCGGAACATCTTTAAAGTGGGGAAAGAATTGTACAATAAAATGTTGAGACTGAAACTGAAAATTAAAAACATAAGAATATAGACTGTCAGTGAGTAAGACTGCCAAGAATTAAAGTCATTAAAACAAACACCATACCAAAATGAATCTACAGATTCAATCCAAACCCTACAAATTTGAACAGCGTGCTTGACAGAAATTAAAACATAATCTTAAACTACAAATGGAAGCACAGACATACAATAAAACTCAAGACTGCTAAAATGGTCCTCAAGGATATCTACAGGAAACCTACCCCTTCCTCATAATAAGCTGCACAATAGAGCTGTAAGTAAAAAAATAGCATTTTATTTAATAAATATGATAAATTAGTAAAAAACACATGAAAGTAATAAAAATGCTCACATGGCGGTGGTATGAGGGCAGAAAAATAGAGAATAGAATTGAAGAGTTAACCTAAGTTCACATATCTAAAATCACTTAGTTTTGGACATATAGAATGAACTAACACTAATTAAATATAACACCTTCAACAAAGGTGCTAGTTAAAGTAAGTTTAGAAGCATGGCAACAGTTCCGGATTTCTCACTCTGTCTAAACCTCATCTCCAAATGGATCAAAGGTCCTCAATTTAAGACATAATAACATGAATGTAATAGAAGATGAAGCAGGGGATAGGCTTTAACTCCTCACCACAGAATTGGTCTTTCTAAATACAGGCACAAAGGGAAACAATTTGCAGTGGGACCAAATGAAACTAGGAAACTTCTCTGCAATAAAAGACACAATCACTCTAGAGAATGTGCAACTTACTGAATGGGAGAAATCTTTACCCTTAAGGGGCTAGAATCTAGAACAGACAAAGACCTTAAAAAGGTAATATACTTCTACCTGTATACTTCTACATGAAGACAGTACCATTTGTTCAAGATGCTCTCTTTTTTCCTTGCTTGTTTATTTTAAAAAAATAGTGTCAAAACAAGTCTCAACATTTTATTGTACAAGGATCAAGCAATCAAATAACCCAATTTAAAAATGAGACTTGCAAATAAACAGTTCTCATAAACCATTGAAATGCAAATGGCTGAGGAACACTTTAATAATGTTCAATATCCTTATTCATCAGGAAAATACCAATTAGAACTACTTTGTGGTTTCATCATATGCCTATAAGAATGGCCAAGATTGAGATAATAAAAAAGAAAAGAAAAGCAGATGCTAGTGAGGATGTAGATGAAGGATAGCATTTATTCACTGTTGGCAGAAGTATTACAGCTACCTTAGGATTCCTCAGATGCTAAGCTAGCTCATGACAAAACCCGTCAATGTTACTTTTAGAAATAAACCCAAGACATCTCACTGTACAGATACTTGATTTTTCATATTACATCTGATGCAGTAATAATGTCAGCCAGAAATTAGAAGACAGACCAAATATCTATCAGTTGATAAATATATGATACACTTAAACAATATGATATTATTCCATTGCTATACAAAATAAAATTTGAAAATTTCAGGTAATTTATTCGATCTATAAACAAGTGTCCTGGGTAAGGTACCCCAGCCTTAGAATGACAAGCATTATATGTTTCTTTCATATGTGAATGCTAGCATTGAGCTTTAGATATATGTGCTCAATGTAGGATATTCACATGGGTTAATCAGCTAGAAAGGGACCAGTAGAGAGGAGGGAATAGTCTAAGGAGTGGGTAATAGGATATAGTTTTATAATGGGATAAAGGGAAAGTATAGCAGGAGGATTAAATATGGTATGAAGAAAGGGCAAAGAAGAAAATGGAACATAGGGAGATATAAATAACACTACAGGCTTTCTGAAAAGACCATATTCACATACATACTTACACACACAAAAACACGCATGTATGTGCAATTATGTATGCAGAAATGCATGTATGCACATCATACTGATCAATGAGAAAATAATATAAATTGGTAAAAGAGTGAGGAGGGTTATATGGGAGGTATTTGGAGGGAGAAAAGGCAAGGTAAAGTAATTATAATATCATTAAAACATGAAAGTATACATTATACAAAGCTCTTATTCACAAAATTAAAGAGAAAAAGAAGTGTGAAACATAAGAAGGAAACTGTGGGTCTGAGAAGAGTTGGGTATAGGAATAAGGATAATTATGGTAAAAATATTGTAAAAAGTAGTCAGAATTAATAAAACCAAATATTTATAAATAAATAATTAAATCGGGGAGCAAATATCAGCAGACTTAAAGTGAGGATCACTTCAAACACTGACAATACCACAAAAACCCCACAGCTAATACTTCCAGTGATGTGGAAATCTGAAGCAGTCACCATGTATAATACAAAATAAAGCCAGCATTTTCATTGTTCTTACTATTATTGAAGAGGGTATTGACAATTCTCAACAATGCAGTGTGAAAAGAAGGAAAATAAAACAAAAGAAGAGAAAAGGAAAATAAAAGGAAAAGCATAGTAGGGATTTAGAATTCTAATAAGCCCATATAAAAGACACACAATCCAGGTGTTTTATTCATGAGCCGGAAGCATAGATTGGGCAGATTTAGAGCTATACTAACTTATTCTGCAGCTTTAAATCACACTGTTACTTGCTGTTTCTTCTGGTTCTCGTCCATGGTGGCCTCTCGCTCTTTCTTCCTCTCCTTCCCCTCCTACCTGCAAGGCCTTCACTCAAACCTCCAGGTCCACCTTTCTGCATTCACTGCCCAACCACAGGCTCTAGGCTTTTATTGACCAATTAAATTAGGGAGAAGGTTAACATGGCATCACTTTAAGTTCATGAGGATCTGATTGTCCCCCAGGACAAAATATCTTGAGAAACAAATATTTAGCATGATAGAATACATGCAGGATCTGGACAAATTACCAACCCACCACAAAGGATTCTTTCATTCTTTTTTTTCAATCAAACAACTTTATTTTAAAAAAACAAAGATAAATGTACAGATTTTAAAAGCATTTGTTTTGCATAAAAGTATATGAATACAATTTGTCACTAGATTTTTTTAAAGGTTTGATAGTATGATTTAACGTCTTACTAGTTACAATGAACATAAAGTACATGTAAAATAAGATGTAGTCAAAGTTTTCTTGGTGTGTAAAGATTAAGCATAATGGTTTTTCATTTTCTTTTCTTTTCTTTTTTGCCTTTGTATTTCTTGAACTTCATATAGTTTGAAAGATGTTTCTGGGGTGTTCAGAGCTTTCTGGGGTTAGTATCCTATTATCAGTGACTGCATATTATGTCTGTTCTTTTGAAACTGGGTTACCTCAGTAAAGGATGATGTTATCTAGATGCATCCATTTCTTTAATAATATCATAAAGTCATTGTTTCTAATAGCTGAGTAGTATTCCATTGTGTAAATGTACCACAATTTTTGTATCCATTCGTCTACTGAAGGACATCTGGGTTCTTTCCAGCTTCTGGCTATTATAAATAGGGCTGCTATGAACATTGTGGTGCATGTGTCTTTGTTGTATGTTGGAGCATCTCTGGGATGTATGCCTAGAAGTGGAATAACTGGGTCTTCAGGTGGTACTATGTCCAATTTTCTGAGGAACCACCAGACTGATTTTCAGAGTGGTTGTACCACTTTACAACCCGACCAACAGTGAAGAAGTGTTCCTCTTTCTCCAAATCCTTGCCAGCATCTACTGTCATCTGAATTTTTGATCTTAGCCATTCTGGTTGGTGTGAGGTAGAATCTCAGGGTTGTTTTGATTTGCATTTCCCTGATGGCTAATGATGTCAAGCACTTCCTTAGAAGCTTCTCTGCCATTCGATATTCCTCGATTGAGAACTTTTTGTTTAGCTCTGTACCCAATTTTTTAATAGGGTTGTTTGATTCTCTGGTGTCTAGCTTTTTGAGTTCTTTGTATACCTTGGATATTAGGCCTCCATCTGATATGGGGTTGGTAAAGATCTTTTCCTAATCTGTTGGCTGCTGTTTGGTTTTCTTGACAGTGTCCTTAGCCTTGCAAAAACTTTGCAATGTCATTATATTGCATTTGTTGATATTTAACCTTAGAGCATGAGACAATGGTGTTCTGTTCAGGAAATTTTCTCCTGTGCCTATGTGTTCTAAGGTTTTTCCTACCTTCTCTTCTAATAGTTTCAGTGTACCAGGTTTAATGTGAAGATCTTTGATCCACTTGCACTTGAGCTTTGTACAAGAAGATAAGAAAGGGCCTATTTTCATTCTTCTGCATGCTGAGTGCCAGTTGGACTAATACTATTTGTTGAAGAGGCTTTTCTTTTGCCATTGAATGTTCACAGCTGCTTTGTGAAAAAAAATCAAGTTACCATATATGTGAGGGCTCATTTCTGGAATTTCTATTCTATTCCATTGATCCAAGTGCCTATATCTGTACAAGTACCATGCAAGTTTTAACACAGTTGCCTTGTAATATAGCTTGAGGTCAGAGATAGTGATTCCCGCAGATGTTTTCATGTTGTTGGGGAT
This sequence comes from Micromys minutus, assembly GCF_963924665.1. Classification (NCBI taxonomy): domain Eukaryota; kingdom Metazoa; phylum Chordata; class Mammalia; order Rodentia; family Muridae; genus Micromys; species Micromys minutus. The sequence goes on along the minus strand of NC_137983.1, from coordinate 26,820,843 downwards.
GGATTTCACTATTCTAGGTCTTTTGTTATTCCAGATGAAATTGCACATTGTTCTTTCAAACTCTATGAATCATTGGTTTGGAAGTTTTATGAGGATTGCATTAAATCTGCAGATTGCTTTTGATAAGCTGACAATTTTTACAATGTTGTTCCTCCTAATCCATGAGCATGGGAGATCTTTCAGATTTCTCAGATCTTCCTGGATTTCCTTCTTTAGAGGTTTGAAGTTCTTGTCATACAGGTCCTTTACTTGCTTTGTTAGAGTCACACCAAGGTATTTCATATTGTTTGTGACTATTGTTAAGGGTATCTTTTCCATAATTTCTTTCTCTGCATGCTTCTCCTTTGAGTAGAGAAAGGCTGCTGATTTGTTTTAGTTAATTTTATATCCAGCCACTTTGCTAAACTTGTTTATCAGCTGTAGAAGATCTTTGCTAGAATTTGTGGGGTCACTTAAGTACACTATTATGTCATTTGCAAATAGTGATGGTTTTACTTCTTTCTTTCCAATTTGTATCCCTTTGGTTTCTTTTTGCTATCTAATTGCTCCGGCCCGGACTTCCAGTAATATGTTGAATAGGTAGGGGGAGAGTGGGAAGCCTTGTCGAGTCCCTGATTTTAGTGGGATTGCTTCAAGGTTCTCATCGTTAAGTTTGATGTCGGCTATTGGTTTGCTGTATATTGCTTTTATTGTGTTTATGTATGGGCCTTGGATTCCTGTTCTTTCCAAGTCTTTTAACATGAAGGGGTGTTGAATTTTGTCAAATGATTCTCAGCATCCAGTGAGATGACCATGTGGTTTTTTTCTTTGAGTTTGTTTATATGGTGGATTACATTGATGGATTTCTCTGTGTATTAAATCATCCTTGAATCCCAGGGATGAAACCTACATGATCATGGTGAATGATCATTTTGATGTGTTCTTGGATTTGGTTAGCAAGGATTTTGTTGAGTATTTTTGCACCAATGTTCATAATTAAGTTTGGTCTGAAGTTCTCTTTCTTGTAGGGTCTTTGTGTGGTTTAAGAACAAGGGTTATTGTGGCCTCGAAAAAATGTGTTAGGTAGTATTCCATCTGACTCTATTTTGTGGAATAGTTTGGAGATTATTGATATTAGGTGGTCAATAAATGTCTGATAGAATTTTGCACTGAACCCTTTTGGACCTGGGCTTTTTTTGTTTGGGAGGCTTTTAATGACTGCTTCTATTTCTTTGGGTGTTATGGGATTATTTAGATGGTTTACTTGGTCCTGGTTTAACTTTAGGATCTGGTATCTGTCTAGGAATTCATACACTTCCTTCAGATTTTCCACCTTTGTTGAGTATAGGCTTTTGTAGTAAGATCTGATGATTTCTTGAATTTCCTCAGTTTCAGTTGTTATGTCTCCACTTTCCTTTCTGATTTTGTTAATTTGGATATTCTCTCTTTGCCCCTTGTTAGTCTGGCTAAGGGTTTATCAATCTCGTTAATTTTCTCAAAGAACGAGCTCTTGATTTTATTGATTCTTTGAATTGTTCTTTTTGTTTCTATTTGGTCAATTTCTGCTATGAGTTTGATTATTTCTTGTCATCTACTCCTCTTGGATTTATCTGCTTAGTTTTGTTCTAGAGCTTTCAACTGTGCTGTTAAGTTGCTAGTGTATGCTCTCTCCAGTTTCTTTTTGGGAGCACTCAGTTATGAGTTTTTCTCTCAGTACTGCTTTCATTGCATCCCATAGGTTTGGGTGTGTTGTGTTTTCCTTTTCATTAAATTCTAGAAAATCCTTAATTTCTTTTTTTTATTTCATCTTTTACCCTGCTATGGTTTAATAGAGCATTGTTTAGTTTCCATGTGTATATGTGCTTTTTGTTGTCTTTGTTGTTATTAAAGTCCAGACTTAGACCATGGTGATCTGATAGGATGCATGGGCAAATTTCAATCTTCTTATATCTATTGAGGCTTTTTTGTGACCTACTATATCATCAATTTTGGAGAAGGTGCCGTGAAGTGCTTACAGGAAAATGTATTCTTTTATTTTATGATAAAATATTCTGTAGATATCTATTAATTCCAATTGTTTCATAACCTCTGCTAGTTTTACTGCGTCCTTGTTCAGTTTCTGTTTCCATGATCTGTCCATTGATGAGAGTGAGGTATTGAGGTCTCCCACTATTATTGTTTGGGTTGAGATGTATTTTTTGAGCTTTTATAAGGTTTGTTTTATGAATATGGGTGCTCTTGTATTTGGAATATATATGTTAAGAATTGACAGTTCCTGCTGACAAATTTTCCCTGTAATGAGTAAAAAGTGTCTTTTGTTACCATTTTTGATAACCTTTGGTTGAAAATCTACTTTATTTTATATTAGAATTGCCACCCCAGGGAAGTTTTCTTCTATGATTTTGTTGAAGATATTTATTGTGCCTCTCAGTTGATATTCTTTGCCCTCCTCTATTCCTATTATCCTTATGTTTGGTAGTCTCATTGTGTCCTGAATCTACTGGACATTTTGGGTTAGGAGCTTTTTGGCTTTTGCATTTTCTCTGACTGTTTTGTTTATGTTTTTCGTGTTGTCTTGGACTCCTGAGATTCTCTCTTCCATGTCTTGTAGTCTTTTGGAGATGCTTGCTTCTGTGACTTCTGATTTCTTTTTTAAGTTTTCTACCTCCAGGGTTGTCTCTTTTAGTGTTTTCTTTATTGTTTCCATTTCCATTTTAAATTCCTTCTTCAATTCCTTCATCTTTTTGGTTCTGTTTTCCTCTAGTTCTCTTATTTCTTTGAGTTTTTTCTTGTTTCCTCTTTAAAACTTTCTCTTTCTATATGATTTTCTTCCCGTCCTTGTTTAAGGATCTCTATCATCATCTTGAGGTATATTTTGGGTCTGAGTATTCCTTTTCTGGAGTGTTTGGCATTCTGCTGTTTGCTGTGATTGGAGAGCTGGGTTCTGGTTTTGCCAGGTTGTCTTGGTTTCCATTGTATAAGTTCTTTTGCTTTCTGCTTGCCATCTTTTTGTCTGTAATTATATGTGGTCTTGTTGTCAGTGATTGGTTCCTGTGTCTTCTGTGTACCTTTCCTATGTACCTGGATCTCTGCTGTTCCTGGTGGCAGATGGCCTGAGCATTTGGTCAACAGGCACGAGCCCTCCAGGTGGAAAATGAGTCCCTAAGGCAGATTTCCTGCTCCCCTGAACCAACGGGGAGGGGCTGCTTTCAGCATGTTAGTCCCAGACTTCTCTTGCCTAACTACTCACAGGGCAGTCTCACCAGGCATCAAGGACATTCTTTTTTTCTGCCAGTCACAAATGAACTTAGTCTTGCTTCAACTAACACTTTGTGGCTCTAATTCTCTCAGGGATCCCAGCAAGTGCAATTGTTCATCAGAATGATATAGATTGTCAGAGGATGAAGTTTAGTTGAGCACTACCATCACCAAGGCACCAAGAAGCTCAAGGAGAAAAATGAAAATGGTACATAGATTGCCAGATTCTTTCTTTAAAAGGCATGTTCATTAATATAGAAAAAAATTAAAGATTTCATAAAGAAGTTAACAGCTACCAAATAAAATTGAACCACAGGGATTGCATATGCTTTTAATCAAAAACAGTCTTCATATACAAAACTCCTTTCCGCATATACATAGACTGAATTTATATCAAGAAACGAGATGAAAATTTCAGCCATGAAAATTATAATTACAGAAAACAAAAATTTTCATTGAGAACTCTAGCAAATATATGAACTGGCAGAAGAAAAACGAATGAATGAGATGCAGATTACCCAAGACCACAATTAGAAGACAAGGATCAGTTAAGAAGGAACAAACAGTAAGCCACCTTGAAAGACTTGATAGATTTTGAAGTGATAAGTTAAAATATATGAAAAATTATGTGTGTGTCTGTATGAGTGTTTGTGTGAGTGTGTGTTTGTGTGTGATTCCGTAATTGTGAACATGTCTCATACTTGGCACTTAAACTCTTTTACATTTTATATTTAACATATTTTCATTTGTGACCTTTGAATTTAGAGTTGGTTGGAGTTTTTATATATATATAGTAAAGTCAAAATCATTTGATCTAAGAAAAAGATGTTAGAATTCACACAAGTTTCTAGATTACAAGGATCACTACAGAAAATTAATCACAATCAAGAGAGGTATACTCCTCTCACATATATGGTCACCTGATTTTTGAAAAAGGAGCCAAAAACATTCAATGGAAAAAGGACAGCCTATTCTACAAATGGTGCTGGTCCAACTGGCACTCAACATGCAAAAGAATGAAAATAGACCCTTTCTTATCTCCTTGTACAAGTGTAAGTGGATCAAAGATCTCCACATTAAACCAGATACACTGAAACTATTAGATGAGAAAGTAGGGAAAACTTTAGATCAAAACACCAATGGCTCAAGCTCTAAGGTCAAAGATTAACAAATGGGACTTAATGAGATTGCAAAGTTTCTGTAAGGCTAAGGACATTGTCAAAAAAAAAAAAAAAAAACAGCAGCCAACAGAATGGGAAAAGATTTTTACCTACTCCACATCAGATAGAGGCCTAATATCTAAGGTATACAAAGAACACAAAAAGCTAGACACCAGAGAATCGAATAACCCTATTAAAAAATGGGGTACAGAGCTAAACAAAACGTTCTCAGTTGAGGAATATCGAATGGCTGAGAAATATCTGAGGAAGTGCTGGACATCCTTAGCCATCAGGGAAATGCAAATCAAAACAACACTGAGATTCCACCTCACACCAGTCAGATTGGCCAAGATCCAAAACTCAGAGGACAACAGATGCTGGCGAGGTTGCGGAGAAAGAAAAATTCTTCTCCAGTGTTGGTGGGGTTGCAAACTAATACAACAACTCTGGAAATCAGTCTGGCGATACCTCAGAAAATTGGACATAATACTACCTGAAGACCCAGCTATTCCACTTCTGGGCATATACCCCAGAGACACCTTAGTACACAACAAAGATATATGCACCACAATGTTCATAGCAGCTCTATTTCTAATAGCCAGAAGCTGGAAAGAACCCAGATGTCCTTCAGAAGATGAATGAATACCAAAATTGTGGTACATTTACACAATGGAATACTACTCAGCCACCAGAAACAATGACTTACCCAAATTCTTACGAAAATGGCTGCATCTAGAGGAGATCATCCTGAGTGAGATAACCCAGTCACAAAAGAACAGACATAATATGCAGTCACTGATAATGGGGTGCTAACCCCAGAGGCTCGCACTGCCCCAGAAACAACTCACAGACTGTATGACGTCCAAGAAATAAAGAAAACAAAACAAAACAAAAAAAATATTTATACAACAAGAAAACTTTGACTATTCCCATGTTACATTTTGTTTTACATGTACTTTATGCTCATTGTAACTATTAAGTTTTCAATGCATACTATCAAACCTTTAAAAAAATCAAGTACTGACTAACAAATATATTCATACAGTTTTATGTAAAAATTATTTTAAAATCTGAAAAAAAAAGTTCCGACAAAAATGTATTGTATAATTTTATGCAAAAAATGCTTAAAATCTGTACATTTATCTTTGTTTTGTAAAATAAAGTTGTTAAAAAAAAAGAGAGGTATACTCTGTCTTCTCCATAAACCAAACCTCTGGTAGGTTAGTTAACTCTCTACTTGTGAACCTTATAAATGTATATGTATGAAAAATATATATGTGTGTATGTGTGTGTGTGTGTGTGTGTGTGTGTGTGTGTGTGTAAAACACTAAATTAACTCAGCAGATTGTATGTAATATGCCTATGAGTAAAAATGTTAAAATACATATTAAAAAATTTCATATGTTGTAATATATTATAACATGAACATTGTAATATATATAACAGCAACTAAAGAAGAGGGCATAAATTTGAGAAGAGGATGGGAAGGCACAGGAGGAGTTCAAGGGGGAAAAATGGAGTAGAATTGGGAATATACTACTTAAAGCAAACAACTGTGAATAGTATTAGCATTCAATTAATAATTTTGCTTTGTTATTCCAACACTAAGGTTGTTACAACGTGACGTATTCATATATAATAACTCATCAGTATCTCACCACTTTTTCTAATTCTACCAGACTTTCAAAAAATTAATGTCAATTTATTCTACACAATAGACACAGAAGGAACAATGTTTAATTTTTTTTATGAGACCACTACTACCATAGCACCTATTCTACAGAAAACCCATCAAGTAGAAAAAATTACAGACCAATTTCCCTTATGACATTGTGCAAAACTATGTGCAAAACTTCTCAATAAAATACTTGCAAACTGATTCCAAGATCACAAAGTAATTATCTACCATGATCACATAGGATTCATCTCAGAGATGCCAAGAATCATCATATAATGTTAGGAGCTGACAGATTTAAGAAATTTCCTTAGCCTGAGTAACACCATTTTACATAGACCTCAGCCCAGGTTTCTGTTTCCCATAGTAGAGGCCTTTTCTCAGAAACCAGGTGATCTCACTTTGGTCAGGTAGCTATCTGTGTAGAACAGTCAGTCTCCCAGGGAACAGATCCTGCTTGACAGAACATTCTCTCCTGCACCTCCCCATGTAATTCTCCACAAAGGGTATTGTGAAAAGTCCTTTAGCTGGAAAGTTCCCTTAGTTCCATGCATTACTTTCACATGCTTATTTGCTTCTTCTGCTTGTACAAAACTAGCATGTGAAAAATAAAAATTTGTCAGCTTGATCAGACCATTTGGCTTTCTGTCCATTCTTTGTGTTCCTTGTACCTCATTCTCTCCTAGGTGATCCCGGATTCCCGTTGATCCATCGGGTCAGGGCAACATAAAAAACTGAAAGAGAAAAAACCAGCACACACATGATAATCTCAGTAGATGCTGTCTTAGTCAGGGTGTGTATTCCTATACAGAACATCATGACAAAGAAGCAAGTTGGGGAGGAAAGGGTTTATTCAGCTTACACTTCCACATTGCTGTTCATCACCAAAGGAAGTCAGGAGAGGAACTAACACAGGGCAAGAACTTGGAGGCAAGAGCTCTTGAAGAGGCCAAAAAGAGATACTTCTTTTCTTCTTTTCATAGCATTGTTTATTGCAATACTGTTCTGCTCCAGAAAGTTTTTAGAATGACATATTCCATCAAAACAAAAGAAACAAATCTATTAATATCCAAAGAAACTTCAGAGGTGTTGCTTATTTCCTCCCTTCCTTCACATATTTCTTACTGGGGATGGTACAATGCCCTGATACATAGAGATGCACAAATTACTCACAGCTCTGTTTACAAAGATACATTCACAAACACAATTTAAGTGCTTGAACATAAAAGTTAGATATTCATCATCTATTGATTTCAAATACTCCACACAAAGTTGAATATGCAAATATTAGAAAATTTATTACTTTTATTACCTCCAATTGGAGTAGTTTCAATTGAGGCAAGCTAGCCAACCACTGGGTAAAAAAAATTCTAATTTCATCTGCAGACAAAATACTGTCCAATCAAGACAAACTAAATTGGATGTGGGATAGTCAACCACTAAGTTCTGCCCAACCAGTGTAAGCTAGTCATTCATAATTCCTGCTACACTTATGGGCTGTCAGGTGGCTCTGGCCTAGAAGACTGAAGATATGTGCTCTAAAGTTAGAAACTTTCCAAGCAGTCAGTCTTTATAAATTCTGTATGTTTTGAAAGCTATGTCTTCTGCTTCCTACATGTTTATGTAATGTATGATTCCCTCTTAGATCTTTATCATGGTTGAGGACTAGTTATAACCTCATAGTCAAACTTAAATTGTTTAGCATTAAAAACAATGATCTAGATTTTAAAAGTTAGTTTTCAGATGTTAAAATATTATAAAATCAAACATAATTCAAGAATAGAATTGTAAATTCTTTAAGTAAGGATAGATGATAGCATATCTAAATTGCCAAATATAATGAACAGGATGTTAAAAAGTATATCATACTTAAAATTTAAATAGTTATAATTATGCTATATGTATATCTGAGAGAACATTTTTAATTGGATATAAATAAGAAAATGTAGGGGTTTATCCTAATGATGCTTGTATTCTCATGCTAATTTATCCCTAAAACTGCTTACATGAGTATCTGCATGTATCTTCCAGTAATTTACCCCCAGTTGGTTCTGACTGATAAATAAATTTGCCAACAGGTAATAGCTGGGAAGAATAGACAGAGTTGGGTTCTGGAATTTCTTGAACTTCCCTAAAAGTGAGGGAAAGAAGGAGAATTACCATGTTGGGGGTGTGTGGAGAACAGGAGAGACCTCATGCCCAGTTATTTAAGACCTCATGCCCAGCTGTATAAGGCATACCAAAAAATAAAAAAAAGCATAGCCTATAGCTAACTATAAATATTTCTGTGAATGCTCCTAGAATAATCTACATGGAACACAATATGAACAATGTAAAGGTAACTAATTATAAGTTTGTTAAATCCTCAGGAAAACCACTTGGAAACTGTATTTAGATTTGATGATGAAAATAAATAAATAAATAAATAAATAGATAGATAGATAGATAGATAGATAGATAGATAGATAGGCTAAAAAGTCTTGAGAAAGAGAAAAGGAAGTTATTATTACCAAGAGTTAATTAAAAGAAGCAAATCCCTGGTCAAATAAATGTAACTTTTGGAGCATCGTGTTACATAGATATACATACAAATATCCCTTTAGATTTAGATATCTGGAGACCAGAGAAAATTAAATACACAGGTTATGAACAAATAATCACTAGGATGGACCACAGAACATCATCTTTCCCATTTTAATATCCTTCATAATGGATTTTCTTAACCTTTGGTGATCAGTTTGCAAAAGCCAAATAACAAGCTTTAATATTATTGAAAGATGACAAATATAATAAAAATATTGTGACTATGATTATTTTGGAAGGTGATCAATGTTCATCTTTATATCTCAGGTGAATAAATCCTAATGACCTTCAAGTGCTTCTCAGAACTATCTATTGGGATGTTGGTAACTTTGTGAATTCTTCCTAAAAAGCCAATAATTGAAAATATCTGTAGAGAAGTTTGTATATTTGAAAAATTTGAAAATCCAAATTATTCAAGTAGAAATTCAAAGTTTTATATCATGTTGGAAGGAGAAATATTGTTACAAACTATAAGACTAGATACTTTCAAGGAAATATATTTTATTTTATTATTGAGGTTTTTAATACTAATAACCAATAATCCTCAGATTCTAAATTTTGTTAGACACTGTACTAGGTAGTTTAGTTTACTTTGCACTAGGTTTCTGCTATCCTCTTGTGCTATTTCAGTCTTACTTTAGAAGTAAAGTGTACCTGATAAAGGCAGCATAACACTGGGAAAATTAATTTTAGCCTGTGGTATCCAGCTTTGCACCATTTACTTAACTCCATCCCTTTGGGTCAGAAGTTATTTAACGAAACATAGTAACAGGAGCTTGGATCTATGAGGCTGCGCAGCCGATTTCAGTTAAGAAGTAAAATGAATGATCCAAGGAAAAAAATTCCACCTACCATCCTAGTAAAGAATGTCAGGAACACTGTTCTTAAATGACCAGTAAGTCATTCATTCATTATGAATCTATAAGTGAATCAATGAGATTAAATCAGTGGATTTATAATTTGTTCAGTTCCTAAAGGCCATCAGCTGTTTACAACTTCTGTGGGGACATTTCAGATTCAAACAATAACATTCTCATGACAGCAATGAGCAGGCTGATGACTCAGGTGACAGCTGATGCTGGCAAGGATGTGAAGAAAGAGGAACACTTCTCCACTCTTGGTGGGGTTTTGTAACCTGGTACAATCTCTCTGGAAATCGGTCTGATGGTTCCTCAGAAAATAGAACATAATGCTACCTGAAGACCCAGCTATTCCACTCCTGTGCATTTGCCCAAAAGATACCCCAACATATAACAAGGACACATGCTCCACCATTTTTATAGCAGCCTTGTTTATAATAGACAGAAGCTGTTAAAAAAAAACCCAGATACAGAAAGTGTGGTACATTTACATAGTGAATTACTACTCAGCTATTAGAAACAATGACTTCATGAAATTCCTAGGCAAATGTATGAAACTAGAGACTATCATCCAGAGTGAGGTAACCCAGTCACAAAACAACACTCATGGAATACAGTCACTGATAAGCAGATACTAGCCCCAGAAATCTGGCAGGAAACAAATAAAGATACCTCTTCAAGGGCTCTGCCAGAGTCATACAGATGCAGCTGAGCATGCTTGCAGCTAACCAGCAGACTGAACATAAGGACCCCAATGGATGTGCTAAAGAAAGAACTTGAGCTGAAAGGGACTGCAACCTCATGGGAAGAACAACATTACCAACCCACCAAACCCTCCAGAACTCCCATCAACTAAAACACCAACCATTGAGCACACACTGAGAGACCTAATGCTCCAGGTGCATACGTAGATGAAGAAAGCAGTGCCTGGCATCAATGTGAGGAGAGGCCTTTGGTCCAGGAAGGGCATGTTTTTCCAGTTTACAGGAATGCCAAGGCAATTGGGTGGTGGAAGGGGATAACATTCCAAATGTAAATAGAGAGAATATCTGATTAAAAACATTCTGAAGACTCAAAATTATATCATGATTGAAGTCATTGTTAGTAAACTCCTACAGATGGAAAGAATGTCTTAATTCTGTTATATATTGTCTATGTGAATCTAATCAGGAAGGTGTGTCTCTGGTGATATTTCTTATTGACTTGTCTCCCCTGGCTTGCTAGGCTTGCTTTCTTATAAAACCCAGTACTACCAGCTCAGGGATGTTACCAATAGTCCATCCTATTCTTGATCACTAATTGAGGAAATGCCTTACAGCTGGATCTCATGGAGTCATTTCCTCAAAGGAGGCTCCTTTATCTGTGATAACACCAGCTTGAGTCAAGTTGACACACAAAACCAGCCAGTACAGATGCAGAAAAAAATCTTTGAGACATCCTACACCATTTCATGGCAAATAAACACTGGAAAGATTCAGGACAAAAGTGACATACCTCAGTATAGTTAGTTTACAGCAAATGTATAGCCAACATAAACTTAATTGGAGAGAAAGTCAAAGCAAATCCAGGAACAAGTAAAGTGTGTTCACTTTTTTCAGACCTATGCCAGAGCAATAAGACTACTAGAGATTAAAGGGATACAAACTGGAAAGGAAGAACTCAAATATCTTAATGTAAGATGATATGATTTTATATATAAAGGACCTAACAACTCCATCAGGAAACTTCTACAGGTGATGAACACTTTCAGCAAAGTTTCAGGGTACAAAATTAACATACAAGAATAGTGACCTTTTTATATACAAATGGCAAACAGTCTGAGAAAGAAATCAGGGAAACAACGCTTTGTACAATACTCTCACAAAAATATCTTATGGTAATACTAATCAAGGAAGTGAAAGACTTGTATGATAAAAAGAAAAAAACAACTTTAAGTTAATGAAGAAAGAAATTAAAGAAGTTATCAGTTACCAGAAGACAGAAAATGTTCCCATGCCCACAGATTCATAGGATTAATATAGTGGAAATATTCTTCTTACCAAAAACAATCTACATATTCAACACAATCACCAGCAGATACAAATGCAGATCTGTACAATAATTGAATGGACAATTTTTAGTATTTTGTCAACAGACATATACAGACACACACACATACAGAGAGAGAGAGGGGGGGGGAGGGAGGGAGGGAGGGAGGGAGGGAGGGAAGGAGAGAGGGAGAGGGGAAGGGAAGGGAAGGAGGGGGGAGGGGGGAGGGTGCAGGGGAGGCTCTCAAGGAACTATTTATTTGAAAAAGGAAGGAAAAAACTGTAGGAGTCAGAACGGATGAATGACAACATTCAAGAAAAAAGTAAACAGTATATTTTTAGGACTGGAACACATATGAACTCATGGTGACTATAGTAGCATGTAGAGGGTCTGGATAGGTCTAAGTAAAATCAGATCCCAGAACTGACTAAGGGAAGTAGACAAAAGTTCTCATTCCTAGCTGAGAAGCAATCTCCAATTTACAATTGCTTGCTAAGAAAATTTAGTAGCATTTTTGTCCATGTGGAGTCCACCATGACATGCAAGTTTTTAAACACAATAGTCTTTTTAACAGCTAGAGAACACTAGGAAGTAAAGAGCCGATAATACATCTCTACTCTGAGAACTATGAAGTTGATGAAGCAGAAGATAATGCAAACAAATGGAAATATTTCTAGTTCTCATGCAATTAATTGCATTAACATATCTATCTTAAGGAAAGGGATCTGCAGAATCAATGCAATTACTAGTAAAATGTAAGTCTGACCTTTCAGCAAAAGAGAAATAATGTCAGCTGAAGTGCACAAACACTACTTTGAAATTCATGGAGTACCACAGTCCTTCTGAAAAGAAAAGTAGATGTATAACACTTGCTAAAGCATCCTTAAGTATAGGGAACACATTCTTATCTCCTGGCAGAACTACTAGGAGTGCAAATTCCATTGACAAGTAAGGCCCGAGAGAGTCTACCAGAGGGCCAGTGATCATTCCAGTCAATGTTCGCATACTATGATTCCAGATTGTTCTGCTATTTTTGGTGGTGACCAAGTTTAATGCCCATGACTTTGTATCATGCCATCTATGCTATGTCTGTCCTTGTCCCATAATGCCTTCCTGCCTACTCTGCCTGCACCCTCCCCTGTCTCACTTCCTTTTCTTTCCTTCTTTCTGCTTCCTTCCTTTTTTTCTTTTGAAGTCTCTTTCTCTCTCTCTCTCTCTCTCTCTCTCTCTCTCTCTCTCTCTCTCTCTCTCTCTCTCTCTCTCTCTCTCTCTCTCATGTTCCTCTCATTCCCCCCTCCCTTTCTCACACTCTTTTAACTTTTTCTTCTGTGCCTTTTATTCTTCCAAGGAAACTCAGTTATGCTTGGTTTGCAGCATTTGTGTGCCTGAGCCTGCTGGGATATGGGGCTGATCTACAGTATCCAAAACTATATTCCCGCTGCCCTGATCTCTCTCCTCCTCCTGTGTGTTCTACTTTTAGACACTATTCTCTCATTTCCTGTATATTTCTCCCTACAGTACACCCTCCCCATTGTTTTAATCTGCTTTGTCTCTTATCTCTAATATTTATAGTTAGTATTCAATGGATTTTTTTCTCATGTTTTTTTCCACAATTATTCTTATAAATGGACACGGTGTTAAGCCAATTCTTAATGACTTATCTCTATATATACAGCTTAGTGAGTATCACAACAAAGATTTTAGTAGATGATTATTATCATAGAAACACACAAGAAAACAAAAATCCTCCAAAGTACAACTATGATATGACTTAGAAATGCCAGTGTAATTGTTTATCTGAAGTGTATGAAGTCAGTGTCTGGAAGATGTGTCAACAATCTCATGGTTCTTGTAGCACTATAAGGATTCAAACAATATAACACCACCAATTAATGACAAGGTAAAGGAAATATGTGACATATTTTCAGAGGAATATGAACACAATCTTGCCATATGCCAGTACATGTATGAACCCTGGAAGGTATCAGTTAAGTGGAATCATCTGAGTAGACCTAAATATGGCATGACCTTAGCCATATATGGAATGTCAACCAGTTTTTTCTCAAAGAAATTAAGATAAAAATAGTATTACCAATATATGTAGAAAATATGAAACAGGGAAAGATGGGAAAATTTAATTAGCCATGAAAGTATTATATTTATAAAGGACTGCATTCTCATACTTCATTGTACTCTCCAGTAACAGCAGGTAATTACACTCATTTTATATTTCAGAGCTGGAAGGATGAAGTTTTGACTATTTTCATCACAAATAAATGATGATATGACATAGACATTAATTACCCTGATTTGATAACATTTTAATATATAGGCATAATAATTCATATTTTACCCTTGGATTATGTACAATGCTATGAAAAGAAAAATATTTTCCCTAAATATCTAATGGGTATGAATATCTTTCAGGGGACTTAGAAAATGTACTTTTTCTGTCTCTGTGCAGAAGTTCTCAGTTTTAAATGAGTAAAAACCCATTCTCAGCTAGTGCCCCAGAAAAGAGACTAGAAAAGCAATTAAATACATTTCCAAATGATTTTTCTAGATTTTAAATATGTTTACTTCATATCCCTTTGACACTTGGATCTTAGATACCTTTAAAATCTGACATTTAAAGTTTAATTGGGATTTGAAGTTTTAATTTTAAAGGAAATGTGGCTTATTCATATTGATTCTATGATCTCTCTTTATTAATTTATACATTTAGTTATATGTATGTGTATGTATGTATGTGTTATAGTTGCTTAGAAAAATGCATATGGGGAAGTTAGAGACAACTTCTAGGGATTGATTCTTTCCTACTGTCATGTGGGTTCTGGAGCTTAGGCTTAGTCCTTCAAGCTTATGTGATGAAAACCTCTATAAGATCAGCCATCTTGCTCTCCCTGTGAACCAGTGTTATAGGCAAAGTTCGACAGATATTGAGCACCAAGAGTTACTTTCTATTTACAGATTGTAACAAGATTATACTCAAACATGAATGTTCACATGATGGTGAATGGCTATGATAAAATCCTGACTTCATCATAGTTAAAAATCTGATATGGTGAACCTTGTATCTTTCAGAGTTTACTTCCATAGTAAGAAAGCACACCCCTGCAATGATCAAAAGTGACAGATTAGAATGTCTTGTGCTGTCCACTGGGAGTAGATATTGAAGGGAACAAAGGGAAGAAGTAGAAAATAATTTGACAGGGCTTTGGAATTTGTCTTATGGATCTAGAGCCTGAGATCATAAATGTACGTTCTGAAAGGGATGGAAACCTTAGTGATAGAACCTCTAAAATTCTCTGTGAGACTCAAAGCCATGGAGTTAGTACTTGTATTACTATATCACTGGGATTTTCATCTAGATGCTTTGGGAATAGCTAAATCGTTGTACCAATCAAACACAGTTTTAAAGCTACCCATGACACACAAACAGACAGAATTATAACCAAAGCAACACTGACACAAACTTCAATCAAGCAGAATACTCCTTCCTATTGTAGTCCAAATCTGGCTGCTCAATGTACAGATTTTAGCAGGAAGGGTTGGGGGAGAAGAAACGAGATTGGTAGATTTCTTGTAAGAGACAAAGCAGAGTGAAAAGGAGACTGAATTAGAACTTAAATACCCAATGAAAATACACATAGAGGACCCATCATTTCCTTCTTTGTTATGAACCACAGACACCAATTTTATCCAAAATAAAGCAAAATGGCATAAACAATGCAGAGTGTGTGCACGATGTCAGCAAACCAAATACATATAAATATGAATACTGCTAGAAATAAATTTATTAAAATATCACATTTTTACAAGTTATCAAAAGAGTTTGAAACAAACTCACTCAAAAATGAGGCATTGATTTTAGGAGATAAAAAGCTCCAGGTTTGATCATCACACACTTTGAACGACAGAGTCAGTTTATCTACACTATAGTCCTATAGGAAATAAAAAAATATGTTTCAAAAGCAGCAAATACCAATGTGGAAAAAAAACAGCTATGACTTAAATTACTTCCTTTTTCAAGTGTAAATAAGCAAACATGACATTAAAATTAGGACATCTTGTTAAATTAAGGCAAATTTATTCAAGTAAGCTACAGAATTAGGAGTGAATGTGTTTACTATTAACACTATTTTTTTACTTCAAGCTGATTATATTTATATTCGATTGTTAAATCCATAGTATTCTTGTCTGATTCTATTTTTAAATCAGCACAGAGAGTGATGGTTTCATCATCCCACCTTCATACATGAAGACAAACTCTACTTCGTTCTTCATTCCCTCCACCTGTTTCTTTCTTCAGTATCGTATGATAAACATACTATTTAATATCAATTTTTTCCAGTGATAGGCTTTAAAGTTCTACATTATCTTTTTAGCTATATTATCATATGAAACAGTGACTTTTATATGACTTGTATATTGCTTTTTTTTCTATTTTTTCTCTTCTTATTTTATAATCCACTAACCAGCCTGCTTTATTAATGAAAGGTATTGGATTTGTCTCCTTTCTGTTGCAGAAGTAGTATCTGTATCTATCTGTCTGTCTGTCTGCCTATCTATCTATCTATCTATCTATCTATCTAGCTAGCTAGCTAGCTATAGGAAGTTATTGAGCTTTCTTTAAACAAAGCCATATGTGAAAAAAAAAGAAAAGAAAAAATTAAAAAAAAAATAAATTCAATCCCTTAACAAACAAAGCCATATGTGTAGTGTTTGTTTACATAAGACAGAGAAAACATCTCTGTTTCTGCACAGTAGAGAAAAACTGCAGTTTAATGTATCCATTGCCTTTAGAATCAGAAGTTTATCAATTTAGTTTGGAAACAGTAGTTTACACTTACAAAATTGAAAATCGGTATCAAACCTTGCACAAGGTTTCATAAATCAGTAAAGTTCAATGTTGAAACAAATATACCAAAATGTCTGCTTTAGAAATTCCATTAAAGAGTATAACAATAATATAATCAATTATCTTTGTGCTTCAGAGTTACAACACTGATGAAACAGAAAAATGTGGTGCATTTTCTTATAAATATATCAGAGTAGAAGGGTTTGTAGCCAACAGCAGACTGTGGGAGCCTTACACAGGGTGGACAGACAGGAGTTGTGACTCTCAGATGTGCAGGTAACAGCAAACTAATCATTCCAAGAAGATAAAAGGAGTCAAGGTGGACTTGTTACTTAGTTGGATGTTAAGATGAGACCATGGTTTCAACAACACCTTATTTACAGCCTAGTAAGACATAGAGGGACATGATTATCAAGCTGTCGACAAAGACTGTATACCCTGCATTGCTAGGTCATGAATACACAGGAAGTTCAGTCACCAATTTGGGGATAATTACTTTACCTAATGATCAATAGTTATTATATACTTTATAGAATCTTTTCCCCTTTTATCTGTTCTCTAGTCTTATACAAGAACCCCAAAGAAAAATTAGGATGCTTTAAGGGTTTCTTTTTTTCATAAGTAAAATTTTTTAGAAAGGTAACAATTTTGGACTGGATTTAATTTTTCTTTCACTGCAAATCTCTTAAATATGCCACTTAAGAAATTTAAAACTCCTAATAACAGGGCACAATAGGACAATCAACAAGATCAAAGAAGTCATAAAACAGGAAATTTTTTAGCTTAGTCACCTAAAACTATTGGCCTGCATGGAAAAATATAGGCCACCTGTCTAACACATTATATATCCCTAAACATAATTCTGTAGGTATTAGAGGACCTGCCCTGACTGAGAGATCTGAAATGATGTTAATAATGATATTGGTCCTCTAAGCGTCTTGAAAGCTAGGTTTCAGCTAATTCTAACCTAACTTTACTAAAATACACTAAACTTTCACAATATGTAATGCCATACATGTTCATGTGAAAATAACAATGAAATTGGCCTTTTCTAGACTATTGAGATCAATTAAGAGTAGACTCTCTAGAACCCTATAGATCTTTAGCATAACCATCCCAGAGAAACATGAAAATAAATCCCCTCCAAATTAATATAGATTAATTTTCTTTTTTCTTTTCTTTTTTCTTTAAAGGTTTATTTTATATATATGATACGCTGTATCTGTCTTCAGACTCACCAGAAGAGAAGATCAGATCCCATTACAAATGGTTGTGACCCACCATGTGGTTTCTGGGAATTGAATTCAGGACCTCTGAAAGAGCAGTCAGTGTTCTAACATCTCTCCATGAATTAATTTTCAACAAGAGTTTTTCAACCTTTTTTCCAAAGTGGTACTCATATGTAAATGGCAAACAATTGGACATATGACCCATTTACTAGAAAGGAAATTGTGTCAGGTACTGGAACCTAGTCAGTTTTCCTGGGTTATTGAAGTCATGGGCCATAAAAAAGGATCTACCATTGTCACTTTGGAAGACCAGCATATTTCATACTACATTTTAAATCTTATCTGTGGTCCCCCAGATAAGTGTAGTTACTGCCTCATAATTGAAGGAGTCTCTCTTTATGTCAAATCACATAAAACCATAATAGAACACGACACAGAAATTAATAAATTGAAGAAAACTCAGTCTCAGCTGGTACATTTATATCACACCTCCTGCATCTACGGTTAAGGGAACTTCAGGGGAAAATGGAGCAGACTTAATGGTGTTCTGGTTCTTCATTTTGTTCTTTTGTGTTCATTTTGTTAATTTAATTTTTTACAGTCCAGATTTGATCCCCCAGATTTAATTCCTCTGTTTTATATCCTATCCCTCCTTCCTCATCTCCACGAGGATGTCCCCACCAGTCAGTAGACCTTTGAATGAAATTTTGGGTTGTGATATTTCTGGTTTTAGATTGCTTCAGTGAAATAAGGAATCTTATTAATACAATAGCTTTAGTGGATATGCATTAGTTTTTGCTTTGATGCAGAAAGAATTTCAATATTCTGACTGTCAACAAAACATCACTAAAGACACAGGAAATGGAAAGCGTGCTTCTTTTTTGTACCCATTATAAGGCAAATGCAGAAATAAACAGGGCTTTTTAAACTTGAAAATACCTCTGATTAGATCCTGATGGAATTTTGAGTCTGGAGTGTTTGCAATTATATGATTACCTTTTTGTATACAGACATAATTTCAATCGCTGTTTTGTTTATTTCATTCTAAATGTAAGTGGGAACATGCATTTTGTACATAATACTTACAGTGGCTTCAAATTTTCAAGATGACATTAATTCAACTTCTATTTCACTTATCACAGATTTGTGTAAATTCCTTGTATAGCAATGATAAACCCATGGAAAAAAATGAAAAAGAAGTTTGTTGGAGGCATTCTACAATGGGTAAGTATAGCATTGTAAACAACTGATAAGGTTATAGTCTGTAAACCACTTAGAGCTGTATTTATTTCTACATAGATTTTGGTGGTGAGACTTAGTCATCAAGACGTGAGAAACCACCCTCACACCCTATGGGCCTTTTATTTCTATGTTTTCATTTTTATTAGTTATTTTATTTATTTACATTTCAAATATTATCACCCTTCCTAGGTTTTCCTTCATAAGCCCCCATCCTTCCCCTCTCCCTCTGCTTCTATGAGGGTCCTCCCCCACCCACCCACCCACTCATGCCTCACCACCCTAGCATTCCCCTGCCCCCAGTCATCCAGCCTTCACAGGAACAAGGGGCTCCCCTTTTAGGAATGCCAGATAAGGCAATTCTCTGCTACATATCCAGCTGGAGCCATGGGTCCCTCTTCAGTTGATGGTTTTGTCCCTGAGAGCTTTGAGGAATCTGTTTGGTTGATATTGTTGTTCTTCCTAGAAGGTTGCAAACCTCCTTCAGCTCCTACAGTCCTTGCTCTAACTTCTCCATTGGGGTCTATGTGCTTAGTTTGATGTTCTGCTGCGAACATCTGCATCTGTATTGGTCAGGCTCTGGTAGAACCTCTCAGGGGACAGCTATACCAGGCTCCTCTCAGTAAGCACTTCTTGGCTTCAGTAATAGTGTCTGGGTTTGGTGTCTGCATATGGGATGGATCTCTAGGTTGGACAGTCTCTAGATGGCCTTTGCTTCAGTCTCTGCTCCACTCTTTGATTTTGAATTTCCTTTTGACAAGGGCATCTAAATTAAAATTTTTGAGGTGAGTGGGTAGCCTCATCCTTCAACTGGGGGCCAAGCCTATCCATTGGATATGGTCTCTACACGTCTTTCCCTTTTGTTAAGTATTTTGGCGAAGGTTCTCCCTGTTGGGTCCTGGCACCTCTTGGTTCCCTGGAATCTGGGACTTTCTAGTGGATACCCCCAGACCCCCTTCCCTGACTGCTACACAACTACTTACAAATTCCTGACACTCTGTAATTCTTCTCCATATTTGGACACCCCCCCCATTTTTTCTTTCTCCTCCTCTCTTCGTCCCAGATCCCTCTCTTCCTCTACTTCCCAGAGATTATTATCTTCCTCCTTCTGAGTAGTATTGTTGCATCCTATGGAGCTTTTATAACAGCTAAAATTTCTTTAGTGTGTACTTTTTGAGGGTTTCTGTTCAGAAGATAAAAACAATAATTGACACTTAAAGAAAACAATAGAAAAAGGGTAAAGTATAGAAAATACAGTGTTATGCAAATTAATTGCTTTACTATAAGAATTAACAAAAAACACAGTATTATTTATTATGTAGCAACAGATTTTATTTAAATTATCCATGGGAGTCTTAAGACAACCTTTAGATCATTATGTCGTTTTGGACTGATTCTTGGTAAAGCTGGTGAGTAAACTATATGCACATTTGAGATATGAAGCATAAATTTTTCAAAATTTTACAAAAAGAGTGTAACAAAGCCAAACTCAAACAAATTACTATGTTCACTAATAGAGTCGTTACGCTTTTCCTTTTCAGTGAAACAACTAATTATTACTGTCATTAGAAGTTTCAGTCCTATAATATATCATATACCTTACCTATGCTGTATGTTACAACTTTACAAATTATTTTTCTTGCGACTGGAACTTTGCAACTTTGGACCATACTTGTCATTTCATCTACATTCTACAATTGTCATTCCATTTTGACATTTAAAAAGTTTTACATGTAACTGTGATCATGCAATATTTGACTCTTCTCGGCTGACTTTGCTTAACTTAATTATTTTGAATGCCTTCAACAAAAAAACAATGAACTAGATAATTAAAATGCTGACCCTGACTTGCAAATCACACAGTACAAGTACTAAACAGGATCATGTGATGCCTCACAAATATGCATGATTTGTGTGGCTTTAAACTAATGTAGACATGTACCAGTATCACATGATACCTCACAAATGTGTGTAATTCGTGTCAATATAAACTAAGGTAGACAGAAACCACTTTTTTTGTAATGTGGAGACCCAGTATAATTACACTGGCAAGAGTTAAAGAGGATTTTGAAAGTAGTAAGAGTAAACCAAAAACAGTTCCTCATCTGTCCAAAGAAAGTCCAGAATATCCTGAATGAACTTTAAAAATTATCTAGTCCACAAGAGGGTGGCTAATTTATTAAAGGTGCCATATAAAAGAATGCAGTAATCAGAAATACTGTTGCCAACAAGATGAACTTATGCAAACAAAGAAACATGAAGACTTTTGCAGACAAGCAAAATGTGATGGAGTTTAAACTATATTTTCACGTGAATATATACATCTCTACATGGACATATATAGGATTAGGTCTGGTAAATTGTGCCATATAAGTTAATTTTAACTACTATAAAGTTTAAAAGTCAAAACTATTAAGGTTAATATAAACCAAAACAAATACAACTGACTGACTTAAGATGATTACATACAGCTTCCAAACAAGTATACACAGTGAAAATGCTTTTCTGGATGGGAAGAGATGTCATATCAAGAAACTTAATGAAAATTCTAGAGATGAAAAGTATAATTGTAAAAATAAAATTATCAAATTTTATCCAAAGAATGAAAATTTTCTTTCTTAAAGGTCAATACCTGTAAAAAATGAATATTTAAAATATAAATAAACTCAAGAAAGCATTACCAGAAACAAAACAAACCCACAAGTTAAGAAAAAAGAATTCTAAGTACCTTTGACAAGCATGGCACCCAATTTAAAATAGTAAGTCAAATCATTTCTTTCTTCATACACTCCCTACAACTAACAATGGCTTACTACTATAATTAATGCACCTTATTGTATTTCCCTGTGTTATAACATAATATATATATCTTATTTTTCTTAATTTTTTTTCCTGATAGTTAGCCATGAGCTTCCATGTAAGGATGTTTCACTTACTCTGTCCTCTATTTAAAGAATTCCATTACCTGTTCTGTCCAATTAATTGTTCAGTCCATATACTGAGTCCGGTGGGAGATAGTTACTTTTACTTATTGGACAATTTTAAATTTATTGAGGATAGACTGAATTCTTTTTTTTACCTTCTTTGGCTCCTCATATTTTAAGAGATGTTAATCATACACATTTTCTCATGCCTGCCTACTCCATTCATCATGTTTTTCTTTCTTCACATCTTTCTTTTTAAAACAGTTACCTTGGCTTTTGGAGATTATAATAGTTACATTACTTTCCCTTCCCTTTCCTTCCTGAAAACCCTCCCATTTATTATCTCTTCTTTTGTTCAAGTTCCTGACCTCTTTTCATTTTTTTTCTTAAAATATCTCAGAATAATTCAGAATATGGAAATGGAAGGGACTACCTCCTATAGTGCAGGAACCCATGTGGAGTGTTGGAGTCATCAACGCACCCACAAAACTTTCAACCCAAAATTTATCCTGTCTACACGAAGTTCATGCATGGGTGATGGAGCAGAGACTGAGGGAATGGCCAACCGATAGCTGGCCCAACTTGAGACCCATTGCATGGGCAAGCACCAATTCCTGACTCTATGAATGATACTGTTATGCTTGCAGAAGGGAGCAAGTTGTCTTCTGAGAGGCTCTATCAGCAGCTGACTCAGACAGATGCAGACACCCTCAGCCAAATAGAGAAAATGAGCTTGAATACTCTTATGGAAGAATAAGAGAAAAGATTACAGACCCTAAAGGGGATAGGAACTCTACAGGAAGACAAACAGGGTCAACTAACCTGAACCCTTGGGGCTCTCAGAATCTGAACCACCAACTAAAGAGTCTATATGGCTGGACCTAGGCTTCAGTGAACATATGTAGCAGATGTGCAGCTTGGTCTTCATGTGGGTCTTGGACAACTGGAACGGGGGCTGTCCCAAAAGCTGTTGCCTGTACTTGGGATATGTTCTTTTAGCTGGGCTTCTTTGTCTGGACTCAATGGGAGATGAAGCACCTAATCTGTCAGAGACTTGAAGTATCAGAGTCCTGTGGTATCCACTGGGGCTCCACTGCTCAGAGGAGAAGGGGAATAGGGGAGGGATGAAAGATTGTGGGAGTGGGTGACAAAAACGGGGCATGAGTAGGATGTAAAGTGAATAAGTAAAAAATAAAACAAAAATTTCAAAAGTTTCTCCTGAGCACTGGTGAAAACATTTTAACATATACTGGCAGTCTTCTATGCAATGACTATGGACTCCAGGGATAAGCAAGGAGGATAATCCTGTACTTCAACAGTTAGCTGTGCAGCTGGTTTCTAAGTCAGTTCTTAAAGCAGGTCTGACATAAGTGATTCACTAATTCTTAGGTAGTGCTTTTCTTCGGTTGCTCCGAGTCTTCCTAGTTTTTATGTGAAAGTCACCGTGATTATGTGTTGTCTTTGAAGGGTTATATATAGAGACTGACACATGTTACTCAGAGATTTTGGCCTCACTCTTTACAAAATCAAATTCAGGCTAGGATCTTGAGAGAAACTGAATATAGGACTGAAAAAAGCTTCCCATTCCTTCATTCTCTAAAGTTGAATACAAAAGAAAGGATATTTGGGTTTGCGTTGTTTTAGCAAGCACAAATCTCTTATCACTGATTGGCAAGCCAGTACTTCCATGCTAGGTCTCTCTTCTGAGAGTCTCCCATCCAGGTGGGGTACTACTACCAAAGAAAAGCCATTACAAAACTCACATTCACCTGGGCTTTGAAGCTTTTAACTGTTATAGCAGAATAGAAAATTAAGTTCTCATAGAATTATTTCTCAGAAAACCCACTCTCTGAAGATGAATGTGACAAATCTGTCAATATAGATGTAAATCTATATGAGAAGAGTTTAAGAAAATTTTTTGTCATTAAAAATACAAAATAATACATTAGTGATAGATTCTAAACATTAGGAGGTGAAGGCTAATGATTTTCAGAGATAAAATTTTACACAGGGATTTTAAGAAAATTTAGTGAATTGTAAATAAAAAACATCAATCAGACAAATTTAACAATGAAACTGGAATTTAAAAATTTTAAGAGATATTATAACAAGATGACTGAGTCATAAAGGGTTGTTTCTCACTAAACAGACACCTGAGTTCAGCCCTCAGAACTCTCAATTCATAGAGAGAACCCAAATTCTAAAGTTGCCCTCTCAAACCTCCACATGCATCGTGGCATGTAAATGCTCAGACTCATACACATAGTCACCTCAGAGGCACATAAACAAACTCTCTTCTGCCTCTCAGCCTGCTTTTCTGTCTCTGTCTCTATCTCTGTCTCTCTTTCTTGGTCTGTCTCTGTCTGTCTCTGTCTGCATCTGTTTGTCTGTCTCCATTTCTGTCTCTCCATGTAAAACACACACACACACACACACACACACACACACATACACACACACACACACACACACACACACACACACACACACAATCAAGCAATAATAAAAAAATTTTAAAAAACCCAAGAGGAGATATGGGAGTTTTAAAAAAATGTAACAAAACAAAACAAAAAAAAAAAAAAAAAAAAAAACCAAAAAACAAAAAACAAAACAAAAACAAAAAAACAAAAAAAAAACCCAAAACAACAACAACAACAACAACAACAACAACAAAAACCAATGTAGTAGTAGAGAATCTTGAAAGCACACCTGGTCAAGGAGAGACATAATTAGTGGTGTATAAAATAAATAATTCACAAGGAGTCACAAGTCAGAGAAAAAAAAGGTGAATGTAAAGGAACAAAATAATTTATGACATCTTATTGATGTCATCTAAAGTCTTGTTGCAAATTTGTATTCAGGAAGGCCTTGGAGCTCTCAATAAGTGCTGGTGCACAGAGGCCTTATTTGAAGAAAATGTGAGAACTTAACAAACGGAAAATAAATCAATCAAAATCCAATTAAATAAACCAGTTCTTTTGCATAATAAAATCAAACTTTAAATGTTTAAAGAGAAAGGATGAATGCTACAAGTATTCATATATTGCTTTTGGCAGGATGGTCATTTTTACAATATTAATTCTAATAATCCATGAGCACAGAAGGCCTTTTTCATCTTCAAGTGTCTTCAGCTTCATTCTCTAGTGTTTCAAAGTTTTAAAAATAGAGGCATTTTATGTCTTTTGTTAGAGTTACCCAAGGTTTTCTCGTTGAACCTGTTCTAAATGGGCTTTTTTGCCTGATTTCTTCCTCAGTCATTCCTTGTTTATGTAGGATGACTACTGAATTTTTCATGGTTTACATGAGTCAACTTTGCTGAGAGGGGTTATAAACTCTAAGAGTTTTGTACTTGAGAATTTAGGGTCTGATATATTTAGCATGGCATGATCTATAATTATGAATGTTTTAACTCTTTAGTGTCCTATTTGTATCATTTTAGTTTTGATATTTCATTCCAATAAGAATGACTAAGATCAATAATATAATAAGTTAAAGCTTATGATGGTGAGGATATGGAAAAAGAAAAAGCTTTCAAACAGTTCCTGGGTCTATAAGTTAGCAAAGAAATAGCTGCAATCAATAAAGTGTTTTTTTTTTTTTGTTTTCATACAGCCTCACTATATATTCCAAGTTGACCTGCAGCTTACTTCATAGATTAGGATTCATGTGCCTCTGCATTTCGAGACCAGGGATAAGATGCATGCCACTACACCTGACTCAACTGGAAGACTCTTTATACAACTAAAAATGTGAGATGTGATTCACTGAAACATGTCTGAATGTACACATAAAGGACTGAATTGTAACACAAAATTATCTGTACCTTCAAGTTCATTGCTGCTGTATTCACAACAGAATAAAAAGAACTAAAAAAGGAATCAGTCTCTATGTTCATCAACTAATGAGTGACTAAGGAAGATGCAATATACATACACAGTGAAAGTTTATTCAACTATACAGGAAAATGAAACTGATAAGTGCGCAAGAAAATTGATTGGTTGAAAATGTTACACAGAACAATATTACCTTGACAGAGAAGCACAATGCCACTGATTTTTTTCTTATATGTGGATCCTGGTTTTTGATTCGTGAATTGGTAATTTAATTTCGAGTTTACAGAGGCCAGGAACTTTAAAGTTGACATGGAAAAAGATAAAAATAGAAGCCTTAAGGACAATAACTAAACATATGTGATCTACCTGGGCACAGTGGCACATGCCTGTAATCCTAGCAATCTTGAGGTAGAGGCAGGCAGAACTCTTTGAGATGAAGGCCAACCTAGTCTTGTACTGAGTTCCAACACAGCCTATGTAGAGAAATCTTATTTCAAAGAAACAAAACCTCAAAGCAAAACAAACAAAAGAGCTCACCCCAAATCATGTGTGAGATAAAAGAAGCAGGGAGTATTGCTTTAAAGGTTTGAGGGAGGATTAACATGGGAAAAATGTAGTACAGAAAGAGAAAGTGTTAATCCAATCCAGAGATACATGAAAAGTCATATGAAAACATATAGCTATGTACGTTAATTTAAAGAATATAATGAAAATCAAGTTTCAACAAAGGGACCGTGCACAAGTGCATATTGTTGCTTCTCAAACTAATGGGTTATTTAGGGAAATTCTCAGAGCTAGTAGTGGGATACCCACTTAGCAGGTGTTGGTCATAGAGGCAAAAAGGGGTCCCCCTTTTCCTCAGGTGAATATTTAGTCTTGGCAGATTGTTGCTTGGGTGAAATTTCGACTTTCCCTTCTGGCTCTCCATCTGGGTCTGTCTTAGATGATGATTCCTCAGAATCTGGCACATTAAAGGAATTCTAAACTTTAGAATGTAGTTATGCCATCTGGGATTTATCTGGGGTTGTTTCATAGGTATTCTTTTAGAAGGTTTTGTAAGGGGAATTAGGTGGTTTCACAGGAGAGGGAGCAAGTTCATCATCTCTAGGGAGGGACCATATTCCAGTGATACTTAGTTTATGGTTTCATGAAAGAAAAAAATTGAAATTTTGAAATAAAAATATCAACACAAAAATAATATTTTTTATTGAACAATGCCAAATATTTGGCCTGGCAGAAGAATGAACTACAAAGAGAAGCAGATTAAAGAAGAACACAATCAGAAGTAAAAAATAAACTAAGAAGATAAATCTGAAGTGCTCTTTAGAGATAAGTGACAAATTCTGATGTAGTTGCTTGAAGTTTCTTTTCTTTTAAACTGTGAGTGTGTGCATATGTATGTGTATGTGTTTCTGTCTGTCTGTCTCTCTGTGTATGAAATCATTAACCTGTAAACAGTTTTCCTGGTCAGCCATAAAATATTTTTCCTGCTGTACTAATGTTTTTTCTTGTGACTTTGGCATGGTGTAGTTTATGTCTATTAATGTTAGGACCAGTTGACATGCCAAAACAGATGGAAATCTCACAAGACCCTACATTTAGATAAAGAACTACAGCAATGACTCCTGAGAGAGAAAAGATGACTTTTCTCCAGGAACAACCCTGATAGGCTATCCATTACATGGATGTCATCCTTAAACATATTTACATATTAATAATACCAAATCTATTTAGCATATTACACTAAACGTGCATATAAATACACATATCTGTACAGAAATATGTATATATGTGAAAAAATAATGGTCAAAAGAGGAAACTTGGAGAAGCATTGGTGGAGGTGAGGAGGTAACAGGAATGGTGGAAAGTGTAGGAAATTTCTGAATAAAATATGCTCTTGAAACATCTTAAAATAAACATCTCTGAATAGTATTAGCAGTTAACCGACCAGTTTGCTGTGTGACTCCAATATCAAGGTTCTTAGAAATGATGTGCTCTGTACGCTTCTTAAACTTCATGTTTTCAGTGTCTCTGAGCTGCTTTGTGACACTTATTTATTTATCTGTCTCCCAGTTAAAGAATTTTGTAACGGGACTGGTTCAGTGTATCAACTATGACTGTATAACATATTGTAATATGTACTTCTAAAAATTCCATTTGGAGGCCAGTGAGGTGTCTCACCTGGTGGAGGCCACTTCCCACCAAGCCTGATGTTTTTATCCTTGGACCTAAGAAATCGAAGCAGGGAACCAAATCTCTCAGATTGTCCCATGAAGATTCTCTGTGTGTATGCATCCCATCCTCCACTAACACACAAATGCACTCAGACTGATGAAATGAATGTAATATATATTTTATTATTTTTTATTTTGATTTTTTAATAAAACAGGCTTTCCTCTGTGTAACAGAGCTATGGTTGTCCTGGAACTTGTTTTGTAGACCAGGCTAGCCACAAACTCAGAGATCCACCTGCCTCTGCCTCTCAAATGCTAAGATTAAAGGCAAGTACCACAGATACCCAGCTTAAAATAATGCTTGTAAATCAATTATCTCATTTTAAATTTATTATAAAACATATTATGAATAAATGCTTTCTAATATATTTCTCCCATGTCAAGTTCACTGATCACAGCATTTAATTGAGTGCTTGTATTTTGTTATTTTTACTGTATTCATAGTTTGTTTCTTTATTTGTTTATTTATTAGTCAGAGGGTAGACCTTGAGGAGTATAAAGTCTGGAATTTAAAAATAATATTAAATAAAATTTATAAAAAAGAAAATATGAGAAAAATGGAGAATAGAAAGGGATAAATGGTAGAAACTGAGTAGAAAGAAATTCCATGTAATAAAGGAAATGTCTTTTAAAATATATATAGAGAGATGAGATTATCATGTAATTTCCCCCTTATATTTCTTTTTTTGTAAATTCTCTAATGTACTTTTTCCTGCTACTTTGCATGTTCATGATCTCTTTGTAAATTGTTGTTTTAAACATATATCTGCATGTGTGTATGTGTGTGTGTGTGTGTGTGTGTGTGTGTGTGTGTGAGAGAGAGAGAGAGAGAGAGAGAGAGAGAGAGAGAGAGAGAGAGAGAGAGAGAGAGAGAAGTAATATTCGAATTCCTGAATGAAACACACATGCATACACAGCCTTATACTTTAATATGTGTTAAAATTCTCAATGACTGGGCCACTTCCTAACTTCCACATGGCCGATATACTTTCCAATAATCCCAACTCTTGGCTTAGTAAAACCTATTCTCTATTTTATCTGCCAGGAACTCAGATCTGCAGCCCTCCTGGGCTACCCTGTGCACTTCTCAGGTGTAGCAGCTATTCTTTTCCTAGCTCAGTGGCTATTTCCTTCCTCTTCCCTTGGTCCCTTGCCTGGGGATTCTAAAATTCCTGCCTCTATCTCTCTGCCCAGCCATTAGCTACCAATAGTTTATTTACCAATCAAAACCAACAGGGGGCAGGAACCCTCAGCATCTTGTGGATTCTTGTGTAATTTTGGGACCAAATTAACATACTACAAGCATTAGACCAAACCAAAACATATATAATAATAACTGACAAGTTCATTAAAAGGCTGCAGTAAATAGAACCTTTAGAGTAGTAATAGTATAAAAAATATTTTATTGCATATACTACTACTACAGAACCTTGAATGACATCCATACAGGAACTTTGCTTTCCACATGGACAAATTCAGTGTTTCAAAGTACCTGGGAGCAAATTTTATCCCAGAAACCTTAAGGCCAGGAAAGAGTCAGATGAAATAATCAATGTGCTAATGAAAGAATAAACCACCAACTATGTATATTTGACTCATCAAAGTTATGTATATTCTAAATAAATAACATTTGGACAAAGGAAGTTTTAGACAATTTATTTAGAAGGGAATTAAGTGTAAACAGACCATCTTTCTAAGAAATGCTAAAAAGAATCTTGTGCAGTGACAACAAAAAGAGTGACACCATTTTATGTGAAAATACCAGAATGTATAACCTTGGCAAAGATAAGTGTTGTGGGAATTAGATTGCTTTTACAAGGTAGTACTGAGAGAACGCTCTCATGCTCCATTAATAGAAAATCGAAAGGACAAAATATTGAGATAATTATGCCTGCAGTAACATGTTAAGGAAGACAAAGGATAAAGAATATAATTTGTAACACCCAAAGCTTCACGTGTCAGGTAATAGAGAAAACAAGAGTAGTTTAATAACTTTGTTTTCTATTTTCAGCCATCAAATTTAATTTATTATCTCAAGATTACCTGCTACAACTATCAGGGGGTCTCTGTAATCACCTTGCGCACTACAAAGCAGAGCTTTTTAATAGAATTATACACCTACACTAATAAGAAACAACATTGCAAATAAATATTTTATTGTTGTATCTAAAGAATAAAAAAAGCACATAAATGTTACAAAGAAAAAATAGTAACTGAGGGTAGTTTGAGAAATTCATTATGAAGAAACTATCAAAGATCTTTGAAACAAAGAAGTGGGCATTTGAAAGGAGAAATAAAAGTGATGTTCCTTTGCCCCCTCCAATTGAAAAATGTAAACAAGAAGGAAACCATGAAGAAATATAATCAAGAACAAATAAGGGTAAATTGGTGGATGTGACAGAAACAGAAAGGCTCATCAGAATAAGGAATAATTATACAATAGCAAAACCTAATCAAAACGTATGTGATTTTAGACATATATAATGAATCATGGCCTAATAAAGAAGAAGCAGGAAAAGATAAACTAGGTAACAGTGATCTTTCAGACAAAATCAGAATCTGATATTTCCATTAGAGAAAAACCCAGGATCTGAGCCTTCCATTCTATTTTGAACTGCAACAATTAATACTTTTTTAAAGCAAATTATACCAAAAAAATTGCAAATCTCATTCTATCCAGCCAGCTTACTTTGCCAACAAAATGAACAATAACGAAAAGCAGTCCGCACAGATTAGTGTCCCTCACCAATTTACCATAATAATTCCCAATAAAGTACAGGCCCCAAAGCATCATCAGGAAATTAAAAACATCATTTGCCAGGATCAAATGGCATCTATACCAGATACAAGAATAGTTACTATGTAATGCAAATCAATAGCCACGATATATCACACTAATCAACTGAGGTGCAAGATGACATGTTTGTACCAGTAGCTGAAATAAAAAGAGACCAACAAAATTCAGCATTCTTTCATCCCTTCATAAGGCAATAGAACAGAAATAACAACAAAGAACAGAAATAATACACCTTATTCGTGGACACTGGAATGTCATCTTTCCCCGAGCATAATAGGCCATTGTAATGCTGTTGGCTATCTAGTAGAAATAGACAGTATTGTGGAAGACAGTAAGTATTGAAGACAAAGTGAATTTTTTGTCACCTTGAAGAAAAATAAAATTTGCATGACAGTGGATAAAACTAGAAAGCACCATATGGAATGAGGTTTAAACCTAAAAACAACAACCCATGTTCCCATCATAACCCATGTGACCCTGGCTTTTTAGTATTAAAGTTTGTGCACTTATTTTAGACAATGTATAGACTTCAGAAAGCCATAACTGAATCAAAAACAAGTAGAGAAAAGAAGTCCATGGTGGAGGAGTGCTACAGAAGGATACAAGCAATAGGAAGGCACAAGTGGGTACTAGATACAGATAAAATTAAATCAAGGATGAATATCAATGGGGAGAGAAGGGTTAGTAAAGTCAAAATATGTAAAAAAATTCACTTAGAAACTTACTACAGTGTGAGTTAATTAAAATTATAACTAAAAATAGTCACTTTGAACAGAGAGGTAGCCCACATGGAAGGAATAGGTTATCAAAAATTAATCTCCGTGCTAGACTTATATATGAAACATTAAAAACATAGAGTCTCTCATCTTTCAAATATAGCTGAGTATTAAAATTCAAAAGCATTAACCCATTACTTCCATAATGAGATGTTAAGAGTCTATAGCTGATCACATTGCAAACTATGGCGAAAGACACAGAATTATCAAGCTGGGTCTAAATTGGAAACTTCCTCCTTGTTGACAAGCATTGCTGGAAACACAGGATGCATCGAAGGTTAATGGAAAGGGGAAAATCACTGGCAATCCTACCCAGCTGTAGAGCTTGCATGTTATAATACCCACCTACCAAAACCTAGTATCCACTAGTACAATAGTGGCATGGCTCTTAAGTGGGTCGTTTTGCCATGTGGTTCGATTGGAAGCCTCTACATAAGTCTGTGCACAAAAGGGC